>NW_022589745.1:14402118-15002118 GCF_004348235.1 Phoca vitulina | reverse complement strand
AATTTATTGGTCTTGTTCAGTAGAATGCTTGCTCTCTGTGCAGGTCTCAACCTCATGGTGTCGGAGACTTACCCATGGGCGTCAGGGAACTCTTGCACCCGCAGTGTCCCAGCTCCCTGTCCCTAGAGCTTGGGCGTGTTGGTGACTTGGCTCATGTCCTTATTTGAGCAGGGATGGAAGGTCCTGCAGGATCTAATGAGGGGAGGCCCTGCGGAGACACTGCCGCTGCCCCGGGGGGCGCCCGCACAATGCAGGCCTGTCCTCATGGGCCCTCTCTGCATGCGGGGATCAGGTGGAAAGGGACCGTCACCCACGTTCCCTGGGCCACAGATGAATAAATGAGGGTCAGACTGGGGAATGTCTTGCTCAGGGTCACTCAGCTGTCTTCTGTCACAGTTCTTTCCCAGAAAAGGTGCCTGTTATGGGTTGAATCTGTCCCCCCACCCCCCCACCCCCATTCATGTGTCGAAGTCCTAACTCCCAGCACCTCAGAAGGGACCTTATTTGGAAATACGGCTATTGCGGGTTTAATCGATTAAGACGAGGTCATACTGGACTAGGGTGGGCCCTAATCCAACATGATGGGTCCTCACAAAAGGGGGACATTTGGATACGGACAAGCATACAGAGAGAATTCTATGTCAAGGTGAAGGCAGAGGTCAGGGTGATGCTTCTACATTGCCATTTTGTCAATGGCGCCCCAAGTTGCCAACACACTGGCAGAAGCTAGGGGAGGCACCTGGGACAGATGGGTCCCCACAGTCCCCAGAAGCAAGCAGCCCTGCCAACACCTTGATCTTGGCCTTCTGGCCTCCAGGTCTGTGAGACAATAAACTTCTGTTGTTTAAGCTGCCAGTCTGTGGTACTTTGTTAGGGCAGTCCTAGCACACCTCTATGGTGCCCAAGCCTGAGAGGCTGTTTTGGACCCTCAGTTCTTCCCCTCTGGGCCTCTGATGTGATCACAGGCTCCTCTCCTTTGTCTCTTTATTTGGCCTTCTGACTGAATAAGTCTTCTTTCTCTTCCCCATTCTTCCCAGCTTCATATTATGCCCCTTGCTCCAAAATGACCCACCCTGTGTCGGTCCCCTACAGAATCCATTCTTTTAGGAAGTTGAATTCTACCAGAAGGCAGCAGGAAAGCAATCTGATTAAGCTAATTCATACTAAAGGGTGAGTGACTAACACCTATATAATGTGATTCTAGGGAGAAGCCTCCTTTAGCTCTCCCACAGGCAATTATGTGTTTGAGAGGAGTTTACTAATTACTGTGGAGGACACTTGTTGAGTGAAGAATACTTTTGTCGTGTAAGTGTTTGCCTCTAAGTGATACATTAAACGTATCGTTATGTTTTCCTCGTGATGAGGGCAGAACCCTGGAGCTTGTGTATGTGCTGCTGTCCTGGAGGCCCAGGACTATTCTGGCTTCTTCATAGGTGGAGGCTCTCTGTGCAGATCCACCCCTAAGCCCAGCCATAGAGGCAAGAGCCAGTCTTCCTACCTCCTTCTGCAGTGGGAAGGACCAAGACCTGAGCTCTGCCCAGCCCTCAATACCTCTTCTCCCCACTTCCCACAGCTCTGCTCTGTTCTTGTGAAAGTGGGTTTGCTCACAGGGCCAGGGCTGTTTTAGCTGCTCTGACCAGACAGGTTGCTCCTGGGGATGGATGGTGTGGGCAGCCAGGCCTAGTTGGCCTCCTGGGCATGGGGCTAACTGGGCACGATGATAGCACCAGCAGGCCTGGCTTTAATGAAGGGTGACCTATGGTCTTCAGCTGGAGAGGACTGGCAAGGGGCAGGGAGCGAAGGGAGGAGGAGGTAGGTGGGGCTGCCTTCTGAACTGGGTGCAGAAGCCTCTTTCTCCAGGAGCCTTGAAGAAGGAAATAGAAACTCTGGTCCCTGGGCCAAGGGCTGGGAAGGTGAGCAGAGTCCCCAGTGGGTAGAGAAATGGGTAGGGGCCAGGCTGGCTGAATGGTCCCCTCTCATGCCACTCCCCCTCAGGATTGGCAGTCTCTTTCTGCAGTGCTGGTGCGCCTGCCCCGCGGTAAGCCACACTGTGGGGGAAGCTCGTGTAGTAAGAAGTGGCCCACTGTGGTGATGCTGTGAACCCATATGATGCTTGCCCCACCTTGTCACGGCCCTCAACGGGTGGCTGGGCTGGGCAGAACAGAGTGCACACTGGGGGAATTCAAGGAAAGCTTCCTGGAGGAGGTGGGGTTTGAGCAAGGCCTTGAAGGATAGAGGGGTTTGTCCTGGTGGAAGGGGCAGAGAAGCCATGCTGATGAGGAAGCCCTCGAGTGTGGACCTGCCCCTCCAGGCCCTTCTGGAGCCCTTCCAGCATGGGCAACATCACCATGGGTCTATTTATCCTAACTGCTGCACCCACCTCTGGATTCCCTTCTTATCTCCAACATGCTCATCACATTGATCCCCTGCTCTTCCCTCTGCCCACTCCAGCCCCGGCCTGCTTAGCTTTGCCATGGGTTCCCTCCACCTTGTGCTCTCCTGCCCTTGCTGAAATCCTGCTATCATGTCCAGATCCACTCCTAGCCAGTTGATGAATCTTTCCCCGATTTCTCTCAGCCCAGCCTCTGCACTGGAAAGCACTTCTTTGCCCCCTGACTTCCCTCAATCACCATTCAGCAAACACTGGTTGAGCCTCCAGCTCGCTGCATGTTAGGGCTCCATGCCCCCAGCCTGCAGAAGGTCACAGTTGGGGGACAGGAAGACACACAAACTAGTCCCCATGCAGCATTGTTGAGGTATGTAGACCTGGCCACCTGAGAGACTGGGTCTTTGCTGAAGCGTTGGCCACCTCTTTTGGGATCTGGAAGCCATTGGGCAGGGGGTGTCCCAATTAGCAAGTCCCTCTTGCTTGGGTGTGTCCTTGGTGTTCCCTGAGGTATTAGGTCATTCAGGTTTTAGCAGGGACCATATTTGGAGAGCCTGGCTTCCTGGTACGAAGTGGGAAGCCAAGGAGCATCAGGCCCTCTGCTCTCAGGGGCAACGCCATGAGGAACAAGATCGCGTTTCTGTTTCCCCACAAGCCTTGGGAATTGAAATATGTGCAGAAATACTAAATCGATGGACTCTGTTTTCCCTGTTCCCAGGCTTTAATTTCCAGAAACAAAACGTTGAGTGTTATGGCTGCAATTCTCCTAGTTTTAGGAAACCCACCATAGCCCAGATTGTTTATGCATAGTTCGCATATTACATGACAGGACTGGTTTGGGGAGTAACGAGGGGTCACGGGATTGCGGTCACACTGGAACAAGACGATCTGAGTGTGGTGACCCGCTGTTTATACTATTTAGACCGCAAATCCTGCCCTTAACCTCATACCCCCCCCCTCCGACCCCTCCCCCAAGAGAAAAGGAGGGAGTGGTGCTTCTCCTGGAAGTCGAGGCGGCAGATAACCGCCAGGGTCTGTCCCTCGCGCAGAGCCGCGCATGCGCCCGTCTGCGTGCGTGAGCGTGCCTGCGCACGTGCTCGGCGTGGCGGAGAAGACGGCTGAGTCCGGGGGAAGCGCGAGCCCTCGCCTCAGTCTCCGCATCTGGAACATGGGTGTGTAACGCTGACCTCCGAGTTCCCCTGGGGGTTTTGTGATGTGTGTGTGTGTAAGGAGCGCAGGAGGAGGGCGCCTGGAGTGCTTGCGAAAGTGCCTCCTCCGAGCTGCGGGCTGTTAGGCACCGCGTGGGGGCGGGGGGCCCTGGGCCTTTCAAATGACACTATGAACTCTGGGGTTGCCGAGGCACTAGGGGCCCCTTAGCTCCCTCTTTTCCATCACCCGGGTTTTCAGGACGCCGCTCTTTGTGCACAGCCGCCAGGCAGGTGGGAGGAATGCTGCCATCACTTCGGCTCCCGGCGTGAGACTCACTGCGCGGGGCAGCTTTTACACCGTGGGTTTTGAGCGCACATCCGTTTCCTCCCACCCTTTAGCACGGTGCCCCCAAATGAACGCTATGCGTTGGCTCCGTTCATTTTAGTAGAGCGCTCAGCCTTGCTGGATGCCCTTTGCGAGGACGGAAACCTGCAGTTACTTCTACAAACAGCTCCGACAACTGCTTCTCCGGAAATCCGGGCCGCTGCAATGTGAGGCAGGTGCCAGCCTTCCTCTTGAGACTGTGGCAGGGATCGGGGTGCTCTGCTGGAAGTGTGCTCTGGACGGGTGACAGTGGGGGCTGGGGGACCTGGCCAGGGCCCCTCCCCAAGTGCAGAGCCCCCAGTGCATCTGCCTCTGCCAGGTTCCCCAACTCCCCACTCCTGCCCTTTTTCGGACCCTAGAAGAAGGTTTTCAAATGGCAGAAGCTGGCTGAAGCACTAAAGATCATAATTTGGGTCGTTTTGACTTAGTTTTTACTTTCACTTAACAGAACTCCTAGTCCGCTGCCCTCAGTGGAGCCTCACCCGTGTCTCCGAGGTGTGCAGGGCACCTTTTGGGGAGGATGGAGCCCGTTCTGGAAGATGGCTTTCTATCAATGCTTGCAGCTGTCCCCACTCACCATTGCTCCCCTTGCATCCCTCTGAGGGGTGGAAACAACACTGGGAACTTAACTCTTCAGAACTGGAGAGGACACCTAATGGCAAGAATCCACCGTGGCCTCTGGCAGATGTGCTCTGGATGTGGTTGATTGATATACCGTGCTTCCTTCCAGGACCACCTTCCACTTCAACCAGATACATGCCCATCCTTTGGAGCCAGGGACCTGGCCCATCTGGCCGGCTGGGATAGATAAGGAAAGGGTTCAAGCTCTGTCTGAGACCCCTCTCCCTGCTAATCACAAACTGCCCAGGAGCACAGTTGGAAAATCACACAGTTCAGAAGGGATTGAACCTTGAGTCCCTTCCTCTGCAGCAGACTGCTGTGGGAAGGAGGAAGAAGGAGAAACTTGGAAGTCACCAGGCTGCTTCTCACCAGCCCTGTGTCCTCCCACTCGGCGACTCAGGGGTCATTGCTTTGACACATGGACTGTGAGTTCAGTCCTTGTACATGAGCGGGTGTGGAAAACCTCTCCCTTCCAGACGCACCAGCAGCTCAGCTCAGTACTTGCCTTGTGCACAGGCGCAGCTTTCTTCTTGGAGAAGGAAAAAAGGCCATCCTCACAGTGAAACTTGCTTCATTCGTCTTGAGAGTAATGGTGAGCCTCTCTCTGAAAGCCACTTAATTATGTGGCAAGGGTCCTGCTGTGGGGCGTGCTGCAGAGGCCGCCCAGCCAGGCATGCTCCCCTTGTAAGTGGTAAAATATACAGAACGATTAAGTAGCATGAGAAACTCGAGTGTTGTTTCTGAAGACATCGGTCCATGTTTGGGCTGTTTTGATTTACTGTTAATTTGGGGAGTCTGGCTTCTCCTTGAAAAGCATGGAATGTGCACTTTTTAAATAATTGCAATCAAATCTCGCCCTGATATGGGCTTTCTAGTTCCCTGGACACTGGGCAGCAGTAGTCTGGAGGCAGGATGTATTCACTCTGCAAAACATTTTCCTGAGTGTTCTTTCAGCCCTATTCTCCCGTACTTTTGTCAGGAGCAGGGTCGCATTGCTTCCCACCCCCAGATTCCCTCTTCTTCATCTTTGAAGACTTCTCCGTGTCTGAAAGAGGGAGCGGGGGGCCTGGGGGTGCCTAGCCTAGGCACATGGCACCGTTGTGGAACCTGCCCATCTGTGCCATTCTTGTAGGATTTCCTCTAGTTGGAGTGAACAGGGAGAACACAGGGAGATGGGAGCACATCTGTGTTCGATGAAAACTGACCCAGCACTCTCCTTGCAGCGGGGTCTGCCTTAACTCCCCTCTTGCGGTTGGAATTGATAAAGTGGGTTATCGAGTCATCCTCCTGATGGGCCCCACAGGGTCGGAACCTATCCAGGGGCCAAGAGGTGAACTGAGGCAGGATGCAGGCGTTACTCCATTTGGTTATGTAAACCGGGGACTATGCAAATCTGGGAGATGTCTATATCAGGGGTGGCAGGTTTTCAGCTGAATCGTTCCGGGGAGTAAAGTGAGAACCCATATTTTGAAAAGTTAATGGTAGGAGAGGAGACAGAGGAAGCAAAGAATTTTTGTTTTTTCCTTTTGCCTTACAAGGTAATTTGAAAAAAAAAAAATTACCCTTTGAAATGTTGCCAGCAGCGAGTGAGTGAAAACCAGTGAGGGTTCAGAAGTTAGAGTCCAACTCTAGTTTCACATAAGGTACTTAATGGTCCTTTCCCACCACTGAGCACAAATACATATCCCTAAAATTTCTCCAAAATTTGTTTTCCGTTTCAAGGAAAAAGTGTTGTGAACAGTCTGAGCCCGGTTTCCCTGACCATGACAAATTCTCATGAAACCAGTGCACAGGAACTGGATTTTCATAGCCCCCTTTGGAGGGGCCATGTGTCCCCAGGCGGTGGGGAGCTGCCCCTGATGTGGGTTTCTTGGAGGGGGTGTTTTGTGGGGGGGGAGGTGAGCTCCATACAAATTGGATGCGAATATAATTGATATTTAAGTCTCTCCCTGGAAACTTAAACTTTGATAGTTTACATCTCTGCTTAATAGCATATTAAATCACTTTATAACCCTTAACAACTGTTTAATCTTTTCATTGTTGAAAAATGAGGTAATTGATCTAAACCATGTCAGAATATGCCAGGAAAAACTTATTTAAATGTACCACCCTTCGCCTATGGCATTCGGGGGATTCGAGGGACCTGTATGTGTTTTAGGGGGGCCCGCGTCTCCCACAGTGGGGTCTCACCCTGAACGAGGTCAGAGACAAAGAATCCTCAGTGGGTGGAGGCTGGGGGAGGCCATGGGGGAACGGCTGAGCCTGAGATTTGGCCCTTAGGCTCTGGTACTGCGGCCATCTAGGATTTTGGCTTCTAATTGGGCATTGTTGAAAACACGCTTTTCTGGCCGACAGTGTGTTCTATGATCTCTCACTGTGTTTAGCAAGGTTGTGCGCCATCACAATTGGAGTGCTTGTGGCTGGAGTGAGGGAGAGTGAGAACAAGAACAAGAGAGGAGAAAGTAAGTGCTCTGTTATTCCAAAAACAAGTATGCCTTCTCCTTGGGAATGACACCAAAGAATACCTTCTAAATGAAGTATGTTTCCCTTTAGAGATTACAGCATCAGTGGATCAAAGTCCCCTGGAAATAGCTTTTGGCAGCTCAGAGGTTCTCTGTAACTCTTCTTTGACTTGAGCAGGGCAGCCCTGTGGTGGAAGCAGCAGCTGCCCTGCCTTTGGAGGCCACAGAGCCAGGGGTGGGGACAGATAGGTGTCCTGTGGATCTGTTGACTGCTCTGCAAACGCTGCGGCCTCATGTTGGTTTGGGGTTGGTTTGGTTGGAAGTGGTTTTGTTTCTCTGGAAAATGGATTGTGGTGCACGGGCTGGCTCTCTCTGTCCAAGTAATGCAATACAGGCATCTTCTAAACTTAAACAAGGATTTGGCAATGCCGGTGAAATGTATTGTCGTCGGCTCCGTGTCCTGACGTCCTCCATAGACTTGAGGAATGTTTGGCCCTTGGCCCCCGAGCCCTTTCTGGTTTAAGTTTAATGAGAGTCCGGGCCATCCAAATGTCTACCTGGCAGCAGGGAAGAGACCCTTCACGTTAATTATCGCTAAGCTCAACTGTCTCCTTCCAAGCCCTATATACAGCCCTACACATTTGTATACATTTTATATGGTCGATTTCCATTATAAATTGCCCATAAATTAAATACAGATTTTTCTTGGGAACATCTTAAAAAAGGGGAAAAGATCCGTGTGATCCATGTTTCTGGTATTGGAGGTGATGTGGGTTACAAAGGGGGAGGGTGGGCCTGTGCACTGACTCCCCAACATGGAGGTCACGCGTCTGGGTTAAGGCAACCTGAGTGGTGTGTGAACGGATATGTGGCGTGCCTTTTCTCCATCTTTCCTGTTGTGAGCTGCACATCGTGATTTTGAAAAGAATGGAGACTGATTGATTGACCTAGACAGGCTGGAGCGGGTCCAGAGGAGGACAGGAGGACAGTGAGGGATGGGAGCGCTCCCCTCTCTCCTCCAAAGAGAAGGCTAGGCCTGTTGCATTTGTCTGGAGGGGAGCGCTCTCAGCACCGTGTGGCGATGCCGTGGGGAGTCATCGTCGTTGTGAGGTGTGTTGCCAGCACAATCTGTGGCTAATAAGGGAGTACTAATGTACATTCAGTAAGAAATGAGAGCAGATTCAAGGTTCATCTCTAAAATGTCCTTCTCATTCCCACATCCTTACTGAGTGGAGAGCTAAGGGTGGAGCTTTAGCTGGACCCCATAGGATTGTGCCCATCCTCAAGTCCATGCCCCTGTGTCCTGGCTTTTGCTATCTCAGGGACTTTGCACATATTGCTCCCTCCCCTCTTCAGGTTTCTTCTTAATAAGGTCTTCCCTGACCACTCTTGTTTAAAAATGTACCCTGAATACTCTCTTCTCTTCCTTTATTTCTCTTTATCTCTTTTTGACATTCTGTGCACCTTATTTATTATTATTATAAGCAATGCTAAATATAGGGTCTATGAGGTAGGGTTTTTTTTATCTCTTTCATGCTTTTTTCTGTTCCAGTGCGTAGCACCTTGTAGGTGCTCAATAAAATGTGTTGCGTGAATGTATGAATGAATGCCCATGGATATGCATTTGGAGGTCATTAGTTGCATGTTACGGAGGAAACGGATGTTGCAAACACGGCTTTAGGAAACTAGACTTGAGCCGGTTAGCAGAAATTACAAAAAGGCAGATCCTAGTCTAATTTTTTTTTTTTTTAATAAATACAAATTTCCACCAAGGAATGAGCTGACTTCTAGGGGTGGGAATGCCTGTGGAGGAAGTGTCTAAGACAAGTGAGGATGGCTGCTTGTCACGGGGGCTGTTGAGAGGGTAGGATTTTATGATCATAGGCACCCTGTCTCTCCTTCTCCATGATTTTGTTCAAGGCCTTAAAATATTCTATCCTGGGCTCTCTTCAGGATCCTGCAATTCTGGGTGCTTTGGGGGCACTAGTCCTGGATTGCACAGCTGTGGTTGGGCCGAGCCCAGATGGCATAGGTTTGTTGCTTAGAATGTGAGCCCCCAGGATGCCGTCATCTTGCCATGGCTGGGGTGGCCGCTGTACCTCCAGCAGGTGGTCTGGCCCTGGTGGTCTCCGGGCTGCCTTTATCATGGTCTGCTGAACCTTTTCCCCAGGGCCCAATGGTGCTGAAGTTAATTTGTCCCCAAATGAGGTATTCGTTTCTTTATTCTCCGTTTAAGTGACCATTGTGTGTTAGGTTCTCTGCTTGCGTCTGCTCTGGTGGTTAGGGCCCCATCCCCCAGGCACTGGACTCGACACTTTCTCCCTCTCCCTCTTCCTTTCCCACCAGCCCTAGCTCAGACCCTCTCAGAGTGGGCAGAAAGGCTGATGTTCAGCAGACCAGTTAGGATATCTAGGACTGGGCTCTGCAGCCTCAGAGCTTAGGGGTGATGAGAGAGTTTCTAGTAGGGCCTCCCTGGGGGAGCTTTGCTGGGGGAGCTCAGCTGGAGTCATGCACTGGAGCAGAGGAAGCCAGCTCCATGAGGAGCCAGGACAGCAGAGCTGGGAGCAGAGGGGGCCTATTGGTGGATGCAGTGCAGGACACCAGGCCCCTCATGTGTGCCAGGAGGACCAGAAACCACCTCCTTCCCCATCTTTCTTTAGGGTGGGCCATGTATCAGTGTGGGGCTCAGGAATAGACTGGAGGGATGTTGGACATCCCAGCACTAGGATGCAAAGTGTAGAAAATGGCATCCAGAGTGACCACTCACCTTGTGTGGTCAGAGCACCTGGACTCCACTACAGATCAGCTGAGTGACCTTGGGCAAGCCATTTGATCTCTCACTGCAGTTTCTGCATCTGCAGAGTGGGGGCTGGCCTCTAATCATGAGATAATTATCTTAATGTTAGATGGGGGGGGCTTTTTCTTTTCATTGTATGACTTTGTGTGCTCTTTGATTTTTCTAAATTCTATATAGGCATAAGTTTGATTTTAATAATAAAATAGGTATTTGGAAACATTCACAAAATGCTATATATGTCAGTCTCTGCTTTGTATCCTGGGGGTGGAGATGGTAATAACTGGCTTTTGGAGCCCTGAGCCTTTTCTGCCCAAGTCCTTATTCTGATGCTGTGACACCTGGGCGTTCCCAGGAAGGCCTTCGTAGAACTGAGACAGCACCCCCGTGTTGGAGCCTAGAAACACATGCTTGGAGGGAGCTCCTCTGTTCCAGCCCAGGGCCCGAGGGGCGGTTGGGGAACAATCAGGAGACCCTGTGCTTTATGGCCCTGGGTGGTGCATGAAGTCTTCCCCACTTGGGCTTCATAAATTATTCTGTGGGATCCATTAGAGCTGGGTGGGAGCAAGAGAGTGATTTTATGGGTGATTTACACATGGCCTTTGTCTGAGATCCCACATTGTTGCCAGCTGGACAGCCGCTTCTGGCTGCTTCCATGGCAAAGCCTTGGCCCAGAGGGGCCCCCACAGTGTGAAATCACACCACGTGACCTGTGGCTGGGCAGAGGGGCTCCAAGAACCCACAAAGAGGTCACCTCCAGCAAATCCAAAGGAGGTAAAGTCATGCAGCCCCGTTTCTCCATCTGTTTTCAGGGGGACTTGGAGTTTAGTCCCCCATGGTTGACATGGCTTGTCCCACTGGAGTAAGGGTCCTCTCAGGAAGAATCATGACTTTGGAGCCAGCTGTGCTTTGAGATCATAAAACCCAGCTTTGGATTTCACTGTGGGAGAACAGGTTCGAGACCTTTCTGAGGATCATGCAGTAGGTCAGTAGCAGGGCTGAGACCAGATCTTTTTCTCCTACTTCATGTTGCCTCTTTGGACCAAGGGGAAGGGGAGCTGAGGGTGGGAGAGACTGGTGACTCCCTGCCTAGATGGCAGTCTTCTAGAGACCTTGAGCTTGTGGGAATGTGGTCCTCCCGCCTGTGTGGGGTGTCTGAGTTTGCCTTCCTGGCCTGGAATTCCGTGCCCCAGCCCCCACACCGGGCTTGATGCTGCTGGGATGTCCTGGTGCCTTCCCCGAGGCTGCCCGGTGTGGCCCAGGGTTGCCGGAGCACCCAGCACCATGTCCTCCTTCCTGGGCTTGGGTGTGCAAGAACGACTCCCCCCTCGCACGTTCTGCTGACGGTGGCAGCGGCTGGGTGGCTTCAGCTCCGTCAGTGTCCCATCTGACGTTGGTGGGGAGAGGGGAGGCCTGGCCTGGGGAGTGAGCTTGTGCTCCTCACTGGCTGTGTGGTCTTAAGGGAGTCCCTTTCACTGAGCTTTTCCGGGAGCTGTTGCTTCTCCTGGGGGCGTTTTAGGCCTTGATGGTATAGAGGTGTATGTGATGCCTCCCTCCTGCATCTGTCTTACTGTTTCCCCATGTTGTGTGGGCTTATCCCTGAGCATCCGTGGAAGACAGACGTCCATCTTGAAGCTCTTTGTAAGTTTTGAACAAGAGTACCCACATTTTCAGTCTGCCCTGGGCCCCTGGAATTATGTAGCTGGTCCTGCCCCTACCCCCAGCCGGTCTCCACTACCCCTCATGCAGCTCAGATGGATGACTGGGGAGGACTGGGGTAGGGGCAGAGCAGAGGGCACTTCTGGATGGTGGGGGACACTTGCCAGCTGGGATGAGACAGGGTAGGATCAACCTCCAGAGACTGTGAACTTGGCCAAGCTCTTCTTGGCAGCTCACAGGCACTGCTTTCTGTGGCTTTTCTCCCTTTGTTCTCCATTTAGGCTCCCCACATTCTGCTAATTTCTTACCCCTTTCCCTAAAGCTCCTGTTTTGGGGACAGGTTTTATGGGGTTCACCATTATAATAGTTAGGATAGGCTAGGTTAGGTAACAAAATCACCTGGAAATCTGGTGGTTTAATACAATGTTTTATTTCTTTTTTGTGCTTTCTGTCCATCACGGATTGGGGGTGGTGATTCTGCTCCATGTCACTCAAGGTCCTGAGCTGATGGAGGCTCTGTCCCTTGTACCCATACTGGCTGGGAGTACGCAATCTCTTGATTGCTCTGGCAGAAGAGTGGGATGAAGGAGGATTCCCCAACTGCTCTTTTATGCTTCAGCTTGAAAGTGACATGTATCACTTCTGCTCATAGCCCAATTGGCCAGAGTTAGTTCTGGGGCTCCATCTAACTGCAAGGGGGCTAGAACATGGCATCTTCTACTTCTAGGAAGAAGAGAAGAAACAGATATTGATAAGCACCAGGAATGATAGTAAAGTGGCCCCAGAAACTTTTGTCAAATAGGTGAATAAATGGAAGGAAAGAGAACTACTATGCCCACATCTCTTCATCTAGGGAGAATTGTGTTTAATCTTTACTTGAGAGTATTTCTAGTGTTTGCTGATGACTTACTAAATGTAAAGCCCTCAGCCAGACTCTAAATATCCCTTGTGGCAGAAAGACGCCACCCATCTCCTATCGTGGGGACTGGGATGTCAGTGAGCCAGGCCTTCCCTGGGCGTATAGGGGATCTGCTGGGGTTGAGCAAAGTCACAGCAGAGGAGCTGATACAAAGTGGGTGCTTAGTATCTGTGGGTATAGACTGTTGGCAAACTTTAATTCTAATAGACTTAAAAACAAGTGTAACCAGTATGAATTGATCCATGCCATTTGGGTGTAAGAAATGTCACATTTATTTATTTTTTATTTTTATTTTTTTTAAATTTTATTTTATTATGTTATGTTAGTCACCATACAATACATCATTAGTTTTTGATATAGTGATCCATGATTCATTGTTTTCGTATAACACCCAGTGCTCCATACAGTACATGCCCTCTTTAATACCCATCACCAGGCTAACCCATCCCCCCACCCCCCACCCCTCTAAAACCCTCAGTTTGTTTTTCAGAGTCCATATGTTTATTTTTCTAAATCAAACTTGGCTCAGTCCTCAGCCCCCTGGCTGCTGGGATGTCTAATTTTGTCATTATTTATGTCCCCATGACTCCTGTCCTCCTCCTCCTCTTCTCTCTTCCTTCACTGCTGCAGGGATGGATAAGAACGGGCTACAGAGAAGTGGACTGCGGTCTCCTTTTTGCCATTTGTCCTTGTCCAGGACTGTGTGGTGCACTCGGAGATGGGAGGTCCTCAGGTAGCTGATTCCCTCCATGCTACCCTTAGAATGGGGGCCCCGCTGTGGCTCTGGGGACTGTGTGTCTGGCGCCAGGTGTGGTCCCACTCATGAAGTTAATCCTGCAGCTATGGCTAAGGTGGACCCTGTCCTCCTTTCCCCAAGCCTCCCCACCCCAGAGCCCTGGTGTGAAGCCCCTGGTCTGTGGAACGTGCTGGCTTCCAGCCCCATGGCCACTTGATTGGGGGAGGGGGGCTGCCTGCCCGCCTGTCTCCATCAATTCCACCGACACTCAGAGGTATTAGCCACCAGCCACAATGTAGCCAGAAGATTTAATTATGAGTTACCTCATTTCATTCACATTTATGTGGCCAAAGCCCATAGCAGACAAAACACCAATAAAAGCCCAGGCCCAGAGAAACGCAAGGCAGAGGAAGCAGGGTTGTTCTCATGGCCCAAAACTTGTGTCTTTTTTTTTTCTTCTCCTTTTTTGGCAAAAGAGAAAATGAAATAAGTTTAAGAACAATGTACAGTCCACATTTGATGGCTGTAGAATGTGTATGGCCTTCAGCTGCTTCCAGCAAATTATTCATGATCTATTTGAGCATTAGCTAGACGCTGACACCATGTCTCCGTGCACTGACTCAGCCCCCGCTGGGCCCTGTGTGGGGCCTTCTGCTTGGGGCCTTGACAGGCGGGTTCTATACCTGAGCCAGGTAACTCCTCTTAGGAGCACCTCTACGCTCACGTCCACGGATGGGCCCTGGAAAGTGAAGCATTTGCAGGACCTCGAAGTGGGCCCTGAAACTGGGCTTGAGGACGTGGGTGCCATCAATCTGTCCTGGGAGCAGTCTAGCCCAGGCCCCAGGCACCCTGGCCAAGCCCGGATTGTGTGTGAGGAATCCTTCCATCTGAGGAAAGAGCCCATCTATTTGCATTTCTTACGGTTCACAACTGGGGAGTAATTGCCCCTCACCTCACTTGCAGTCTTGCTGTGCAGCACTTTTACCCTAAAGTGGTCCTAAAGCTTGGGTGAACTGGAACTCTGGCCCATCATTCAGGAGATTCCTACAGCCCATTCTGTGACCTTTGCCAATTCCCTTCTCTCTCTGGGCCCTGGTTTTATTTTGTCTTTCAAAAAGAAGGATTTCAAAAAAAAATCCTTTTTAAAGATCTGTGGGAGTCATTCTTCAAATAAAAAGCTCCATATGTAGAATAGATAACCTCTGAATTGCTCTTTTGAGAGGGTGGGGCAGGGATAATGCTGCTCATGCCCCTGATCCTACCTTGCCCCTACAGTCCGCTTCCCTGACATCCTGTAAAGGACTCTGTACCCTGCAGGACTCCATCCAGCATCGTTTGAAAACCACCAGGGTGGGTTATCTATAAGGACACGGTGATAGCTGACATTCGGATTCTTAACATCATCCCTACCTCGACAAAACAAAATAAAACCAAAATGGTTACAGAGCTCCCATAAGACCCAAGAATTAAGGCAGAGAAAATGGGGCCAGCATCTTTATGAGAGTTTTCTCTTTCTCTTCTGTGGTTTGAAGCACTGGATGGCCCCCATTCCCTGGGCCTTCCCTTGTCAGCCAGGCAGGTTTGTTCTGGCCCTCGGGAGGCTCACATCTCCTGGTCATCCCTCTACTGACCTAAGGGAGCTGTCAGAGCTTCCTGTGACTTGGAAGGCCCCAGGCCTTGAAACTCTCAGGATGGAACACTTGGGGGGTATGTTGTCAAGGTTTTCCATCTCCTCTGGAGGGGCCTCCAACCCCCACCATGGCAGGAGTAGCTGAAGGGGGGAGGTGAAACGGGGAGTGCCAGCAGCTGGGGATTGAGGAGGGCATAATTGTTCTCTTCAAATTCTAGTTGGGTAAAGGCTGTCTGCTTAGTTCGTAGTAGATGATTAATAAATATTTGTGAAGTAAATGAAAGTGGGGCAAAATAGGAAGGCAGATTTCAACATATAGAAGAAAATGTCTAGATTGCAGTGGTTCACAAGTCTTGGCCACTGGTGGTACTGAGTCAGTGGTTGATGGTCCTGTGGCAGAGGCTCAAGGCTCAGAACACTGGATGGGGCTTGGACTCGAATGGCTCCCAGTGTGCTTTCTCCCCTCACCACCCCCGCATCGAGGTCTTAGAATCCAGAGAAGAAAGATGGCCCACTTTGGCTATAGCAAGTGCCTGGACAAAGTGACTTTCTTTGTCCCAGGAAAGCTGCCTTACTCCTGCCCAATTAGCCTGGTGAGGTCTAGCCTAGGGAAATCTCCACTTGTTAATGGTGTGGAGACTGAGCGGACAGAGATGTGTGTGTCCTGGGAGGCTCAGCCTGGAATGCTTCACTGCGGGCGCCAATCACAGGAAGCCCCCCCATTGGGTGGCCTAGTTCCCTCACTGGGTCAGTGCGGTAGATCTTGCTTTGCTAGGCTCATGTTGCAAGTGAGTTTTCAATTTCTAGGTTGGGAGGGAGGCCTGGCATTTTAGCTTGGCTTTTCTTGGGTGAGGAGTTGCAGCTAAGTTGTTGGATGTACCTGGCCTAGGAGGTTTCCTTTCTGACAAAGAACTTCTTACTCTGTGATGTTTGGGGCTGTCCATCAGTATCCTGAAACTTGATGGAGCTGGACAAGAATCCCCTAATGGCCTTGAAGACACCTGGGTCTGGAAAGGCCCTCAAAGCCCCCTCCTTCCTTCCTTGCCCACTAGAGAAACTCCTAGTGTGATCTCTGGCAGGTGGCCATCCAGTCCTAGGGTCCATCTTGGAGTCACCACCTTTCGAGATGGCCCATTACACTCTTCACTGAGAAGATAGATATGGATTCATCTTGTAACCTGAAAAAGGGTATAGATATGGCAGGCATGACACCCCTATAACTTCCCAATAACCTATAGCTATCCGTGGGTCCTGGCTCTGTGTTCTAGGCAGCCTAGAAGCCTGTGTTGGCTCCCTCTGACCCAGGAAAGCCCTTCGGGATCTGTAGGCAGCAAGGATGCTGCCCAGATCCTCAGCCACATCTGGGGCTGTGTGATGCTGTGAGTCAGGATGCTCTCCTCCTCTTCTCAGGGAGAGCTACCAGGGCCCCAAACAAGGTGGGATCTCCTCTCCAGGTACTGCTGTTGTGACAGGATTGGAGCCCCAGGGGAAGGGTGCAGCAGGCTTTGGGCTCTAACCAGAGGGAGTGTCTTTTCCAGGAGCCCTGGGAATCTTGGACTCACTTTCTCTTGGCTTTAGAAGGGGCTGACATGCTCTCATCCACTGGGGTAGCCTTTTTGGTTTGGGCCCTATCTTCAAAAGCATCATCTAGTCTGATGTTGGGAAGCAGCTAAGGCTTTGCTCAGATTGGTGGAAGAAGGTAGAAGCAGGAAGGGACAGAGCTCAGTATTTATTAAGTTTCTTTGGCATGCTGGATTCTTTTATGTAGTGTCCCATTTAATGCTCACCTAACTCCACGGGCTAGTGGTGTTCTTATTTCACTAGAGAAGTTGGTGTTGACCCTTGGCCACAGTGGAGTATAGATTGAACTTAGGACCACCTCTCTCCAGAGCTGTGTTCTCAGTTGCTATACCAGCCTGGCTTCATGGTCCAGCTCTGCACTGCTTAGGACAGACTTGCCTTCTCTCTGGGCCTCAGTTTCCCATTTAGAAAATAAGGAATTGGACTAATACCCCCTTAGAGAGCCATCATCTGTGAATCTTACCTGGAGTTTTCCTGAAAGTGAGTGTAGCCTGCAGGTGTTTTGGGAAGCATCAGACCTCTTCTGAGTGGACAGCAGCATGTTCTAGAACTTTCTGGTCTGAAAAACAGGCAGTTTTCCTCTTTCGTCTGTCACCATTGGTGTGTTTTCCCAATCATAAAATGATCCTCAGCATCCCTGTTGGCACTGTGCCCCTCTCCCTGAGCTGGAGAATGCCCCAACTGGCTCATCCTCTGTGCCCACAGTGGGTCTCCTGGGCTGGCAGTGTTGGCTGTACACTGAACTCCAGGAGTCTTTCAGTAGCCAGAAGAGCCCCAGGGCAGGGCTGATGAGTGGATTTGCAGCTTGTAGGTGGAAGTGTATGAAGGCTGGACATCTGGGGTGCAGGCAGTCCTATCTGAGAAAGAAGATACACTCAGGCAGGGCTCAGCTCAGAAGCCAGGAAACATGGCCCCTGGTCAACTCCCAGTAAAGGACCTTCTTGTGAGGATCCTCTGGTGGGAAGATGCATCTTGGTGCTAGACTCTGGCTGGGTTTATGCCTTTGCTGGCTTTAGGATATGCTTAGCAAAAAGCCACCAATTGAGAGAGGAGCCCACAGGAGCCTTTTGGCCCCAGCCCCTCCTTTCACTTCCTGGAGTTCTTCCCTGACGTCCAGTAGCTACCACTAGCTCTCTCCAGAGAGAGCTTGCTGGAGCTCACAGGGGACATTGATTCTTCCATGTTTGAACAGGCAGACATGTTTGTTGTTGCAGACATGTACCCTGGGCTTAGGTGCCAGTTGCAGAAGTCCATCATACACCTGGGCTCAGTGAACACAGACCCTCTCCTGGAGGCAGGTGTCCTGGTGGGGAACAGATGACTTGCTTTAAATCTGCACCTGGATTTGCCAGTGGGAAGAGGGACATTGACTCTTGGCATAACTAAGATGACTTTTCATGACGACGGACTTCTCAGGAGGGTGTGCGTGTAGAGAGAGTCCATGAGCAAGTTCAATATCGCATTCACAGATAGTTGGGAAATCAGAGGTATCCCAGCTGCAGGCAGAGTGTGAGCTCACAGGGATATGCCCATGTGTGTGTTCGGGAGTCGGTGTGTGGGGAGGTGACATCCATGGGGGCTGGTTGTGTGTGGTTCTGTCCATGTTGTTATCCATACTCATTGAGACATGTATCCATCACACTTGGGCCCAGTCCCAAGGCTTCCATTTGGACCTGGACTCCATGTGACATTTGTCACCACATCTCTGTCATGTGTGATCCTCTGCAGAGCTTTCTGGCTTAGTGGGGGAAGGTCACCCAGCAGGAGCAGCTTCCTGGGAGGCTGCATAGAACTCCTTCAGGCCTCTCTCCTGGCCATTGGCCAGCCCTGGGTTGGAGGGAAGGGGCTTTGAAAAGGCTCTCGCCTCTTGGCCATCCAGGACGCCTGAAAGGATACCAGCCTGATGAGTGAAGTTGCAATAAATCAACACCATGTGGTTGGCTCCCCCTTGAGATGCTCCCTGTTAAAGAAATTGGTGGGTGGGAAGCATTTTTGGCAATCAGCCCTGAAGCTTCTCTTATATCCCTTTTCTCTTTGCTCTTCATCCCTCAAATCTGAGAGTCATATGGTTTATTTTTAAAACAGAAACAGCCAGGGACTCTCATGTCTCCAGGGCCAAGAACATTGCTTCCCATCATTCAGGTCTAGCCTGGGAGCAGAACACATCCCTGGTGTGAATGCTGCAGAATTCGGTGTCATGAGGCTTGGGGTAATGGGAGAGGGGAAGAGAGGGCATCTTTTGTGCTTATAGTGGGTCAGATGATGTAGGAAATCCTAGAATTTGTGTGCCATGGCATTGGGAAGGGAACTAAAGCCCCAGAGAGGAGGAACTGGCCAACATTGTCAAGGGAAGCAGACCCAGGATTGGCTCCTACCCTTAGGTCTCCTGCTTTTAATTTAGGCTTCTTATGAGGAGCCTGAGACATGAAAGTTACGTTGGAGTTTGGTTTAAAAAAGAAAAGCCTTAGAGAAAGAAGGGAGAGGAAAGCTCTTCGGCCATAGAAATGGGAGGGGGAATTCTGGGACGATGGGGAAGAGGAATTCTAAATGGCCAAGAGAATTTGTTCTAGATGTGAGGGCATTTTACGATCTTAGTGTCAAGGGGATGGATGACTGAGGTGGGGGTGAGTCAGGAAGTATTTGGATCAAGCCTGGAAAAGGATCACATTTAACTCCATAAAATGGCTGTTTCCAAGGGGAGGAAGACGGTGGTGGTCCAGGACCCTATTCTATGACAGTTTACATCATGGGGAGCCTGGGAGCCTGGTGCTCATGTTCGGTGGGTCATTGGGTTGTTAGACAGATCATAGTTTTGTCCCACTGTTTAGGGATGTGTTCTAACTCAACAGTGGATTAGAAAGAACTGGCATGCAAGTTTGTGAACTTTCCTGGCTCTTTCCAAATTGTGCCCAGCTCTGCAGCGAAGGAAGTGGGTGAGCCGGGGAAGCACCCTGGAACCTGGGGCTCGACTTTGAGTTCTGTAACTTCCTCTCCCAGTGACTGTGGGCACATCTCTTCCCTTCCCTACGTCTTCATTTCCTCATCAGTTGATGGTAATGGCCCTCCTTGCCCGTGGTGGGGCCCATTGTTTTGTCTGCTCAGCTCTTATTTCCCTGTTCTTCTGATAATGGTTCTCTATTCCTTATGGCAGGGACTCTCCTTCATGTTAATTGAGTGGTCTTAGTGAAGGCCATCAATATAATTCCTCTCCTTCCACCTCTGCTGATGATCATAACAGGATCAGTGAATCCTGTTGGCCATGGTCATTTGATAAGAGTGCGTTATAAAAGAACATGACCAGAACTGTTCCTGGACACATATGAGATGCCCATGTGGGAATTCCCCACCAAGAAATAACTGAGGGAGCCCTGGGGATGGTGGTGCTGAGTCCCTATTGGTGCAGTAGAGGTGGAAGCTGAAAGCCACCATTCTGTCGTTGTTGATGTGACCAGGTATCTGCCATGGCCTAGTGAGGCCTGAGATGGGACTAAGCTACCATTTGGATTGTATCCGTTTGGGCTCTTTTGCTTTCCAGGGACAGAAATCCCAACCCAAACTACCTTAAGCAAAAAGAGAACTTACCAGCTCACTTCTCTGAAAAGAGCAGAGTTGCGCTGGTTTCAGGCTTGGCTTCAAGCAGGACCCTATTCAGTCTACGTCACCAGGATTCAGTGTCTCTCTCTCTCTCTTTTTTTCTTTCTCTCTCCATCTCTATCTCTTTCAACTCTGCTTCCTTTGGGCTGACTCCATCTGGAAGTGGAATCCCTCCCTCAGGGTACTAAACGTCTGCCTTAGATCCCAAACTTACATTTCCTCAGATTCAAGGCCAGCAGGAAATAGCAGCAGTCTCTTTCCTAGAAACTTGAGTCAACCTCTCATTGCCTCTCAGTGGTTCGTACTGGGTCCTGTATCTGTCCCCAAATTAATGTGATGTGATGATCTAGTTGGCTTAAGCTTAGGTTATAGGCTTTAGTTCTGATTATGGAGTGAAGCGCACCGAAACCCAGCATCTAAGAGTTGGTGAGAGGATATGGTTATCGGTAGAAGGGTGAATAGATGCCAGGTAGCAAAACCCACAGATGTCTCTACTATAAATGGTTAGCATCCCACAGTTTGCTCAGAGCATCTCAAGGCAGCTCATGTCCTCTTTCCTCATCGTGGACACTGTTAAGGCTTAGGTAGAAGGTGTCAGACACTTCTTATGAGGTGATAACAATTTGGTTTCTAGGTGAAAAATAATGACCACTGAAGAATGCTGAAAGCTACTGCTAGTGGTAGATGCAAACCGAAGTGGGTTAAGAAAATGAGTGTTCTTAGAAGTTTTGGACACATTAGAAGATGGAATGTTGAATTCAGCAGAGGCTTGCACTCAGCAGAGGCTTGCACCAACGGTGTAAATGAATTCACCATGTGTTTTATGTGAAGACAAGAACAGGCACCTCCTAAAATCATTTCAGCAGCTTCTGTAACTGGTTCAAAATGGTTCACCAATTGGGAGAAAACTGAGGAAAGCTGGGCAAGTAGTTACTTGTGATTCAGGAGAAAACCAGGATCCAGTACAAACATTTTTGTGTATCTTTGACTCTAGAGGGTTCACAACATCTAGAAATGTGTTTCTCAGGCACGTCAAGGGCCCACCCTTCCTTCCGCCATGCCTCCTGCAGAACCAGCCCTGGCATCACACCAGAAAACCATCTGTAGTAGACTCTGTTGTTTTTTCCTCCCCAACATTCATTTCTTATACTTGGAGTCTCCCTTAAGCCTGTGGGTGCTGGCCAGGTCATCTGGTTGATGTTGAGGTCACTTAGGGACTTTGGTTGGAGGAGATAATCATTCGCCTGGCACTGAAGTTTTTGTTGAATGAGCGTGATAGGGAGTGGCAGTGAATAGATTGCCTGAAGGTATGAATCTCCAGAGAGCCGGGGTTTACACAAAACAGAGTGAAGAAGTATTGCTCTGGAAGAGCCTGAGATCAAGGAAGATGTGAACTCCACCTCTTAAACTTGAAGATGAGCAGTTTCCTCTGGAGGATGCAGCAGGGGAAGTGCTGTTCTTGGGGATGGGGAGCCATGTGCCCCGTGACTATTCCCAGATGACCACAGCCTTGGGACTAGACATACTTACTGGACAGCAAGTCTAGCCAAGTGTGGTCAGCCCTTTGAACATCTGCCATGGATACACTGTTCCCAGCACCTGCCCGACATCTCCTCTATGCTCTTGCCAATGGCCAGGCCCCCCAGAAGTCCCTGCACAATGTTCCTACATGTTTGATGTCCCTGAAAGAAGAGGGAACACATAATCATGATTTAAAAATAAACAGAAGACAAAGTATTTTGGTTCTTGGCTTTACCCTAGGCTGCTGAAGTCATCTCTGAGCAGACTCTTGCCACAGCGTACTTGGAGGCCTCTGAGGTTTGGCAATGCTTGGGCTTCATTGGGAGAAGGCTGGGACTGTTCACAGATGACAATGTCCATTTCAGCTACAGTCGTGATGAAGCTGGGGCAGGACCTTGAGCTGGCAGAGCCCTGTCATGGGCTTTCCCCTTGCCGATCCATCTGCCTCTCTGTCTTCCCGTCTTTTTTCTCTTTTGGGGATAGGACAAAGCATCCCCACTGTTGACCAGAGAGAGATTTCACTGGCTTTGCCAAACACAGGCCAAACCTATGCTGGGTGCTTGGTGGTGCTTCAGGATCACTCAAACAAATGCACAAGGACAGAGGGCTAAGTTCCAATGCTAAAACTAAGCTTTGGAACATATGTCACCTTTATGAAACAGGAGCCTTAGAAGGGGCTGATCATGTAGATGGCTTCCATCATGGAAGGCTTTGGGAGTCAAGGGAAAGAAGCTGGGAAGGGGAAAAGTATGGAGGCAGGAGGCACAGTGTCACCAGAGACATTGAATCAATGTGTTTTTCTCCCCAGGGCTTAGACCACTGATCCTGGAGGAGGGGTTGCGATATCTGTGGGTTATTTAGAAGTATATGGATCTGCTATAATAAACTGATACAATCAGTTTACTGTCCTGTGAAACCAGATTAAGATCTAAAGCCAGGTGACGTACTGGGAAGGATATTTGCAATGTTAATGATAGGGCTACTAAGCCCAATATATTACAGGCCCTTTACTAAACAAAAGGGGAAAGAAAAACAACCCACATAGACCAATGGACAAATAAAGTGAATAGGCAATTTACAAAAAGAAGAAATAAAGTAGTCAGAGCATGTAAAAAGATGTTCAACCTTGCTAATGATGAAAAAATATGAGTTAAAAATTGAGATATCATGTTGTGCCTATTGGTGAAGGTAAACAGATTGGATTAAAAAAAAGTAACAGTAATAGTCAAGGTGTTGAGAAATATTTAGTTCAAAAGAGTATGAATTAGTACAACCTATCTGTAAGGCTTTTTGACAATAAGTATCAAAACATAAAATACCATATCCTTTGACCCAGAAATCCTGCTTTAAAAAATGTAGCATAAGAAGGAAACTGAGTGGGGAAGTTTATGAGAATGCACTAGGATATTCATTAATTTCTGATTAATGGAAAACTGGAAAAACTCCTAACTGTCCATAATTAAGAGATCAGTTGACTGAAGTGTGGCCATACTACAAAGGAAAATATGCAATCATTAAAAAATGATAGTGTATCTTCAATCAATTTGAAAGAAAAGATATTCATGACATGTTTTTGAGTGAACAAAACAAAACAAAACTACCTCATTATGTAACCACTCCTCTAGGTGGATCTTGCCCCAGTGTAATGCATTGACTCACAAACCATCCTGGGATGCCGTGGACCAGGTGAGCAGCCAGTTAGTGGCATTTTTAGGAAGAGTCATGTCTCTAAAGTATGTTCTCAGAGACCCAGGGACAGAGGGGAGGCTGGGTAGTGTTGGACTTCTGTTTACCTACGGAAGATGAAGTTCGGAGGGAGGTGAGTGGGGTGGGAAAACTCTGGCCCTTGACCTAGTCCATCCATGTGGGATCAAGTACCAGGTGTATATCCTGTATTCCACTCCTGTGATTTTTGGAGATGCAACTTTTTTTTTTTTAATTTAATTATTTTTTTGGGGGGAGGGGCAGAGGCAGAGGGAGAGAGAAACTTAAGCAGACTCCTTGCTGAGTGTGGAGCCCAACTTGGGGCTTGATCTCACGACCTCAAGATCATGACCCCGGGATCATGACCCAGAGATTATAACCTGAGCTGAAACCAAGAGTCCAACCCTTAACCAACCGCACCACCCAGGCACCCCTGGAAATGCAAGGAGGGACCTTATGGTCAATTGCTGACAAGTCTCCTCTTGTGTGTATATATCCCTGTGTTACAGGTGCGGGGCTAAGGGCACAGCCTCTGGAGCCAGCAGCCTCCGCAGGAGGAGACGCCAGCTGCATTGCTTACTCATCACGGCGCCTTGGGTAGGTGATTTCACCCACCTGTGCCTCAGCTTCGCCAACTGTAAAACAGTGCTGGCTCATCTTAGGTGCTGTGTTTTCTATCATTATTATTATTATTATTATTATTTTCTGTTTTCTAGTATCTTTTTCTTAACCAACCATAAAACACAATCCATTTTGTACACTGTATTTTTAAAGGAAGGAACTGAATTATTTTTCTCCTTAAAGTGAAAACTGATTATGTGGAATCCCTAACATTTTTCTGTTTTTAAACCCTGACCGTGAACAAGATTGAAATCTATATGGTCATTGAGCACTTTCTTTTCTGGGGGTGAGAGGTTTATCTTGCATTCTTGTTCAGTTTTCACTCACCTTCCTACCCCGTGTCTCAGTAGTGTTGGATGCAGCTGGTCACTGCCTCTTGTGTAAAAAAAACCTTTCTTCATTTGCTGTCTGGGTCACAGGCTCTCAGCCTTCCTGCCCACCGCCTGGCGGTGCCTTTGCTGGTTCCTCATACACTGGAGTGCTTCTCTTCTCCATCTACTTGTTGCCTTGGGGATCTCACGTAGTCTTATGGCTTTAACACCTTCTGTGGGCAGGATAACCCTCTGTCCAGGTTTGCCCAGCATAGTTCTGGTGTTTGCCTTGTCACTTGGCATAATTAGCATTGCTTTTCCATCTCAAAGAGTCCCAGTTTGAAAGCTAGGTTATATGTTTACCCTATCTACAGGCTGATGGCCCCTCGGGTTTTTATCTTGAGTCCTGACCTCTGTCTCCGCATTCGAGACTTACATATGCAGCTGCCTAGCATATTGTCACTTGATTAGCTAAATCAGCATCACAAGAGTCAAGTCCAAAATCTGCCTTTTAATTTCTCTTCCAAACCCACGCTTTCTACATTCTAATAAATGATGACTTCATTCTTCTGGCTGCTTGGGCAAAATCCTTGACTTCTCTATTTCTCTCAAACCCCATGTCTGATCCGCCAGCAGATCCAGTGGGTCACATCTCTGCTGAGTGTTCAGAACCCAGGTAATACTCTTCTCCATCATGTGGGCGACCACTCTAGTCCAACCACTGGCATCTCTCACTAGAGTATTGAGAAGCCTCTTGGCTCCCCATTTCCACTCTTGTCATCTATACATATTCTCCGCACAGCAGCAGAGAGATCCTTTTAAAGCATGCCAGGTTGTGGCAGTCTTCTGCTCAAAATTCTCCCGTTGGCTTTGCATGATGTACTCGGTAAAATCCCCAATCCTTGTATGATTCAGGCCCCTGAGATCTGACCTCTCTGCCATCATTTACTCTTCTTGCTCACTCATCTGCACTTCAGCTACATTATCCATTCTGCTCTTTCTCAAACTGGCACATTCATGCCTCAGGTCCTTTGTACCTGCTGTTCTTTTTGCTGGGCATTCTTGTCTCTAATTTATCCAATGGCTTACTCTCTCTCACTGTTCTCAGGTCTCTGTTCAAATCTTTGCTTATCAAAAAGGTCTTCACTATCTTGTAAGGCAAACTTGCCTCATTACGCTCTCTCCTCAGGCTTTCTTACTCATAAAACTTCTCAGCACCTGATATATTATAGGATAACTTTTTTTTTTTTTAATTGTCTGCTTCCTCTGACTAGGATGTAACTTCATAAGGCCAGGACTTCAACTGCTTTATCTGCAGTGCCTAGAACAGTGCCTGGAATGTAATAGGCCCTCATTAAAATTTGTTGAATAGATTCAGATAGTACATACTAAGCACATAATATGTTTTTAAAAATATTTATTTAGGCATTCAAAAGTTTCTTTCAGCAGTGCAGTATTTTAAAATTTTCATTGAGAAGTTTTGCCATACTGTTGTTTAATTTGTTCCTAAATGTTTTATATTTTTTTGACATAATAATAAATGAAATTTCTTAACTTCATTTTCTAGTTGTTTGATGCTAGTACACAGAAGTGCAATTGGTTTATGTATTGATCTTATATTCTCTGGTGTTGCTAAACTCATTTATTTCCTCTAGTAGTTTTTTTTGTTCATTCTTTAAATTTTGATAATTAAAACAATCATGTCATCTGTGAAAAGTGAGAACTTTACTTCTCTCTTGCCAGTCTTTATGACTTTTATTTCTTTTCTTTATTGCACTGGGTAGGACTTCTAGTATTATGTTAACTCGAAGTGTTGAAAATGGACATCCTTATTACTGATGTAGGGGAGAATGGTTTCATCACCAGGTGTTTGATACCAATCTTAGGGGAAAAGTGTTTCCTCATTAAGTATGATGCTAGCTCTACGATGGGGTTTGTTTGTTTTTGTTTTTGTTTGTAACTGCCCTTTATCAAATTGAAGAAATTTCCTCCCATTCCCCATTTGCTGATCATTTTTGTTTTAATCCTGAATGGGTTTTGAATTTTGACAAATGCTTTTCCTCCATTTTTGGAGATAAATCACATAGTTTTTCTCTTTTATTCTGTTGATATGGTGAATTTCTTTGATTTTTGAATGCCAGATCTATCTTGAACTCCTAGTATAAACCCACTTGTTCATGATGAATTATCTTTTTTATATATTGATGGATTCTGCTTGCTAGTATTTTGTTAAGGATTTTGCATTTGTGTTCATGGAGAAGTTTTCTTGTAATTTTTTTGCAGGCTTTGGTATATCAGAATATGCTGAACTCATTAAATGAGCTGGGAAGTGTTCCTTTCTCTGTTTTCTAAAAGAGTTTGCATATGATTAATATTATTTCTTGTTTAAATATTTGATAGAATTCAGCAGTGAAATCATCAGAACTTGGAGTTTTTCATTCTGAGAATGGTTTTGATAACAAATTCCATATCTTTGACAGATATGGGGCTACTCAAAATTTCTATTTCACCTTGTGTTCATTTTGACAAGTTGTGTTTTTCAAGAAATTGGTCCATTTTATCTAAAGTTGTCAAATTTATTCATATACTATGGTGCATAGTATTCCATTGTTGTCCTTTTGATGGCTAGGGGACCTGTAGCAATTTTCCTCCTGCATTCCTGAGACTGCTAATGTGCATTTTCTCTCTTTTCTCCCTGTCCTTCCTCTGAGGGGCACATCACTTCTGTTAGTCCTCTCAAAGATAAAATTTTTGGCATTGTTTTTCTATTTTGTTTGCTATTCTTACTTTTATTTTTTATTTCCCTCCTTTTATTTTGAGTTCCATTTGCTCTTTTTTTTTTTAGCTTAAGGTGAAATGTTATATCACTGTTTCTTCACCTTGTTTCCTTTGTAATATAAGCATGTGAAGCTATAAAATGTCCTCTAAGTACTCTTGCACTGCATCTCACAAATTTTGAGACACTGTGTACTCATTTTCATTCAGTTCAGATGTTTTCTAATTTCCCTTGTGACTTCTCTGAAGCTGATTTAAAAGGGGATTATTTAATTGCCAAATATTTGGGGGCTCTTCTATTTTCTATATTATTATCGTTTTCTAGTTTCATTTTGTTGTGGTCAAAGAACATACTCCATAATATTTTAATATTTTGAATTTATTTAGACCTATTATGGCCCAACCTATGGTGACTACTCAGTGTGCATTTGAAGAGAGTGTGTAGGCTGCAGCTGCTGGGTGCAGTGTTCCGTACACGTCTGTCTGGCCCGGGTGTCTGAGAGTATCGGTCAGATCTGCTATACCTGTTCTGGCTTTCTTTTTAATCGTTCTGTCAGTCACTGAAAGAGGGGTAATAAAATCTCCAGCTCTGGTTATTGATTTGTCTATTTTTCCCTTTACTTTTTTCAAATTTGGTTTATAGTTTTTGAAGTTATCAACTGCAGGCAGATTTAGGCTCACTGTGTGAAACTGAACTTTTTATCATTGTAAAATGTCCCTCCTTATTTCTGCTAATACTCGTTGTCTTGAAGTCAGTTTTCTTTGATGTGGCTAGCTGTCTCAGCTTCTTAGTGATGAGTGTGCATGGTTTGTATTTTTCTTCCCTCTCACTTTCTACCTACTTGTATCTCTACGTTTCAAGTGCACGTCTTGCAGATAGTATATAATTGAGACTTACTTTTTTAGATTCATTCTGACTTACATGACCTTTTAATTGTAGTGCTTAGTACATTAGTATTTAATGTAAGTTTTGATATAGTTGGATTCGGGTGTGCCATTTTGCCATTTGTTTTGTATTTGTCATATCTGTTTCTTTTTATTTTTAATATTTTTTAGAGAGGAATCAGGGGAGGGGCAGAAGGAGAGGGAGAGAGAGATTCTTAAGCAGGCTCCACGCCCAGCACAGAGCCCAACATGGGGCTTGATCCCATGACCCTGAGATCATGCATGACCTGAGCCGAAATCAAGAGTCAGACACTTAACTGAGCCACCCAGGCACCCCTCTCATATCTGTTTTAAGTTCCACTTTTCTTCCTTTCTTTCCTTCTTTTGGGTTAATTGAATAGTTTTTGGTATTTCATTTTGATTTCTCAATTGAATTTTAGCTATACATTTTGCATTATTATTTTAGTAGTTAGTTGCTCAAGGAAAAACAATACATATCTTGAGCTTATTACTTTATAGTTAAGAGTTAATAAATACTAGTTTATATAAAAGATAGGCCCCTTACTATAGTACACTTCTATTTACCCAGTTCCCTTTCCAGGCAGAATATAAGTAATACCTACCTGTTAAGGGCAGCATGTGGGATGCTCTTGCTTCCTGATATAACAAGGTGGGATTGGACTTTTGGTCTTGGGTGGTGATTGGGGAAATTCATTTGGTAATCCAACCAGCTATGCTATGGCAAGTGCCTTAGCTTATGAAATACATGAAGTCTGCCAGGCCACAAATCAGTGGGGTCACTGGAAAATGAGGGAAATTACATGTTGGGTATATGTGAAACATCTGTAGGAAATAGAGGCCGTGAGAAGTTCTGCTGTACAGAGAATAAGAAGAAGTCTGGATATTCCTTCAAGAATGGTTTTGTCATGGGGCGCCTGGGTGGCTCAGTCGTTAAGCATCTGCCTTCGGCTCAGGTCACGATCAGAGGGTCCTGGGATCGAGCCCCACATTGGGCTCCCTGCTCCGCGGGAAGCCTGCTTCTCCCTCTCCCACTCCCCCTGCTTGTGTTTCCTCTCTCTCTGTGTCTCTCTCTGTCAAATAAATAAATAAAATCTTAAAAAAAAAAAAAGAATGGTTTTGTCATATATCATTGGTGTCAATTATTAGCTATTTATTGTTTAGTAATGCTTAAACATTTTTTTGGTAGCATGCTCTTTATAACAATGAGTTAATCTAAAATGCATGCTTAGTAGAAAATTAAGCACTGATTTTTTTTTTTTTTTTTGATCTTTCAAGAAAGTTAATGATTAATGTGTAGCTTGGAAAAAGTGTTTGCTGATACCATGAGTGTAGTAATACCAATGACCACATGGAAACCAGAAGACACAAACATGTTTGTTGAAGAGGCATTAGCCTCTCAAAAGTTTTGTAGTTAAGTTTGTGCCCAAACATAATTAGGATTAATAGCTATAAAAGGTGTGTTTATATATCATTTTATGACTCATTTAGACCAAATGTCTGTTCTACTAAGTTAATTTCACTCATTTCTAATTCCAAATTTTCCTGGCCATGGATGGAAAGTGGAGTGATAGCAGTGGGTGTGTTGGCTCCATTAGCAGAAGGATCGTGTGAAGCCAGCATTATATCAGTGTCATAAGATGCTTCAAATAGAATATCCGTTAAATTAATTTTGACACTGGTTCAATTTTTCACCCAATTTATGGAATCCAAGTAAGCTTTTGGAAATTAATTCTGTCAAAGATGATATAGCTGAAATGAATGCAATTATAAATTGTTGAGAAGTTGAACATTGAAGTTTTTTTTTTGCAGTGATAATAAAAGTACAAATTTTGGTGGAACACAGTGTTGTAGAACAAATAATAGTCTTACTAGATTAAGATGTTTATAGACTAGAAATGTACTTGGAGTTGGTTGGGTGCACATATAATTAATAACTGTGGTGTTCTATCAATTTAATTAGAAGCTAGAGCTGTACAAAAATGAAATAATTTTATATAGATTAAGAAAAACTGAACAACAAAAATTTTATGTCAGAATGATTTTGAGTACAAAATAGTACTTTACCATGGAAGTATATACTTTCTCCTCTTGCTGTCTCTCATTAATCAGATTTTATAAATCTTTGAACTTTTAAAGAACTACTTTGTCCATCAACTTCAGAGTCCTAAAATATTGTTGAGATTTTGTATAAACAAATTATCTAAGTTTTGGTTCATTTGCTCAAAACCAGCTGGAAATATTTAATCAAAATTAAATGAATGGCTCACCTTACCACATCAGCTTTTGAATCTTTTAGTGAATTACAATGATTGAAAACAAAACCTTCCAGCTTTATCTCTATCAAAGCAAGGGAGGAGGTGAAAAAGTGAAATAATGAGAGCTTATGTGGTGTGAAATATTTAGTATTCAAATTCTTTTGGGAGTGTCTGGGAAGTCTTGGTTTATGGGAAGAGTCTTGTAATGGTGTTCATATGATAATGAAGTGAATTTATATTCCACCCTGCAAATGCAGTGAAATGAAGTAAGCCTATGCTTTTGCAGCATCTAAAACTGGTGAACCATTCAAAAGAACCATAAATAGAGACAACTTATTTGACATGTTTTGTCAAGGAAAGCTACTCTGAGGCAAAAGGAAAGCATTTGTGAAAATATTTGAAGTGAAATATTTACTCATTTCAATATAAAAAATAATTGAAATTGACAATATTCTCCATTTAGCCAAATTTTCTCCAAGCTTACCAGACATCTCAGGACCAGGAGGCAGAATGTTTTCTAAATTAAAAAATTGCAGTCTACAAAGAAGGGTCAATTAAAAGTCAGCAATTCAAATTTATTAATCGTAACCTACAACTCTGAAGAAAACTGTAGGTCATTTAATGGAAAAATCTAAAATGATAAGATCATATTGGAAAAATTACAATTCTTCAGAAAAATTCACTGATACAATATTAAAGAGCGACATGTCTAAGAAACTGATTAAAATATGTGAATATGCACCAAGAATAAACTATTTTGCTTCCACTATTTTTTTAATGTTCATATTATCAACAGACAGATTTTTTTAATTGATGTATGTCGTTATGCATATATTATGGTTTTAGAAACAGTTTTACTTTTGAAATTTGGTTTTAAAGAGAACAATTTTATGGTCCATCAATAAAATAAAATCAAGATGTTAGTCAATATATAAACATTTTTAAAAATTATATAATTTTTAGTACTTTAATTTCCTCTTCTCACTCTCAGAAGTGTCCCAATTTAGATGGTGCTTATATGGTGGCCCTTGCTATTGTGTTCGTCATTAGCAAGGTTCACAGATGTTCCAGTTTTCCACCTTTCAGACCAATAGTAGTTTGGTCCTTTTCTGTTCTTTTTGTAATTAGTCATGATTGTGTGGCTTACTTTGGCCAATGAAATGTGAGAAGTGATATGTGGCGTTTTTAAGGGCCAGTCCACGACTTAACCTCTCTCTCCTGCTGCAGTGATCATGGAAGCATGTGTCAAATAGGAGCTTCTGTCAGGTACAAGCTTGAATGATGATGGCCTGGAGCATAGCTCCCAGCGACGCTGTGTGAGAAACACACACACACACACACCCCACACATACACACACGGGGATCTTTGTGGTGTTAAGCCACTGAGATATTGGGATTTTTTGATTTCGTAGCAAAACTTAACTGACCCTCATTGATAAGGCTATAACTAATAAATTAATAACTTCATCTATTAATTAATTAAGACCCCAGTTTGTTACAAGAGAACTTGGGGGACAGTTTATAAGCAGCAGGGTAAAATAAAAAGACAGGTGATTGGGTCCCAGGGTAAATAGAGGAATGAAAAGAAAAGAAAGTCCGAGGTTAGGTTAGTCCTCCAAATGCACTCCTATGTATTTCCTAGTGGTGGGCTGGCATTTAATCTATAAGACAATCTTAACTCCCAAGGTGAATACAGAAATCTGACCAGTAACAGGATTTGTAAGGTAACAACGCAGTATAAGACGTTATGTATATAAGATACTACATTACATACCACTGCCTGTAAGATGCTTAGGGAATACTTCAGACCAAAACGGGACCCCCTGGCACGGACTGGACAGATTTCCTCTCATAGATAAATCAGAGTGTTTCACATGGCTCTTTCTTATCTCAGCTCTGAATGTAGGCAGATGATGTAATGGCAGAGTTTATATCAGGAAAACTTAATGGGAGTTGATGTGAAAGGTGATGGTCAAACAGCAGCCTGGATCCATAGCTCTCGACCATCTGGCCTAATTCAACATGAGCTTTATAGCATCTCCAGCATGAGTGCATATCCTTCAGTTAGTCCTTTAAGAAATATTTTTCTTGTCTTGAAGGCTCTTTTAATAAAAGTTGTATAGGAAGAATGTTGGTGATATTTTCTGGCAAGTTCCTAATGTGGACTCAGACCTGGCTTCTGCTTCACTACAGTGACAGGGCAAGATGTATAAATAAACACCCTCAGAATAGAATGAGTTAAATGCGGAAAGACATATACAAATACTGTGTCCTTGGAGCCCCCAGAAGGGGTGGCAGCTCTCCTCGATGACTGAGTCGTGCCCCATTACATGATTGGCACCCCTGGTCTGCACTTTGGCTGCTGATTAAGGTGCCTGGCTGGTTGGCATCAGTGTCTCTGAATAGCTTTGTAGTCAAGGACCATTGGAAAGGCCCAAAGGAGCAACATGCTGTGTTGAATCAGGCCACAATGTCAACTAGCTGGCTCTGCCCAGGCAGCCATAGTGTTCTGAGTGAGCTCAGAGGTAGGAACCTTGGCCAGGGCTGGATGAAGCCTATGAACCAATGACCCAAAGACTGGAATGTTTGCAAGAGTCTATTTTTGTTCCAGATAAAACTGGAAACGGAGGGATTTGGGGGAGCCAACCTCCTGGAGATTAATGGTGAAGGAGTGAGCTGCGGTTCACCAGGGAAGTATGTGATGCTCTGAGCATCCTGATAGATATCCCTGTAAAGTGAAGGCTGGGTGATGGAGAATAAGAAAGAAGAGTCCAGTCCAGTGCAAGGCAGGATGTGCAGAGGCCAGGCCTTTCACAGAGATAATCAGTGTCTCCATCCGTCTGCCTCACTGTGTCTGCCCATCCATCCTGGGCTTCACCAAGCACCCAGCTGGTGTCTGGTTCTGTTCTTGGCTACGAGGCTGGCACAAGAGAAAGTGTATCGACCTTGTTCTCAGGTGCAGAGAAAATCCACAGCAGAACAGGATTGAAGAAAGTACCTGGCTCATTTCAGAACTGGTTTAGAGTTCAGAGTCCTGGGATTTCCGCTCTTGTTACCCACCAGCAATGAAAAGTCATGTTTTCCCTTCCAAAGCCTTTTTCTACTTGGTCAACCTAAGAGCTCTTGATGGAGAAACTGTGTGTCTGGCCCCAGGCTCAGTTTGTGCTGTTGGGGTATGTGGGGGTGGGAAGTGAGAGGGAGCACCTCATCAGCCAAAGTTCCAGTTCTCTGAGGAGAATTAGAGCCCTGAGCCTGGAGGCAGAAATCCAGGCACCATTTAGTTGCCAGAGGACTGCCTGTCTTCCACCGTGACATGGATCAGGACGTCCAAGGGCTGGTAAGAGGCAGATGTGACTGCAGACCTGTGTTCCTTCCTTTGCATCAGTGATGGGCAGTGTTTGCTCCTTCCATCCTCAGAGTCCAGGAATCTGGATGTGGGGGCGATGTCCCTTCCCTCTCAGGCTCTTTCGTAACCAGCTCCCTTTCCTTCTCTCCTTCCTGGGCTTGTGATTCCTTGGTCCCACACCCCACACCTGTTAAGTAACCCTCAAGCCTGGAGGTTTCTAGGACTCCCGGCAAAGAGGTCTGGACTTTGCCGGGGGAAATCTGGCCTCCCCCTGCTGTGAATGCCAGGGCTGTCCTCACCCTGAAATGGAGCGGGCTGGGCTCTGGATGTCCCTGGCTGATGGCCACATCACTGCGTATTTCAGCTCAGGCTGCCCTCCTGGAGTCTGTCTGAGACTTGGGACATGGGGAGACTCTGCTCGCAGTGGGCTCTCCTGGCATGATTCACAGTATCTGGGGAAGCCCGTCAGTGACTTGGCAATGCTGGGAGCCGTGGGAGCCCCTTGGTGAATGCCTCACTGCTTGGGCCAGGTCTGACTGCAAGGGTGTGGTTGGGAGGCAGATGGGTATAGCTCGCAGGGTTTTCAGGCCTGACGTGCAGGAAGAAGTCAGCTTTTACCCTCAGAACCTGGACTAGAGTGAGAATCAAGAGGACCCGGACTTAGGGGGGCTTTGAGTCAGGACACCTGAAGTGCCTTCCCTTGTTGGTGACTCACTGAGAGATAATCAGCAGAATGACCCATGAAAGTTTTTTCAAGGCTCTACTCATAGTACCAAGTTGGTATTAAGTGAGATTGGTGCTCTATAATCTTTAATAAGTTTTATACATGCCTCATCTCCTCATGAAGAAAACACAGCAGACCAGCCTTAAAACTCTGCTTTGTGTGTCCAAAAGCCTGTTGAAAAGGTGCTTTGAGAGAAGCAAGACCCAGTCAAGAGAGGAGCTCAGATCGATCACTAGGATGTCAGCTCCCAGCCTCTGGACCTGTGGTCATTCACTCTTTCGTTCCATAAACACTCACTGAGTGATCTTTGCTAGCCTTGAGCTGGGCAGCAGGCTACAGAGATGAATCAGAAGTGATCTGCCTTTGAGATGCTCAGAGGCCAGTAGGTGATATGTGATATGTTTATAAAATGGTCACAAAGATAGGAAACGATTCTCACACCCACTAGAAACAAGAGTAAATGCAAATTATACCAAGATACTACTTTTAACCAGCATTTGGCAATGGTAAAAACACAAACTGTGTTTTTGAGACCTGCCCACATTTCATAGCTGGTGAGTGGGAGAGCTGGGGCTTGAACCTGAGGCCTGTGACTCCAAATCCCCTTTTCATTCAGTGGTCTGGCCCTCATGAGAGATGCCTTGCATAGTTGATTGGGTGTGTGGCATGTAGCATGATCAAACTCCCACACCTTGTTCTGGATCTTTCTGGAGGAGGCCAAGAGGAACGAAAGCATCGCATGGAAGAGAAGATGTAGCCCTCTGGCCTGTAGGCAGTGCTGGTCATCTTTTGTCTTCCAGAGGATCCAATGCCATCTGTGGACAGTTCCAGACCCTTGTCTTGTGGTCAGAGGCTTGACTGGATCAGTATCTGCCAGGAGGGTGATGTGGCACTATTTTCAGGTTGGAGAATTCATGGGCTTAAGAGAGGAAGGTCTGGTAATCAGTACTTTAGGCTCCAGGGTCCTGCCTCTGATTCTTGAGCCCTGAGCCTGGGGAGGAGCAAGGTCTGGTGTGGAAGAGAGAGGGAGGCAAAGAGAATCAGGGTAGCAGGTGCCTTGGTTCTTGGTCTGCAGGCATGACCTAGGCTCAGCTTGGGCACCTGAGGACGAGTGAAAAATAATGGGGGGAGCGTGAGATAGAGAGGGGAGGGAGAGGGAAGCAGGGAGGGAGAAAGAGAGAGAAAGGACAAGGAGGAGGGGGGGGAAAGGAGAGGGAGGAAAGAGATTTACATATTCTTGTGTATAAAGCAACGGGTTCACCATTGAGAATGCTTTTCCTCTGGGTTAGAGCACAGATGGAGGAAACATTCTTCCTCTTTCCTCTAGTACAGAATGGGGCATATAATCATTTCACCGTGTGTACAGGATTTCTAGTTACATAATGACTAAAAGCAGATAAAGATCCAGCCAAGAGAACAGCAAACCATGGACATGATGGTCATAAAAGTCCTTAGCCAGTCTCAGGGCTTGGCTGCCAACCTGCTTTGGGGCAATAGGGGTGGACAGAGCCAGGCATGAGGAGCCCTCCAAGAGTCCTGAGGAGGAGGTGGTGGCGGTGGGGGGAACAGCAAGGAAGGCCAGCCCTTGACTGCCAAGAACAGCAGGTTGCAATGCTTAATGTCCACAGTCATGCCAGTGTGCTTAGGAACTGTTGTTATTTTTATGAGAAAAATGCAGAAAGGCTAATCTGTCTATTTATGTCTGTCTGGAACCATGTAATTACTGAAGGGATGTTCTCGTGCCAGGATCCAGTTGTGGCTCTTCCTCTCCCATGATGTCTTTGGGAGGCTGGGCCTGATGCCCCAGCCCAGCTCTACTGAGGAGTCTGCCAAAGGTTTTGGGCACCAACGGGATGGTTGGACAGACGGAAGGGGACCTGGGAAAACCAAGATAATTGGGTCAAATACTTTTATCTATTTTAGAGTTTGAGCAAGTGGTTATTTTAGGAATCCATGACTGCTATGAAATGGAGGTCTTTTCTATGGATATTTACTGTTCAAGTCAGAGTCTATCATCCGTCCATCTCCCTGTTCAGCCATCTGTCCAGCCATCTGTCCGTCTGTCCCTCCCTCCCTCCCTCCCTCCGTCTTTTGAATAAGCAGGTCATGCCAGATATTTTGCTGGCTTCTAGAGATACAGAGATAAATAAGACATGGTATTTGCATTTGAAAGACTTGAATTATGGGGGAAGAGAGAAATACCAACCATGAAGCACAATGAATGTCACAGGTACTATAGTAGACTCTGTGTGGGTCCTGTGGGTCAAGGAAGGGGCTGGGCAGTGGGAAAAGCTTCAGAGAGTAGGTGACCCTTGAGCTGGGGTGTAGAAGCTGAGGGGATGTTTGCCATGGAGGCCTAGAAAGCATGAGCAACCTCACCGGGACTCCAGAGGACGCTCCAGGATAGTCTCTACCTTCTCTCTGTATATCTTGGATTCTAACCCAAACCCATGCTTTGCCAGGGTTGGGGTGGGTGATTCTCAGCCTGGTATTAGGTGCTTCTGGTGACCTGACCTCAAGCTACTATTTTCATTTCTCTCCTGCTGTTCCCCTACACCCTGTTACATTGGGCCATGCTGTACTGCTCCCTAAGTGGGCCCAGCAGGTTCCTGCCTCCTTGCCTGTGACCAGGTAGGTCTGCCTGCTTGGATTGTCCTCCTTTACCCCATTGGATTTTGCTTGAGACCTAGGATGTTGCCCTCTTGTTAGGGCTCAGTGACTGGTGAATTTATGAATGCATGAGCAGGGGACTGAGTAGTGAGGAGACTTCTCTGAGTGTAGCAGCATGTGTATTGAGCTGTATGTGACAAGGCTGGGGCATTTGGGGGCTAGGTGTAGGCTGAGAAGAGGGTGGTATTTTAGAATGTACAAAGCTGTTGATTAGAAGAAGAAGATAGTAGGCATGTCACCCACCTCCTTGTATCCTGGTTCCGAGGTCCCTCCACCCAGCTGAGGGAATCATCACTGTAGGAAGGTAGGTCTGAAAAGGCCATATGGCTTTCTGCCTTCTCTATTCTAAAGCTTTCTAAATCCGTAGTTCTGATATTTCCCCAAGTTTTGGATGGATTTCTTTTTCACATCACCATTCCCTGAGCACTGGAAGTAGGTACTAATGTTTTTCAGGGGCCTTCTGAGTGGACTGAGCTAATTCCTTGGTCGCATGGGACTGTGCCCCAGGAGGGGGCAGGCATTGGCTATGCAGGGCGGTTTGCTCTCCAGCTGGGGCCAGCTGGACTTCAACAATCAGCCTGAGGCTTGGCCTCCTCCAGCTCAGCACAGGCTAATCCTCCAGCTGGCAGGGGCTGGGTGTTGTTCAGAGCTGCGGGTGCCTGTTGACCGAAGCCACTGTGGATGTCCTTGGTGCTGCCCTGGCGCTGGACAGAGGGGCAGGTTTGAGCCCCAGGGGCAGGGGATACAAGGGTAAGTTTTCTGTCAGCACCTGGAGTAAACTGGGTGAGGCCCTCACCACCTGGGACCTCTGTTCTACCTGGGAAGTGATGAGGTTGGGCTAAGCATCTTTCCAACTCTGCTGTTCCTTGGCTATAGGCCTCTATGAAGTGGGTGGTCCACATAGCAGAACCAGGGCCAGCTGTCCTGAGGGAGGACAATAAGGAATGAAGAAGTTAGAAGGGCTTGACTATTACCCACGCTGTCCAGCGTCCTATAGCTGGTTGGCCCACAGGCTCAGAACCTGAGGAAATGAGGGAGGACACCATATGCCTCCCTTTAGCAGGTGTTTATTTGCTTATGTTTCCTGCGTGTCCAGCTGTGCTGAGTGGGGCCATGTTTCTGTCCTGAGAAGGGGCAGACCAGTCATTGTTGCCAGGTGGTGTGGGACTGAGGCAATTTGGACTGTGAGCATTGATGGGGTTCAGTACCAGGAGAGACCCCTGTGTGTTGAACAGGCTGAGAAAGCCTTCCCGCAGGAGATGGGACCAGAGCAGGGCCTAGGATTTTCTCTGGTTGGCATAGGAATGAAAGGCCTGGGAATTGCTTTGCACATTTGTTCCTTTGTGCATCTGGGGTTGCTGGAGATCCATCTGGAAATTTGCTCTGATAGACTTTTTTAGAGGTTTGGTAGGGGAGACTCTGCAGTTGGTACACCAGTGTCAGGGGCCTGAGGACTCAGGCCTCCCTCCCCAGGGCCTGGGTGGGCAGCTCCACTCCTGCTAGAGGGGAGGAGGCTGAGACTGGGGGTTGTGGGTGAGCAAAGGCCACGCTGCATCCAAGGCAGAGTGGGTGCTGGAATTTAGAGTCTGGATACGCTCTTTGGAGCTCCTCAGCATAAAGGACCCGTCCTGGATCACCCCTTCCTAAAGCTTTTGAGCCTTATCTCCAATCCCTGCCCACTTCCACTCTGCAAACTGTGCTGGTCCCTGTGGCCCATGCTTTCCCACATCTCAGGCCTGTGCCCGCTTCTGCTTCTTAGAATGCCCTTGCCTCCCTTCTCTGCCTGGGGACTCCCTTCACCCTCTGCTCTGGCATTTGCCACCCGCCGAGCTGTCCCACCTCTGTGCTCCGACACCGTAGCCCATACCTCTGCACCAGGGCTCACCTTATTGCAGGTGCGAAGAGAGTCTCTAGGTTGCGAACTCCCTGTGAGTAGGCCTTGGGTCTTACTCATCTCGCTATCCCTAGGGCACACAGGGTCCTAGAGGAAGTGCTGGATAAGCAAGTAAGTGCGATTGTCCTGGCCACCTGCTCTGTGTCCCTGCTTTCCCCTTCCTCTGGCCATGCCCTTCCCTGGAGGACAAGGGTTCAAAGTGACATTCCCAACCAGAGCACAGTTCCAGGCTCCCCCACCATGTCACTGGTACCAGGGACCCTGGAATCCTTGGTCCAGATGGCCCTGAGGTCTGCTCAGGGGCCTTGCTGGGGTCCATCCTGAGTCCCCATGTGGGCAACCCTGCCAGAGGCCCTCAGGAGGTCCCTCACGGTGTGGGGTGGAGACGGAGCTGGGGACAGGAGGTAGGGGGTGGGCCACAGGCTTTCAGCTGTACTCTTGCCACAGGCCCTGCCCACGTTAGAGGTGGCTTGATGAATGACTTCATCCTGAGTGGAACTGTGTGTGTTGGAACCTGCAGGGTGCTGAGGCCAAGGGGTGGGGGCAAAGGAGCAGAAGGTGGTGGGTCTGGGCCGACCAGCCTTGTCCTGCTGATCTGTTGAGTCTTTGGATTTAACCATTCTCATATTAGTAGGCTAGACCCCATGTTAAGGGTTTTGTAGCATTTATATGTTGTAATCTTCACAATGACCCTTTTGGTGGGGACTAATATTGTTCCCAAATTATAGAAGAAGGAATTGAGGCTCAGAGTTACACAGCAAGGGCTCAGACCCCTATCTGTCTGACTCTGATTCCGTCTGAGCTTTCGACCACTCTGCACATCACCTCTCTCAGAGGGAGGCCTGTGGTGGGTGCACTCAGCATCCCCTGGACTCGAGACTCAGCATCTTCCTTGGGCAGGAAAGCGGCAGCTTCAATGGGGCCTGGCTTTGGGGGGCTGCTTGGTTCCCTGGGGGTGGGTGAATGTCTGAGCCGCCTGACAGTTGGAGGGTTGGAGGAACCTGGAGGCAGGGGCAGGAGGCTGGGCCGGGGGTGGGGGGTGGCTCTGTGACCTGAGCCTGCAGGGGCAGAGAGCTTTTCATTTGCCGCCTGGAAAGTCAGCACTAGAACGAAGGGTTCTTCCTTCCCCTCGCACTTGAGTGGAAGCCTTAGTATCAAGTTTTGGATTCTCTCTCCATCGGGGTATCCGGAAGCCCAGCGTTTCTGTTGTACTAGGGAAGACTGCATGGTAGGAACATGTAGTATTATATTATGATGGCTGTTACTTTTACAAAGGCCACTAGGCCTGAGTTAGCCTCACTTCCAGGTTTTTGCACCCGGGCTCTACAGATGCTATTCTGGTGGGCTGCCCGCATACGCAAGTCATTTCCACACTCCGTGTCCTTTGAGAGCTCACTCCTGTTAGGGGTCAGGTGTTTAGTGAGGTCAGTAGGGTTGGGAGGCAGTCAGGGAAATGGCAGGAGCGTGGCCTTTAGACTAGAACTTTGATGGGTTAATCTCACTGCCGATGCTGCTGGATACTCAGTCTCTCAGGGCCTCAGTTTTCTCTTCTGTTAAATGGGGATTCTTTCTGGAGGGCTGGTTGCAGGCTTCAATGGTGGCACATGGTTGATGTTTAGTGGTAACTTACTGTGAATGTCATTCTCACTTTCTGGAATAGTTTCTTGGGCTGTTAAAGGAAATTGTTCTTAGGAGCCAAGCCACCTGCTCCCGTGTGGGATCTGGGTTTACTTTTCTAGTGGCCGGTGTGTGTGGGGAACAGAACAGGATGATTTCTGCGCACTGGCCTATGTCTGCCTCCTAACTCGTGAAGGAGATGGGGTCTGTGAGAGCTTTGCTGGCTGGAGGCCCTGCTGGAAAGCGTACATTCTGTCTGTGAGAAAGAGGGTGGGAAGTAGCACAAACTTCCCTAATAACTCTGCTGATCTTGGGGGTTGTTATTCCTTATGTATCTTTTTTTCCTTCAGAGAGGGAAAGAACACAGGGTGAGCCAGAGTGCTGTCCCGGGCAGGCAGAGATTTATTGCCCGCTTTGTTTTTGGGTTTCCTCCTGTCCTCATCCAGCCCCCGCGAGGAGCGTGGGGCTGCCGCGCCGCCCGCAGTGGGGTTTGGACAAGAGAGAGGCAACCCTTTCGGCTTCGGGGCAGGCGTCGCCTGAGTGTTTTGTGGACTGTCTTTCCCCCAGCCCGAGCCCTGCTGGAGTCTCCACGAGCTCAGCTGGCCTGGCACTTGGAACCAGCCATTGTGTCCGTGGTGACTCACTCACACCGAACTCCCCTGGAAATTCTGGATAAAGTGGGTTCCAGGGACATTTTCAACTTTATTTCCAGTGGTAAAATATGTGTATGTCTCATGGTTCCTTCAAATCCCTGGCTCCCCCGGGGGCAGCTGCCTTCTGGTGGGGGGGGGGCGTGGGGCGGGCGGCACTCCTCATTTCCTCCTCAGGCTCCTGGGTACCCACCCGCAGGCCAGGAGTCCCTGAGGGCTGGCGGGGTCCCAGCACCCAGGAGGTGCTCAGCAGACTGATGGAACTTTACCAGAGGAAAGGCCAGGCCCAGCCAAGTGTGTACCAGGGGCTGCTCCCATTCTCAATTGGACCCTGTAGGAAGGACACAGTGAACATGGACTCAGGCAGAAGTGGGCCAAACAGGGGAGGTGGCGGGAGGGTGCTGTGGGCTGGGGGAGACGACAGAGGATTCGGGAGGCCCAGGATGGACCAGCGACTGTCGCCTGTCCCTGGGGCACATGCCACCTCCGCACAGCCTCACGGTGGGGGGGGGGGGGCGGGGGGGCTGGGGCCAGCACAGGGGTTCCTGACTGGCCTCCTGCCGGCAGCCTGTTCTGCTGGCCCCTTTCCTCTCTCACCCCTTGGACCACAGCAGCTGGAGGGCGCCTCAAGGTGTCTGGCCTGTGCAGCCCTTCCCATCTGGAGCCAGTCTTGGGCGCCTTTGCCTCAACTTCCCCGTCAGCTGGAGCACACTTGAGTGCAGGACCCAGTCTGACTGAACTACTCCCTCCCTCGTTCCCCCAAGATTCTTCTCTTTTTCAGACCCCGTTTTGCTATATAAGGTCTAGGGAGGGAGGTGTATATGAGCATGAAGACAAAGTTGGATGGACCAGCTTCTCAGTGAGGGGATGGGGAGGCAGGCATTGGGGGTCTTCCTTCTACTCAGCACATGTCTGACCCCAGGAAGCAGCCACCAGGGGCTCGGACTCTGTTCTCTGAGGCTCTGGGCAAGCATGGTCCATTGTTCTGCCCAAGTAGCCGTTAGTCTGTGCGCCAGTCCTTAGGGGAGGGCCCAGGGCCATCACTTCTTTGCTGGGGGTCTGAGAGGGGCACAGCTTCTGCTTCTTGGCTTCTTAAAAGCTGGGAACTGCTTTTGTGGGCCCCTGGAAGCAGCCTGGGCCTGCCGAGTGGGAGTCACCCTTTGGCTAGGCCCAGCAAGGGCTCTCTTCCCACTACCCACAGGATCTCCCTTGGTACAGGGTTTGAGGGTGGAGGGGTCTGGCCCCCAGACACCAGCTTCCACTGCATTGCATTAAGTCTCTCACTCCTGCCTCCTCTCTGCAACAGCCCCATGAATTGAGGACACCTTGGCTCAGGGCAGGGATGGTCCGATCTAAGATCACAAAGACAGTAAGTGGGGGAAGTGAGATCAGACTTCTACTCCCTGGACTCCCAGCCTGGGGCACTTTCTTTCCTCCTTCCACGTTGACCTCACCTACTCCACTGGCCCAGTTGCTTGTCCCTGTGGGGCCAGTGAGAGTGGAGGCCCCAGAAGATGAGCCCTTTCTGCCAGGCCCCAGGGCAGGATGGGGGTGAGGGGGACTTCCCTGACCACACGTCTGTGTGAAGACAGACCTCGTCTGGATCCCTCCTTGGCTTCCCTTCCCACTGAACTTCCTTTCCCATCCTTGTATCTTAAATTTTGGTTTCAAGTTTGCCCCTCCTGTGTTACTTCATCGGGTTCCCAGGTCCGGAAAGATAAATCCACTTAATGGCTTGTTTCAAAGTGCCGAAGGACATGTGTGGCTGAAGCCACATGCCTTCCTCCCAGCTTAAACTCCGCCTCGCCCCCCAGCCTGTGCTTAACTGCTCTAAACCTGTGTGGCTTTGGGGCAGCATCTTCTGTGACCTTTCGGGCTTGGGGAGAAACCCAGGGAGGGCACACCACAGGGGCTGGTGGCTGAGAGCTTACAGCCTCCCTGGCGTCCCTCTGTCTTAGATCAGTCTGTCCTCCCGAAGCCCCTTCTTCTCAGGAAGCTCCTGTTAATATGTTCCATTTCTTATATCAAGCAACTGTCTTGCAAACAGTGTTGTTGGTAATTCAAAGGGGTGGCTATTATTTTTGGAAGCTAGAGCCTACAATGACCAGCCTAACACTGGTGGCCTTTATTTTTTTATTTTATTTTTTTCCAGCTTTCCTCATATTGTAGAAATTACAGAAAAATATTTGGCTGGTCGTATTCAACAATATATATGGCTGATTCTTTGTCATTGTGTTCATCCTAGAAAAATAAACCTTTTGGCATCTTGTAGATTTTCCTGGGGTTCCTGTGTGTATTGAAATCTGTGAAATGTCTTTCTGTGTAGCATCGTGCCTAGGAAGATACAGGCATGAGCAAATGCACTGGGTTGGTGTTAAACGTTGTCATGTCTCTGTTGTGGCTGAGTGTTGGGGTGTGTTGGAGCTGTATGCAATCCCCAGGGCCTGGGGCGCTGGGACAGCTGACATCTGGAGGGCCTAGAGTTGGCTGGCATGGGGGAAGCTGGACTTCCATGCAGCTGGTCTTCCTTGAACAGGAGGAGAGGGGTCTGGCTTACTGTACCAGCAGAGAGGCAAGGAGCGTCGGTGGTAACAAGATCCCTTGGAGGTAGTTATCCTGGTCTAGAGCATGCTCTGTGTGATTTTTGCTGAAGCCTGAAGGCAGTCTCACAATTCTTCCTGGGAGCCTGTGAGATAAGCAGACCAGGTGTGACTATGTCCATTTTCTGGATGGACAAATGGAGGTCCAGCCAGGCAGAATGATTTACCTAAAGCCACAATTTAGGTGAAGCAGAGACTTGACTGGAGGCCTCAGGGTTCGAGGGCAGCCTTACTTCTTCCTCACACGGCCACACTTTCCCTCTGGCCATTACCACATCTCTGTATTACTGACTGCTCCTCGGTGTTTGCCCCGTTTTCTCTGCTCTTGGAGGCACCAGCAGACAGCTGTGTCCTGGTTCAGCTGACTTTCCTTGCAGGTACCGCTCTCCTCTCAGCATCTGCTCTGCCCCCCAATGCACTGCTGTCTTCCTTAGGTGACAGGTGTGTACCATCCCCAGGGCCTGAGCCTATCCCCAGCTGCCCCTGGACTCCGTGGGAGCTCGGCCACTGGAAGCCTGCAGCCCAGCTTTTCCTTAGTGTAGCCGGAAACATAACTTATTTCCTGGCTCCAGGATCTGTCCCTTTGAAGGCAAAATTGCTGTTTTCCTCCTTGAGAATCATCTGAACCAAAGCTGTATTTCGGTTTATTGACTTGGCTTGAACATAAAACCACAGGTGGGGAAAATACAACCTTCCGAGCTCAGGGCCCATTCCTCTGGGAATATGGGGAAGGAAAAACTGGTCTTTTCATGGCCACTGTCCTTCTGCCACGAAGGAAGGTATTGCCAGGTCTGAAAGCTGTACCAGACTTTCCTTGGAGCCATTTGTGGTTCACAAAATTGCAAGAGTTTCCTTAAATTGTTTGTAATGTTCCTTGGAATTTACAGTCTGTGATGTTCCCCAGGGCACAGTTCTCTCGCAGGATCCCCACATGTGATCCCTGCATTGTCCAGGGAGTGGGGCCAGCAAGAGGCAAGGATGGGCACATGGGTCCTCTCCCCAGTTATTTGTGGGATGGTGTAGAGGTCAGCACGGTGTGTTCTCAAGGCTCTGGGAGTTCTGAACTCAGCTTCCAATTCAGTTGGCCATTTAAAGTATTTTTTTTTCCTTTTTTGTGACAGTAGGCAGAACTCATTCACTGAGTTAGAAAGAAGCTTGATGGTGGTAGTAATGTGCTTTAGAAACATCTATTTGCTTTTATCCATCTCTGTCATTTTTCTGTGAAGTCATTCACTCTATCTCTCCTTCCTTCCTTCCTTCTAGCCATCCATCCGTCTGTCCATAGCTCCATTTTAAAGGGCTATTTCTGATCAGCTGGCACAGATACACACCAGTTCATGGACCGTGTATACTCAACAAAGTTCTTTCAACAACTTCAAAAAATGCGACCTGCATTTTCTTACTTCTTAGGCCTCATTTTTCTGGAGTATAAATTTGAACCTAGAAATCAGCTGACCATGTAGCCCTTTGTGGTAAGAAGTCCATTTTGTCTTTTAGCAGAGATTTACACATGCTGTTTGCTGTCACACTCATTTATAACTTGGTTTATGGGTGCTGTTGTACTTCCTTTTGAACTGTAAGCAGGGTTGCAAGGCCCCAGCCTCCCTCTCCAGTCTGATGGCTGTCAGTTCCCCATACACATTCCGAGCTTAAGTCATAATGCCGTGGTTATGGTTCCCGGAGCACAGTGTACTCTTCCGTGCCTCCATACCTTTATGCATGCTGTTCCTGCTGCCTGAACACCCTCACTTATCTTACCACGTGGTAAGCTCCTGTCCACCCTTCGGAAACCGTTCTGGATAGCTCCTCCTCTGTGAAACTTTCCCTGATACCTCTAGACAGTGTTAGAGTCACCCTTGGTGTTCTTACAACTCCTAACGCACTGCACTCTGTTTCCTGTGGGCTCCTTGAGGCCAGGAAGTGGGTCTCAGCCATCTTGATCTCTCCCACCAAGAATAAACCCGTACAGACTAAAAGCAAGTCGATTCTATTGGAGGTGCTCATGGATTTTAACCAAAATTTTATGATTAAATCCCAAACCATACTACAAGCACCATATGTCACCTTGGGTCATGATGTTACTCGGCCTGTGTCCTGAGTGTGAATGTGTACACCTGTGGATCCTGGGAAGCCTCTGAGGCCAAGGTCTCTCTCCTTAGTTCTCAAAGCGTTTACTGCCAGGGCCTGAGGCTATGGCTGACAGGAACGTGGGTGCATCCAGATTGCATGTCATGATGTAAACGAATAGCAGGTGCAGTAAAAGCAGCATGTAAAGGTCAGACTCTGATGATGATAAGCCATAGAAGTAGCCCTCACCGAACCCGTACATCCTTCTACTTGAGTTAGCACCTCTGCTCAAAACGACTCTGAATGAGTTGGGGTCCTGGCAGGATATAGATGGAGGTAATTGAGAACAGTTTAATAAGGGACTATTTACAAAGTCTGAGAAGGACAAGGGTCCTGAAAGGGATGATGAGTACCCTGAGGCGAGGGAGAGGGAGAGCTCTAGCTAGAGTTGTAGCTCACGACAGGAGCTGGGGACTCTGGTAGAAGAGGCCAAAGCTCGGTGGCATGGTGGGGGGGGTAGTAATAAGTATCCTGATCTTGCTCACCACTCACCCTCTGCTTTAGGGTAGCACCTTCCGCTGGCCAGACCCACCTGGGAGCCAGAGGGCAAGGGAGCTCATTTATGCAGCCCCAGGCCAGCCTCCAGGGCACAGGGCAAGGCGGTGGGTAGGTCTGCTGCACCCTGGGGAGTGCCCACCTGGCCACCTGCACACGGGGATGCCCATCTGCAAATGAGCTGGCATACTCCTAAGGACCATCTTTGTCCCTTCAGGGGCCTTTATGTGCAAGAGTTTGCTTTTATTCCCAGGTGGGTTCATGTAGGGATCTGAGGAATGGAGTCTTGTATAGGCTGGTAGAGGTCAGTAATTTCCCAGGAGGACATGATGGTTGACCAGATGGGCAGTGCCTCTTTCATCTTCTGCCCTTCCCCAGTGTATGTAGTCAGGGGGCTTTGGCCTCAGTAGTTAGGAAGGGCAGGAATGGTGGAAGCAGGCAGCCTAGCCACGGAGATGGAGGAGGCCAGGGGATGCTGCTTAAGGAGACACCTTGGCACGCTCCATGACCTATAAGTGTGTGTGTGTAGAGAATGGGCTGCTCTCTACCTGGACATATTGGGGCTGCAAGTAGAGGTGCTGTGTGGTTTAGTCAAGGGATGTAAGCTTTGGGAACTGAGCTTGAATCCTCGTTCCAGTGCATAACTTTGGGCAAGTTGCTTAACCTCTTTGAACCTCAGTTTTCACAACTGTAAAATGGGATCATAAATCTGACTTTGCAAGCTTCTTGTAAAGGTTAGAGACACACACACATTTCCTACATATGGTAGAGACTGACAGCTATTGTCTGTTAAGTACTCATTTGAGCAGATTTGGACACCTGACCTTGTGCTTACTTTGGTCCATGGCCTCTCTGACACATTTTCACTTTGGATCTTCCCCAGGTGAATGAATGACCTTGGGAGAAACTGAAGCAGCTCAAGACTTATGAAAATGTTCAGGCCCTAAAATGGACTTGTTTTTCACTTTCCCACAAGGCATACTTACTAGGAAAAGTCGCGGAAAATTCGATGCTCAGTTTACAGTCCCAAGAACATGAAAAAGCTCCCCTGCCAGCTAAAAAAAAAAAAAAAAAGATGGATGTTATTTCTGGGAGAAGTCATTTCGTACAGTGGCTCAGGCAGGAGACAGTGAGTCAGATGTGCTTAGAGCTGGGCCAGGCTGGCCCCGCAGGTCCCCCTGTGAGTCAGTGCTGCCTGTGAGGCTGAGGCTGGGCAGGCAGTGGGCCCGGCGGGCCTTGGAGCCCGGTGTGGTCCCCCACTTGCGGAGCTGCAGCTCTGCTGTCCCATCACCCCCTCAGGGACATTGACAATGCCCTCTGCCATCAGTGTCTCCAGCCACGGCAACTTAGGCAGTCGCTAATGTGGTCATGGCCCTCCCCTCCCCATCCTGGACTGGCCCTTTTCTGCAAAGACTATCTGCTTCTAGATGAAACCCTCAACATCGCTCCCCAACCTGACCACACACTCTTGCAGCTGACCCAGAATTTCTTCTCCCACTCTTTACCTCTGGGGATCTGTTGGGGGGCGGTGCACAGTCTGGCAGAGCCTGGGGTAGAAGAGAATGTTCTATTTTGGGGGCTTTGAAAGGTGAATAGTGAAGGTACCTAGAGCTAAAGTCCTTCCAGCTGTCCCAGGGCACCATGCTGCAGAAAATCAGGACACAGGAAACCAGACATTTGAGTCACAAGAGGGAGAAAGCCTCCATGGGTGAAAAGAGGTCAGCCTTGACAAAAAGTGTGCCAGGGAGGTGGGCAGAACCAGAAGTGTGGGGCTTATTTGGGAGATCTGGTTTCAGTTCAGGCTCTGCCCGTTACTCAAATAAATGTTGATCTTTCTGATCCAGTTGTTCCTTATCTGCAAAATGGGGAGACAGTTCCTATCTCACAGGGGTTTGTGAGGATTAAAATTAAGATAGTTCATGTAAAAGCACATCATGATCTACAAATTAAAAAAAAAATCATTGTAGATTACTACTACTAATAGATAAGGAAAGTAAGGATCAGAGAGGTTAAGTGACTTGCCTGGGGTCATACAGCTACTATAGAACCAGGACCCAAACACAGATCTCTTCTGTCCATTGTTCTCTGTTGTCTTAGTTTCTTCCATTTTTAGGGGAAGACACGGAATGTTGTAATTAGTTGGTTTTAGGCTCAGGGTTCCTTGTGGGTTAGCCAGGGATCTTGGCTTCTGGCTTGTAGCCTCGGGACAGTGGGCAGGTGGGATCTGCCTGTCGCGGGCAGAGGGTGCTGTGGCTTTTGAAGGAGTTGTGCCCCCAGGGGTGGCTTTCAGCAGTGAGTGTCCACTTCCACCCTATTGCTCCTCTCCTGACTCCTCTGTGGTGGAGTCTGCCTGTCTTCTCCCTGTCCCCAGAACACACTGTTCCCTTCCAGCATAGCATTTGCCATGATGTGTTGGGCTCCTTGGTTTTTGCTTCCCTCATCAGCCCGGGAGCGTCAAGGGGGCTGGGACAGGTCTTCCTCATCCTGTCCTCCCACCTCTGTGGGTGGACACCTGAGCCAGGGTCTGGTCTGTAGGAAGTGCAGGAGCGCTGGGCAAGCCGTGTGGAGGGTCCCTCAGCTGTCAAAGAGGCCAGTTGCCCACCCTGGGGTCTGGTCAGGACAGGAGAGTAGCTTATGGGATGGATGTCCCAGGTTGGAGGTGGCAACCTTGTTAGGTACAGAAAACATCTATCATTGTGTATATTTCATGCATCGTCTGGGAGGATATAAGTGCGGGAGTGCCTTCATTCATGCCAGTTAGAGTTAGCTATGTGGGCCAGGAGAGGCCCTGTCAGCAGGTTCCTGCTCTACTGTGAAAATACGTCCTTGGAGCTGAGCCCCTGGGTCATATATGATCACAGCACTCAGGCAGGCAGAGCAGAGCTACCTCAGAATCTGGCTGATCCTTTTCCTCATGACCTTCAGAGGAGGAGAGGGGGCTGAGTGGGTGGTCTCCACCCTGCCCCCACCCCCACTTGAAATAGAACACTCTGGTTTGTAATGGGAGTAGAGACTCCATGTGACTGACTGAAGACAGAGATCCATGACACCACAGGTCAGAAAGACATGGGACCCATGTAAGTCCATTCATGGTGAGTTCACAGAGAGCCAGGGCTAGAATTCTGGTTCCTGTTTGTCCAGCTTAAATAATAACGCCTCTTAATTTCTCCTGCCCTTTCATCCTCGAGATTCCCTCCCCGCTAAATGTGGGTTGGATGGATGATGTCCAGGGGAACAGATGCTTGGAGGGGTTTCCAGGTGACGTGGACTGGGAGTCAAACGGGCCTAGGTGCATAGGGACAGAGCAGTTCCCTGGAGCCCCAAATGTTGATCCCATTTTCTACCCGCATACTGTGTTAGTTCAGTTCCCTGCACAAAGTGGGGTGGGTGGGGGCTCGGAGCCAGGGAAGTGAGGTGGTTGGACTTGTGTTTCAGAAACATCACCCCACTTGGAATAGGCGGTTGGGGCAGTGAGGAGGAAGAGGCTTTTGGGGAACGTGGTTGAGGAGGCTGCTGCCAGCTTGCTCTACACTCTCTGGGCTCAGCTGGCCGACCCCCAGGTAGCCGGCCATCAGGGAGAGCCTTACTCGGCCTGCTTTCCAGAGGTAGGGGCACAGCCCAGGCCAACAGGCTGTTACCACTCTGCCTGAAGTCCCTCGTAGCTTTTCAGATGCTTCCTTCTTTTCTCCTTCCTGTGTCCAAGGCCCTCTGAACCCCAGTTCTTGCCAGCTCTCCAAGATGTCTCCCTTTGCTTTGCCACATACACACTATTCCTATGCAGCCTCTGTGCCCTCCGCCCAGGTTTTGCATGTCCCTGGGGTGAAACCCATGGATGTGAGGAAGGGCAGGAATCAGAGGGACGCATCTCCCTGCGTCGTGCCTGGGCTGATGCTGAGCTCCTCTCGGATGGCTGGGCCTATGCTTCTCTGTCCGTCCCCCAGACTGTGGGTAGGCTGGAAACCCATCTGGGGTGCCACAGATCATTGTCACAGGTGGGTTCAGGATGCCACGTCTATCAGGGGTGTTCTGACCATGTCTGTGGTTCCTGTCCTGACCCAAGGCTGGGAACGCAGTATGGAATCAGTTGGTGAGTGTTAGTGAATGAATGATGGGTCCCTTAACCTGTCCTCAGTCGTTGCCTTCAGCAGGGTTACTCTGCTGGAGTAGACGCGTCTTCCCTCTGCTGGCTTTCTGTGTAGTGAGTTCCCTGTATTTGGTGGGTCTCCTATTTCCTAGAATAGCTGGGGGCCCCCTAAGATGGTACTCTTCTTCATAAATGAAGTTTAATTAATCATCCAGTTCATCCAGTAGATACTTATTGACATGCCTTCCATGTGCCCATCACTCTTTTTAAGTATAGTGGAGACAGTTGTGAACAAAACCACATCCCTGCCCTCATGGAGCTTACATTCCAGCAGAGTTCAGACCCATTTAGATGCTCCATGGGTCCAGAAATGTCTGCTGGCTGATTTGTCCTCCTATAATGTGTTAGTTTAGAAAATATTTAAAGCTCTGTTGTACTCATAACCTTTCAACTATCAGGTTACTGCTCCATTTTAGGGAGAACATTTACCCAACTACCAGATCATCAAATCTCTGCAGGGAGACTTTTCTTATTCAGAAATGCCCCCATAACATCTGCGATTCATAGTGCTTGTTTCATGTAAAGCAGGGATTCCTGCTGCAGATTGCAAGCTGCTTGGATTTGGCACAATTGCTGTACATGTTGGGGATGAAACCTCAATACCACAAGGGCATAGCGGGGGGGTGGGGTGGACGTCATTAGCATATTCATGACTCCCATGTCTTCTGTGTATAGGTCTGTTGCAAAGCTAATGATTTTTCAGCTTTCAGTGAAACCTTCTGACTTATCAAGGGTTCCTGTTGTAAAGTAAGAATGTATGAAGTTCAAACCTATCCTCAGATTCTTAGATACTAACATCTTCAGAAGAGGTAGGCATTCTTAAAATCAGCAAAAGATTGCTGGGGCACCAGAAATCCAAATTCATGAATTTGCTCATTGTTCTTCCCTACTTTTCACAACTGCTAGTGTTTTGGTCCTTAACCACAGAGTACAGAGGTGCGGCTATGAAATCAGGATTCTGCTTTTCATGTGTGGCTTGGGTAAACTTCCTTCTGATGTAAAGCCATTACAGTTTTAATTTAATTGTTCCCCCAGGCGGCTAAGAGAGGGGAAGGCATCCAGATTTCACCTCGGCTTAGCTGGCTTTGCCTGCTGAAGGTGTGAACTGTTTGGGGCCGTGGTAGCAGTGAAGGGTCCAAATATCTTGATGTTTTCTACTTCTTGATTTGAGCTGTGAAATATTTCATGAGGCTTTAGATGTAACATTGGGATCCTTTTTAAAAAGAACAAAAACATCCCCTCTTCCGCTCTCATTTAACTAGTTTGGTTTTGCCTGTGAGTTACACATGCCCACCCAGGCACGGGGCAGCTGCTCAGAGTGGGGTCTCTGCTCCTGCCCTCTGGCTGTTGGCTGGAAGCATCTCTGGCCTTCTTGCTCTTTTGTTGAGTGGGGCTCCAACATTTTGCAGCTGATGTGTTTGGAGTAAAAATGTTTACAGGCCCAGAGGAACATTAGCAACATCACAAATGCTTTTTATTAAGACCAAAAATGAAGCTGAATTATAACTGTGAATAGAAGACGGCAAAGGGCCTTTATCCCTGTGGTCTTGAGGGCTCAGATCTTTCTGTCTTACTTTCTATATGGCTGAAAGCAGGAGCTCAGTTCCTCATTAGGAAACTTGCTGATGTGAATATAGTTTGATATTTACTGAGGATTCGAGCCATAAGGCAGATACAGAAGAAATTCTTTGGGAGTTTTGAGTAGAAGTTGATAATCACTGATCAGGAGATGAAGAAGACTTGCGGGAGGAAGTTCTGATGGGTCTGGGGGATGAGTGAGGGTCCTGTAATCAGCAAAGGGGATGGTTTGATGAGGGAGAAAATTCCTGGCAGAGGATGAGGAAGGAAAGCCCGGTGTGGCTGTTGCACTGAGTAAGTGATGGCCAGCAAGCGGGACACAGGCTGAAAAAAATGGGTTGGGCTGAGATTATAGAAAGATTTACAAATGAATGTATATATTTGTAATGGTAAGGGAAAGCCTTTAGAATTTTCTGTGAGAGTCTACATTTTGAGAGGACAATTTGTTGGCTGTCTCTAGGTGCTGTTGCCATGCAACTTAGCCATCTGTTGGGACCTGGAGTATAAATACACAGGGGGCCTGGCAGACTCAGCATCAGGGGGTCCCCACTGGGACACAAGGGTCGGGCCTGTCTGGTCAGTTGACTCCACTTGCATCGAGAAGTTTCTTCCATAACAATATCTGAATGGCATTCTTCAATGTGTGCCTTTGGGCAACCTCCCGAAAGGATAAGATAGCTAACCTGAGCCAGTGCTGTGGGGGGAATGTATTCAGAGCCACTTAACAACGACACGGACATCTTTGTAGTTTCTATGATGTGCAGGGACCGTGCGTCACACAGAGGTGGCTGCAAACCCTCCTGGCTCGGCGTGTCTCAAGGCTGAATCTCAGCCTTTGCTTGCCTGTTTTTTTCCAGATTTGCCGCATCTTGGGGTGTAAGTCTGCCCACAACTGGCTGGGGTCATGTGTAGATGCCACCTCCTTTTGTCTGGGTCTGCCCTAGAGTCCTGTTCTTCCATCGTATTTGGGTGAATGTAGGAAGGAGCAGAAAGGCTTATAGGACAGACAGACAGACGTCCTGGCCATCCGGAGACTCACTGAGAACCTCTCAGCTTCAGCTGCCACAGGAACTCCTAGAGCACACGCAGTGGCCCTGGAGAGATGCCACCCTCTCTGCCGACGATGGATAAAGCTGATCCTGCTTCCGGTTCCAACACCTCGGTGGGCTGCTTGCTGTGGAGTTAAGTTCTCAGGCCATAAAAACTCTGCAGTCGCACCCATGTCAACAGCAGTCATCCCAAAGAGCACTAATCCCAAAGTGTAAGGTTTATCTTATGGATTCCAGGGTCTGTGCTGGGTAGCTGGAGCCGTGGATGCTGTGGGTATGATGTCCGAACTGGTGCTGAGTTCGACCTGTTCTATTTAGTTTGGTTAAAATTGCAGATGCATTGTGATTAAGTCAGAAACAGATCACGGCACTACTTGTATAGGAAAAGTGCCTGTGTGGGATTTTTATGTTCTAACCTACTTGTACATAGCACTGTGGGAAAAGGTAGCCATTCCCTCCATGATCGTATTGGAAAGGTCACTAGAGGAGGGGTCCAAAGTCCAGGGATCTCGTCCCACCATCACTCATGTGCTGAGTGACCTTGAATGGCTCTCTTTTCATCATGTTTCAGTGCTCTGTAGAACGAGGTAGTGGGGCCAGAGGGGGTCTGAAGTCTCCTCCCACAGCCCTTGGCATCTGCTCCTGAGATGAACTCAGAAGCAGCAGGAGGGCATCTTTAGTGTGCCCCTCCCTCCCAGCAGCTCTGATTGTAGGTGGTGGTCAGCCTGGTGTCAAATCCTCCAGCTAGATGGCTCGTTAGAAAATGCCTCCCCACTGCTGGTTCTGGAAAACACAGTCTGACAATCACATGGGTGAAGCAACCCAAGCCATTTTTTCTCTTTTTGGAGGGGGAAGTGAGACTATTCCAACTTTCTGTTTTGTAGATGAAGGAGAGCAGAGAGAACTATTTAACAAGCACAGCCGATAATTAAAAATTACACACCAGGTCTCTACTAGCCATTTAAGGGAGGATGACAGGTAATAGGAAGAAAAAGGAAGGAAATTAAGAAGAGAGGAAGAGGGAAATGGATAGACCCAGTTCAATCAGTAGGTATTTGCTGAGGATAGAGAAGACGAACGTTCATAAAGCCACATTACAACCGGGAATGTGATCACATTGTGGGCAACTACAGGCTTCCTTTGAGGACATCATCAATCCAAGAAGTATAGTTTTCTCTTGGGCCAGGGGCTGCTCCCTGTTGGCATACAATTCCTGATGGAGTGGGGCCACTTTGGTTCTGCCTGAGGTCCAGCAGACCTCCAGCCAGGTCGTGGGGGAGCTCTGACAAATGTTTGTCACCTCTGGACAAATCATCACGGCTCAGGGAGCTGGATGAACACAGACACTGCTGTGGGTGCTTCCTCTGAAAAGGTTTGGAAGGGGTGACGTTAAAAAAAAATTCCTGCTCTACTTTATAGGGAAGAAACTGGCAAGTGCTACTTTGCCTGGCGGTCAAGTTCACATCACTAGGGATAAGCCACGTTGATGGAATGTGCCCTGATGTCACATGATGAGGGTATTTTATTTCTCTCCCAAACCCACCAACCCAGTCTAATCAGGTGTGAGACATCAGACAAACCCGAATTGAAAGCCACTCCACACAGTACCTGACCAGGTCTCCTGAAGACGGTTAAGGTCATGAAAACCAAGGAGAGTCTGAGACACTGTCACAGACCAGAGCAGCCTAAGAACAGATGAGGCCCAAGTGCACTGCAGTGTCCTGGACCGAATCCTGGGATGGAGGAAAAGACATTGGAAAAACTAGTGAAATCAGAAGGAAAGTTGGAGTTTAGTTAATAGTAACCAACCAATATTGGTTTTAGTTTTGACACATGTGCTGTGGAAACCTAAGAAGTTAATCATCTGGGAAGCTGGTGAGCTCTCTGTACCACCTTTGTGACCTCTCTGCACATTTAAGGTTCTTTCCAAATAAAGTTTATTAAATAATACAGAACACCTGCTTTGGGCTCTGTGGTATCTGTGTCTCTGCTTCCGTGGCTTCTTACCCTTTCCATCCCTTCGTATGGGACTGTGAGGATTCTGCTTTCTTTAGAAGACCCTGAACTGGATTCCATTACTTAGAGGCTGGGCTAGTTTGCTCTTATTTTTTTTTTTTATTTTTAATTTTAGTTGGATGCCATAACAACCCTCAGAGTATATAAGCCAGAGGAGTGGAGGCTTTGGTGAGTTAAATTGAGTAGAAGTTGGAGGGTTGTTTGGAAGCCCATAACTATTTGAGTAGTCCTGTGAAAATATGGAACATCGGATGGCCCCTGGCCCTGTGTCCTTTTTTCTTCCCTTTTCAAATTTTTATTTAAATTCTAGTTAGTTAACATACAGTGTAATATTGGTTTCCGGAGTAGAATTTAGTAATTTATCACTTACGTATAACACCCAGTGCTCATGACAACAAGTGCCGTCCTTAATCCCCATCCCCCCCCAGCCCATCACCCCCCCACCTCCCTCCATCAACCCTCAGTTTGTTCTCTGTCGTTAAGAGTCTCTTATGGTGTGTTTCCCTCTCTCTTTTTTTCCCCCTTCCCAAGGAGCAGTCTGCTCTTAGAAACACTCTGCTTCTTATTTTTTTAGAAAACTGACATGAAGTGTCTTGTTAGAAAACTCTCCTATATACACCTCATGATTAAATGTTTTACCAAACTGGTTTTGGGTGGGCTGAGTGTCAGTGAAATCAGAAAAAGAAATGGAATTTGTCCTTGGAATTCTTGGTTGTTGGAATTGAGTGCCCACATGAATCCATTCAGCCTTTCCCAAAGATGAGAAGAGCAAAGATCAGAGAGGGACAGACTTCCTAAGACAATTGACAATTCTTTATGGAGCATACGCTGCATGCCCAGCCCTCTGGTAGGTGGCTGAAGAGGGCCTAATCTCACAGGACAGGGACAAGTCATTGCAGCCCATGACAAGGTCACTGAGGTCTCTGTGGGGTCTGAAGTCACCAGGTCACTAGGCCCTGTCCCCGTGGGGCTGCTTTGGGCTTAGGGGGCACACGATGGGTCTGTTTTTCCGTACATCTTTGACCCCACTTGCAGATAACTGAGCCCAGCGATGAACCTGGGTCCTGGGTGAGTTTAAGTGTGAAGAAACAACCCTTCGGGCTGGTTGTGAGGCTGGTGAGGGCGAGTGAGAGCTCTCAGAGGCCCAGATCCCTTTACCCAGGGAAGCAGCCTTGAGTGAGCTAGCCAGGGATGGATGCACATGGCCAGCCAGGCCTGCTCTTGGGGGTTCCAGGCAGAGAGGGGGTTGTGGAGAACCTTGCATCAGCGCAATGGGGCTCAGTGGGGAGAGATTCAGTTGTCATGTCCTAGTTACTCATGCTGGCTCTTCCTGGCTTGGACATAAGGTTTACTCCCGTGCAAGTAGCTCAGCCCGGGCCACTCAGGTTTTTACAGCAGAGTGGCATCATGTTCTCCAGATACTAATGTCATGGAGTGAGCTGGGGAGAGGTGGGGTACCATTGTGGGACTGGGTGCCTTTTGCACCCTGAGTTGGGGCTGTGGCTCCCAGGTGGGTCCGATGATGCCTCTGGCCACACGGGTAATCCCTGACGTTCCTGGAAGCCCATCACTGCAGAGAAGGGAGGTGACGGGGTTTGCGTCTGCAACAAGGACAGAGCAGCCAGGCCCTCCAATCACATACAACAGCCTCTCTTTGCCCAGCTGGGAGGCCAGACTCTCAGACAGCAGAAATGACCACTTCCGGGTCCTCTAGTGAATCAGATAGAAAAATCCAGTAGGATGAGGAATGTTTGTCCATGAATGAATCATCTCTGCCTATCTGCTCTAAAATCTTCCCACTTCTCCTGTTGTTCTCCCTGAGCAGTCTCTTGGACCTGGGGCTGCCCCAGTTAGCAGAAGCGGCTGGTGGCCCTTGCACCCTATCTTGCTCAAGTACGTGGTGGAGTCACTGTTTCTGGGGGCTCTGCTGAAGGATTTGCCCAGGTCTGCCTTTATATTTTGCCTGCTAGGTGCTCCCCTTGCCGAGTCATGGGGAGCTGGAGGGCCCTGCTTTCCTGGGGGCACTGACGTCGTGGGGGAACTGGTCCAAAGTAACATGGCGTTTCGAGAGGCCTGATTCTGCCCCCTGGATCTCCCCACGTGCTTCCGGAGGTTTTCTTGCTCTGGGAAGCTTGTTTGCCCAGCTATAACCCGTTCTCCTTCCTGACTTCTGGATCCCATGTCGACTGTAAACTGTACTCCGCACGTGGCTGGTCATAATTCACCTCTCACCTCTCGCCCCTCTGACGTCATCCTGCCTTTCCCGTCTGTTATGCTTCTGGACTGGCCACTTCACTGGACCCTGAGGTTCAGGCTGAAGCTCCACCTTAGATATTCAGGCACTGCCTCAGGCCGATGGGCTTGTGTTTACTCACTCATGCACATACTTGCTCACTCAAGCCCTCACACTCTTACACACATCCACACACTCATGCACGCACCACACATTCACTTATGCTCCCACTCACACACTCACACATACCTGCTCACACACTCAAGTACACCCTCACACTCATACATGTACTACTCACTATGTGCCCACTCACCCACACACTCTTACACACTCCCTCATGTACTCCCTCACAGTCTTGAGAGCTGGGCCCTGAGCAGATCTGGAGGAAAGGGGAAACAAAGATCTGCCTGCTACTGTCCTTGCCCTCCAGGACCTCCCAGTCAGGTCTGATTCTGTCCACACCTAAGCTTCAGTTCTAGCAGGATCTGGTCTTAGGCATGAGCTCCGGTCTGGTCAGGAAGCAGGCAAGACTGCCTCTGCATTTTGGGCTCAGAACTTTGAGGAGGATCCAGGCTCCTATCACTGGGAGCAAACCAGCCCCCTTAAGATAAGGGACAGGTCATAATAGGAGTCCAGGGCAAGCCAGATGTGCCCCATGGGGCAGGAATGACCTTTCCTTCTTCCTGGAGACCAGGGACACAGGAAGAAGACATTAATTTAGCACTGAAGACCTGATTGTTTTGCTTGTTGAAAAAGATGACCATGACTCAGCCCATAGGAGGCATGCACAGCTCAGGGAGTGCCAACTCATCCCAAACAGGAGAGGAAGTGCTTCTCCGGGACTGCCATTTCTCTCTTCACTACCTACCAAACTCTTATCCATGCTTCAAGGCCCACTCAGTTATGCCCTTCTCTGTGAAGCTTATTCTCACACCATAGGTGGAATTAATCTCTTCCTTTTCTGTGCTTTCCTGGTACTTTTGAAAATAATCCCTTACAACTGGGCTTGCTTGCTGCTACGTCCTCCCACCATGCTCCTTGAGGTCAAAGCTGTCTTTTTCAGCTCAGTGTCCCTAGGGTCTAGCTCAGGCCTGGCACAGAGGAGGTACTCAGTGAAGGATGTGGCCTACAACAAAATCTACTGTTACTGCCAGGAATCTGTTAGCTTTCCTTTCACGTGCAATCCCTGGGGCTGCGTTGTAGCTGGTAGCTACCCTGGCCACCTCCATACTTACTGCCCGGAGCCTCTTACTTGCTCTCACCACAACGCACACCTCTGAGTTGCTAATAGCCCCTGCCCCCCCTTCCCCCCCGCCCCCTGCAGGGCCATTACTAGATGCCCTTGGGGCAGGAGGGCCATGTGTCCAGCTCCAGTGGCCTAGCGATGCCGTTACTGAGCAGCGATGTGTTTACCCAGCCTCTGTAACCCACATGCGCTGTTCCCAATTGCCCTCTGCGTGAACCTGGCACAGTATTTTAGTGTGTCCTATAGAATAATATTGAGAGAACGAACAAATCAGTGGCAGAACCTTCTGAGATTTGCCTAATTGCAACTCAAATTGTTCCCATATTGGAAATTACATGGCTAAGATGCCTTTTGGGGAACTGAATATTAGGAGCCCAGGAAGGTCAGCCAACAATGAGTTGCTGGTTTTTTTTTTTTTTTTTCTTTTCCTCCATGAACTCTTACCGAGGCATTTTCCTGCAATGAGACATGTATAGGTTGACTCAAAACAGATTTCACAATCGCTTTATCCAATTTTGGATGACTTAATTCGGCAATTCATGTAACCCTCTTTAATCAGCCTCACGTCCAGGGGCTGTTGTGGTCTCAGCACTTTGACGTACATGTCACTGGGGGCAGCACCCCTAAGCACAGAGGCCACGGTCAGTCCCTGCTGTGGCTTGGTGAACTGCGACCATGTTCGGGCCTCTTAGGGACTGGGTCACGGGGAGGGCCTCAGCAAAGCAGGAGACCCGTGAGTCTTGTTTCTGGGCATGCAAAAACAAAACAAAACAAAAAGAGAAAAAACCCAGAACAACCCTGCCCAGGGACAGTGGAAGTAAGCATCATTTGTGTGTTAAGATTGTTCCAGTTTTGACGCTGTCGTGAAGAGGGTGGAGGTCTTGGGATTTTTGACTTGACATTACATAAAAATATATTGGCTACGTGCCTGGCTCAGAGTCCTAAGGGGAAAAGTAATTTCCTTTCCTTCCCTCTCTTTACGGCACTGGGGAAACGTACCTCTGGAACGAGCTGCGGAAGTACGTCCAGCTGGTGGCATCCACATGGTTGCCCCTCAGGGGTTGAGGAAGATGCCAGGTCTCACCAGGGAGATGGCTATGTATCTAGCACTTCACTCTGCAGACCCTTCATTGTTGATTCACACCCGTCCTCTGAGGAGCCTGGGGAACCATGACCTGCATTTTACAAATGGGACAGCCGAGGCCGGAAGCACTCAGGTGGTTTGTTTAAGGTTGTCCAGAGAGTTAATGGCAGAGCCAGGGTGGTAGAACCAATGTCCTACTCCTGACCCTGGAGTTGTTTCATTGTGGTTTTTTTGTTAGGCACTAGGTCTCTCATTTGCTTTGCTAGAACACTGTTGAGCATTTGAGGCTGTGCTTGCTCTGAAACGTGAAGCGTGAATGCAGGGCGAGGGGCAGCATCTGGGCATCGTCTGCAAGCCGCCACTGAGCTCAGATAGCTCATTCTTAGGTGTTTCCTCAGTTATCCGGAATGTGCTGGTTTATTTGTTCTTTGCCCAAAGCCATGCGGGCCCTTGTTTCCCTGGGCAACCCCAGTTACAGACCAGGTGTGTGCAGGGTGTTGGTGGGGAGAAAGAAGGGCCCGTGTGTGCCAGGAACTGTTCCAGCTACTTTGTGTATATCATTTCATTTAGAGAGCAGCAGAGTCAGTGCGGAGGGCCTCCAGAGAAAAGGGAAATCGATGCTGCCTGGATTGAGGGAGTATGTGTGTATGTATGTGTGCGTGCGTGGTATGTGTTTGTGTATACTCTGCATTGCGAGAGTTTGTGTGTGGTGTTGTGTGTAGTGTGTGGAGTTTGTGGTGTGTGTGTGTGTGCACGTGGGCATGTGTGGTATGTGTTTGTGTATACTGTGTGCATTGTGAGAGTTTGTGTGTGGTGTGTGTAGTGTGTGGAGTTTGTGGTGTGTGTGTGTGTGCGCACACGTGTGCGTGTGTGGTATGTTTGTGTATACTGTGTGCATTGTGAGAGTTTGTGTGTGGTGTTGTATGTAGTGTGTGGAGTTTGTGGTGTGTGTAATAGGCATATTGTGTGTGTGTTATGTGGGTGAGGTATGCATGGGGGGTGTGTGTGTGTTGGGCATACGTGTTATGTGTGTTGCATGTACAGTGTGTGTGTAGTGTGTATGGTGTGTGCGGGGTACTTACCTGTAGTGTGTGCACGCATGTGCCTGGAGGCCAGTGGTCAGGAAGGGCCACTGGACAGAGTGGTGTCCTGCCCCGACGACGGCTGCTTTAGACAGGGAGGGGAGCGTTCCTGTCGGGTGGGAGGTGGGAAGGAAGGCAGGCGTGAGGGGAGAGGGCGGGCAGAGAAGGTGGGTGACCGGGCCGCTGTTAGGTTGGCACTAAGGGGGCTCGCGGGGAGACCAGGGCAGAGAGGCGAGCTGCTGGTGTCCAGATGCAGCCTTCTCCAGGCCCTTGGCTCCCCATTTTAGCACTTGGAGGCAGGCCTTCAAACTGGGGAATGACACCTCCTTACCTCCAGGGACGCTGTGAGGCTCAGGTGCTGTGAGCAGGGCAGGTGCCCTCTAGGTCTGGCCAGGCCGCTGGCCCTGCCCCGGTGTCCAGCCAAGTGCCAGGAACTCCCAAATTCACCTCTGTTTTCTGAAGTCAAAACCAACACAATTGCCTCTTTAGCATCTGCTCTTGGAAGTCCCACGGCAGAGAATTCATGTTCTCTTTTGAACCTGCCCCACCTCATTAGCCTCTATAAATGGTCCTTCCAACTGCATGGACCCTGCAGCTGGAAACCAAGGCACCATCCTTAACTACACATCACCGATTCTGGTGGTTCTATTTGGAAGTCTTTTTTTTTTTTTTTTTTTTTTTAAAGATTTTACTTATTTATTTGACAGAGAGAGACACAGCGAGAGAGGGAACACAAACAGGCAACAATGGAGCACTGCTCTCCTCAGAGGGAGAGGGAGAAGCAGGCTTCCCACTGAGCAGGGAGCCCGATGTGGGGCTCGATCCCAGGACCCTCTGATCGTGACCTGAGCCAAAGGCAGACGCTTAACGACTGAGCCACCCAGGCGCCCCTCTATTTTGAAATCTTATTCAAATGTCCCCATCTCTGTACTATGGCCTCTACCCTAGCCTAGATGCCATCAGCTCTCTCTTGAACTTCTCTGCAATTTACCATCTCTTTGATGTCATTCCTCAGCTCTGTCCAACCGACTGTCCCCTGCAAGCACACTGATCTCTATCAAGCTAAAGCAGATCGAGGGACTTGGCTGTGTACCTGTGTACAGCCCCCGGTTGGCTTCCCTTTGCACCAAGACACAATGTTTGATACTTTTTGTGGCCTCCAAGGCCTCCTGCAGTCCTACTTGCCTCCTCTTCACCCTCCTCCCTGCTCTCTCCCCTCTACTCACCATGCTTTCCTCTGGGCCTTAGTGCTCCACTGGCTTCCAGGCCTTCGTCCAGACCACTGTTTATCCCACACCAACCCTACTTATCTTCCCACATCAGGGGAAGAAGGATTTCTGCAGGGAGTGCTTCTGTGACCCACAGTCTTGTCTCACAGAAGCCTGTTCTTCTCCTTGGACGTCCTCATCATTCCTGCTTTGTAATCCTTTGGCTTGTCTGAACCTGTCTGCCCCATTAGCCCGTAAGCTTCCTGAGGGCAGGGACTGTCTGTCTCGCTCACCAGCATGTGATCAGTGTCTGGCATAGTGCCTGACACATGAGGGTGTTTGCTGAATGCTGGATGATTGGACGAGAGAGCAGTGCTCCATTGTTGCCTTGTGATCATGTTCTCCTGGCCTCATCTCTTAGGATTTGGTGGGCGGAGCAAGGAAGAGCCAAAATGTGAGGATGGTGGCTCACTAAACAGTGCTTACAAGTGGCCTGCCCCTGCTCTGCAGTGGGGCCTGGGGCTCTAGCTCACACAGGCCCCTGGAGGCCTGTCTGGTGCCCTGTGATGGAGCCAGCAACCAGGGGCTGTCACCAAAATCCTTCCTCTGGCAGCCCACCTGCTGAATTCTCTGAATGACTCCCAGTGTCTTCCAGGGAGAGGCTGAAGGTTCATTTGCAGTAGCTTATGGAGAAGTCACTTGGCCTGGGTTCACTGGTTTTCAAAAGGCAATTCCCATCTTTGGGTCAGGAAAATAAGGCCATGGGAGGCTGATCTGAGACTTCAAAAGGAGCAGCCCATCACCCATGCTTTTTCTCTTATAACTTGAGATTCTACCACTTTCCCAACCTGTGCATACAAACAAGTCCCATTAAGAGCAGTAACCTGAATTTACTGCCTCCTTCCCCTATCATTTTATAGGGTCTTGACTCCCTTGCAGCATTCCCACTAAGTATTTCTGTATCCCCCAGTGTGTCTGGTGTGTGCTCATAAGCATGTCTGGCTGCTATTTTGTGCCTCTACTTCTAGAAACTGCTGCCCCCCTCTCTGAGTGTCCTTCTCACTGTGGGCCCTGGCATGCTGCCTGAGCATGACTTCTGACTGCGACCATCCTCTCTGGGGTCACCACAATGTACTGATGGTCACTCCTGCTGCCCTCTCCCTTCAGGGACTATGGTCTTGCGGGCCACAGCATTGCCGTGCAGGGACCGTCACAGTGAGAAAACTGAGCACGAGTCTGAGCCCTTTTTGGCTACCATCTCATATTAAAGAATTTAAAAACTGTAGACATGAATCCATAGGACTAGACAGGGGAGGAACAGAACCATCAAGAAACCTTCTTTGCTCAGGTGTGGAAATCTTATATTCAGGTCTGCATTATAGAGTCTTGCCTTAGAATGAATTCTCTCCATGAAGGCGGTTTGGTTCTTTATGCATTTAGATTTCTGGGAATTTTGCCCTGTGCATCTCTGGATCCCAAGCAGGCTTGAGCTGGGACCCCTGTTAGTCACCAGTGTGGTATGGGAGGAACTGAGCTCAGGATTCCTGGGGCATTAAAGGTTAGTATCCATGCTACAGGCTGAGAAATTGGCGCTGCCTACCTGGTGTCTGGGGGGAGACACCAGTAGATGAGGCAAACATTGGTTTCTTTGTAAATCTCTTTGTGCTTGGCTTATGCTGCTGGAACTGACCTGAGGAATGGGATTCTATGATTCTTGTTTTTTCCCTTTGCAAATATACATTTTGCATTTTTGCGTGTTCTGTTGTCTTCTGACTTACCTCCAGAATCTCTCACCTGGACACACAACATGCAAGAAAATAAAATATTCTGAAGTTCAAGTTGGAATGTCCCCTGGGAAGCTGCAGGATTCCAAGGAGACGTCATGGATTTTTGTCTGAAGTAGATTACAACCTGAGAGCCCTCCAAGTCGTCTCTGGAACTTGAGCTATAAACATCTCTGAACAAGACATATACAGCTCGGCATCTGTAGGGGAGCCCAAGATTGGAGTAATGATTGGCAGAAATCTTTGGGGCTGGTGGGAGTTTCGGGATCTGGCTCCCCCTAGTCAAACAGGGGGTCTGGATTCTATAGTTGACTCTAAGGGCGGATGGTTTGGCACTGACAAGGTGCATGGTCATGCCTGAGGATGAATCACCTGCTGCAGCTGGCACAGTGTCCCCAAGTCCCTTCCACTGGCTGGAGGCACCTTTGGTTGGCCTGCTTTCATTGGCAAAGCTGATGCACATGGAATGTTTCCTTCAGAGTTAAAGGCTGTTATCTTGACAGGAGAGAGCCAAGAGTTTCCTCTGGGTTTCCAGCTCACGAGGGAGAGTTCTGCAAGGCATCACTCCCATGCTATTGAAATCATACTCGGCTGTGGCTAATAATTCGATTCAACATTCATGGGACTTCCTTCTCTGTGCCAGATACCAAGTAAGGTGATGGGGAAACAGAGGCTGGTTCAGATATGATTCCTGTCCTCAAAGTCGTCTTGGTCAGAACACAGAGCAGTGGTGCAGAAAAGTCCTTCTGGCAGCATGGTAGACAGTGTCTATCCACTTTTTTTGGACACAAACCTTTGAGATTCCAATAGATGTAGTGAATCCACTCGTAAAAATATACAGATACACGCCTCCCCTACCAGCATAGGGGATCCCTTAAGTCAGAACCTCAGTTTGAAAAATTCATCCAAGAGGATAGGCTTAGGGGGTAGCTAGAGGCACCCCTGTCTGTAGGCCTTTGTATTATTCCAGGCAAGGGAGAAGCTGATCTGTGAAGTTAGTGGCATTGGGATGGAGAGAATGAAAGTAGAGTTCATGGGATCTGAGGATGCACATGGTGAAGAGGAAGTGAAGAAGGAAGACTCTGAGGGTTATAATCTGGATGGCTGGATGGAAAGTGGTGCCATCAACATGGAAGACACCCAGATTCCCCTCCCCCATTGAGTGACATAGTAACAGACAGTCCTGTGGGATGGGGCAGGGATAAGAGCAGGGACCTTGGGGGTCATGGAAAGGATGACAGGTGAAGGACACCTTTGTCTCCAGCCTAGTTGCACCTGGCCTGGGTAGGGGTGGCTATGGCCCCACTGGATGACCTGTGATTGTCATGCTCAGCTTTGGGGGCATGGTTTTTATCTCTGATATGTAGGCTGTCCTTGGGCATAACCAAGGACTTCAACCAGTTTGGTGTCAGGAAAGAGACTTGTCAACAACATCATGCTGTGGTCACATTTTCACCTGGAGTAGAGTATTAAGTTCTTTTCATGGAACTATAGGTTGTGGGGCATGTACAAACAGCTGCTGAACTTTCCTAACTTAACCATGCTTAGGCCACCTAAGATCTGATGAGTGATACTGTCTGGGAGTAGGGTTAGGCATGTATATATTTATAAAAAGTTCACGAGTTGATTCTGATGCATTAAGAACCACCGATTTAGACCATCTTCTCTTTTTATAACTGAAGAAATGGGGGTTTAGGAGGGACACAGTCTTGGCCCAGATTAGCAGGTGGCAGGGCTTGGCCCAGCATTCCTGAATCCTGAACCAATACTGTCCTTATCCCCAAGTGCTTCTTCCAGGCTTAGGCCATGGTTCCAGGCTCTATCAGCCAGACTTAAAACACCAGGCATTTTTGAAGACAAAGTCTTCTAACCTGCTTTTAATTCTTCCCTGGAAGGCTTAGGGGATATGTGTCTTCCATCCCAGGTGGCTGTGAAGGGAAATAGTACATAGAAGTTCTCCCTGAGATCCACACCAGGAAGTAGATACTGAGTTGGCTCTTTTATGGCCTCTAGTGGACAGTTGGGTCCCATCATGGCTCTTGGCCATATATTCTTCCCTGACAACATCATTGGGGCCCATCTGTTCTGTTTTGGACCCCAGGCAGCCTGGGTTCCCAAAGGGACCAGCCTCCAGAGGGACCCTTTCTTTCCTGCTTATGGGTTAGTTTGGCCACAAGACTGGGACTGCCAGTGCCTAGGTAGGCTCCTCTGGGGTTGGGGGAGAGGGCTGCTGGAGATAGGAATGTTGGCTTTTGGGTAAGGCTGTTTGATACGGGTGATAGAGGGCCTGTAAACATAGCCTCATACTCCTACCTCTCACAGGGTTTTCCAAGCTGATCCAGTGCACCATGTCTTGGGCCACCCACCTGGCCCTCGAGGGCAGCCTGATGCATAAACCCTTTTATCAGGGGCCTGAAATGCTCAGTGTGGGACACTGTGACATTTACAGATGCTCTTTGCCCCTTCCTTAAATTTCCACCCCTGTAAGGGATGGGAGAAGTTAATTATGTAATTGTGTAAATGGCATGATTATATAGAAATATCCCGATGAGGCATCTCTTCATAGGAGAAGGGGTGTCTCAGTACGGGAGGAGCAAAACTACTCTGGAGGAATAGTGGGAACGGGTGTTTCAGACAACGTCAACCCCAGAAGTGTTCCTTGCAGGGGCACGAGTAAATTTGCACCCCCCAGGGCAGAGCCACACCTGTAGAATTCCCTGTGCTGTGTGGATTTGGACAGCAGTGATTAGGATCTGGTTACAAATTGCTGGAACAGTTGAAAGGCAGGCTAGGCAGGTAAGGCAGAAAGAGTTGTGCTTTCGAAACTGAACTCAGAGAAATGACAAACGGACTGAGGATTCAGTCCAATAATTATATCAATCCTGGTAGAGTGAAGTGACCAGACTGGTTTAGTGCAGCCAGACAGATGGATCCGCACGAGACAGCGTAGAGTGGGGCATGCACCTGCATGGATGCTGAAGGGATATAGGTGGCCGAAGATGGCAGAGGAACAGCAGAATGAAAGCAGAGGGTCGGGCTGGGCAGACACAGAGATGGCACCTCTGCCCTGCCTGGTCTTGGCTTTTATTTGTGCCCTGGGAATGGGGGTGGGGGTGAAATTGATGATTAATGTCAGAACCACCTGGGCATTGTAGGATGTTCTTGCTGACTTAACACTTAAAGTTTTTTTTTTTTTAAAGATTTTTTTTATTTATTTGACAGAGAGAGACACAGTGAGAGAGGGAACACAAGCAGGGGGAGTGGGAAGAGGGAGAAGCAGGCTTCCCACCAAGCAAGGAGCCCGATGTGGGGCTCGATCCCAGGACCCTGGGATCATGACCTGAGCTGAAGGCAGACGCCCAATGACTGAGCCACTCAGGCGCCCCAACACTTAAAGTTTTAATTAAAGGTCCAAGACATGTAGCCATTTATAATCTTTTTGACATAAGAGTTTGAATGGGACCCAGTGCAAGCCTTGAGCCATATGAGCCACGTAGTCAGACACAGAGCTGGCTGCCCGAATGATAATCTTCATGTAGTGTATGCTCTGTTCTCAAAGCACTGTGACTCTGAGGAGAAGTATGAAAACGTGTGTGTGTGTGTGTGTGTGTGTGTGTGTGTGAGAGAGAGAGAGAGAGAGAGAGAGAGAGAGAGAGGGAGAGACAGGGAGATAGAGAAACAAAGATCATTCACTTTGCTTCCTAACTGAATTGTCCCTGCTAGAATTGTGCAGTGCAAAACCTGCACAGCTGAACATAACAGCTCTGACTTAGCCCAAAAATAGAATTTTGAAAATACTTGAAGACTAGACTATGGAGCTTAGTACTGACTCAGATCTGTGATGTGGAAGATGTCTATCATATACTTTATCTGGTCAAATGGAAAAGGTATTTGAGAGGCTCTTGCAAAAAATTCTCCAACTAATGTGCAAATGTGTGTCTCATCAAGTGAGAGAGAAAACTCCGGGGAAAGTCAAAAAGGCTGTTAACCAGGGTGTGAAGAGAGAGCATAGAAAGTATGAGCTTTCCTCAGTAATGTAACAGGAGAAAGCCAGGGGCTTCTTCAAACATGTCTGCATTTGTGCATTTGTGGATTGCTAAAAATTTTGGGGACGTATTTTAATATTATAAAGTTCTACTCTCTGTGATACATACAGACGTATGAGCATGTGAACAGATTCACTTGATTTCAAATTGTATATACTGGATTCTCATTTTATGTGCATTTATATTACATGCCGACTTTAGAAATTAATTCCAATTTTAAGATTTAGGTCTTCTTTTATATCCTTTAGCAGTGTGTTGTGGTTTACTGTGTACAAGTCTTTACCGTCTTCATTAAATTTATTACTAGGTAATAAATTATTCTTTTGGATGCTATTAGTCAATGGAATTGTTTTCTTAATTTTCTTTTGGATTGTTCATCGCTGGTGTACTGAAACACAACTGATTTTTGTGTGTTGATCTTGTACCCTGAAACTTTGCTGAATTTGTTTATCAGCTCTAGGAGCTTTTTTATTTTGGTGAAATCTTTGAGATTTTCTGTATCTAAGATGATGTCATTTGTGATTAAAGATAGTTCTAATTTTTCCATCCCAGTTCGGATGCCTTTTATTTATTTTTCTTTCCTAATTGCTGTAGATAGAATTTCTAGTAGTACAAAAACACAATGTATCAAGTCTCATGGGATACAATAAAGGCAGTGCTCAAGGGGAAATTTATAGCAGCCTACATTAAAAAAAAAAAGATCTCAGATGAATAACCTAACTTTATACCTCAAGGAACTAGAAAAAGAAGAGCAAACTAAAACCAAACCTATTAGAAGGAAGAACATAATGATGGTTAGAGCAGATGTAAAATAGAATCAATGAAAGCAAAAGTTGATTCTTTGAAAATACCAAAAAGATTGACAGACCTTTAGCTAGATTGATGAAAAAAAGAGAGAAGATGCAAATAAAATCAGAAATGGGAGAGAGGACATTACTATCAACCTTAACAAAAGAAAAATGATTATTAGAGAATATAATGAACCATTGTATGTCAACAAGTTAGATAATCTAAAAGAAGTAGATAAATTTCTAGAAATACAAATTACAAGTTTCTAGAAACTGACTTTAAGTTAGAAAATTTGAATAGGCCTATAATAAGTAGAGATTGAATCAATGATTTAAAAATATCCAACAAAGAAAATTCCAGGACCAGATGGCTTCACTGGTGAATTCTACCAAACATTTAAAGTAGAATTAACACCAATCCTTCTCAAACTTTTCCAAAAATAGAAGAGCGGGGGACACTTCCTAACTCACTCTATCAAGCTATGTTTACACTGATACCAATGCTAGCTAAGGACATCACAAGAAAAGAAAATTGCAGGCTAATATCCCTTATGAATATAGATGCAAAAATTCTTTACAGAATACTAGTGAACAGAACACAATAGCACATTAAAAGGATTATACGCCATGACCAAGTAGGGTATATCCCAGGAATGCAAGAAGATCAATCAGTGTGATACACCACATTAATAGAACAAAGAAACAAACACATAGACATCTCAACTGATGCAGGAAAAGCATGTGATAAAGGGTTTTTCAGTGATGAAAAACACTCAGCAAACTAAAAATAGAAAGGAACTTCCTCAATATGAAAAAGGGCATTTATGCAAAATCCACTGCTAACATCATACTCAATGGGGGAAGACTGAAAGCTTTCCCTCTTAGATCAGTAACAAGACAAGGATTTTTGTCTACTTTTACCACTGCTAGTCAACATCTTAGCAGAACCTGTTGGCCATTTGCATGTATCCTTTGGAAAAATGTCTGTTCAGGTCCTTTGCTCATTCTTTAATTGGGTTTTTTTTTTTTTTTTTTGCTTTTGAGTTGTAAGAGTTCCTTATATATTTTGGATATTGACCCCCCTATCAGGTAAATGGTTTGCAAACATTTGCTCTCATTCCAGAGGTTGCCTTTACATTTTTTTTTTATTGTTTCCTTTGCTGTGCAGAAATTTTCTAGTTTGACGTGGTCCCACTTGTTTATTTTTGCTTTTACTGTCTGAGCTTTTGGTGTCAGAGCCAAAAAAACGTCATTGCCAAGGCCAGTGGCAAGGAGATTGTCCCCTGTGTTTTCTTCTAGGAGTTTTATAGCTGCAGGTCTTAAGTCTTCAACCCATTTTGAGTTGATTTTTGTGTATGGTATAAGGTAAGGGTTTTCAATATCATTTTAAAGTTGCCTTTGTCTTGATTCAGTGTTCGCTTGATTGCTAGAAAGCTTTGACTATTTTCCAGAGTTCTGACAAAGTTGCTTCTAACAGTTTTTCAGTGTTTCTTGTCATTTGGAGCCAGTTACTGTTGTTTTTCTGGTATCACTCACCACTTTCTTTATAAGGCTGTTCTGAACCCAACCAGAGAAAATTTCAACCTTCTTCTGGTTCCCTAGTCGTCTCTCCTTACGTTTTTCAAAGGGCTCCCAATTTGCCTTATAAATAGATTAAATTTCTTATTATCCATAGTAAAATGTTAATGACTTTACATATAGATCTCATTTTTTTTTTTTTTTTTTTAGAGCCTTCCACTGAACCCTGTTCATAGAATACATCTGAAAATGTTGGCCTTCTTATTCCTGGACCTTGGTCTTCCCTGGATACCTGGCAGTGTCTGGCTTTGCCCAGGACTGGCCGGACATAGTTTTCTTGCAGCAATATAGGGCTTGGGGAAGGAATGCTTTGGTCTTACATCATAGGAGGAGGCAGAACAAAGGCGGCAGGGGAGCCCTGTGATGCTTTCCTGTCCCCCTCACTGTCCTCCTCTGTTTCTCTCTCTAGAGTCTTCCTTTGCAGAGAATGTTTGACTCAGAGGACGGGGGTGGGCCTGAGGTCCCCCACTTCCACAGCGATCCCAACAGCACTTATGCTAGGTTGGTGTCTGTGCCAGTAAGTTTGTTTAATGAACAAAAAGCATAATGACTTTAATTAGGTTTTAGTGTAAATAATGAACACAATTACGGAGCAGGCTTTTTTGTCACCCTCGTGGAATTTATGATTGTTTGAAAAGTCAACACCCACTTCTAGCCACTCCCGTCTTACTTCTTGGTCAACCCAGCATCCCCATTAATCAATGGCGTTGGCTTCTGATGCCAAAGTGGAAAGTATGAGCTGGTTTTTCCCAACTTGTAGTGACAGCTCACCCTTCCTCACCTCCATGTCCATCTGGGGCGCTAGTCTCAGCCTGGATGCCTGCCTCTGAGGGTCTGTGTTTTGAGAAAACACTGGGCAGGGGAGACCATAGGGCCAGTGATTTTGGAAGTGGGGGATCATGTCATAGAAGGAAGGATGGAGAGTTCTGGCCCCCACCCGGAGTTCCCTTCTACCATGTACTGAGCATCTATGATAGTCCAGGTGCTGTGCTGAGCACAGATACCCCAAAGCCTAAGGGAACGCACAGCAAGCCAGGCCAGAACCACCCCAGCAGGGCCAAGGGCAAGCCAGAAGCCAACACTTGAGTAAGGTCTGGCATGGGCCAGTGGCCTAGGACCTTCCACCTGTCTCAACAGAATCTACAATCATTTGGCAGTGGGTGCAAGGTGGGCCTCGCGGGGTGAGCCATTTCAACTCCAGAGCGCTAGGGAAGGAGCTGAAGTAAGTTGCCCTTCAGGTTACCAAGTCTTCTCCATACTCTAGAGGCTGAGAAGGCAGTTTCTATGGTTTGTAAAGTTCTCTCACCTTCTAATGTGGCTCTCATTTGCCTCTTGTCAGCATCTTATTTGCCAGCCTAGCATCTCTGACTTCAAAGCAGTCCATTCTTCCTCTCTCTCTTCCCGGGGACTGGCTCCCACATAGCTTAGAGATACTGAGAACAGACTCCGTGCCCCCTTTCTTTGACTTAGTAGATTTTCCTCTCCAGTTGTGATGGAAGCTTCCTGAGGGCAGGGACCTATGTCTTTGCCTGGGCCTCTCAGGCACTGAGCAGTGATGACCAAGTTCCTCTTTCCCACGCATAGCCTTCCCTGTCCCCACGAGAGAGCCACCCGCTCTCCAGAGCAACTGGAACCACCCAGCTTTTCTGGCCCCAGACTCTGCCAGAAGGCTGAGGAGGGCCTCTTTCTGCCCATGCCATCAAGGGCCTGGTTTCCAGCTCCTAGCATGTGCCCTTTTCTTGGGAGGAAAGGGCAAGTTCTGATGAGCTCCTGGTCCCCTCTTTCCAGCTGTCTCGAGACCAGCCACGTGTGTGGGGCTGGCGAGGCTCGGGCTCCTTGGCATGCCCATCCTCACCAGAGCTGTGCTTTGGAGGGGCAGCAGCACCTCAGTGTGCTCTGAGGGTGGCAGAGGCCTAGGCTGCCCGGGGCCCCGCGTGGTGCTGCGACCTGGCGGTCATCATGATCGCCCAGTTATTTATTGTCATAACATTAATCACGCTGAACTCACTTGGCATTAATGAGGACGTAATGTGTACTTGGACGGGAATTTTTATTGTAGTGCAGCATTAACTAACTGGCCTATTATTTAAAGTGTTACCAGACCTGGTATGTACAAATGGTTTACTTTGCAGTCTCCAAGTGTTGAAACTTTGTATGGTTTGTGTCAGGAAACTATGAATATGGAGCACAAAGGAGGCAGGGGCTGAAACAACGTGGGGCTGTCCCCTGGCAGGCAGGGAGACAGCACACCCTCGAGAAAGGGCGCCCACTGGACAGCCTGGGCAGCCCACCCCGACCTGGGCCTGTGCTGATCTCATTCCTGTGTCTGGGCCAGATGCTGGACGTGAAAAACGTAGGGTGGTTTTTAGGGTCTTTCTGAGCCACCACCTTGGGGATGAAGAGAAACAGAATCATAAGATTTAGAAGTGGTAAAAAAGCTATAGCCCATGCTGAAGAGCATGTGTCTCCAAGGCTCTTTTCTTCATTACTGGCAGGTGGCAGCTGCAGGGTCCCTATCCACAGGCATTCACCCTTCTCTGCCATTACCTTACCCTGGCCCACACACTGCCACCCTCACTGAGCTTTGTCCCCTGAGGTGCCCTGTGCTCCCCGGCCTTTGCATATGCTGGGTCCTCATTTGCTTAATGTCTGTTCATCTTCTGATGAAACTTCCCAAAGTTTCCCCCACTTTAAAGGTGCGTTTAGATGCCCTTTCTCTGTGAACCCTGTGATGGGCCATACATTCTAGCTTACGGGGGAAATCACTAAGATGCATATGACATAATCCTTGCCAGTTTAGTGTTGAAGTCAAGTCAGACACACACACACACACACACACACACACACACACACACACTCTCTCTCTCTCTCTCTCTCTCTCTCTCTCTCTCGATCTCTCTCTCCCTCCCTCCCTCCCTCCCTCCCTCCCTCCCTCAATTAGCCAGCAGGACTTGCTAGAACTGCCTTAGCGACACAGCCTACAGCTAGAGAGCAGTGATTAGATGATCACGGGCCACTGGGGTAGCAGTTACTCAGAAGAGGAAGCAGTCAGTGTGCTGGGCTCTGAAGAAGAGATGGGACATAGTGGCACCCGTGGGGATGTGGGTGCGGGGCACACCGGGATTGGGAAGATGCTTAATGTGACCCCTACCCTGTTCCAGCATATCGACTTGATAGTTACAAAGTACCTCCACTGAATCTCCTGTGATTGCCACAGCAACATTACTAACCACGCGAGGAATACACTCTTGTCTCCATTTTACAAGTGAAATCACAACACGAACAACAGAGCCTCAGATTAGTTGGTTGGCCATGGCCCCCGCTGCCTCCCCCCACCCCCAGCTTGAACCAGAACTGAGACCACCTGCCATCAAACAGGGATCACTGGTGGCTGTCCTGAGGTAAAATTGATTTTCAAATTCAAGTGTTATGTATGCTGGCAACTTTTTGCTCTGCACTGACCCTGGTTGGTGTCCTGAATGAAAGGAATATTGCATTTGGGTTCAGCAATTCCCTCAGAAGGTGAGAGATCAAAAGGAGTCTAGTGCATTAGCCTAAGCTCTTGCCTTTGCCCCAGAGGCAGATGGCAAAACCCAGGGAGGGCCTGAGCAGCATCCTGTCTGTGATGTGCAGTGAATCACCAAGGTGCTTGAGAAGGACATGGAATTGATGTGACCTGGCAGCCAATCCAACATCTGCCAGCATCCAGGGGGCCGGGAAAAGTCATAGGAGTAGAAGATCTAGTGATTGAGTGCATATAAGGTGTATGGTCTAAGAGAGAATGAGGATTTTTAAGACTTTATATGTAATAAGGTTTCCCACTTGCTGCATTTTCGAAGTCAAGTTAGTCCCTAGACTAACTATGTATGAGTAACTAAGGCTAATTGGAGGTAATGGCCATGAGATCTAGGAACAGCTGTGCTAGGAAGAGAAGGGCAGGAGGTGAGTGTATAGAGCAGCAATGGCAAACCCACCGGGTGGCTCAGGTAACCACACCTGCTGGCCGGTTGCTCCCACACCACGTGTAAGTCCGTGTGCGTATGTAGTGAACGTGTCCACGGCTCTGCTTCTGGATTATGACCAGGCTTCTGCATTCTAATCACTATAACACGTGGCCTTTGCGTTTTTCCTTTTGATGTTGACTGACTATGGATCTCCTGTTCTCTTCATTACTTCCCGTTGCCCTTCTTTAGAGGAGGACAGGCTATTGTTCTAACTCCTCGCCTCAGCTCCGAGGAGTTTCCAAGAGCTAGCTGAGCCCCGCTTGTGTGGAGTAGGGTGGGATGGGGGTGTGACCCCCTGTCCTTAAGCAGATGGCTCTTGGATTGGCAGGAGATAGGATATAGTGCGAGTAAGGTCTGTCCTAATGGCAAAAGGACTGTTGATAGTGGCCTGGAATAGAGACAAAGGGTCTGGCCTCATAGAGATGCTTTCAGGAGCTAGACAGAAGGTCAAAGTTTCATCAAAATTGGGAGTCCAAAGAGGACTCCTGTCCTTATGGAGTCTTCTGAGGAAATCCAGGTTAAGGTCGTAGGCCTGTCAGGTGAATCATACCAATGCTTGTAACACATCTCCAAATCTCGGTGGTTTAATGTAGTAGAAGACTTACTTCTCATCACACAGAGTCCAACAGGATGTTCCTTGTGTCTCTCCAAGTGGCACCGGATATGTTCATTTCAGGATATTAGCATCTCCATCCTGTGGTTTTGCCTTCCCCTAGGGCTGTATTACTCTGCTGGGTTTTCCGTATCTGGCTGACAGATGGGGGAAAAGAGGGAGGATTACACTTGGAAGGTTTTAATGGATAGGCCTAGAAGTAGAGCAGAGCACCTTTGCTACCTTTGCCCACATTCAGCAGGCCCGGACTTCAACACATGGCCGCCCCTGACTGCAAGGGAGGCTGGGGAGTGGAGTCTGTGTGCCCAAGAAGAACAGGAGATGGGCCTTTGTATGTCAGTCTCTGCCATCCCTGGCACGGACTGTACATAGTCACAATCCCCATGCAGTGAGTCCCTACTGTGTGCTGAGCACTAGGCTAGTCTCTAAATATACACTCTTTATATCCTGGTGGATACTGGAAATCAGGGGCTCTCTCAGACCCACTGGATACTAGGCACAGGACAGAATGAATGACCTTACCTTTTGGTGGGGTAGAGGGGCCTCACACATAGCCCAGTCTATTTCTTATCTATTCAGGGTTCGGGCATGTTCAACCTGAGGCTGAATTTTAGGACCATGGGTGGCTGTGGACTGATAGGCGCTTGATGGGGGGTGGGTGGGAGTCAGTGGATCTGGCATTGCTGGCCTTGAAACCTTGCTGCCCGACCAGCTTCTTACCAAGGTCCTCCCTCTAGGTTTGCTGGTCCAACTGGGAGGGGGTGGGTTTGGGATTTCACCATAAAGAGCCATTGGCTGGCCTCCAGGCACCAGGTTATCGCTGCGTGACAGGCTCTGGAGTCTTTTTATTCACTGTCTTTTCTCCCTCTGCTTCTCTGTTCCTTTCTTCGTTTCTCCTGACATCCTTTTATTTTCCTTCTAATTGACATTGTGGACAAGGTCTGCTGGTAAGTTAATCAAGTTTATCCCAGCTGACACTCTGTTTATAATTTACAATTTACATTCCAGCTTTAGCAAGGTCCATCCATTTCTCAACTGTGGCCAGTGTGTTCTCTCTGCGTGCTTGGCCTTGGATTGTACAGAGTGAGGGAAGCAAAGGTTGGGGCCTCAAAGGACAGGATATTGATGAAACCTGGGGTCTCCATGTGACGGATGTGTGGATGTCACAGGAGGATGTTTATCCATCACCCACAAGCAGCAGGGTCCTTAGATGTGCTTGGACCTTCCCAGGCCCGCAGGATTAGGGAGCTGAGTGAGTTCCCCAGACAGCCACGCACAGCGCCCTGATAACGAGCAGCTTCTTCTCCTATCCTTAATCTTGCCTTGTTTAATTTGCCTCCAAATTATGAAAGGCTAGGACCAGAGTGCACATGACCGTGTTCTCTCCTGAGCTCCGTGCAATCTTGTGTAAGTCTGTTTTCCCCTTTGACCCCGGTTTCATCGACTGCCTGGTAAGAAGATAGGGAAAGATGTTATTTCAAGTTCCCTTCAACTCTGAAATCCATGAATCTCATTTTTCATCTCTTTAATAATCTTTGCGGCTCTCCTCTCACCCTGGGAGATGGTGTGGTGAAGTGGAAAGAGTATGCTCTCAGAGCCTCAGCTTTCTCATCTTTAAAATGGGGATAAGATCCATTATCTTGTAGAGACTTTTGAAGATCAAGTGAGACCGTATCATACGTGAGTGTTGAAGGGGGACCTGGCTCAGGTGTGCTGAGAAAGGTTATGTCTTCTGTGCCATTTACCACGGAATTAAGTATGGTCCATGCTTTCTAGGAAAGCCCAGTCAACACTCTGCAAAAACAGAGAAACCACAAGGAGGAGATGGTTGATCAGGCATGTGGTACAGTGGCCCAAACTCTGGGACTCAGAGCCACGCTAAACCAAGGGCCCTGGGAGGAGGAGAGACATTATCTCAAGCTAGCACCTGGCTTGCCCTTTGGAGCACAGAAGAAAACCCAAGTAGGCCACAGAGAGGGCAGGCTTGCCTTGTAGAAATACATGCAAATGTGTTTGTCATTAGGCCTTCCACGCCAATAATCCATATCTTCTCCTCTTTCCTCTGTTGTCGTTTTTCTCTGTGGCCAGAAGCCAGATAAAACACACTGTCTCATAAGCTTCAACAGCCGATTCTGCCTTCCCAGGCCAGAGTGGGGGCTGGGGCAGTGGCCTCCACTGCCGGCTCTGAATCCCCTCCCGCGGGCTCTGGCCGTATAGGTACTCTATGGAGTCAGGTTGGGGATCGGGGCTGGTCCCTGAGACCTGGCCAGCAGTATCCTCCAGTTGTCCCCTCACCCAACATAGCATGGCCTAGGGACACTCCACCGTACCAGAGGTCAGACCTGTGCAAGGAAAGCAAACAGAGTGAGGGCCAAGAGAGTCCTCAGGTGCTGGGAGCCCAGGCAGGCCGTTGGTCTTCTGAGCGCAGTTGAGTTGGAGCCATTCCACTTAGCTTGGTGCTGAGGTCCCTGCAGGGTGGCCCCGTCTTCTTTCTATTTCTTTCCTATAGTTCCCCTATCCACAATATTTCATGCCTGTCCCAAGGCCCTGACACTTGCCCACCACTGGGTCTTCGCACACACCATTCCCTATACTCAGGATGTAGATTCACTAGTCCTTCCCAAGCACCAGCCCCAGGGTCAGGCCTTTGCTAGTGACGTCATTGAAAAAGGTGTCACTCCTCTTTCTTCCTTCTCTGCTTACTCAGGCCCCATCCTTCCATTTGAGGCTTAGCTTCAGTTGTGCCTGAATGTTCATTCTTCTCCTGACTATTCTGGTCCAGGGGATCTTCAGGCGTCCTCTGAGCCCCCAGGTATCTCACCTGTTCCATGCCTCCTTGAAACGCTACCTGATACCATTAGTCATCACTTTCTGTACGAGTAACTGGTTTTTTGAGGAGTCTGCACTCATTCAACTTTATCCCTATTGTGGATTTTACTTTATTTATTTTCCCCCCAGTTTTTTCAGTGAAACCATCTGGAATCTCCTTCAATCTCCTTTTCATACCAGGTAGTGACTCTCTGGACAATACCTAACCCAAACGCCTAACTTTTCAGTTACAGTTGGTTATTAGAACAATCTGATTTTGTGACTTAAGATTTGTTCCTAATAATTAATAAACCTGAGTCAGTCTCAGCCTCAAACTTTGATTCACAGCTTTCTCTTTCTATCTAGCAATGTCTAGCCTCTCCATCTGGCCAGTGGCTTTGAAAGAGAATGTGTATGTGTGTGTGTTTGCATGTGTGTGTGCATGCATGAGTGACATGTAGTCCCTTAGATATCTTGGGGTGGGACGAAGAGAGCCTAGTGAGAGCAAGCATCTTCCTTACCTGGGTAAGGGATGGCCTCCTTCTAGGTTGTCTGTAACTGCTCTTCTAGCTCATGAACGGTGAGTTCCACGAGGAAGGGTGGTAGCTCCAATGTGCTCTGTGACAGGGGCTCATTTCTATGAGACTCCTCTGGGTACTGGAGGTCCCTCTGATATTTGACCAGTCCTTTTGGCCCGTTCCCAGTTGGTAGTCTTCAGCCTCCATCCCATTGATTGTGGGTCTTTCTGCCTCCTACACGGGGTGGTTCTCAAACTCCTCTGCTCTTTATAGCTGACACCAGGGCGGCAGGCATCTGCTGTGCATCTCGGAACCTGAGAAGTCAGGCAGATACCTCTGCCCCCTCCTCTCCTTTTTTGCTGGCATCTTAGCACCACACTGGTTCTCTCCAGTTCTTTCTCTGTGCTCAGGTAACAAAGGAATAGGTCAATAAGTCTAATGCCAAAGCAGACATCAAACAAGTAAATGAAATGCAAGTCCCCTGTTCTCACAAATACTTCTCTATTATGTTCCTAGGGTGGCCCTAACAAAGCACCACAAACTAGATGTTGTAGAACAACAGGAATTAATTCTCACAGTTCTAGAGGCCAGAAGTCCAAAATTATGGCATTGGCAGCATGCTCCCTATGAAGTACTAGGAAGGGTCTGGTCCAGGTCCCTCTCCCAGCTTTTGGTGGTTCCTTGGCTGGGACAGCATCACTCCAGTCCCCACATGCTGTTCTCCCTGTGGTCAAATTTCCCCTTTTTAAAAGGATACCAGTCATACTGGATTAGGGCTGACCCTACTCCACTGTGACCTTATTTCAACTAACTATATCTACAACGACCCTATTTCTAAATAGGGTCACATTCTGAGGTATTGGGTACCTCAACATAAAAATTTTGGGAGGACACAATTCAACCCATAACAACTTCCAGTCTTTACAGGTGGTTCTGAGAGTCTACCTCTTCCCTTGCTTTGGGGGGAAGGTGTGAACACTGGACCTTCAATATGCAGACCAACCCTATCGGCCTCTCCAATTCTCGTTTATGCTGCCTGAGGCTGGTAGTTTGTGGTGGTAGAGCTGGTTCTGGTCCCTTGAAGCAAATGGTGCAGGGAGCTGGTGACCCTCTGGATTTAGAATATGGGGTACTCAGCATCTCTTGTCTATCCCTTTGGGCCTCAGCCACAACTCTGGGACAACAGGCAAAGTCCCACACCCTATCCTGTTGGTGCATATTTTGTCTTCTTAACAAAATGGTGACTCCTTCAAGGCAAAAATAGTACCTAGTAGGATACAGAGAGAGAGAGACCTAATATCTGCCCTGCTGCTGCCCACAGTCTTGTGGGGACAAAGAGACCTGTAAAAATGACCACAGCACACTGAGGCACACTGCGGGGTCTAAAGACATGGCACTGCTACAGCTGGCGTGGAAAACACCCAGTCCCACCCCCAGTTCTAGCCCTAAGGACACTGGGTCTCATCTGTTGGCGTTTACACAGACGAGCAACCGTCATCCTTTCAGTAAGGACTAGAGGAAAAGGACCCAGGGCCTTAGGAAGAAATCAATCTTTCCCCAGTGTAACCAGTGCTATAGAAGGTGGGATTGACCAAGGCAGTGGGGAATGCTCGGTGAGAACGGGAAAGTGTAGTCAGAGCCATGGGTTCCCCGCCAGTGCTGCTCAGAGGGTGAGCCCTGTGCAGCCTCGTTCACCTGATCTGTCCCCATGTTGGGGAGTGTGCTTGGAACAGGAAGAGTGAGGAATGGGGGACCAGAGGACCTGGGTCCCGGTGGGGGTGGTCTTCATCCACAGAGCTCCCCTATGCAAGGCCATCTGGAAAGGGCACATACTGTCCTGAATTTTATCTCTGAGCAGCACTTCGGGCAACCAGGACACCGCAGAATTCCCCAAGCTCAGTGCACACGGGTGGCACAAAGCTCGGAGTTAATGGAAACGTCACACCCCGTTTAGAGCTTGGGGCAGCAGCTGGAAGTCTGGGTGGTCCCATACTCTGTTTCATGTCCCCTCTGCATAGAAAAGAGGCCCGGATCTGTTCAGGCATTACATATCTCTTTGACATAACGGGTCTTTTTTTTTTTTTTTAAATCTTTCTCAAAAATTGGAGTGTAGGTGTGGGATGTCCTGAATTCTCCCGGTAACTAAGTGCTGTCTGTCATTCACTTCGGCATCCCCACTTCTGCTCTTTGAAATCATCTTGAGAGATTCTTGGAAGCTCGTAAGACATTAAGGTGTATTCCCAGTGGCTTGTGGATGCGGCAGCTCCTGAGCTGGCTTCACCGGGTCTCGGCAGCCCCCTTGCTGGGCGCATCTTCTGAGCACACGGGCACCAAGCAGGCGCACGCTCTCCACGTGTCCTACCCAGCAGGAAGTTTCAGAACCGGTTGTCAGCAACACCCCAGAATGGGTAGCTTCCAGACAAGAGAGAGTGTGAGTAGAAGGGAATACATTACACAGATGTAGGAATTATTATTAACCTCATTTGGCAAATGAGGTTGAACAAGTTGCTATGGACCAAATTGAGTCCCCTTCCCCCCAATTCATATGTCACAGCCCTCATCTTCCATGTGATGGCGTTTGGAGATGGTGCCTTTGGGAAACAAATTAGGCCATGGCTGCAGGGCCCGAGTCTGATGGGATTCGTGCCCCAGTTGGAAGAGACGCCGGGAGCTTGAGTTCTCTGTGTGCACACACCCAGGCAAGGCCACCTGAGCACACTGCAGGCCAGGAAGAGGCTCTCGCTGGACCCTCACCATGCAGGCATCCTGATCCCAGACTCCCAGCCTCCAGAACTATGAGAAAATAGCTTTCTGTTGTTCCTAGGTCATCCAGTTCTTGGTATTTTGTCATGGCAAAGCCTAAACTGACTAAGCCAGAGGTTAAGTATTCTCCAAGGTTACAAGGCTAGAAAGAGGCCAAGCATGGAATAAAAACCCGTTTCTATCTAAGACCAGTGCATTTGCCTTACATGGTGTTTGTTTGATGTGTGCATTCATTTCACTTGCCTTCTCAGATATTTATTGAGAATTTACTATGTGAAGGCCTTATGTTCTCCTCCCTACTCTCCCCCTCTCTCTGCAGTTCTTGTCCTTTTCCCTTCATCCTGCTTTCCTGCCAACACTGTTACAACAGCTCTTCTGTTATAAAGTCAGTTCCCTGCGAAACCCCTTACCAGCACCAGAAAAGGCGTTGCATTATTACGAGCATCTAGTGTTCATTGCACAGCCCCCGTGAGGGGGTTCAGGAGGAAGAAGGCATGCGTCTTTTTTCTAATGCAGCTTATACATCCCAAGAGGGGATGAGGGCTTTGGGGCATATCGATAAATTCTATCCCCTAGCCACCTCAGGGCAGTGTTAAAATGATCGCATCCCTAATATTAGTTCACCTTTTTTGAATATCTTTATTGAGTGTAGACGATGCTTTCCATTTGTTTATTTTGATTCTCATGAAAATGTGTGGGGCAGGTATGGTTATCTCCAATGCTGTAGATTTCCCACCATCACCCTTGGGTCACTCTATGTACCCAGAGAGCCTCTATTGTATTTTCCAAATCCTGCAGAGACCCACAGCCTAGATAGAGGCCATAAGCTGGTTCAATGAGATTGATGGTTTGGTCAAATTTGTTCCAACCTAACTGGAGCCAGTCAAAACTTAAAAGGAGCTGGTCAGTTTGGAAGGATTAAGGAATTATATGTGATTTTAAAAAGTTCTGAGACCACAAGCCCCTGAATGACACTGAGGAACAGGAGCCAATGACCAATTTCTGTTCACTTTTCAAACTGAGATGAAGACAAACCTTTTACTGGGTTTTAATTTGATCCCTGTGTGGCCTCCCATACCAGTCCAGGCTTCCCCTGCTTGTGATGGGCAGGGCTTCTGAGCTGACAGGTAATTCTGAGAGGTGCCGAGGGATTTGGGCACACACCTGGGGACACAGTATCAGCCCCTTCTTGTGAGATAGTTCCGGCTTTGCCCTGGTCCCCTAATGTGTCCTATAAACTCTGTGTGTGTGTGTGTGTGTGTGTGTGTGTGTGTGAGAGAGAGAGAGAGAGAGAGAGAGAGAGAGAGTGTGAGATCGTGAACTACCATATACATACACCTATGCGGATGTCCTTTTAGTCTGGAGTAAAATCGCCTTGCTCAGATGGTGGAAATGATATGTGATTACAAAAGGGATGATCTCAGGGCTATTTTTCCCAGCAGAAATTCTTTCCCGAGCCTTTTCGGCATCTGTCTGCCCCACCAAGCCTCGTGTGTGACCCCAGGGCCTGCTTGTTTTGCCTTGTTCAGGCCTCTCCAGGTCTCCAGGAACTCCTCAGGATCCACGGTCTCCGTCAGCTCTGGAGCAGGGCCAATCTCATGCCTTCCTTTCTGCTGTCTTCATTAATACTGGGCACGCGTCCCGGCATTCCTGAGAAATTGATAGAGACAGAACATCAATTGTAGTTTAGCTCTACAACGGGGAAACTCACGGTGACAGGCCGGGGGAATTTTGTTGCCAGAGAAGTCAATGGGCCCTTTCCTGGAGCAGCCCAGTGTTGAGACACTCTGGGCCTTCATGAAGTCATAGAGTGGGACACAGGACAAGAGCAACAAGCCGCTAATCTGCTAATTGCAGCCTGGCTAAGTGATATTACCTTTGTGCTTGGTTTTCTTGGACTTGATGAATGGCTGTGTATGTGGAAGAGAACAAACCAAGACATCTTCTCTCAGGCTGGGAGAAAGCTGTGGCGTGTGATTTAGAACTTGAAAGACCCAGATGGGGTCAGGCTGACAGATGTAGTCTGACCCAGAACTCCCCTTGGAGGGATGCCAAAGGATTGGTGCCAGAGAGGGTAGCATGGGCAGTGTTGGAACTGAGTTGGCTCACTCCATGGCCTCCAGATTCCTCTACTGGTTTCTCACAATGTCTGAGAAAAATATGGAGCTGCTTTGTCCTGTTTAGGTCTCCATGGGTCCCTTTCTGTCAGGTGATATCCAAGGGGCAGATGAGGGGAGCAGGACTTACCAGAGGGGGCAGGCCCAAGATGGGAACACACGTGCCTTCACATAAGGAGCAGGGGAGGGAGACGGGTGCCTCTCGCCCAAAGTCACCTGCTGCTCCTCTTGTGTTCTCCATCTCCGCGGACGATAGCACCTGGCACTTCGTTGTGCATTCGGAGATCTTAAAATTGTCCGTGACCCTTTCCCCTTTTCCATGCCTGCGTCATGAGATGGCACTTCTTTCTCTTGCATGTGTCTTGACATTGTGCCCATCTTTTCTTTCCCCCTGGGACCTCCCTCATCTGGGCCACGGTCCTCTACCCTATGTGGGCCACAGCAGCAGCCACCCACTGGTCCCACTTCTAGTCTTGCTTCCTAATCATCTTCAGCCAGAGTCATCTTTCCCAAGCGCAGATCTGGCGGGGTCACTTCCCTGCTTAAAGCCTTCAGTGGTTCCTCACTGCCTTCTGGGTCAAGGTCAGTCTTCTTTGCCTGACTGGTAAGGTGTGGGCTGGCCCAGCATCTTCTCCAGCTTCGTGCGCTCTCCCTTCCATTCACTGTGAACCTCCTGTGGGCCCCTGAATGTGCCAGGCTCTTTCTTCTTCCAGGCCTTTGTGTGCACTTCTCTGCCTCAGCCCCCTTTCTTTCTTCTCTTGGCTGAAAACCGGAGACCCCTTTCTCTGGTCTCAGCTTGGAAGTCACTTCCTCTGGAATATCTTTTCTGATTTCTTCAATCCAGGCCTGTCCTTCTCTTTGCTCCCAAAGCAGCCAATATATTCCCACACTGCAGTACTGATCACAGTACATAGGAAATGCCTATTTATGCAGCAGAAGACTTTTTTTTTAATGTATGGTACAGAATGTCTCTTGAGGAAGGAGTCGGATTTGTTTAGGGAAATATCTGGACAAGCTGCTTGGTTTAGAAGGTGGGACTCTGGGCCTTCGTTTAGCAGGAGACAGGGAAACCAGACATTACTGAACTGTTGTATATAAGAACTAGATGAAAATACATGTGTCAGTGAGAACAGATTGAGGGAAATCAGGTGGAGAGAGGATGGTTCATCAGCATGGTGAACTGGCCAAAGAATTTTCTTTTTTTTTTTTTTTTTAAAGATTTTTAATTTATTTATTTGACAGAGAGAGCGCGAGAGAGCGCACAAGCAGGGGGAGGGGCAGGCAGAGGGAGGAGCAGGCTCCCCTCTGAGCTGAGAGCCAATGCGGATGCCATGCTGAGGCTTGATCTCAGGACCCTGGGATCATGACCTGAGCCGAATGCAGACACTTAACTGACTGAACCACCAAGGCACCCCTGGCCAAACAATTTTCAAGACCAGAATAGCTCATGTTCAATCAAAGTTGTAGGCACTTTTGAGATATAAACATCCTTTATTCTCCCCTGGCCCGAAAGTTCCAGTAAAATTTAGCCTATACACTAAAGACTTGTGTGGCGTGTGGTGTAAAGCCTGAAAGGGCTGTGGGTTCATGTCTGGGTCTCTTCCATTGTGGAAATAAACAGCCATCACTGAGGAAAGAGTAAGAATTCAGAGAAGAAAAGATGTCACAGGTGGATGAATTAACATAAGGATGTTAGCTTTCCTAACATATACAGGAATGTACAGGAACATCAGAGAAACCACTAGACTTTCCAAAATGTGGATCAGGGATTTGGGCCAACTTTACTCAGATTTATAAGGGAGGAGACCCTAGCCAACACCGAAGTTTCAATTCCGTTTCTCTTTCCTCCCTGGGATAAACCTATGAAGGAGACAGGTGTCCAGGACTCTGTTCTCACATTGAACTCAAAAAATGGCTGTGGAAGGAAGGAAGATGGAAGGGAAAATGATGAAACATACGAAGTAGTAGGTCTGACTTGCAAGAGCTATTTAAGCTTTTAGAAATATCCTGAACAAAACTGAGGTCTCCAAGCAGAGGGTCTAGGCGGGAGGTGGGAGGGGTCAAGGAGCCTCACAGGCCCCCTGTGGCCCGGCTCCCTCTCTGTGCAGGAACTGCAGTTTGATCCTGGTCCAAGCGCATCCCATCTGAAAATGGAGCTGGGGATAGCAGGCACGGGCTCGCTGGCACAGGGAGGAGGGCCCAGGGCCCAGGCAGGAAGGCCCAGTGAAGAAGTGGGGCTTGTCAGGTGTGTCTGTGGGAGGCATGTTTTGGGGCTTCCAGGTCAGGACTAGGAGGCTGGAAACCTGCATTGACTCATTTCTCTGCATGGTCCCTGCTCTTCCTCTGGGAAGCAGGACATGGATGTGTGGAAAGAGGAACCACACGGGGTGGGGTGTCCTAATGGAGCTCGGACAAGCGGGTGATTCTTTTTGATCCCCGGGAGTCCTATCAGATCTGCTTGGCTGTGCACCTGCCGGAGCCAGAAGGTGGAGCTTGGATTGACGTACCTTTGAGGCTTCCCCTTTCCCTGATGAGTTAATTTTGATTTTTACATCTGCTGTTAGTGTTTTGTTCCTTAATTATTCATATTTTGCCCATTTTTTAAAGATTTTATTTATTTGACAGAGACAGAGAGAGATAGGAAGAGAGGGAATACAAGCAGGGGGGAGTGGGAGAGGGAGAAGCAGGCTTCCCGCGGAGCAGGGAGCCCGATGTGGGGCTCGATCCCAGGACCCTGGGACCATGACCTGAACCGAAGGCAGACGCTTAACGACTGAGCCACCCAGGCGCCCTCCATATTTCGCCCATTTTTATACCTTCTTTTAAAAAATAGGATTGTCTCCCCAAATATTAGATTTTGTGATTACTTAGATACTAGAGATACAGATAAATCCGCTTTTGCCTTTCCACGTGTGAACTTTGTGGGTTTTTCTCTTCACCTTCTCTCTAAATGCCTTATGGTGGTCTTTCTTACTCACCTCTTCCCATGTGATGGAGGGGATTTCCCCTCCCCCCTTTAAAAAACGGGTCTGCCAGTGGAATAACCTGAATGAACTGAGATGTTTCTGCCAAGTGTAATTGCCCCAAGGACAACTTCATAGTTGATAGACTTTAATCAGATCCCTCGTCTCTGTTTCCTGGAAGTCTTCCTTCAAAAATTCTCTTACCCCTGATCCCTGGGGGTTTTACTCCCTCACAAAGCCAGTGGGGGAGTAGTTCTTGGAACGTGGGACAGGGAACAGTGAAGAGTGTTGCTCTTTCCCTCTCCAAGAAAGGTCACAGGAAAACCTTTGCTAAGAATAAGCTTCTTGTAGAAGGATACTCTGCACGCATTAGCCTGGGCCCTTCAGTGAGGGCTGCCCCCTCAAAGGGGGCTGGGCTGTCAGGTGGCGGCAGGAGCAGCAACCTCAGCTTTAGGGGGCCCGATGCCACTGTTCCCCACCCCCATCAAGGGATGCCCACCTTCTTTTTTAGTAATAGATGTGGCACCGGAGAAGACATCCTGCATCCTCCCTTGCTCCCCCTTTCTCCCACCTTCTAGCCTATTTCTTCTGTTCAGCAGGGCAGTGTTGGCATTACTCCAGCCAATCTGACCTGTTTCTAGATCCTTCCACACTTCAAACGGTCCCTAGCTGCCTCGTCTTTGCTCATGCTGTTCCCTTGGCCTGGAATGGCCTTTTCTCCCTTTTCCCCTGAGTAACTGCCCCTCTCCCTTTAAGACCCAGCTCAGTGATCAGCTTTTGGGGCAATCTTCCTTGGCCCCCAGGTTGAGTTAGATGCCACCTTTGAGTTCTCATCATGCCCTCTACTTGCCTCTGCCCTGGCTCTGACTGCGTTCTACTGAAATGGAATTTCCAGTTGCTTGTCTTCTTTACTAGACCACGTACCCTTGAGTCTAGAGGCGGTATCTGATTCACTGTTGAGTCCCAACACTCAGCACAATATCCAGCAGAGTGGGTACTCGGTAAACATATTTTGTATATGACAGGGAGAGAGAGAGAGACTGATTGATTTAGGGGCAGCTATAGGGAATAGGGCACAATCTCAGTATTATGTCCGAATTCACTGCTGGCAGACCCTCTTCATGTCACCTGGAGGTATTGACCCAGAGCTCAGCTGCCCCAGGCCCCTCAGACCAAGCCCGGGGCTTAGAGTCCCCATGTCTCCATGTGCGTGTGTCCATCCGCACCTGGTTGGGAAGCTCTCCTCCCTATGATCTACTTCTCCCTTATAAGCAGACTCTGCTTGAGCTTGGTTAATCTCCCTACTTTCCCCCAAACATGTCTTCTATTTTTCATCTCCCTCCCCTTTGCTGATGCCATCCTCCCTGCCTGGAATACCTATTTCTGCCCCTCTGTTCTGTGTGGTCTCTTTATCCACCATTTCCAGGATCTGATTCCAGCACCTGTTTCTAGGCATCCTGCATTTCCACAGCCCCCTGCCCATAAGTCTCTTTCTCCTCTAAATTCCAGTGGTCTTGACTCTGACCTTCCATACTGTCCCTTAGCATTCACAATTTGTCATTGACCAGTGTCCTTTTTGGGATCCTGTCTCCCCAGGACCGTGGTAAGTAAATAGCTAACCCAAGACCCACCTGTGTTTCCCTGACTCTTCAGGTCCCTGGTAAGTGTTCAGAGATGTTTAGAATCATTCTCTCCTTGGACTGGTAGCTATGGGAAGCTGCTCAGGGAAAGTTGGGTCCAGAGCTGCATAGAGGACAGGGCTGAGGGTTCCCAGAAGTGGAATAGGTGGGTGCCCTGGTATGGGGTAATTTCAGGAACCTTCCATCCAATTCCATCTCCTCTACCCGGAATGCCACTGTTAGTGAATGTAGTCTCTCAGGGCCCCTTTCAGACAAAAGAGGAGCGGCCCAGAATAACAGTTCACGCTGTTGCTTTGGGGCTTGTGCCTGGTGAGGAGAGGCTCTGCTCTGCCAGTGGGTTAACAGGATGGGAGATGCAAGGCGAGGAGGTGTGGAGAGACCCCTCTCCCGACTTCTCCACTTTTGCGGGAGCTGGTCCAGATGCAGTTGGCTGGCAGAGAAAACTCAGAGAGGCCCAGGCCTCCCTCTGCCTTTCCTGATGAAACTGGGACCACCCTTTCCAATCTGGAGAGGCCACTGCAAATGAAGTGCTTATTTGAAAAGTCCCCTGGAGCCATCCTTATGGGATCAAGATGCAGAAAATAGTTTAATGAGGACACCAGCCTGCAGGTGCACCTGTGCTAATTCTGTAGACAAAGGCACGGACCTGACAGCTCAGAGAGGAGGAAGCCGTTAAGCCTCTTTTGGGACACATCAGTCCTGCCGGGCAGAGGCACCTCCCTGAAGCAGGACGCAGATGGCAGAGGCACTCGTGGGACTCTGCCCCATCGGCCCGGCCACTTAGCCTGCCCCCGTGACAGACGCCGCAGCATCACTGGGACCCAGGGGCTGCTCCTCAGCAACTCAGGGCCACAGGGGACCCTGGGAGTGGGTGGTGAAGAGATACTGTAGCCTGCAAAGTGGGGAGAACAGGATGGAAATTCCCACGCGGAGAACTCAGACAGTGGACCGAGAGTCTGGCTCCACAGCTTTTAGAACTTGACTGTGACCTGAAGTAAGAATTATATTTAAAACCGTATTCCGTTGCCTCCCGTGTGTACATATCTCATGAAGCACTGCTTGACCCCTGTGTGCCGTGCACTCTGAACATTCTACTCTTTCACTTACAAATGCTGATTGTGACCCACTGCCTTTATTTCATGAGTCCACTAATGAGCTGCTGCCCACGGTTTGAAACATGCGGGTCAGGCACACGGAGATATCGGGAGGGCGAGCGGGCGAGGCTGCGCTGCCCGAGAGCCATGGTACGGCCTTGCCCTCTGTGTCTGCCCCATGGGCAGACGGTTGGACCCCCTCGTACGTTTGTCAGAAGAGTTAAATGAGAGAATCTGTTCGGGTGCTTAGCACAGAGCTTGACATATGTATTTGATAACCATTAGATATGATGATGGTGGTGGTGATGGTGATGGCAACTTTTGTCCTCTTAGGTTGCGAATGCGCCCTGCGGTTCCCCGTGGCTCCAGCCATCACTGCTGGAGTAAGGCCATCAGCCACATTTTTAACTATTTAAAAGCAGAAGCTCCTCAAAACAGTGAGAGGCAAATTGAGGAGGGGCAGGTGAGGAATCAGAGCTTTGCAAGCAGGCCGCAGTCCAAGTTGAGACCCGGACGGGGACCATCTGTGATGTATCTTCGGCATGGACAGCTTGTCTTGCATTTCCCACGATAGATACATGGATGGAGACAAGAGACAGCAGCATAGAGAAGTGGAAAGGATTTTAGTCAGAAATGGTAGAGAAAAGGTCACAGACTTGGAAGAAGCACGCTGGAAAATAATGGAGGACCAGAACTCCGAGCAGGTGGTAGCCACCAGATTGCTTCTGTTCTGACAGACTCTTTCTTCATGTTCATTCCTGGCTTTCCTGTGCAGTGGGGACCTCCGAGTCTCCCTCCCCACCCTGCAGCTCTGCCCTCAGGTCTGCTGCCCTGTAGTTCTCACGGGAAGGACAAGAGAGCAGGGGAGCTGTGTGCTGCAGAGTGCCTGGCTCTGAGCTGCTGGGGCCAGAAGTGGGTAGGCCTGGAAAGGGAGCTCTCAGGCCTGCAAGGGAGAGGCTGGTCACCTGGCTCAGGGCTGAGCATCCACACACACTTTGGACACAGCCAGGAGAAGCCCTCTGCAGAGCCCTTTGGCTTGCACACTTAGTCCCATGTTGTGGATTTGGCACCTTGTAAGGACAGCTGGCTCCTTCGCCCTTTCTCTTTTCTGTTCCACATGGCAGAGATGCTTCTGGCTTCCCTCTTTTCTCTAGAGTGAGCCTGGGATGTTGGTGTGGCGCATTGCCAGCTGAGTCTAGGAGAAGGGGGCAGGGCAGGGAGCAGTCTGGGCCTCTGAGTGCATTAGGCCTTCACGGGGTGGGTACTTCAGGTGGTCTGCTCCAGACAGCCACAGATCCTTGCAGGTTGGACCTGGCCCATTAAACTGTGGGGAGCGAGTCCAGAGGGGCACTGAGCTCAGTACTGGTGCAAATGTAGCTAGCAATCTGGTAAAGGAGGTCAATGCATGGGTGGCTGTCCTCGGTTCTCCTGCTCCCTGGGGTTGGATGCCCTTGCTTTCCTCTGTAATGCCCCATCCCCCAGGGACATCACAGTGACAGCTCCCTCTGGCCTGGGAGACCTGGCTGAGGCTGGGCCGGCCCTCCTTCAGCTGGCTGGACACTGATTCTTGCGGCACTTCTGCAGCCAGACGGCCCGGTGGGGGCTTGCCAGTGCCATAAATAACATTTGTAATAAGAGAATTTTTCTTTTGTTAGGTTTCAGTCTCTGACTGCGCTCTCCCTCTTTTTATCCCTGAAAATAGTCTCCTGGAACAGCTGCTATATTTGAGTTGTCCCCTCGTGGCTCACGCACAGCCCTTCTGTGTACGCGGGCCAGCAAAGCGAGACTTCGCTAAATGAAAATAGGTCCCGCTCCTTCTTGTTCTGTCTCTCTGTACACTCCTGCCTTTTCTTACTCGAAAGAGCAAATGGACGGTTTCTCCTTTGTAGAGCATCTTCTCTTATCTCGCCCATGCTGTTCCTAGCGGCGGGGTGTGTGTATGTGTGTGTGGCAAGAACAGCTTTGTCCTCTGGGCCCCCATAGGGGACTGAGGGCCACCAGAGCCCCGGGCAGAGCCTCTTGTGCTTTGAGGAAGGACCCTGGGGAAGGGAGCTTCTCTTGCTCACCTGGAGGCTCAGGGAAACTTGCTGGAAGAGGCCGACCTGGTGAGAGAGCATCCTTGAGGTGGGGGATTCTCCATGGCAAAAAGGAGCAGGATGTGTTCAGGCCATGCCTGATCTAGCAGCGGCACATTGGAGTGCCCTAGAAGGAGAAGCTGAGCTACGGCTAAATCTCCACTAAGTCCCTGCCTGTGGGGCCTCAGGTTAGGCTCTTCCTGCCCCACTCAAGATGAGTGGGTGGCGAGGACCTGGGGCGTGGTGCGGGCTGACTAGGCACAGGAAGGGCCCAAGCCGTGTCTTTCCCATCAGCTGTGGGTCTGTCTGGGGTTGGGGTGGGGGCACCGTCCACTGGAGGGCACTGTGGCACCACTGTGGGCCGCCTCGGCAGCCCCTCTGCCGGAGGACCGCGTGGTCGCTCAGAGGGAGACAGATCGCCAGGCTCTGCCTGCCCTTAAGCGTGTCGCCTGTGGGGCTGGAGCATCCAGCAGTGTGCCCCCACTTTCTCTCTCTCTCTCACACACGCAGGCACACCCCACACGCTCATTCACATGGAACACGGACCCACATGTTCACCATCACTCACATTCATAATGCACAAACTATACATTTACATATGCACATTCATAACCACACACATGGATACACTCCCAAGTCACATACACTCTCCATCACAGTCATGCGGACTCACACCCATTTCACACACACCGCACTCGATGACTCACACACACACACACACACACACACACTCTCCCCCCATTGCCAGTCTTAGCCATGTGCCTCACACATGCAGGCGGCTGGAGCAGCTGTTTGTGTGGTGGGGCTGATGTAATGTCAAGAAATTTCGTGTTATATTTAAAATGACACCTGTAAAAATAATCTTCAATTTGTAATTTAAATACTGTAATACTCAATTACGTGGACTGACAGGAAGTGTCCCAGTGGCTTTGGAGAACAGCATTCTTGTGCCCCCTCCAGTGCACTGGGGATGAGGTGGGGCCGAGGTGGGGGCCAGCCCAGGCCTCCTTCCTGAGCGGCCCAGCAGGTCATGAGCCGCGTGCCCAGTGGCTTCCATAACCCCAGCGAGTGCTTGCTGCTCTCTGCGCCCGTGCCCACACGTCCGTCTGTCCCCCCCGCCGCCCCCGCAGGCTGCTTCCCAGAGCCCCTCAGCTGCATCCCCCACTCCACTGCCCTGGGCCCCTTGGGCACAAGTCACACAGTACAAATAGCATGGTTTACCAGACGGCACTTTGCCCCCGGCCCCCAGCCCTGTAGCTCACAGCTCCCCATGCAATCCCTTGGCACACAGCCCCACAGCCTGCAGCCCGAAGCCCCAGCACCTCAACCTTTCCCCTCCCCGGCTAACGCACAGCTCACAGCCTGGGCCATAGAGCCGCAGAGCCCGGCGCCTCTGGATGTGGGCCCTTGGCTGCCCTGTGGTCGCCTTATGCTGCGCATGCCCCAAACTGAGCACCTCGCTTTTCTCTCAGACCTGCTGCTTCTTCCCTTTTTCTCTCTCTTTCTGAGTGACTGCTGCCCCTGGCTCTCCTATGCTCCCCTAGACAACCTTGCCAGAAAACAGGGCATTGTTCCTGACTTCCCCAGATCCTTCGTCCTCCCCCACTCCCAGGTCCATTGGTCACCAAGCCCTGGCCCTTCTCCCCTTACGTGAGTGACTCTTCAATCTGATTCTGTCCAACTTTCTACTTTAGTCCCAGGCTGGGGTAGTTTGCTTCTTTTCACCAGCCTCCTCGCATCCAATCCACTTGCATTTCCATGGGAACTGTTCTAGAGCAGCACTGTCCAATAGGATGTTCAGGCCTAATGGGAATGTTCTAGATGTGCACTGCAATACAGTAGCCACCAGCCGCAGATGGCTTTTGGGCACTTGACATGTGTCTAGTGTTGCCGAGGCACTGTATTTTTAATTTTGTTTAATTTTAATTAATTCAAATAGTCTCATGTGGCTAGTGGCTACCGCATTGGACAGTGCACACCTCTGCCTCCATGCTCTGAGAGGAAAATTTAGATCCCAGAGAACCACCTATGTGGCCTTGCTGTGTTCTGGCTCCCAGTGCACAGCTTGCCCTTTAGCTTTCTGGGCCCCAACCTACTGCACCCCCTCATGGTTCCTGAACCTGAGTGTGGTTCTTTCGCACAGTTTGGACTCACGGTGTTTCCTCTGCCTGGACAACTGCCTTCCCATTTGTCCGCAGGACTCAGTGCCGCAGGCCTAGCCTACCCGGGGCACTTGTCCTGTTCCGCCAGGCTGACCCAGCCCGACTTTGTGTCCCCGCATGGCCCGTAGCACCCTGCAGTCACCTGCATCCCAGCACTCCCCTCCCCTCCTGGAGGAGTCCGCCGGGAGCGAGGTGACCTCCGTTTTCTGCCCATGACTGTGCCCGGGCCCCTGCCCTAGTGGGTCACACGCTGCAGGTGCTCAGCTAGTGTTGGCTGAATCCTTAAAAGGAAAGACTGGCTGCCCGTCACGAACTGTGGCTTCCTTAGCTATACATGCCCTGGGAAGCACTGGGGAAGTTCAGACATTTCTGGATTCTTGGGGTTTCCTCTCTTGATGACCTCACTTTGCCAAGAAGGGTACGGTCATGCCTTTTGATCAGTTGCCCACTGTTTCCTCTTCTTTTTTTTTTCTCCCCTTTCCCACCCCACCATCTTACCCAGGACACAGAGCTGCCCTGGTTTGGGGCCTTGGTGCCATTCTGGGCTGCAGTTTCAAAGTTGGCTTCTGGGGCTCCTTGTGTCTCAGCACACTGCCCGTCCTTCCCGCTTCCCCTCCACCTGCGCTGCCCACCAATACCGCTTCCACCAGGCTTACCAAGTAGCCCCAGTGTCGGGGACTGTTTGACGCTTCCTGCTGGCCCGCCCAGTAGTAGGTGGCTCGACTTCGCCCTTGGCTGGCTGTGCTCTCACTGACATCTCCTGCAGACCAGAAGGTGGAAAAGAAAGATGACATGTTCCTGGAGGTTGCAGAGAATGGTGGGGGGCGGCGGCAGACATGGGCTGCTGGGCAAGAGTCCCCAGACTGCAGACTCGGCTCAGCATCTGAAAGTACAGGGTCCCTTGTAGTTGGCTGGGGTTTCTAAGGTGATTTTAGGGTTCCGGTGTGGTGAGAATGCTAGCACACTGCAGCTCTGGGGCGTGGGCTTTGGACCTAGACAGCTGTGTATGTGTGCCCTCAGGACAGTCCTGCATATGTGTGCTGCCTCTGCCATCAGACGGTCCCACACAGGGGTGCTGCCTCTGCCATCAGACGGTCCCACACATGGGTGCTGCCTCTGCCATCAGACGGTCCCGCACATGGGTGCTGCCTCTGCCATCAGACGGTCCCGCACATGGGTGCTGCCTCTGCCACCCTGTGTGAACCCAGTTAAGTTCTGTGACCTCGCTGAGTTACAGCATCCTGCTCAGTAAAACAGAGATGGTGTCCTCCCGCCTCCGTTAGTTTCCATGAATGCCAGAACACAGGCCACAGCTCTGAGCACAGTGCTTGGCTCATAGGAGGGGCTTAGTATTTGGCCCAGCTCTTAATGTTAGCAGGATGCCTAAAAAACTCCTTCAGAGAATCTGAGCCTCCGTGTTTTGTTTTTTATCTGGACCACCTGAGACTCTGCTCCTTTACTCTTCTAAAGACTCCAGGTGGCAAGAGTGGGTGAACCCACTTCCATACTAAGAATGATAACACTCCCAGCTACCGAATGTCAACTCTACCAGGTACTCTCCTGAAGGCCTCACGGGCACCATGTAATCTCTGCGTACTTTGAGGGAGATATTAACATTCCCATTCTACAGATGCGGGGGCTGGCTCAGAGAAATAGAATCACTTGCCCGGGCCACACACTTAGCATGTGTTGGAGCCAGAATTTAAAACTTTTTAGAGGGGCGTCTGGGTGGCTCAGTCAGTTAAGCGTCTGCCTTCGGCTCAGGTCATGATCCCAGGGTCCTGGGATTGAGTCCCGCGTCAGGCTCCCTGCTCAGTGGGGAGCCTGCTTCTCCCTCTCCCTCTGCCTGCCTCTGCCTACTTGTGCACTCTCTCTCTCTCTCTGTCAAATAAATAAATAAGATCTTTTAAAAAAATAAATAAAATCCTAAAAAAACCCACTTTGTATAAAATACCAATATGCCAAGGCCTTGCAATGGGACGAACAGTGATCGCTCTAAGGCATATAGCATCGTGGAGTCTGCAAAGTACTTTCATATTCTTGTTCCCTCCGAAGCCTCGCATCACCCTGGTGAAGCAGGCAGGCCGAGGTTGGTTATTTGCATTTCGCACATGAGGAATCACAGAGCAGAAGCAAAAGGTTCTCTCATGTAAGATTTAACATTTTGAAAGTCACGGGGCGCCTCCTGGGTCACTGAGCATCAGATTCTGTCCAGGAAAATTAGAGGTGGCTGGAGGTCAATGCCCTCGTTGGCTGTGGGTGCTCTGGACCCTTCCTTCCCAAGCCATCTCCTTGTCCCCTTTCTTTTCATAGCACACTCAGCAGGAGAAATGTTTTTTGGACCTTGTCTTTTGGAATTCTGCATTTTTTCCTTATTCACACCAGACCCGGCATCTCTAGAACTTGGTTTTTCTTGGAAGGGCTGCCTGTGAGAATGGCCTTTTGTTTGCATTTTCCTCTCCCTGGAGGGGAAGGTGGGGGTGGGGGGCTGGGAGCCAGCAGGTCACCGGCTCCCCTCCTCTCCTCCTGCAGCCTGTGTGGCTGTGTAGACAAGGCCCAGGAAGAAGAGCTGGTGCCTTCCCTGGGAGGAGAGGCAGGAGTATGAGGGCTGCTCGCCTGGCTCCTTCTGACCTGGAAGATTTATTCTGGAAGCTTCTTGTCCAGGCTGGTTGGGGCAGATAGTACAGTTTTGGTGGGATCCTGGAGACCCAAATGTTTCTGTACTGTTGCACATCAGAGACCCAGGGCAGCGGGGCAGGGGGAGTCCTGCTTCTGTGCGTGTGTGTGTATGTGTGTGTGTGTGTGTGTGTGAAGCATGATTGACAAGACCTGGAAGCAGCTTTAATCCCTAGGAAGCTAGGCACGTGGGAAATATCAAAGGGGTGCTTTTTTCATTTATTCTTTCTTGAGGGAGGGGATACATCCTATTCATGGCTATATACCCCGCTTCTAGGCCTGAGGTCTGGTACATAGAAGGCATTTTGTAAATAATTATTAAGTGAATGAATTCTTTTTTAATTGAGGCATAATTACGTACTCTAAAACATCCAGAGCTTAAGTGTATAATTCAATGAATTTTAACAAATATCTGTGCCCATGTAGCCAATGCTCCCATCAAGATATAAGCATTTGCATCCTCTGAGAAGGTTCCTAAGCCCCTTTCCTGTACGTGCTCCTCCTCCATGGAAAAAAACCATGATTCTGAATACTATCCTCATAGGTCAATTTTGCCTGGTTTTGGAATTCATAGAAAAATTGGATCAAACAATACAAACTCTTTTTTTCCTGGCTCCTTTAGCTGAGCATAATGTTTTCGAGGTTTATTCATATTGTTGTGTGTATCACACAGTCCATTCCTTTTTATCATTACGTATCATTCCATCACGTGAGCCTACATCGATTCGTTTATCCATTTTCCTTTTGATGGGCCTTTGGGTTGTTTCCAGTTTGGAGTTTTTCAGAATAATGCTATTGGGAGTATTCACATGTAAGTCCTTTTGTGGACACATTTTCATTTCTTTTGAGTAATTACACAAGAGCGAAATTGCTGAATCATTAAGGTAGGTGTATATTTAACTTCATGTGAAATTGCCAGTTTTCCACAGTAGTTATACCATTTTACACCTCCACCAGCAAGGTAGGTGAGATCCAGTTGCTCTGCATCCTTTTCATCATTTCGTTTTGAGAGTCTTGTTAATTTTGACCGTTCTGGTGGGTGCGTGGTTGTAACTCATTGTAGTTTTAGTTTGGATTTTCCTGATCGTTAATGATGTTGAACATCTTTTTATATGTTTCTTGGCTATGTGGATTTCTTTTTGGGAAAGCATTCATCAAAGTGTTTTCCCATGTTTTAGGCTGTCTTTTAAACATTGATTTATGGGAATTAAAAAAACAGAATCTTGATTCTAGTTCTTTGTTGGGTATGTATTGTGAATATTTTCTCGTGGCTTGCCTTTTCATTTTTTTAGGTGTCTTTTACTGAGCACAAGTCTAATTTGACAATATTTTCTACAGTAATGCTTTTTATTCTCTGTTTAGGAAAAATTTACCTACCCATCCTCTCTGCTTTTTATATTCTCCTGTGTTTTCTTTTCTTTTTTTTTTTTCTTTATGGTTTTTGGTTTTATATTTGGGTTTGTAAAAACTTTGAGTTAATTTTGGTGAATGGTTTGAGGCATGGGTCAAAGTTCACTTTCTGAGGCAGGAATCCTGTCGGTAAGCATTCCGTGTGAGCCTCTTCTGCGACAGGAGCCCAGCTGGTTGCTTGCACCTTAATCCAGAGCAGCCAGCCTGAAGCCTAGCAGTCCTTGGCAGCCTCTGTAGGTGTTAGATAATTTCTACCTTGTGGGAGCACTTCCAAGATGGTAATTAATTCATTGTTATCCTGGGGACATGGGTGGCTCAGATGGCAAATGGCAGCTTGTGGGAATTTAGAAGAGGGAGAGCTTCTTTTGCTCTTTTGAGCCTCCTTGGAGGAGGTTCTAGAGATGGGCTTTGAAGAATGGAGAGGATTTTGGTGTGCTGAATGTAAAAATGAACTCAAAAGCATCAGTCCTGTGCCTCTGTCCCTTGCCGTGGGACGTGGGTGTTCAGAGGGTCGCATACACGTTTATGTGTGTGTCTGTACATGTGTATCTCTACATATATATCTGTATCTATGTCTCAGTTCAATCTACATCTCCATCTGTCTCCATCTGTATATTTAAATCAAAATCTGTAGCCATTTCTGTATCTGAATCTGTATCTATGTCTACATTGATCTCACTCTCTATCTTTATTTATTTATTTATTTATTTATTTATTTTTTTTTTAAAGATTTTATTTATTTATTTGAGAGAGAGAGAATGAGAGAGAGAGCACATGAGAGGGGGGAGGGTCAGAGGGAGGAGCAGACTCCCCGCAGAGCAGGGAGCCCGATGCGGGACTCGATCCCGGGACTCCAGGATCATGACCTGAGCCGAAGGCAGTCGCTTAACCAACTGAGCCACCCAGGCGCCCCTCACTCTCTATCTTTAATCAACGCATCTGTCTCTAGAAATCTCTGGGTTTAGGCATAATTAACAGACTCAAACTTTCATGGAGCTTGATGGCACCATCTGAGCACTCCGATAGGGCTGGGCATAGGACAGTTCTTCCAACCTGCTGGCAGATTTGTCAACCCTCTTCCTATATAAGCTGTAGACCTACAAATCAGCACTGAGCAGGCTCTCAGAAATCATCCAGGCTAAGCTTATCATCAGGGCAATGTGCCCAGAGAGGGGAAGGGACTTATCCCTGTGTCAGAATTCGGAGCACAGCTGACATTGCCTGGTTCTGGGACCTGAGCTCTCTCCATTTGCCACTTCTCACACTCAGAGAGCCAAGCAGCCCTTCTTGCCTCTGAGTTTTGGAGCACTCCCAATGCTCTGTAATGCTGTTGGCACTTGTGCGTCCTCTGTGGGGTCAGAGAGTAACCTCCCTCTATAGACCTGAAATTGTTAAGCCACCAGAGCCTCTCTCCTTCTAAAAACTCATGAGCTGTTTGAGGACAGGAGCTGTGTCTTGGTGACCTTGGCATCCCCATATTTTATGAAGCAACAGCTTGAACCATACTCTACATGTTGTAGAACCAAGAGGCTGTCGAAGTTCTACTTCAATAGGGAAACATTCAGGCCAGCGCATCATTCTGAGCCCAGCCAACAGCTTTGCCAAACAACCTTCTCAGGTTGAGTAACTTCTGTTTTTCTAGTGGCTTTGATGCTTTTGGTATTCTTAATTTCTTTTTAAGAAACTAAACTTCCTCCCCTACCCTGAGATCTGTGCTTTGTGACTGATGCACGTGCTCTGTATACACTGGTTGAGGCCCAACTTGATCCAATCCAGATAGAATGCTGGGGGTTTCTGCCTACAACATAGACCACACCAAAAAATAGTAAAGGGACGCTGGTTTGTCATGGGGAGCACAGATGTGTCACAAGCAGGACAGTTGATGTTCAGGTGTCAGTTGACTCTGAAGAGGCTGTTAGAGGGGGGCCCAGGTCTAGGAGAGACAGAGGACAGAGTTTGCTGGCTGGAGCTCTTGGCTCAGGGCAAGGCTAGAGTCCTCTGGCTTCTCTTTTGGGTTTCTGTGGACACACCCCTTAGGCCCCAGTGCTGGAGTGTCTGTCCGCAGGGAGCCCCGAGCATGACTCTATCGTTCCATCATTGGCAGCAAGTGCTCCTGCATCTGCTGGCACTGAAGCTGTAAGATTCCCACAACTTCGCGTGCCTTGGAGGGAAAGGACCCGTCTGAGCATGCTGTTCTTCTTCTTGGAGGCTGAGTGTCCCTTGAAATTAGATTCCCTTTGTTTATTTTCTCATAGCCTTAGTGATGGGTTCCTGCTGACTTAGAGAGAAGCTATGTATCCTGTGGAGGAGGCACTGAATAGCTGCTTTTTAAAATCCAAATTTGGGAAAGTCTCTATGGCCCCCAACTCTCCTGGGGGCCTGGGCAGAGCTCAGCTCCTATCTATTGCTGGAGGCAACTCGCCACTGGGGAGGGCTCAGTACTGGAGGGGGAGCCCTGAGGTGCTGGCCAAGGTGGCCAAGTAGCCAGGGGCCTGGGGGCCGAGAGCAGAGTTTGGTTCTACAGCCTGTCCTCTGGAAGCCAGTTTGAATCATCTGTTGGGTTGGTGCACACATCGACATCGAATTTAGGCTCTGTTGGCGGGTCCCTGCTGGAGTGCTGTCTCAGCCCTTTTTACCATTCAGACCTCACTCACGGGGGCCTAGCCTATGTCACCTCTTCTAGAAAGTTTTCCCAACTTCCTCTGCCCAATTTAATTCAATTCTGCAATCATATTGTGGCCTTATTAAGTGCCAGTCTGTGGGCATCTCCCTACTTTGGCCTCTAGCAATAGCCATTTGTTTTCCCCAGCTGACCTCTTCTTTGTTCTGATGAGTTAGTGTTGTCTCTGCAGTGGGAGTGGGGCCCGTGGGGGCAGAGACCAGGCTTTATGCAGCCCTAATTGCCTCGTGCACTTAGCACCTTGCAGGAGCTTACAGACAGTTTGACAGTTCGAGGGCCACCCCTACCATAAGGGTTTCTGTTGTTTCCAGGTCTTACTGAGCACTCTGTCCTTTGCGTCTCCAGCATTCCCTGGGCGTGTGTGTGTGTGTGTGTGTGTGTGTGTGTGTGTGTTTCCCTCAGCACTCCTACACAGGGAGGCTTGTTTGTCTACAGGTTTTTCTCCTTTTAATAACTTAGGAGCCATTTGAGGACAGAGGCTGCGTTTTATTTATTTTATTTTATTTTTTGTAGTTTTTAATTTTATTATATTATGTTAGTCACCATACAGTACATCATTAGTTTTTGATGTAGTGATCCACGATCCATTGTTTTCGTATAACACCCAGTGCTCCATGCAGTACGTGCCCTCCTTAATACCCATCACCGGGCTAACCAATCCCCCCTCCCCCCTCCCCTCTAGAACCCTGTTTGTTCTCAGGTCCATAGTCTCTCATGGTTCATCTCTCCCTCCAATTCCCCCCCCCCCGTTTTTCCCTTTCTTCTCCTATGTCCTCCATGTTATTCCTTATGTTCCACAAATAAGTGAAACCATATGATAATTGACTTTCTCTGCTTGACTTATTTCGCTTAGCATAATCTCCTCCAGCCCCATCCATGTTGATGTAAAAGTTGGGTATTCATCTTTTCTGATGGCTGAGTAATATTCCATTGTATATATGGACCACATCTTCTTTATCCATTCATCTGTTGAAGGGCATCTGGGCTCTTTCCACAGTTTGGCTATTGCGGACATTGCTGCTATGAACATTGGGGTGCATATGGCCCTTCTTTTCACTACATCTGTGTCTTTGGGGTAAATACCCAGTAGTGCAATTGCTGGGTCATAGGGTAGCTCTATTTTTAAATTTTTGAGGCACCTCCCCACTGTTTTCCAAAGTGGCTGTACCAACTTGCATTCCCACCAACAGTGTAAGAGGGTTCCCCTTTCTCCACAACCTCTCCAACATTTGTTGTTTCTTTCCCTGTCCATTTTGGCTATTCTAACTGGTGTAAGGTGGTATCTCAATGTGGTTTTGATTTGGATTTCCCTGATGGCTAATGACGATGAACATTTTTTCATGTGTCTGTTAGCCATTTGTATGTCTTCTTCAGAGAAGTGTCTGTTCATCTCTTCTGCCCACTTTTTGACTTGATTATTTGTTTTTTGGGTGTTGAGTTTGAGAAGTTCTTTATAGATTTTGGATACCAGCCCTTTCTCTGTAGTGTCATTTGCAAATATCTTCTCCCATTCTGTGGGTTGCCTCTTTGTTTTGTTGACTGTTTCCTTTGCTGTGCAGAAGCTTTTTATCTTGATGAAGTCCCAAAAGTTCATTTTTGCTTTTGTTTCACTAGCTTTTGGAGATGTATCTTGAAAGAAGTTGCTGTGGGCGATGTCAAAGAGGTTACTGCCTATGTTCTCCTCTTGGATTTTGATGGATTTCTGTCTCACATTGAGGTCTTTCATCCACTTTGAGTTTATCTTTGTGAATGGTGTTAGAGACTGGTCGAGTTTCATTCTTCTGCATGTGGCTGTCCAATTTTCCCAGCACCATTTTTTGAAGAGACTGTCTTTTTTCCATTGCATGTTTTTTCCTGCTTTGTCAAAGATTGTTTGACCATAGAGTTGAGGGTCCATATCTGGGTTCTCTGTTCTGTTCCATTGGTCTGTATGTCTGTTTTTGTGCCAGTACCATGCTGTCTTGGTGATCACTGATTTGTAATATAGCTTGAAATCGAGCAACGTGATGCCCCCAGCTTTGTTTTTCTTTTTCAACATCTACTTCGCGATTCGGGGTCTTTTCTGATTCCATATAAATTTTAGGATTGTTTGTTCCAGCACTTTGAAAAATGTCATTGGAATTTTGATCGGGATGGCATTGAAGGTATAGATTGCTCTGGGTAGCATAGACATTTTAACAATGTTTATTCTTCCGATCCATGAGCATGGAATATTTTTCCATCTTTTTGTGTCTTCTTCAATTTCTTTCATGAGTGTTTTGTAGTTCCTAGAGTATAGATCCTTTACCTCTTTGGTTAGGTTTATTCCGAGGTATCTTATGGTTTTTGGTGCTATTGTAAATGGAATCGTTTCTTTAATTTCTCTTTCTACAGTTGCGTTGTTAGTGTATAAGAAAGCAACTGATTTCTGTGCATTGATTTTGTATCCTGCCACATTACTGAATTGCTGGATGAGCTCTAGTAATTTGGGGGTGGAGTCTTTTGGGTTTTCCACATAAAGTATCATGTCATCTGCGAAAAGAGAGAGTTTGACTTCTTCTTTGCCAATTTGAATACCTTTTATTTCTTTTTGTTGTCTGATTGCTGTTGCTAGGACTTCTAGTACTATGTTGAACAACAGTGGTGAGAGTAGGCACCCTTGACATGTTCCTGATCTTAAGGGAAAGGCTCTCAGCTTTTCCCCATTGAGGATGATATTCGCTGTGGGTTTTTCATAGATGGATTTTATGAGCTTGAGGAATGTTCCCTCTATCCCTATACTCTGGAGAGTTTTAATCAGGAAAGGATGTTGTATTTTGTCAAATGTATTTGTCAAATCAATTGAGAGGACCATATGGTTCTTCTCCCTCCTCTTATTAATGTGTTCTATCACATTGATTGATTTGCGAATGTTGAACCACCCTTGCATCCTGGGGATAAATCCCACTTGGTCGTGGTGGATGATCCTTTTAATGTATTGTTGGATCCTATTAGCTAGGATTTTGTTGAGGATTTTGGAATCCCTATTCATCAGGGATATCGGTCTGAAATTCTCCTTTTTGTTGGGGTCTTTGCCTGGTTTGGGGATTAAGGTAATGCTGGCCTCATAGAATGAGTTTGGAAGTTTTCCTTCTGTTTCTATTTTTTGAAACAGCTTCAGGAGAATAGGTATTATTTCTTCTTTGAATGTTTGGTAGAATTCCCCAGGGAATCCATCAGGCCCTGGACTCTTGTTTTTTGGGAGGTTTTTGATCACTGCTTCAATCTCGTTACTGGTTATTGGCCTATTCAGGTTGTCAGTTTCTTCCTGTATCAGTCTTGGCAGCATATAGGTTTCCAGGAAGGCCTCCATTTCATCCAGATTGCTCAGTTTATTGGCATATAGTTGTTGATAATAATTTCTAATAATTGTTTCTATTTCCTTGGTGTTAGTCGTGATCTCTCCCCTTTCATTCATAATTTTATTAATTTGCGTCCTTTCTTTCTTCTTTTGGATAAGTCTGGCCAGTGGTTTATCAATCTTATTAATTCTTTCAAAGAACCAACTTCTAGTTTCGTTGATCTGATCTACTGTGTTTCTGATTTCTAATTCATTGATTTCTGCTCTAATTTTAATTATTTCTCTTCTAATGCATGGCTTAGGCGTCGTTTGTTGCTTTTTCTCTAGTTCTTTAAGGTGTAGAGTTAGTTGGTGAATTCGGGATTTTTCTATTTTTTTGAGTGAGGCTTGGATGGCTATGTATTTCCCCCTTAGGACCGCCTTTGCAGTATCCCATAGGTTTTGGACCGATGTGTTTTCGTTCTCATTGATTTCCATGAATTGTTTAAGTTCTTCTTTGATTTCTTGGTTGGCCCAAACATTCTTGAGCAGAGTGGTCTTTAGCTTCCAAGTGTTTGAATTTCTGCCAAATTTTTTCTTGTGATTGAGTTCCAGTTTTAGAGCATTGTGGTCTGAGAATATGCAGGGAATAATCTCAATCTTTTGGTATCAGTTGAGACCTGATTTGTGACCCAGTATATGGTCTATTCTGGAGAAAGTTCTATGTGCGCTCGAGAAGAATGAGTATTCTGTTGTTTTAGGGTGGAATGTTCTGTAAATATCTATGAGGTCCATCTGGTCCAATGTATCATTCAAAGCTCTTGTTTCCTTGTTGATTTTCTGCTTAGATGATCTGTCCATTGCTGAGAGTGGAGTATTGAGGTCTCCTACAATTAACGTATTGTTATCAATATGACTCTTTATTTTGGTTAACAGTTGGCTTATGTAGATGGCTGCTCCCATGTTGGGGGCATAGATATTTACAATTGTTAGATCTTCTTGTTGGATAGACCCTTTAAGAATGATATAGTGTCCTTCTGTGTCTCTTATTACAGACTTTAATTTAAAATCTTATTTGTCTGATAAAAGAATTGCTACCCCAGCTTTCTTTTGAGGACCGCTGGCATGGAAGATGGATCTCCATCCCTTCACTTTCAGTCTGGATGTATCTTTAGGTTCAAAATGAGTCTCTTGTAGACAGCATATGGATGGGTCCTGTCTTTTTATCCAATCTGCAACCCTGTGCCGTTTTATGGGAGCGTTTAGGCCATTCACGTTGAGAGTGATTATTGAAAGATATGAATTAATTGTCATCATGTTGCCTGTGAAGACGTTGTTTTTATAGATTGTCCCTGTAAATTTCTGTTGTAGATCACTCTTGGGGTCTTTCTTCTTTTATAGAACCCCCCTTAATATTTCTTGCAGGGCCGGCTTAGTGGTCACATATTCTTCCACCTTCTGCCGGTCGTGGAAGCTCTGCATCTCTCCATCCATTCTAAATGAAAGCCTTGCCGGATAAAGTATTCTTGGCTGCATGTTCTTCTCATTTAGTACTCTGAATATGTCTTGCCAGGCCTTTCTGGCTTGCCAGGTCTCTGTGGATAGGTCTGACGTTATTCTGATGTTCCTCCCTCTGTACGTAAGGAATCTCTTCCCCCTGACTGCCCTTAAGATGGTTTCCTTGGTTCTAAGATTTGCAAGTTTTACTATTACATGCCGGGGTGTTGGCCTGTTTTCCTTGATCTTAGGAGGGGTCCTCTCTGCCTCTAGGACTCGAATGTTTGTTTCATTCCCCAGATTAGGGAAGTTCTCAGCTACGATTTGCTCAAATACATCTTCTAGCCCTCTCTCTCTCTCCACTCCCTCTGGGATTCCAATGATTCTGACATTGGAACGCCTCATGGTGTCACTTATTTCTCTGATTCTATTTTCATGGATTCTGAGTTGTTTTTCCCTGGCCTCCCCTTTTCCCTTTTTATCTATTATACTGTCTTCCAGATCGCTTATTCTCTCTTCTGTCTCAGTTACCCTAGCTGTTAGATTATCTAGATTGGATTGGATCTCATTGATAGCATTTTTAAGTTCTGCCAATTCACCTTTTATTTCTGCCCTTAGAGACTCTATGTTGCCATTAATTGATTTCTCCATTCTAGCCATTGTCTTCACAATTGCTAGCCTGAATTCCATCTCCGACATCTTGGTTATGTCTGCATCCATTTGTAAATCTGCAGCATAAGTCATAATCTCTGAGTCTTTTCTGTTTTGGGGGCTCCTCCTCCTAGTCATTCTGTTGATGGGTGTTTGAGGGAATGTATAGAGTCGAAATTATTGACCAGAACCCAAGCAAGATGCACCTGTTTTCTTGGGACCTTAGGGTTGCTGGCCTCTTGTTTTCCCAGCCTGTCTTCTGTGGGAGGGGCCTGCCGCCCTGTTACTCAGGCAACCCTGTTTGGGCGGAGTTGCCCTGCGCCCCTGTGGCGGGGGATGGGCTCAGTGGGAATCAGTCTTTGGGGCTTTTGTTCTCTGGCGCCTTTCCCTGGCGGCTTTCCGCGTCTCTTCCGTGAGTCAGAGCAGAAGAGACCGTTTCCAACCCTCTGCCTCAGAGCAGAGAGACCTCAGTCTGTTCTTCAGTGAGCTCTCCAGGCCATACTGTCTCCATTTCTGTCCGTGCTGCTATAAACTGCAGCGGCCTGGGTTGTGCGCCCCTCCGCAGCTCTCCCAGTCCTGCCTCCAGGTCGGGGCGCGTCTCTGCCCTTTGTGCTGCTAAAACCGTCAGCCGCTCCCAGTTCGCGCGGGCACGACTCCGCGGCTCCGGGTTTCCACCTGGGGGGTTGCAGTTCACCGGCGTGACCCCGGCGCACCGGGTTTCCGTCTCGGAGGCTGCAGTTCCCGGGCATGCGACCGTCGCTCCGGTTTCTGTCCGGGGGGGCTGCGGTTCACGTGCGCGCGACCGTCGCTCCGGTTTCTGTCCGGAGGGGCTGCAGTTCGCGTGCGCGCGACCCCGCCGGTCTGGTTTTCCACCCCGGGGGCTGCCCTAAAGTTCTTTCCCACCGCTACCGGTCTGCGAGTCTGTGCCCCGCCCGCAGCGCGCGAGGCTGTCACTCACCGGCGGTGTAGGATCCCCACGGCCAGGCACCCTCCCGCCGCCGTTTATCCTCCGATATCTGCCCACAGAATCACGGCTCTCCGCTTCGTACCTCAAAACCAACTGCCTGCGATATTCTGTTTGTAGAGATCCAGATCTTCTTACATCTCAGGCTGGTTTCGTGGGTGCTCAGAGTGGTCTGGTAGTTATCCAGCTCAATTCCGGGGACCAGTTGAAATAGGGTCCCCTACTCCTCCGCCATCTTTCCCCTCCTAGAGGCTGCGTTTTAAATGATCTTAGGAATGTAGGAAGCCCCAGGCTGCTGACACTCCACTTCCATAGATGAACTCCCAGGCCAGCACGTCATTCCGAGCCCAGCACCTAAACACACTCCACTGGCTAGAATGAGGGTCAGGCAGAATTTGCTCTGCTGCCTCTTAGGGTCTGGCCAAGCTCTGCTCCTGCTGGAAAGCACGGGGAAGCTCTTCCAGGTGGGGCAGAAACAGATGGACCCAACAAGAGCTGCCTCACGAGCCCTCCAAGCGTCCCTGTCCCACCCTGCTGTCTGGGCTGTCGGGAGTACTGAGGTAGAAGAGGGATGTGCAGGTGCCCAGCCTGCTGTGTGACACGGAATGAATGAATGAATGAATGAATGAATGATGCTGGTTCCCTCTGTCTCCATCTTGAGGCAATCAAATGAGAACATACAGCCATGGCCACCCGTGGGTTAGGATTTAAAACTAAGGCAAACAGTGAAGGGTTGTCTAGCTTAGGAAATCGATCCAACCATAGGGTTTGGCAGGGTCTGGAGTGTGTGAATTTTCTTTCCTTTGTCGCTACCCATTTTCCCTCCTCTGGTCCTAGGACATCTCACTTCAGCCCTGGATATGTGTGGTCTGGGAGAATCTTGCCTCCCTGCCTGGGCTGTGAACTCCTGAAGGCCAAGACCCTGGCTAGTTTGCTCTGGGCCCCAGGCACCTTGCCTGGCTCAGCAGAGTGTTTGACAACTGGGGCTGATCTAGTGAGCTATGTGGTGTCCCTTAAGTTTGTCTCCCTGAGTTGCCATGGGTCAGGAGCTCTTGACGTAGCCCAGATGGGAATGAGGTGATGGAGGTGGGGAGGCAGGAGTGCATGGGGATGAAGGAAGAGTCACGGTATCTGCACGGGGCTGTGGCACCGAAGGTCAGCACGAAGAGCATCCTGGTTGGCTCCTGCTCACAGCAGAGTAGTGGCCTGGCAGGCCTCACCCACGTGGCTGACGAGGAGCTTCCTGACTTCTGAGGGCCCATTGACCTCTGGCCAGCTCCGGGCTGCTCTCAGGTCCCTGGCAGATTGAGCTTGTTCTGGGCCTTCCAGAATGTGCTTCCCATCAAGCCTTCCTGTAGCTCACCCGCGCGTTTGAAGTGGGGAGTAAGGTAAGTTGATACCCGCTGTAGCTCAGGGCCCAGTGGAGCCTAGCAGCCCAGCCCTGATTACAGAGGCCTGCTATGTGACCGGCCACATGGCTGACATGCAGGGGGACCGGAGCAGCTTATGATTCCCAGGAGGGCAGAGCTCGGGTCCAGGGCCCAGGTCCTGATGGACGATTGTTATTACAGTGTGTGTGCAGTTGAATGACATCATGCTATGGAGTGCATGAATTTTTTTTGTCAGTCTTTTAACACAAGTTTATGTTTTTCAGACCTTAAAGCTGCAGGTCATTTTTTACATTTGCTATTGAGAGCAGATGTGACTGATCCCTATCGGGTTCTACTGAAAAACGGTGGGGTTGCGGAAGGTCAAATGCAGAATGCCTTTCAATCTCCATTATTACTTCCTCCACTCAATGGCCTCAGCAGGAAGCCCGTGCTTGGAAATGGTGGCCTTCTGAAGACTCTCAAGCCTCTGAGCCCAGCCCCTGACCATTGGTGATCCCCACACTGTGAGCCACCTCTAGGCTCGGCAGTCAGCCAGGGGCAGAGAGACTCGGATGAGAGGCAGGAGACAGCACTCTCTGGGGCTCAGCTTCCCCATTTGAACAAAGGGAGTGTGGATTGGGATTGCCATGTACTGTGAGATGCTCATGACACTGTTGTTCTTTAGTTTTGTAACTCTTGGGTTTGGAGAGGCCCAGATTGGGGACTGTGTCTGGCTTTGCTATGTGTCACTCCAGCGATTTGGGGAAGTTCAAGGAGTTGCTTCTAGGGAGGCAAATGTCCACAGGGTCTCTGCTCTGACAGTCAGCAGGTAGGAAGGATAGATTTGGTGTTTTCTAGAAGAGAATGATGAGGGGTATCTTCTGTGTTCACATATATCATTGGGGTAATTCTTGAGGGCAGCTGTGTTTTCACAGGCCACTCTCATAGGAAAATTTCCATTTTTGGGACAGATTTGGGAAAAGACATTATATCCAAAATCAAATTCTCTTATTCACAGAAGTATTGGTGGCAAGGTGGGGTTGGTTAGGCCCCATTATAGACCCCTGTTTGATGTCCATGGTTGTGGGGAGTATTGACTTGTGAGAAACTGAGTCCAGGAGATGGGAGAGGTCTAAGGTCACAGAAGATGACCGCAAGGAGACCACATCATCCAAACAGAAAGACCACATTTGCTTCTGAGAGCATAGTCAGATGGTTCCAGCCTGGCGTGACAGACGTGGCGCTAGCTGCCTTCCTCCTTGAGCTGCTGTCCTGGCAAAGTAATGGGGTAGCTACCTGTGACAGTCCGGGGATGGTCTTTTGATTCAACAGGATATATGGCTCCGAATGACCCTGGGGGGTTAACTCTCTGATTATCAGGACTTTGGGGCTACCGTGGGAATTCCTCCATGCATTCATTCATCCACCCCGTGGATTGATTGATTGATCCACACCCCCATCCCCCATCCCCCCACGGATGCTTCACTCCAGAGGGAAGTGTTTGGAACACCACTGGCATGCAGGAGGGGGAAGAATGGGGAAAACAGTGGAGTGGGATGGAGGCACTTGAGAGACATTGTCAATGGAGGCTTTTAGGTACGAGGGAACCAGTGACTTTGGGCACCGTGGGCCTTTTTGGGCTCCCTTCCGGTGGCAACATGATGTAATGTGTTGTGCCAGCTGAAAGGCGTGGGCGTTGAGGTGTGTGTGTGTGTGTGTGTGCATAGCAGACGGGAAAACCTGGAGTCCCAAGGCAGTACCCTCCCCCTCAGAATCTGGGCATTTGGGAAAAGGTGGTTCACATTAAAGGAGATTCTTTATTTGCTTGGCTCACTTACTTGAAAAAGTGTATGTTCGTTTAAAGAAAATGATTCTTCTCTTTGACTTGGGAATATCCTTTTGTTTACAACGCATGTTCTTGGGAACTTGGTGTGCGATGACTTCTCCAAGACCTGCTGGTGGGCGAAGCCAGTTGTACTGGTCCAGGCCGCCGGCATCTCAGCCCGGGGTGGTGAACACAGGTCCTAAGTGCCGGCTGACTTTGTCAGCAGCAGCAGGAATGGCGGGCCACTAACCTTTCCTCGGTCTCTTTAGTCTCCTTCTGTAAGACTAGGACAGTTCTAGCCACCTCACAGCCGAAGCCAGAGCTGCTTGTCCTCCTTCTAGCTCAGGCCAGGGAATACTCTTCTAGCTATTTCTTTTTTCTTTTTTAAAAGTTTTTATTTAAGTTCAAGTTAGTTAATATATAGCATATTATTAGTTTTAGGGGTAGAATTTAGTGATTCATCAGTTGCATTTAACACCCAGGGCTCATTCCATCAAGTGCCTTCCTTAAAGCCCATCCCCCATGAACCCATCCCCCCCCCCAACCTCCCCTCCAGCACCCCTGTTTGTTCCCTATCATTAAGAGTCTCTTAGGTTCTAGCTATTTCTATAGACATCTCAGTGGCAGTGGTTCCAGGACTCAGATGCCACAGCTGTGAAATAATCACCATCCTATCCTTCCTTCCCCTTGCCTCCTGGGGACAGCTTGGGGACAGCCTGGGGACAAGATGCACCCATGGGAAGTGCTCTGAGAAGTTACGAAGTCTGACCTGTGCTCAAGCTGGTGTGCCGCATGGAGGCAACAAGGAGTTAAACACTTTGGCAGAAAGCAGGCTGTTCATTTTCCAAGGGGGACCTTCTTCAGACACCTTAGGTTGGCCTTACTTTAAAGAGGAGGCAGCTGTTTTTAGCATGGGACTCTGAGCAGGGAAGGCCAAAGTGAGTCCCTCCTCAGGCCTCATGGGAAGCTTGGCAAGCAGTATTAATAAAGGCATCTTCTCCCCTTTCTTCAACATAAGATGCCAGGTTACGGTTGGCTAAAGCATGTAGCACTGGAGCCACTTAATCTTCGGAGTCCATATTTTTTATGGGCACCGCGGGAGCTGTCCTGGGTTTTCGTTTCCAGCAGTGGGATATCAGGATTTGTATCCTACGGGATATCCAAAGAATAATTCTGCTTCCCTTTGATGTTCCTTGGACATCTTGAGGCACTTAGGGTGCATTCTCAGGGAAGGTTGGAGGACAGGGTTGCAGGGCCCTCATTATGTTATTAAAATAGATCCAGTGAAGGAAGACTGTGAATTTTTTGAGCAGAAAGCTGCATTGCTGAGTGGAAGGCGGGTTCAGAAATCACTTCTTGCCCTCACTTCTTGCACCAAGAACAATATTTTATTACAGTTTGGGCAGAAGATGTTTTGCTGCCCGTATAATCATTTCACAGTTGTAGGTTAACATGGATTGTTTTTCCTGACGTTTGGAAAAGCATACCTTAACGAAATGTAGTTTGGATTGAAGAAGCAATAAAAAAATGTTGACTGTTTATAGCCTTGAAATTCGTTTACCCAATCGGCTGTTACTTCGGGATGATTGTAACAGTCTCCCTGAGTGGCATTTCTTCCCCTGGTCTTCGCTCAGCAACCCAGCCAGCACAGCCCAGCCAAGGTGATTTTCCTAAGGGGCTACTTCCATCACATAGTTCTGCTCAAAAGGCTTCCACAGCTCCCCACTGCATCCAGAAGAAAAGTGCAATTAGCCAAATCAGTCAGACCCTCCTGATCAGCCCTGCTGAGCCCTTCCAACCCTGTCTCCCAGGTGGCGAGCCTCCTACAGCCCGGGGGGCACTCCTGCTGCATCCCCCAACACACCAGGTGCTTCTCAGCCCCTTGTCACTGTTCATGCCCTTACAGTTTCTAGCATTCCTTCTCTGTCACTCCTCACTCCATCCATTATCATCCAGCTCACTCCCTTGTCTAGGACAACACTCACCTCTTTTAAAAAGCCTTCTCTGATCATTTCAGCCCCCTGGACTTCCCCTTCCCCAGCCCCAGTTTGACACTGACATTGTGGAGAGGCAGCTGGGGTATTGGGAAGAGTCACACAGCAAGCTTCAAACCCAGGGCTAGGGTTTGAAGCCCTGGGTTTGAAACTTGCTGTGTGACCTCAGGAGAGTTGCTTAATGTCTCTGATTTTCACTTTTCTCATTTCTACAACATAGACATACATACCTACCTCATAGGTGTGCTATGTGGGTTCATGAGACAATTTAGATGGAAACGATTAGTGTAGCATCTGCACTTGGTGGATGCACTCAGAATGTTAGTTTCTTGCCCATCTTATGGCATTTACTACATTCAAGTAAGTATGCTTGTCAGAAGACCTGTCACACCACTGCTCATGGGCTCTAGTTCTTGGAGGGTGGGGACTCATCTAGACTCTCCTACAGCGACTTGCACATGATGGCTCAAGCCCCTGAGTGCAAGAAGGGTCGATGGGCTACCAAAGGTAGTGCCGGGAGCCTGTCACATCCCAGCCCTGCCCGTGAGGGCTGAGCCAGTGCCACTCAGGCCTTGCATCAATAACGCTGGTTGAGTTGTCTTGCCTCTCTTCCCTGGATAGCAGTAAGGGTCCTCGGCATCCCCACAGGACTGAGTGTAGGGAAGAGGTTGGCTCCAAAACATGGTCAAGCCCTGGGGGCTCAGGAGACCTGTTAGTAGGTAACCTCTCAACCAGCCGACTTGTCTTGCCTGTGTCCCCCAATGAAACCATAAAGGACACCAGGGGACTGTGTGCGGATCTTTAGCCATTTGCAGAGGGGGATAGGAGGAGCATTTGAAGAGATGCGGGTGAATGAAGTCAGTGGCAGGGAGGGCACGGGGCCATGTCAGTGCCCAGGGGAGGTGGCTGGGCTGAGGCTCTGGAGGGCAGACAGAGGGGGAGGCACAGGGGTGGTCTGCGGACAAGCGGAGCAGTGGGAAGGCACAGGCCCACTTCAGTGGCCCGGCCCTGGTCTTCCACTGTCTTATACTGACCGTGTAGGTGGTCCCTCCCCAGGGTGTCACACCCGGCTGGGAGGTCCTGTTCCAATCCTGCCAACCTCCCCGAAGCCTTCGCGGATCCTTCGCATGGAGGGATCTGCCTTTGGCATGCTGTCCTCTCTGTGCCCACACTTGCCCAGCATCCTCACCGATGGCCGGGGCGCTCACGCGTCACTGTCTCCATTGCCCTCCTACTGACGGACACCGATGGAGAATTTCCATGTCCCTGGCACTGCTCCAAGTGCCTGACGTGGAGTCTCTCTAATCCTACGTGAGGAGGTCGGTGGTATTCTCCGCCCCGTGTTAGGAGTAAGAAAGCTGAGGCTGAGCGGCTGAGCAATTCGCCTCGGGTCAGACAACCCGTCAGGAGGAGTCAGATCTGCACTCGGTCTGCCTCTGGGACTCGCACTCCCACCCCCATGTGTCCTGTCCCCCCCGCCTTGCTAGGGAAGGCGCCCCGCAAATGGCAGGTACTTTACCGGACCGCCGGTCCTGTCATGGTTTCCATAGCTGCCTGTGGCGACAAGCGCTGGGACAGTGTCGGCAGCTCCGGCCATGACTCCGGCACCTGTGAGTCCAGCTACACCGGCGACAGCAGCCGTAACAGCCGCGGTGACTCCAGCCAACCCCCCACCGGCAGCGCTCCGGCCCTGGCTCCCCTTGCCCTCCTGGGCCGCGCCTCTCTGTGGGCGAGGAGCAGGGACTTGATCGTTCCTTCCCACTCTTTCTCTCTGCCGGGGCAGCACGCTTGCACGCACGGGCTTCAGTTCACCCCCAGCCTCTGTCACTTACTGGGCAGGTGGCGTAATCTTTCTGTGCCTCGGTTTCTCTCCTGTACAAGGTGCTAATAACGGCCCACCTTGCTCCCAGGGCTGCCGTGAGGACTGAGTGAGCTGTTATGTAGGAGGCTCCTGGAACTGAGGCTGGCTCACAGCAGGAGCTCCGTGTGATGCCACTTTACACCCCCCCAGCCCCCACTCTAGCACCTTGTGCTAAGCAGACTCTTGTAAGTTCCGGTTGTGAGGGAAGATTCTAGAGTGGTGAGCCATGTGGCTGAGGGGCTTGTCTGGGGGACCCGGGGACACAGAAGTGTGAGTTCAGCCACCGTTTTAGAGACCACCATGGAGGAAAGAGCGTGTGCGTGTGCGTTGGGTGCCCTGCGTTCGGTCATGTTGGAGAACCTGCAGCCGTTTCCTGGACACTCTGCGTGGAGTGCTGAACGTGCCCTCAGGCTCAGCTGGAAGAGCCTCTTCTTGAACTGGTTTGGGAGGAGAGGTGGCACTGAGAGGAGCTGGAAAGAAGGAGGGTGCTCCGGCGTAGCAGAATGAGGGCGAGAGAGGACGGGGAGAGTGAGGCCTGTCTCTGGGCAGGGGCATCAGAGGGAAGACTAAGAGGTGTTTACTGTAGGACTCAGGGCTGCCATGTCCCACATGTGGACAGTAAAGCAGGCCAGGCATCGATGTGGACAAAAGGCCCCCGAGTCCCGGGTACATGGTGAGGGTGTGCCGGGACCACGGTCTCCCTGATTCCCTGGGGAGAGATGTGCTCATCCTCTCTGAGCCCATCAGCCCTTGGCCTGCATCTCCCTTGCTGCTGTGGCAGGGCCAGGGCATGGACATCCGACGGACCTGGTTCTAAATCTTAGCTCTTCCACGCCAATGGTGTGGTCACAGAGCTTTAGGTGAGTGCTTGCTCAATTTCTTCTTCTGCACAATGGGGACAACAGTGCATCACATTTTTATGAGGATTCGGTTACATGATATTTGTCAAGGGTGTTGCACATCGAAGACAATAAAGAGTGGCATTTTAGTCCTCCAGTGCTTGTTCTCGAGGTGGCAGGATCAGTATCACATGGGAACTTGTCAGCTATGCAAGTACTCGGACTCCATCCCAGACGTAATGACTCTAAACTCTGTGTGGGTCCCAAGCCCCTTGATCTGATGCAGGTCCAGGGTGGCGCGAGGCACGCACGTGAGGCTGCTCAGTGCAGAGGCTGGTACACAGTAGGTGCTCAGTACCTGACAGCTCCCCGTCTTCCTTCCTACCTGGGCAAGTTTTACCCGAAGAGGTTAATGCTACTGCAGACCTCCTGGAGGTGAAAGGGCCTTGTTCCCCTGGAGGATAGACACATTATGACGGCTTCATTTGATTAAAAGGGGATGTTGATCATTAGTTATGACCCAAATTTCTTCTCTCCCCGGCAATCACTCAAAGTGTTCCCAGATGCGCAGGGGGCTGTTGGTTACCTGTGAACACAACATCCCTTTATAATGAGGACGCTCATGCGAACGGAGACTCAGAGAAGTCTAGCGGCCTCCCCGCCCCCTTAGGCCTGCCCTACATTTGATGGAGTGAATGATTGAGGGGAAACATATGCATTCCAGATTGGACCCGAAATGCTGGGCTTGGAGAGGCGGCCTGCTTCCAGCGGCAGCCGAGGGGAGGTGGGGGAGCTCTGCAAGTATTTGTTGTTCCCGTGGGGCTAATTATGGACTTTTAGAGGCAAGTAGCCGCCCCAATTTCGGTTAGCACAGTTGTTCGTTACTGCATAATTAAGAGGAAGGGGGAGCAGCCTTGGTGGGGAGCAAGGCGAAGGGAAGGCCAAATGCAAATAGCTTGAATACTTTGTCTGAGGGATACTGGGCAACAGTGAAGGTCAAATGCTCAGCTGCTGGACACGGAGGGCCCAGGCGTTGAGGCCGGAGGGGAGAAGGCGGGCAGGGAGATGGCTCCCACTCCACAGGCATGAAGATGGAGGAAACAGCCCTGTCTTAGGCAAGTTTGGCTGGTGTGAAAGGATGACTGCCTCACTTGCCCTAAGGTGGGTTCACTTTTGGAAAAGAATGAGCTTTGCCCCCTGGTTCAGGCTGCAGACAGGAATCTTCCATCTGCAGGGGAGGGCATGGGCCTCCTGAGGTCTCTGATGATGTGATGATGTATAAAGGAAATTTATGGGAGATGGACAGATCCCCACCGGCGCGGAAAGCGAGGCAGGGTCGGCACAGCCCTGACCAGGAACCGGAAGGGGGTCAGAGCGTGGAGGCGCCAAGTTGTAGCGCCCTGGTTGTGAGGTGGGAGACAGGAGGCCGGGCGCCTGACCTCACGCCAAAGGCCACAGTTACAACAGCTCTTTCTTGCCAGGAGCTAATGTGTCCTAAGCCTTTTGTGCTGCCTGCTTAAGTGAAGACAGCGTCAGGCCCCTGAACTGTGGGGTGAGGGGCTGAGAGCTTGACAGACCCTTAGTGGAGGGAGCTCTGGGGGAAAGGTGAGCAAGCGAAGGAGGAGATGAGAAGCCAAATGTGCAGGGCAAGGGAAACATCTGCCTTGTGAATAGCTCCTCTCGCTGTGGAGCTCAGAATTTTCCAGAAAGCTTAAAAACAAACAGGGGAACGTGAAGCCTTGGCCTGGGCGTCAGGGGCCCTCGGTTTTAACTCAGTCTTAACAACTGACTGTGGGACCTTGAAGTTTCTGAAGTTTCTGGGCCTTATAGCCTCATCTGTAGAACAAGGAGGGGAATGGATGTTCTCAAGGGCCCATTTGAAGAGCCTGGCTCTTGGTCTACATCACCGCAGTAGAGAAAATAGAATTGCTATATATTTCCTCCTTGATCATGATGCTCCCTGGGCTTCACAGGTCGGGGGTAAGCTTGAAATGAAAGACAGAGGAAGAGGTTGGGGGCATAAAGCTGAGTGGTCAGGGCAGGGGCCACGACGGCTGTGTTACTGGCTTCTAAGAACAGGACTCCAGGGGGAGGGAGGAGAGAGACCCTCAGAAAGAAATCCATTTTATGTTTAACGAAGCCTCTGAATAGGTTTTGCTTCGTGGAGAGAAACTGTTCCTCATCTTCCACAATCTGCTCAAGGTGGGCATTTGGGAATGTCTTAGGAAGGAAAGATGTTGTAAGTTCCCTTTGCTGCTATGACAAATTACCACAAACTTGGTGGTCGGAAACCTTGTAAATTTGTTATCTTACAATTCTAGAGCGTGGAAGTCCAAAATGGGTCTCACTGGGCTAAACTCCAGCTGTTGGCAGGGCTGTGTTCTTTTGGGAGGCTCTAGGGGAGGATCTGTTTCCTTGCCTTTTCCAGTTTCAAGAGGCTGCCAGATTCCTTGGCTCGTGGCCCCTTTCTCCTTCTTCAAAGCCAGCAAAGTGGGACAAGACTTTCTCACACAGCCTCACTCTGACACCGACTCTTCTGCCCCCCTCTTCCATGTTTAAGGACTTTTGTGATCACATTGGGCCCACCTGGATAATCCAGGCTACTCTCCCTATTTTAATGTCAGTTGATTGGCATTAATCCCCCCTGCTGCCTCAATTCCCTTTTGCCATGCAATGTAACACAGGAACATGTTCTAGGAATTAGGACCCGGGCATCTTTGGAAAGCCGTTATTCTGCCTACTGCAGATATTAATTTGCAAAGAGCAATGGCAAGCCCAGACTGCCATGAGTCCCCAGTGACAGTGGACTCATTCCCCAGATTGGTTCCTGGGCAGCCTTCTGAGTTGGGGGAACTCTCCTTGCCCTGACTCAGGCCAGGTGTCTTTCTCGGGGTCTCCCCCCAGCCCACAGGAGGGGCTATCACCAGGCCTCTGTGGGTGGGACACCTGGAAAGCAAGCTTCCCCAGGATGAAGGAGATCTTTCATTCAGCCACTACCTACCTTTTTTTTTTTTTTGGTGGCATGTAGGGGGCAGGGAGTGAAGGTGGTGAGGTCCAAATTGGAGGTGAACCCAGTTCATTCATTCCATAAAGACTCATAATAGACCCATTGAAGTCTGTTAACTCTTTCCCTGCTGTGTGAGGCTTAACTCCCTTTAAAATGTCAACAACTTGAAAACAAGGGGCTATGATTTGCTTACCGGAGGCCTTTGCTCAGCAAAATTTATTGTCCGAGAGATGCCATAAAAGGTTTCCCAGACTCTGGACCCCACTTGCCTCGCCAGCCTCTTTTCTGTTCTTTTTTTTTTTCCACAAGAATTTCACTTTCAGTTTTCTTTCTTTTGTTACTTTTTTCTTCTGCAAGGCTAATTTTGTTCAGTGCTTCATTATATAATAGGAGCTTCATGTCAGTCGCAGCTTCAGTATGTCTGTACAGTGATTTGGCTTTCTCGTCACCTAATGTAAGTATCAGACATTCCTACTGGGTTGGGGGCTGCTTTCCCTGAGTCCCATAAGTCCCAAGCTGGCTGAGTGCTGGAGGAATGTGGCCCATCCCTGGCTGCTTGGGAGGAGCTTGTTACTGAGTCTCCCCACTTAGGGCTGAAGCTCCCGCTCAAAGAGGCAGGCACGCTTTTCCACTGGCTGTAGATGGTGCTTTTGGGGAAACGGTCAGACTTCCTCCACAGACCTCCTGGCTGTGGGAGGAAGCCCATTTTTATACAGCTAGATTAATTTGAGAATTCCTTTTAATATAAAAAATACAGCCTCTCGTTCTACAGCAGGGAAGCATATTTCTCCGTAGGAGAAGAAATGAAACAGTCTGCTTGTGAGAGACAGTGGGACCCTTGACCTGGCCCTGAGGGGCTTTGAGCTTTGTTCTGCTCAGTTTGCTCTCGTGGGTTGTGTCCTTGGAGTGCTTCTTGGGCCAAGGATGCCCCACTGCACGTAGGGTCCCTGGCCTTCTCCCCACTGTCCCAGGGATGAAACCGATACATGAAGGGATCTTCCCTCTGACTGTTCTACAGTGTTGCTCCCGCTAAAACTCAAACTGGGCCAGTTATATGCAAGTGATGAATCACTCAATTGTACCCCGAAAGTAATACTACACTATAGGTTAACTAACGAGAATTTAAATAAAATCTTGAAAGAAAAAAAAAAAACCCTCAAACTGGGCCTATCTTTAAGTCAGAAGTTCAGTTCTATTGGACAGCAGCCCCATCCAGTAGAAATAAAATGGGAGCCACATACACGTCTGTAATACAGATTACGTACGTGATTTAAAATTTTCTCGTAGCCCCATTAAAAAGTAAAAAGAAACAGGTGAAATTAATTTCAATAACATTTTATTTAGCCCAGTATATCCAAAATATCATCATATCCGATGCAAGAACATTAACAAGATATTTTACATTCTTTTCTTGCGTTCGGTCTTCAAAATCCAGTGCGTCTTTTACACTTAGAGCACATTTCAATTCAGATGCTAAATTTTCCTTGGCAATACTTGATCTATATTTAGAGTTCATAAAATTGAGTGTTGAAAAAGTAAATGCACATACCCGAATCGTTCCAAACATACTTAAAAGTTTTCCAAAAACTGACTCCAGTATCAGTTTTTAATTTTGTGTTAATGAAAGTGAAATAAAATGAGAAATCCGGCTCCTCCATGACAGTAGCCATGATTCCAGTGCTCCCTAGCTACACGTGGCTGGGGACTGGACTGGTCGGTGCAGGTCTAGGGTGTCCCTCTATGGCCCCAGCGCAAACATGTGATTTGGGCCCGGAGGCTCGGGCTGTGGGTGGGGTATAAAGAGCCCTTCCCCCACGGCAGAAGCTACAGTATCGATTCTGATCTTGTGCCTTACCGCCCACTGCTCTGTGTGCTTCTAGAAGGCCAGAGTCCTGCTCCTGGGGCTTTCATTCTCTTTTGTGCAATCAGTAATTCATACATTCAATAAAATTAGGTCCTGGTACTGGATATTGCCCTGAGTTATGCAGAAGAGTCTTAATTTATTGAAACATTGGAGGGGCACAGACAGTATGTAGGGAAACAAATGAGCAAGATCATCTCAGATAGTGAGGATTGCAGCAAGGAAAATAAGACATAATAAGTAGAGACAATATCCAGTGGGTGGGCAGAGTGGAAACTTCTAGAACAGGTCAGGGAGGCCTCTTGAAGCTGGGCCATGGGAAATGAGACTGAGGGGAAGTGAGGATGTGAGAGCATGATCATGCCAGTGAGAGAGAGGATTCAGGGCATGGGACTGGGGGTTTGAAAACCAGGAGGCCCTGGGCTGGAGGCCAGCAAGTCTTTCAGCAGGACATACAGACCAGGAGGCTAATGTCTTCAGCCATCAGCAAACCAGCCACATCACCTTGCCAGCATGGATGGAGTGGTGCCTACACGCTCAGGCCCCAGATTTGGTAAGAAAGATGGGGGACATGAGAGAGAGTTAGCCGAGGTCCGGGTTTTGGTACCTGTGCTTACAGCTTCCTCTTCCCAATGTAAGCTGCCCCACTGTAAGCTGAGAGGGTCTTGGCCCCTGAGCCCATCCCCATCACTTGTCCCTCTCCATCATTTGTTTGTTGACAGGTTATCATGGCAACAGAGGAGACAGAAAAAAATCAATAATCAGCACAGAGTAAAATGGCACAATTTGGACTTTGGTTTCACATTGATTAAAATTCTGTCTATAGTGTTTCTCTCAGGTCCTGGTTGTTTTCCTCAGTCTTGGGGTATCTGTGTCTCCCGCCTCAGAGAATAAGATGATTTAAAAATAAACTCACCCCCAAGCTTCAGAAAAAGTTTTCTTTTTCCCACATAGAATACATGTGAGGGAAGACCCAGTCCCCTGGGGAACTGGGGGTTTGGAGGGCCAGGCTGCTCATGCAGGGCCTGATGGGAGAAGGCTGTGAAGAGCACATATTGTCATCCTTCCTTTTTAAAACCTCCATCAAGGCCCATCTGTGTTCAACAATGCCAGCTGAGTGTTTAGAGTGTTCCAGAGATTAGGAAGGAGGTCTGGTGATGGGTGTTTTCCCAAGATGTTAATTACTAGCACGTGAGACACTAGGAACTTTGATTAGGTGCACAACCAATCACAAGAGTCAGAAGGTTCAGTCCAGCCCTAGAGCTCGCCTCTGTTCACAGCTCGAGAGGAGATGAATGTGGCCCACACAAGTTCAGAAACTGAAATGCTGGTCTGAGGAGCAGAAGTGGCACTGCTTAGGCCCTGGGAATAGAGCTGGAAGCAACAGGGACAAAGCTTCCTGTCCTCCACAGATCCCAGGTTTTAGCTGAGGGAATAATCCTGTAATTATATACTATAATATATTCTAATAATACTATACATGAGCAGCGTGTACTGTCTATTAAATATTGAAGTGCGCTGTGATGGGAAATAAAACAACACTGGGGAGTGTTGGGTATGTGGATAGGTTCAATTTTAGGTAGGATGGTCAGAGACAGCTTCACCGAAAGGTTGACATTTGAGTCAAGATCCAAAGGAAGAGAGTGAGTGAGCACTGGGGATCTCTGAGGAAAGAGCATGCCAGAGACAGAAGCAGGTACACAGGCCTCAAGGCAGGACATGTCGGGTGTGTTCAAGGAATAGCAAAGAAGCAGATCTAGCTAGACGAGAATGAGCAGGAGGTGACTTCAGAGAGGTAATAATAGGGGTGCAGTGGGGGTGGGACACAGATCGTTTAGGGCTATGTAAGGACATTAGCTTTGGATGAATTAAATGGAAGCTTCTGAGCAGAGGGATGACATGATCTGACCCGGCTTTTTAAAGGCTCCCTTTGGCAGAAGCAGTTGTGGTAATGCAGGCGGCAGATGATGATGGCTCATTCTGGGATTCTTAGCAGTGCAAGTGGTGGGAAGCGCTCAATCTGGACACAGTTTGGAGGTTGAGCTGGTGCCATCTGTTGTCGGGTTCGATGTTGGGTTGGGAGAGAGGAGTCAAGAATGACTCCAGGACTTTTGACTTGTGTGTCAGTCAGGGCTCTACTGAGAAACAGAGCCAATAAGATGGGAAAGAATTGGCTCTTGGGATTATGGAGGCTGGCAAGTCCCAAATCTGCAAGGGTCAGCCCTCAGGCTGAAGACCCAGGGAAGAGCTGATGTGGCAGTTCTGTTTCCTGAGAGGAAGAAGGCTTTGGGAGCACAAGTGTAGCTGGGCAGGCAGGAGGTTGGCTAGGGGCATGTTAAGTTTGAGATGCCTATTAGTCTTCCAGATGCTTGAGTCAACCGCTGGGTATTTAGGTCTGGATTTCAGCAAAGAGGACCAGCCAGGGGATAGATATTTGTAAGCGATCAGCTCGCAGAGATGCCATTTAAAGCTACAAGGAAAGACGAGGTTACTGAGGAAGGAAGCAGAGAAGGAAGTGTTCAATGGGCTACGTTCTTGTCGGGAGGTCGGTGCCCAGATCCACCTGTCTGGCCAGTGGAGGCTGACATCAGCCTCTGAGCTCCCTGCAGCCATCGAGCTCTGCCAGAGAGATGGAGGCTGGAGGCAATCACTGGCCAGGGTGGGGTGGGGCAGGCCTCTAAGAACCTGCACTCCCATTTGAAATGCTTTAGGCCTCAGCTCTGAGATGTGGCTGGTGGTTCTCAGTTTCATTTAGTTATTCACCTGACCCCCTCATACTGAATGCCACCTCTGCTTCCCGTCTGTATCTCCCAGGGACACGTGCACATCAGGCAGTCTGGTGGGGCAGACCCAGGAATGTGAGTGAAACAGGCAAATGCCAGTGGGGAAAGCATGGGGCTGGGTCCCAGAGGACAGGCAGCTTGCTAGCTGTCCTCTGGCTGAGGACCCAGCTCCATCCTTGGGATCACCTGCAGCTGCCCTCCTCCGCCCCCCACCCCTTGTCTCTGCCCCTCTTCCTGCATGTGTTTTCACCTTCTGGCTAAGGGCTCTGCGTCAGGCACCTGGACTCACCTGTCTGCCTTGCCTCTTGGCCCTTGGCCCACGTTCTTCTATTTGGCCTGCCTGGATTGTCATGCATCAGGCCCAGACCCATGGCAGATCTCTTTCTTCCCATTTGGGAGATGTCCTCTCTCTCCCTTCCTTTGCACAGAGATTAAACTCCTGCAGTCAACCTCAGAGTCAGTAGTAGTGAAAGGCTTAGCTTGGATATGGGCCCAGCCTGGAAAAACATCTTTTGGAGGTAACTGGAAAGTTCTATCATGTTTCGAATCCCTTACAAGCCGACCTGTGGGCAGAGCTTGGTGGGGAGGCTATGGCCTGGGCAGCAACCTTGAGATGCCCTGACCCTGTCTCAGGTACTACCCCTTCCTGCTAATCATGCCTCTGCCTCTCTGGTCCAGAACCCCGAGCTAACTCTCCAAACCTGGCAAAGCTGGGAGCTTTGTCTCCCACAGCTGTGCCCAGTGCCACACGGCCCAGGCTCTCCCACCCCCAGATGCCTGTGCCCTCCCTCCTGTCCTGGATTGTAATCTTGCTCACATTTCAAGGGTAATTTCATCCACGTGGCCCTGATCCCAAGTATGCCTGATGGAGACTCGGGTGCCAAGATTTCCCCTCCAACTGGTTTTAAGCAGACCCCCAAGTGGACCCCAAACCGGAGGGCCCTGTGTATTTTCTGGGTGAGATGTTTCCTGCCCCTGGTGTGAGCAGTGGCCTCATGGAGAAGTCAAGGTGGGCTCTAATTGTGGAGGAGTACTGTTGATTGGAAGCGGCTTCCAGTCAGAGAGCAGGGCTCAAGTGCCGCATATAAGCCCATGAGTTACAGTAGACAGTATGGCACAGAGGGGACAGGGCTGGAGAAGCTCTTCGGCATGTGGTCCCTTGGGCTGGTCCCCTGGAACAGGGTAGAAACTGGATGGGGCACCAAGGAGCGCAGGGAGGGAGAAACTCAACACCTGTGGGCCCAGCCCAGATGCCAGGGCTTTGCCTGTTGTCAGAGAAGCTACAGCAGGCCCTTGCTGGGGTGGGCACTTGTGGTGTCTGGTTTCCTGGACAGGCCTCTCTCCCTGCCACTGCTTACACCCTAATTCAGCGAGCATATACGGCCTGTCACTGGTGACCTGGAGCCCAGGTGGGGCCTTCCCAGCCAAGGCCCTGGGCTTCTGGACGGCCCTTTGTCAGTTACATCGGGTTCGACCACCTGCTCATAATTACCCCTTCAGCAACCTGGGTCACATGTGGCCTGGGCCCCAGGGACTCTCAGTGCTCTGGGTGACCCTGAGTGCTGGGATGACCTGCTCTTTTGGTGATGTCATGCCAAGTGGCAGAGACAAAAGGCCAACCTGGGGCTCACATGATGGCAGCCCTGGGATGACAAGAGGAGGCCCTGAGATACCATAAGATCTCAGAGTAAAATTCACCAGGACTGGTGGGAGGGTGACTCATCCAAATGACAGCCGAGCATGCGTCTGAAAAGCTGCAGATTAGAGATCTTTGTGCCACTAGTTGTGGGTCTGAGGGTTGCTTCCTAAGCATGGGAGGAGGGGGATCAAGGAGGGAGCACTGCTTTTATGCCATGAAAAGAATTGAAAGTGTTATACTTTGCAAATGTGCACATTTGAAAATGCTGATTTTCTTTGTTAGTAAAGATTGTCTGCTGGCTTGTTTACATGTTTAAAAAAATAGCATATTAAGTCATTTCTGTGCCCACTGTGCAAAGTTTGAATTTTTTTTATAAAGATTTTATTTATTTATTTGAGAGAGAGAGAGAGTGAGACACAGCATGAGAGGGGAGAGGGTCAGAGAGAGAAGCAGGCTCCCCGATGAGCCAGGAGCCCGATGTGGGACTCGATCCCAGGACTCTGAGATCATGACCTGAGCCGAAGGCAGTCGCTTAACCAACTGAGCCACCCAGGCGCCCCTAAAGTTTGAATTCTGATCAAACTTTGGATTAAGATTGATACACTTTGGAAGAATCTGACTATGCAACTATAAACAATGGATATGCTAATTAGCTTGGTTCAATCTGCTCCATAAACCGACCCTCTATTCTCCACTTTGACCCGCAGCCCCCAGTACCCCCATACGTATTGGTAATGCTGTATCTGCCCATTTCCCCAAATCCTGGTCAATTAGCTTTGAAACATAAAAGTAAGAGGTGCCGTATATGTGGATTTAGACCTATATATTAGTAATTCTGAGAGATCTTCTGCCAGTCATCCAACAGAATTTGTTTTCATGGACTGGTGGAAATATTTTGGGGGAAGCCTGAAATAGGGCTCCAAGAAGACCGGAATAGCATTTGTCTTGTTCTCCTTTGTACCTGAATACCCAGCACTTGCTGGAACTCAAATCCTGTTGAGTCAATGCACTAGGAGAACCCGTGATTTTCTCCCAGGGCACAGCTTCAGTTTTCCCGAGACTTGGCCTGAGATATGCTCCTCTCCCTGGGACCTGGGGCCCAGTCTGCGGCTCAGCTGCGTGGGGGTGGGTTTTGAACTTATGTTTGAGATACCTGTTAGGCATGGGGAGAGGCCAAGTAGGTAGCTGGAGCTGTAAGTCTATGAGAGGTAGGTTTCAAATGGGCATATATGAGATTTCTAAAGCCCTGAGGGATTATTCAAAATTATGCAAGAAGAAGAGTGTAGGGAGAGAAAATAAGGGGATGAGTTGCTGAGCTCAGGATGCTCCTGTGTAGAGAGATTAGCCAGACCTGAGTGGAGCCAGCTAAGGATCCTGGGGAGGGTTTGTAAGGCAAGAGGGGAACCAAGAGATCATGGTATCGAGGCCATGGAGAGAAAGGGCTATGTGTCCATCTGCTAGGGCTGCTGTCACCAAGTGCCACAAGCTGGGTGGCTTAAACAACACAAGAATTTCATTGTCTTACATTTCTGAAGTCCAGAAGTCTGGTCACTTCCTTCTGAAGGCTGTAGGGAGAGTCCATCCTTTGCCTCTCCCTGAGCTGCTGGTGCTTTGCTGGTAATCTCTGGCCTTCCCTGGTTTGTAGAAACATCACCCCAATCTCTGCTTTCATCTTCACGCGGCGTTCTCCCTGTGTGCATGCCTATCTCCAGATTTCCCCTTTGTATGAGGACACCAGTCATATTGGGTTAGGGCCCACCCTACTCCACTAGGACCTCATCTTAACTGATTACCTTTGCCGCCACCCTGTTTCCAGATACAGTCACATTCTGAGGGACTAGGGGTTAGGACTTCAGCATGAATGGGAGGGGCACAGTTCAACCCACAACAGGTGTGTCAGGAGTGAATAGTCAACTGTGACAAGTCTTGCAGAAACATCCAGCAAAATGAAGAGTGTGAAGTCATGGCTGAGTCCTGCAGTCTGTGGCTTGATGTGGCTAGACTGGAGCAGAGCTAGTAGAGAGGCAAGATCTGAAGGCACGCGGTTCGAGGGGCACAGCTGGTCCAGACCCCAGGCCTCTGCTCTGCTCTGTGCACTTTCCGTCATAGTCACTGCCTCTCGAAAACTCTGGTGGAAGATTTTTAAGTCACTTAAACAGCAAAAGGGAATCATTTGCTAAAGCAAAGCAACATAGGGATATTTAATGCATAATGGTATTGTCAGTGGTTTTTGTCTTAATTCTGAGGGTCTGGGGGCTGGGAATTAGAAAATAATGCCACTGAATGCCACCTTGGGGTAGCATTATTGGCTGTTTGAGGTCTAGCCTTGTTACATCTCATAGAATTATACTGCTAATGGTGGCATTCATGCATAAGTAAGGGCCCAATGGAGGTAGGCATTAGAGTTTTCAAGGAATCCTTAAAATTCTACCATCCCATCTTCTCTCAGAGCCAGGCTTCACTGGATCTCTATGCATTTCCTGCAAAATGCCAGAGACTGTTCTTAGAACAGTGGCCCCAGAGACCCTCCCTGACTCCTTGTATAGCCATCCCCATTCCCACTTCCGGATCACACTGCACAGCCTACTTACTCATCCCAAGTTCTCCCAACTTTTTTTTTTTTTTTTTGGCATTCCCAATTGGTCCTCTCTGATGGACCCACTGTTCTGGAATTTTCTTCTATTTAATGAATAAAATCTGATTTCACAAGCTACTCACTCTCCTTTATGAAAGGTGTAAATGCCATGCTCGTCTTGGCTGGTGCATGAAGCCACAGCCTGCCTTGGAGATGCTCCGTCATAGCAGCAGGTGGGGGGTGTGGAGTCTCGCGGAGCCCCTCGTGCCTCAGAAGTCACATCAGGAGGCAGTGTCCAGCAGTAAGGCAATAAGCATATTGGAGGCCCCTATCTGCACAGATGCCGGTCCTCCCCTCTCCCTGTGGAGGCGGAGAGTGCCCCCTGCCCTAGAGACAGCCCCCTCCCTGCTCCCGTGCTCCTGCCATCTCTTCCTCACAGGATGTGGCCCCTGTTTCCAGGGAACCAGCTTCCCAGTCACCCAGGAGGGAGGCTCCAGATACATGAGCCAGGACAGCCTTCTGGGACCAGTCAAACTCACCTACCCTTTTCCTGGTGATGCTAGACAGGGGAGGCTCTGGGGTCCTTTATAAGGTGTAGAAAGCCCTTCTGTGGGGGTTGCAGGATTGGCAGCGTGTGGCTGGCAGAGTGTGGCTTCTTTTCTTCCTAATTCTCATCCCCATAGGTGGTCAAGAGTCCTTGTAGAAGTTTCTTCGCCCTACCCTGACAGAAGAGAGGCCACTTCTCATCCACAGGCCCATCTGCTTTAAACTCTTAAAGGAATTGAAAGTCATAACGCGGTCTAAAAAAGTTTTAAAAACCAGTGGGAAAAGCAGCTTTTCCAAATGTGGTGAGACGCTTGTCTGTCTTGCTGCATGGTTGTTTACGTCTTGTGGTGTGAACAAGAAATCTGATCTCAAATGCCTAAACCACTTCCTTGGCCAGCGGGTACCTAAATTTTCTGCCAACCAGGGCACGGTATTTACTCCTTTGACCCTATCTTGTGTTGGACCTCAGAATTCCACCCCTCCCCCCACCCCCGGGCTCTCCCAGCAGCCTGAATTTTCCCACATTTCCCTCCTGGGAAGTTCCGCTAAACTCACTGGATTGCTGGGATTCAGATGGCCCATGGGCATGAACTGGCCGAGGTCTAGGGGATTAGGGTGGGGTCTGGGCCTTGAGATCTGCCTCCACTGCCCCGGCTTCAGGCATGGCACACAATAGATTTTCAGAATACAAGTTCAAGTGGTTGGAATGGACTGCAGGAGCCCAGTTAGGTCATGAGAAGTCTCCCCGACCTCTACCTGGTTCCCTAGGAAGGCTCTGCAGTGAATTAGGTAATGCTCACTTCTCACGGAGGTGCCTCTTGGGATGCTTGGCAGTGCAGGGAGGTCAGGGGCTGGAGGGGCTGCAGGTGAGTGAAGAGGAGAGCCCAGGCTCATTAGCATGATTGAGAGACTATGAGGACAATCCTAGACCATAGGAAGAGCTGCAGGAGGGCTTACTGTAATAAAATCTGGAGTAAACAGACTTGGGTTTAAATGTGAGCTCCATTTTTTACCAGCTGTGGACCTGGTATGTTGCTTAACCTTCCTGCACCTTAAATTTGCCATCTACATGATGGGACTAATAATCAAGACCCTTCCTACCCCAAAAGTTGGATTAGCTCAATATGAGTTAATAAATTTCTGACTCTTCACTGCTGTGCATGTTGAGAGATAAGTTGTATCCTCTAGGTTATAGTCTATACAAATATGTAGTTGGCCCACTGAGCTATAGGCCTGATTCCTGAGTTAGGGGCACCGGTTTCTCCCTCTTCCATCGGTTCGTCTCTTCTCATCTCTGACTTTTCTCTTCTGTATTTCTCCCAAGATCTAAAATTATTATTCACCATTGCATCTCCAAGCCCACCCAGAGTTCCCCAGCACGGGAGTGCTTTCCTTGTGGACAGAGGCAGGCAGGACAAGGCAGTGGTGGGATTGCATATCAGTGCCTCCTGCACGGAGAGAGATGTCACGTGCAGCCGGTGGGCAGTGATGGTGATGTTTTGACATGTGTCGAGTGGTTTTGATTCCAGAAGGTGCACATCAGAGTAGTGGGACATGTTTGGATAAATCAACCAACCTGAATCGGAGCTCTCTCTCTCTTTTTTTAAAGATTTAATTAATTTATTTATTTGAGAGAGAGAGAGAGAGAGAGCACATGAGTGGGGAGAGGAGCAGAGGGAGAGGGAGAGAGAGAATCTCAAGCAGATTCAGTGCTGAGCCTGGAGCGTGATGCAAGGCTCGGTCTCATGACTCTGACATCATGACCTGAGCTGAAATCAAGAGTCGGACACTTAACCGACTGAGCTACCCAGGTGCCCCTGAACTCTTTCTTATACCAACAATACAGCTTTCCTTCTTTTCTTCCTAATTCTCATGTCTGCCTGCTCAACCGGAGCATCCAGGCTAGAGTGAAGCTGTCTTCTTCATTCCCCTGCTCTCTGGACAATGGGTCTTCACCCAGGGCGGGCTGTAGAACAGATTTTGTGTCGGTGCGGGTGGAGAAGCAGTTCCCTCTCGTGGGTGCTGACACCGTCCTTTCTGGGACTGCAGAGAACAAACCATTTGGAAGGTTGTGAATTGTGCATATCTCCCACTCTCCCTCCTCCTCCCCCAGAACAGCTTCATAAATGGGTCCCAAACCTAACATTTTGAGAGATTGGTGAGGAGGGCATTGGGGGATACCAAAGGGCTTAAACCAGCAGCAGGGGGCTTGGTTTAGGTTTGTACCAATGGACCTAACAGGGGCCATGAGTGCCAAGTACAGCAAATGCTTGGATCACACTTGCTGACCATCGTACTCCAGACAGGACTGCTTGGGAAGTTTTTAACTGCAGAGTTACTTCTGGAAACTGCTCTCTCAGGTATCGTGTTCTCCTGGTTACCCACAGAGCATGCTTTGTCAGATACGCCCCTTCATGGCACAGATACTAATTGAGCCTCTACTCCTTGTCATGCCCTGGGGCCACAGAGATGATGAGGCCTTGGTTTCAGTGGTCAGAAACTCATCTTCTAGCAAGGGACACAGGATAGAGTTGACAGGATATAAGTAGACAGGATAGAGGCAGGCCCAAGAATGTGGCAGGAGAGAGGAAACACTTCTCCAGTGGAGGATGGTCTTAGAAGGGTTCCTGGAGGAGGCAGAGGAAGAGCTCACATGTGAAAGATGAACAGGCATTCACAGGGAAGAGGCGGCAGCATGGGGCTGGTGGCGTGTATCAGCTATCCTGGTCTACCAGGGAATGAGGGGGTTCCTGGGACATGGGATTTTCAGTTGCCAAGATGGAGACAGTTCTGAGCGCACTGGGATGGTTGGTCACCCTAGGCAGTGAAAGGGCCAGTTGGAAGGACCGGGGTTTGTAGCCCAGCTCTGCTACTGAAAAGCTGTGTGGCCATGGGTAAATTGTTTAACCACTCTGAACCCTAATTTCCTTATCTAAAATCCGAGAATATATGTAGGACTCCACCTAGCCCAGTGGTATCAGTATCAGGTAGTTACTTAGGTGGAGAAAGCAGCATTTTCAAATGCCAGGCAGAATGTGGTTGGGGCAGAGCATGAAGAAGGGTGTGGTGAGAGGTTGGCTGGAGATAGAAGCAGGAGCCAGATTAGAAAGGGTCTGAATAGCATCCTAAGGAATTTAGATTTTTTCCCCTAGGACAATGGTTAATCACTGAATTAATTTTAGAAGATGAGTAAGGCAAGCAGATTTTTGCCTTAGAGAGGTTGTCTTGGAAGCAGAGGGGAGAGTAGATTAGGAGTTGAATCTGGAGGGGGCAGGGAGGGTAAGGATGATGTAGTGAAGTGATCGGGAACAGGGAGTTATATTCTGAGAAAAACAGGAACGCTAAGTGGAGGATTCCAGAGGAGGCCATCAGCCAGCTCAGAGTCAGGCTGGGCGCCCCAAAGGTTAAAGGGGCAGGCATGTCATCTTCTGAGGTTAGGTGCTGCCCATGGACTGTAGCTACATGCTAGGCTGGCCTGGAAGGTTCTGTGCTTTCCAAACAGATCTGACACCTGGGAAACTGTGTGAATGAGGATGACCTCATGAGCTTCTTGGGATGTTTTAGGTCCTCTGGCTAGCACACAGGTCCTTCTTGTCTTTTCTCCATCTTCTTCCTTGGCTTCATCCTGCATGGGAGGCTTCTTGCCAGTGCTTTGACATCTCATCATCTCCATGGTGACAGAACAATGGTGTCCTAAACACATGACCTCACCGTGCGGTTATGCAGAAGAGTGTGCTGGAAGGGGCGCTGTGGGGGTTTGACGAGTCTGGTTGGGATAGGAAACCCTCTGGATCAGATGCCTCTGGAACGGTTCCCCAGCCCTTGGGAGAGGATGCACCAGCCCTGCAGTGGAGGTAACTTGGGCTAGCCTGCCGACAGTGGTCTCAGCCGCCTTTGCAATTTGGAATTGGGAACAACTTTCTGTAGATAATAATCAGAAGTTATGAAAGAGAATTGACTGACCTCAAATAAATAGGTTGTGGTGTTTTTTGTACATAAATACTTCAAATAAATGAAAAAGCAAAAGACAAGTTTGGGAAATTATTTGCAGTAAATATAATGTACACAGTTATTATCTTCAATATGCAAAGAGGTAAAAAGAGATTTAAAAAGTTATAATAACTAAGGAAAAAAAAAAACCCTAGTAGAAAATGTGACAAAGGGCGCCTGGGTGGCTCAGTCGTTAAGCATCTGCCTTCACCTCAGGTCATGATCCCAGGGTGCTGGGATCGAGCCCCACGTCGGGCTCCCTGCTCGGCGGGAAGCCTGCTTCTCCCTCTCCCACTCCCCCTGCTTGTGTTCCTGCTCTCGCTGTCTCTCTCTCTGTCAAATAAATAAATAAAATCTTTAAAAAAAAAAATGTGACAAAGATAAAACCAGAAAATTGATAAAGGAAAGGATTCATTCATTCATTCATCCTTTCAATAAATTTATTGAGCACTTACTATGTGGCAGGGGCTACTGTAGGCATTAGAAATACAGCAGTAAACAAAACAGGCAAAAATCCCTGTTCTCTGGTGTTCCAGTGCTTTCTACGATCTCTGTCTCTCTCTCTCTCCTGTATCTTCTTGTATTTATTTTTTTACATTAATTCCAGATAAACTCTTTATTCATCTGGAATTATTTTCACATAAAACCGAGTGGAGAATTTCCTCTCCCCTCTAATGCAAGCCACATTCCCTAACAATTAATTAATGAACCCTATCTCTCCTCAGTAGCTCCCTTAAATCATCGTGGCTCTGTGCCACCACCAACCCCCTAGGCTTCCCGTGGTTGGGAAGGGTTGTGACAAAGGTAACTCTAGGTCACTGTGTTGGTCGCTTTCTCCAGGAGATGGCCCTCGCAGTCTTCTTTGCTCTCTTACCTGAATGAATCCTTAGAGACTTTGGGAGTCACAGAACGAAGAGAACTTATATTGCACAATTTCTAAAGCTGATTTCCAGCATTCCCATCATGTTTTGTGTCTGGTCATGTTCCTAAAGCTTACACGTTTTTCCCGTTTCTGGGACATGACATGGTCACACGTGGACATGGTTGTTGGGGACCATCCTGCTGAGCGTATTCTAACACAGCCATCTCAGGGATGAGCAGTGCCCTTTAGAGCTGTCGTGCGAGCCCCGGTTTTTCCCTCCTGTCACCCATACGCTTCTTTTAAAAAAGGATTTGCGAAAAAATTGGAATAAATTTAGTTTGCCCCCGGAAACATGGTATTTCTTCAAGTCTGCTTTTATGTCTCACAGTAAAGTTTTTAAAAATGTTTTTAATAGATCTTGCGTGTTTTCTCATTAAGATTATTTTTAGGTTTATTATAATTATTTCACTGCTCATTTAAATGGAGTATTTTTTTTTTCACCACTGTATTTTTGATTATTATTCACTAGCTGATTTCTGGTATATAGGTAACTGATAGATTTATGTATTTTTATTTTATTTTATTTATTTTAAAAAATTATTTATTTATTTGGGAGAGAGCGAGAGAGAGAGAGAGAGAAAGAGAGAGAGCACAGGCAAGGGGAGGGGCAGAGGGAGAGGGAGAGGAAGAAGCAGGCTCCTCCCTGAGCAAGGAGCCTGATGCGGGGCTCTATCCCAGGACCCTGGATCATGACCCGAGCTGAAGGCCGATGCTTAACCGACTAAGCCACCCAGGCGCCCCTGATTTGTGTATTTTTATTATTTATTTATTTATTTATTTTTTAAAAAAGATTTTATTTATTTATTTGACAGAGTGAGAGACAGCGAGAGAGGGAACACAAGCAGTGGGGGAGTGGGAGAGGGAGAAGCAGGCTTCCCGCCGAGCAGGGAGCCCAATGTGGGGCTCGATCCCAGGACCTTGGGATCATGACCTGAGCCGAAGGCAGACGTTTAACGACTGAGCCACCCAGGCGCCCCAGATTTGTGTATTTTTAACTTGTAATTGCTCACCTTACTGAACTGTTACTAGTTTTGGTAGTTTTTCCCTGGGATTTATTTATTTTTTTTGTAAAATATAGTATCTTCTGCCAGTAAGGGTAATTTGATCTCCTGGATTTAAAAAGAAATATATCTGTTTCATGTTATTGGCTAGAAATAGAAAATGTATAGTCATGATAGTGACAGAAGTCATATTTGCCTTGTTTCTAATTTTAGTGGACATGAGCCTGTTGTTTGACCATGAGTAGGATGTTGATTACAGCCTTGTAGACTTCTAGGGTTTTTTTTTCTTTTTTAATTCATAAAATGTATAAAAAAATATATCCTTAGAATCTCTTATGGCTTTTTTTTTCCCTCTGACATATTGATGTAGACGAATGTATACTTCCAAATCCTAAATCATCATTACATTCCAGGGATAAATACAGTATTAGTCATATTGAGTTATTCTTTTAATATCTCCTGGATTTGATTTATTGTTTTTTTTTATTTGGGATTTTTGCATCTATACTCATAAGTAAGATTGATCTCTATATATGTGTGTGTACATGTATACAAGATTACACATATAATGTTATATATGTATTTGTATATTATCTTGGGCACGTTTCTCATTAAATTACGTTAGTCTTATAAAAGGAATTGGGACACTTTCCAGCTTCTTCTCTGCTCTAGAATAATCTGAAGGAACTAATCCATAAAACTGTCTTAGCTCATAGCCTTTTGTAGAGATAATTCCTTCACATTTTTTTCTAATTTATTTCATGTTTAATGGTGTAACAGAGGATATTAAGTCAGTTTTGGTAACTTTTATCATCCTAGAAAATTGTCTATTTCATCAAGATGTTCATAGTAATAAACATAGCTGTTCCTCCTTAGCACTCTGGTCATGGGATGGACCTTAATTAAGTTTACCCTGATTTTCCTTGGAACAGCTGAGGCAAACTGGACATTTCAAAAGACAGTAACTGATTACCAAAGAGGATGGATGGGGAAAAACAGCACAGAGAATTCAAGAAGCCGTGGCGACCACAGCACATTTTCCAAGTTCATGGCTTCTGAGCTCCAGCCTCTACCTTCTCGTCCTAAAGGGTTGACAGTTTTTCAGACACTTTGCCTGAATTTTTTAGTTTCTAGTTCTATATGGATTCCTAACGAGCAGATTCCATTTTAATACTAGAATTCCCTCCTAGACATCTTGACATTCTTGTGGCTGAAGCCGCATATGCCAGAAGCACTCTGATCCTCTCCTTGGCCCTCCTTCCTTCCTCCTTGTCTGGTCTTCAGTGTGAGGGCACCCCTCTCCCTATAGGTAAGAATAGCCCCTTACACCTCGGGAGGATTTGTCCCGGCCCAGACCTCATCCTGGCCCTAGTCACTTAGCTACGTGATGAACACCATAGCAGGAATGCTGCTTGCTTTCACAGCAAAGGAGAATGATAATATATTTGTAAAATCAACTGTTGTTTATCCTTAAGAAAACAAATCTTGATTAAGAACATTAAAAATGTTTCAATCCCTTGTAAAAGTTTATATACAAAAGAGGCAAGTGTTGCAAATTATGAGAGTAAACCAGTAGTGTTTGGAGACAAACACTTCTCATTTATGGTCAACTCCTCCAAAATGGATCTTCATCATTTATTTTTTTTTAAAGATTTTATTTATTTATTTGACAGAGAGAGACACAGCGATAGAGGGAACACAAGCAGGGGGAGTGGGAGAGGGAGAAGCAGGCTTCCCGCCGAGCAGGGAGCCCGATGTGGGGCTCGATCCCAGGACCCTGGGATCATGACCTGAGCCAAAGGCAGACACTTAACGACTGAGCCACCCAGGTGCCCGATCTTCATCATTTACATACCGATTCATACCTCCTCAACTTGGAGAGATGGGAGATGGAGGTGTTCTAGAGCTAGATAGGCTGCAGAAGGATGTCTGAATTGGAAGTTTTGCTCAGGAACTGGCTGGGGGAGAGGTGAGCTCTGGGGCCAGTGATCTGACCTTCATGAGGGCATCTCCGGTTGCTGGGAACCCACAGAAAACACAATTAAGGCCAAGTCCAGGCAGCTGAGTGGTGTTACTGTGCTCTCATAGATGTCTCATTGTAGGGGTCTTTTCTTCCAGAAGGGGACCCTGGAGGTACCGCTTCCCCTATTTATTCATAAAATGCTGGCCATAAACATTTGAGGGATCCTGGAAGATGGTGAATAATTTCAAATAGTCCAGTAATCGTGTTCAGACCACACGCCACTGCTGAGAAGAGCTACCATGGCCAATGGGCTTGATCTTAAAATGGGGCTGGTCTTCTCATTCACATTAGGAACTCATTGTGGCGAGGACTTTGTCTTCACTTTGACCCACTCTCCCCTAGACAGACATTTGTTCCTGTTTACTACTGTGGACAAAAGGCCTAACCAGCCCGAGTCTGGGCAGCGAGTTCAGTCCAGAGACCTGAAGTAAACCCGTCTCTAGAATGACTGCTCTTGTCCATTCTGAGAACCGCCCCACCGGCCCTCCAAGGGCGAGTTCAAGTTCCGGCCTCTCCAGAAAACTGCCTGTTGATTACCCCAGTCCAAAGGAGTCTCTTCTTTCCTTAACCTTCCAGCAGCATCGACTTTATGCAGAACTTCTGAATCGCACTCATGTGACAAATATACTTAGTAAATGTTGAGATGATGAGGAAAAGTTGAATCAAGGCTTTCCACTTCTGAAGACAGCCTGGCTTTCAGAAAGAGATTGTGGAGCTCAGGAGCAGGTCTGGACCACAGTGGGCTCTCTTCATTCTGCTGTTAGTTTTTTTTCTCAAATGGCTTCAGACCATATTTAAGCTGATTTCCGGTGCCCGCCCAGGAAGCCCCATTCTGCAGTCTTAGGGGTTCCCCTGGGCACATCCAGGGTTTACAGAGGGTCTCTGGACCGGGCTAGGCAATCGGGGCCTGTGTGTCCTGCCACTTATATCCAGCCTTGCAGTGTGGGGGGCAGAGTGCCAATGGGGATTGTCTTTGCGTTTGCTCGACTCAGGCAGTTCGGTGCAGACACACCTGGCTCTAGGGTTCGGTGCTTTATGACCAGAACAGCTCTGGGTGGAAGCTCAGCTCACTGCGTCCTGTATGACTTTGGTCAGTTTCTTCCTTTCGCTGGGCCTCAGTGTGCCCATCTGAAAAATAGGGGTATCGGACTTAACAATCCGAGGCTCTTTTCACTCTGAGAATTTGTGACACGTTGGACTGGTTGGGTGAAGGAATAAACATTAGGTGTAATAGTTTGCTAGGACCGTCGTCATAGTCCCCGACACAGTGTGGTTTAAGCAACAGAAATGTATTTACCCATGATTCTGGGGGCCGGGAGTCCAAGGTGGCAGGGTTGGCATTATTCTGAGGCCGTTGACCTCAGCTTGCAGATGGCTGTCCTCTCCCTGTGTCCCCATGTGGTCTTTGCTCTGTGTGCCTGCATTCCTGTGTCCAGATTTCCTCTTTTATGAGGATGCCAGTCAGATTGGATTAGGGCTCATCCATATGACCTCATTTTCACTTAATGTCCCCTTTGAAGACCTCTCTCCACGTACAGTCACATGGTTGGGTACTGCAGGTTAGCCCTTCAACAGGTGAATTCTGGGGGGAGGCAGTGGGCGGGGGGCGGGGGAGGACACAGGGCACAGTTCAGCCAGTAACTCTAGGAAGGAGAGGACCGGTGTTAGGTAGTGAAAGCTCCTGTTTGAAGAAATGCTTTTATCCACTTCAAGAATTAGTAGCAAGTGGCAGCTCGAACTAGGCTTTGAAATGCCACATGGGGGTCCTTGGGACCTTTTTTAATGCATAGGTAGGTTGATCTGTAATAGACGTACTGATCTCTATGTGCAGCAAGAAGGTAGACTGATGGAGGGGTGAATCTGCCCCTCAGTCTGAGGCTGAAGATGCATCCAGGGCAGGATGGGGATGTAAGGATGAAAAAGTAAAATGAGGATGATTTGGAAGGCCCTAAATTGTGGGTGAAGGGGCTTAGCCTTCTCCAGTAACAGGCAGAGAGGTGAGTGAGTAAAAGTTGTTCAGGTATTTCCCTTTCTGGTGGAGGTGACTTTAAAGGCAGAGTCTGGGTGAGCACCCTACCCAGGGACCTGAATCCCTTCCAGTGGAATTTCTAGGACCCTGGTGAGGGGTCAGGGGCTTCCGTAACTCTCCCGAAGTCCCCTTGCCTTTGCAGTCTTGGCCCTAGGCCTGTCTGTAAAATGTGGCCTTTGAAGTAAATTTATATAGGAAAGTGCCCGTATGAGAGCTGGGACTGTAGAGATGGTCCATTCCAAACATCTCATCTTAGTGGGAAACTGATGATCAGAGAAACAAACAGTTAGGTCTACATTGAAGTTGTGCATTTAGTTGGGAAGAAGGTCAGATGAGAACTCGGGCTCCTGACCCCCGGTACGTGGCATCTGCCTGGCCAGAGTGCAAGTGTCATGAGCAGGGGCAGTCCTGCCTAAGGCAGGATGTGTGGGACGCAGCAGGGTAGCTCTGCGCTCTCAGTTCACATGGTGCAGTGTTCTGGTGCTGTAGAATGTGCAGCTCGAAGCAGCAAACTCAGAGACGGCTCTGCAGAGCTCCTGTGTCCCAATGGCTCCCTGCACCTTCTCAGCAAATGCAGCTGGAGTGACTTGGTCCCAGGTTCCTAGGTGAGCTGGTGGGAAACAAACCCCTTAGGGCAGATGCAGCTGCCTCCCAGGGCTAGTGACTTCTTAAGGTCCCCCGTCCGTCCCCAGGCCTTGCTCATCCCGCTCAAGGATTAAGAGAAGCTCACTTCAACACCACTGGGGTCACGGGGCTGCCAACGGCAGGGGAGGGGGGGCAGGTGTGGGGGGTGGGTGAGGTGCACTCAGCCCAGCATTTTGCTTCTCCCAGAAGACCATAACCGACACGGGCTGGATGCAGAAATGAGAGGCCCAGAACAGCTGCCTGGAACCACCACGTGCTGCCTTCCCCGGGCTGTGAAGCCGAGTGGGCCAATGACAGGCTGTGGGGCCTGGGTTCTGCCTTCAATGTAAATCAGTTCCACTGTCATGGACAGGGGCTGATTTATGACCCAGTCTTTAAGCTCGTCAGACCCTGTTTAGGGCATTGAGAGAAGAGGCATCATCAGACCCAGGCAGGGGTTCAGCTCCCAGAACCATGGTCGGCACTTCCTGGTAACCATTGCTGAAGTAAGTTTGTGTGGGGATGAGTGATAGAGAAAGATATGGACTGGTTTACGTACTGATGGGAGAGACTGGGCTAGTTTTCCTGGGTGTCAGCTTCCCCAGGACATCTCAGAACTGATATTCCACTGAGGGGATATTAATAGGGACTGACTGAGGGCTAAAGCAGGTCAGAGTTTAGGATTTCTGTCCTTGGATCTTCTCAGGTGTCTTTGGCAACAATGATGAAGGTCAGGGGGAGCACAGCCCCAAGTGCTGCTTTTACGTGTTTTGTTCAGGGGCACACTTTCCCCGTCCCAGGGTGGGCTGCAGTGTACAGGCAGGCTTGGGCTCACGGGTGCGGCCCACTGAAGGCATCTGAGAGCTGGGGCCTGTGTAGCTTGGAGGCAGGTGTGGGGCAGGGCACTCTGAGCTGGCTGGTGAGAGGGTACAATGCTGGCAGGCTGACCCAGCTAGAGCCTTCCTTGGCAGTAAAGGGGCCTTAATGTGGCCAAAGTGTGTGTGTTGTTGGGCTGAGAACTGAGTCAAAGGGATTGAAGATCCAAAATATTGTTTGACAGTTACTAGTTTTTTTGTTTTTTTTTTTGGTGTCTGTCTCCTTAATAATACAACAACTGTTTCAAGTTTAATGGATTCTAAATAATTTTATGTTTTATTTATGTAGGAACCTGGAGGGCTAATGGAATCTCCCCATATCTTAAAACGTCCGAGCTGGAGTTCTCTCAGAGCTCGTCTGGTCCCATCCCCCCATTTGATGTATCAGAAATTGGGTCTTAGAAAGGGGTGCTGACTAGCTCAGGGTCATCCGGTGAGGCTGCAGGAGGGACTCACGTCTCCCACTTCTGGGACGAGGAGAACTGGACTGTGGACTCTGGACTGTGTGAGAACTCTGCATACAGCAGGTGTAGACCTGAGGTTGTCCTGTTGACAAGCTGTGGTGGCTGATTTGGGAGTTTCATTGGCAGCAACCAGAGGTGGTAGATTCTCTGGGTAAAGTTACCCCAAACAGGTCACGTGGTGACCAGCCACGATTCTATCACATGTGCATGGGTCTTTACAGTTTGTAATGTGCTGACATGCATACACCATCCTCTCTTATCTTCCCCACCTCCCTTTGCTGTAAGAGCCCCATTTTATGGATGTGGAAACTCATGTTCATGGAAGTCAATCCTTAGGGGCTTCTGAACATCCCTGTTTCCTCTAGATTGCTCATTTTCCCATCAGTTACCCCCTTATCCCCTCTATCCCCTACTACTGGGATCTTTCCTTCATTCTGTGCTCCTCCATTCCCTGCTAATTTCAGTTTAGTCCCCTTGACCCTTGCTGATGTTCAACAAGGGGAGGAAAACAATGCAGGGGCAGGGCATCTAGTTTCTCTCTTCTCTTGCTTCCCAATGAGACAGACAAGTAATGAGCTTGGGCAAATCAGACCATCATCCATATTATCCCTTTGTCTCTCCACTGGCTTCTCTGAGGAATAAAAGCTTAAGCCTTTTCCCTACCCTGTTGGCTCTCATGCTACCCCATTTCTTTTCTGATAGTCCCCAGAATGTTTTAAAGAAATCTCTGCATTTTCTGCCTCCATTCCTTCATGCCTTGTAATCTAGTTCTTGCTCCCTCAACCCGAGCTCGAAGGTCACTGATGTTGCTTGTTTGCCTAGTCCCCATCTTCCCTGCACCCTTCAGCACTGCTGGCCACCATCATCCCTCCAGAAACTCCTCCCTTGGAGTATTAGGAGAGGCTGGGCTGTGCTGTGGTTACAAATGATCTCAGTGGCTTAAAGCAAAGAGGTTGATTTCTCACTCTTGAGGAGCTCTGGTTCTGCTCCATGCCCTCCTCACTCCTGGACCCAGAGAGCAGCCTCTGCTAGAACATTTGTGGTCACCGTAGCAGAGGAAAGAGAGCTCCCCAGCGTATCACACCAGCTTTGAATGCCTGGCTGGAAGTGACGTATCACTTTCACTTATGACTCATTGGCCAAAAAAAGTCCTAAGTTTCTACTTCCTACAAAGCCTGACTCCCACCATGCTTCTGGAAGGGAAGGCAGGACTCTTTGATGAACAGCACTCATGACTGCCCTACTTCATTGCTACCCTGACTCTTCCTACTTCTCTGGATGCCCCTTCTTTTCCTCCTTTCCTGGCTCCTTGGCCTTGTCTCAACTCTCAACTCTTCAATGCAGCGTTCTCTGATATGCTCTAGTATGCCCTCTAGATTTTCTTCCTTCTTCATCTACTTCAGTCCTTCTACTACAGCTTTCTTTGCAGACATCCCCCAAATATGTTTTCCACCCTGACCTCTTTCCTGACTTCTGGTCTAAACTTCAGACATGTTCCAAATCAGACTCTTTATCCTTCCCATCCAAGGTCAGCTCCTTGCACCTGTTTTCCTGCTTCAGAGATGCTGGAGGCCCAGACTAGTCTGTCTCCTTGCAGCTGCCTTCCCGCTGACCCTCTTCCACCAGGAGCAGACTCCATGATTTTACCCTTAGGACTCACAGCTGTGCTCCTGGTGCTCCTGGCGCTCAGAGTTCTAAGTCCCCAGTTCTGTGCCCTGCCAAGCAAAAAACTTGGATAGTAATAAATAGAGCCATTTAGCTCTAACAGCCTGAGCCCAAGTTGAGGGTGAGGCCTGGGAGGAAGAGTGGATCCAAGGAGCTCTTGGCACGTCTGGGGCTCGGTAATGCGCTCTTTCCCCTCTTCACGAAGGCCTGATTCAGTGACTCCTGAGCAGCTGGGGAGCATTGCCTCAGATGCCTCCTGCAGCCCCGATGCCCTGGCAGCCCCCATGTCAGCCTGCCTGTCTGAGCGGCCATGCGGAGCCTGGCCAGATGGCCGCTGGGCCCTGGCTGTGTGGGAGGTGAGAACTCCATGTCCCAGGCCTGGCTCGCCCTTGTCTTTTGGGCGCCAGCTTTTGATTGGGAGATCCCAGGAGCTTGGATCTGGAATCTGAAGTTTCTGGGCCTGGGGTGAAGGAAAGGAGAGGCCCCCTGATTCTTGGTGAGTCTTATAATTCAGTTCTTCATGGTTGTCAGCCCTCCTGCCAGTGGGACAGGGGCAGCGGTGAGGTGGGATGTCTTCCTCCGGGGACCGGGGAGAGGAGCTTGTTGTGCTGTGTGGTGGCCGGGCCCTGGGTCTGCTGGCCGAGGGGTGGAGACCAGAAGTGGGAGAAGGGCTACTGGGGGCAGGAAGCCTGTCTGCCTTGAATCTGCAGGGGAAGTACCCGGGGCTCTAAGTGAGGGGTCTGTGTTCAGCCCGACATGGTGAGGGGGTATACTGCGTCTCTGGCCGTAGGGGGAACTTGTGCTCTCTGGTTGGAACAGTTTGCTTCTCTCCAGTCTCCTCTCTGCTGACTTCTCCCCTGCTCACTCTGTGCCTGTCCCAGGGGTCCCTGCTGCTGCGACTCACGGGTGCCACACATGTTCTGCCTCAGGGCCTTTGCCCTGGCGGTTCCCTTTGCCTGGAACACTGTTCTCTCTGTTCACATGGCTACCTCCTCACTTTCTTCGAGTGTTCGCTCAAATCTTACCTTTTCAAGGAGGCATACCCCGACCCCTTTTTAATTCTGCAAACGCCCCCCACCCATAGCACGCCTAACCTACTCTTACCCTGCTCTTTTTTTCTTTTTCCATACCACTGTTAGCTCACAACATACAACATAAGTTCTACGACATATTTATTCGGCTTATTTTTGAATATCTTTCTCTCTTTGCTGGAATGGAAGCCCTCTGGGGACAGGGATCTTTGTTCTGTTCATTACTAGAAGAGTGTCTGCCGCATAGTAGCTACTCAGAAAATAAATGAATCTGTCAAAAGAAGATAGGGATGGTAGCTGACCCCACCTCACAAGGGTTCTGGAGAGTCCACTGGGTACTGTCCGGAAGTAGGCTTTCCAATGTTTTTCAAGTTCACTCTCAAACGAAGACTTACCGCCGGGGGGGTGAAGTTCGAGAGACCCTGAAGTCCACACCAGAGAGGAGGTCCCGCTGGAATAAACGTGTGGCACGGGCCGAACTGGGGGAGGCAGCGGCTCAGGTGGTGAGGTCCGCCATCTTGGGCATCTGGATCTGGAGCCACTGGTGGCTTGTTAATAACGGCAGTTAACGCACTGAAGTGTACAGTAGCTTTTCTGGGTAGAAGGGCAGGGATGGAGTTACAGCTCCGTGCTGGGAGGTGGTACAGCTGTAGTGAATCCCAGCTGTGCTGTAGCCTCTAGCCCATGGGAGTGTCTGGGCAAATGAATGACATATGTTTAGAGACTGGAAGAAGGTCGGAACATATCATGCCCCTCCCCTGGGTCCTGCCTCTTGGTAGGTTGCTCCGGGTTCAAAGTGCAGACTGGGAGAGCCATGGGGCTTGGTGGGCATCGGCTAGCAAGTCCCCAGATTGCTCGCTTGTAGATAGCAGCTACTTACGACTCAGCCTTTTCTGCTGCATCCTGCACCTTTGACCTTCCTTCTTCCCCCTATCCTGTTGTGCCGAAAGTCTTCGTTTCTCAACCCCCTGTTATCCAAGGCCCTGCCTTCTACACAGGTGTCGAATGTAAGTAATCTGACCAGACTGTGAGTGTGGGCTGGTGCTAAGCATTGCTATTCGCTGTCAAACGCAATCCCCATTATCCTGGAAGAGGAGGCCCTACAGCTGAAAGTTGACCTAATCTCTACAGTCAGGAGGGAGTTTGCAGTGATTAAAGAGCCATTTCCTGCTGACATGTTGATACGAGCAGCCTCCAAGTTGTAGAGGAAAGGAGCCGACAGGCAGGACCCCGGGAGAGTGGCTGGTCCTGGCTCGGGCAGCGTCCAGGGTGGGGGGCGCTTGCTCATGTGATCTCATGAGGCCATCTCAGCACTCCCCTTTGCAGTGTGTGCACCCTTGGGGGATTGTTCCCTGTCACGGTCAAGGTTGCAGAGGGCAGGCTTAAGTTTGAGTAGAGACAGCTGCCGTGTGTGAGTTGTTACTTTCCAGCTCTTTGAAGGACCGGAGGACCCAGCAAGAGAGCAGGTTTCGTTCTCCACATGGGCTTATCCCAGGACAAGAAGGATTTATGTATTCATGGGGCCTTCTTATAGAAAGGTAAAGAGGGTCCATGGGAGGCCAGACCTTAGATGAAAGCAAAGAGCTTGGGGAGAAAAATGGGAGTGTGTATCAGGACACTTTCAGATGCAGGTTTAAAAAAATCCAACCCGAAATATCTAGTAAAGTGGGGGATTTATTACTGGCTTTAGGTCTTCCAGTAGAGGTGTGGCTCAAATGGCAACATCGGGGCTTTGCTCACTCAAATTTTTGGCTGTGCTCCTCCCTCCCCCGCTCACCCTGCCCCTGGGTGTGTTCTGTAGACAGGTCTGTCTCCGGGAGGGGGAAGATGACTGCTGACAGCCTCAGACGCCCCTACTCCTGGCTTGGCACCAACATCGGACCAAAGGGACTTCATGTCCCCTCTTATGTAGAAAAGGCATAAGACTGGTGCCATGTGGGGATGTGACCATGTGGATCCCCACTGCGAGTGGGCTGGGCCAGGAGGATGTGGTGGTGAGGACCATGACCACCCATGGTCCCATGACCACGTGGGTCAGAGCACCCACAATGGGAGCCACATAATCCTCCACTTCCTCTGCCACTCCTCTCTCGGGCTCATCTTTCCTTCCATTTACCATTCCCCATGGCCAAGGGTTACTCACTGTAGGTTAGAATGAGGAGGTAAAAATTTTAAAGAATAAATGTGAATTTTTGCCTTTTAGATCAGTCGTACGTGTAGGAAAACTGCTGAGAAATCACTCCAATTCAGTCACTGCTGGGTGACTCCTGTTTTCCTCCTTTTCAAACAGGGGTGTGTATGGCAGTTGCCTTGTACCCATCCCACCGTTGTATGTTGGGTGTGTAGGGGACAGATAATGTGTCGCTTTTGTTCACAGGCCTTTAGATCGAGGCTGTGTCACACCTATGGGACGTCAATGGTATCTGGATCTGATTTAGATGGAGAGACCCCCGGATGTCAAGCTGGAGACCTTGCTGGAGAGCATGAGGACATTTTGAACATTGGAGGGATGTGAATTGTGGCAGAGTGGTTGTGGCTGTGCTTGAGTGTGTTTTTGACTGATCCTCATGACGGTATTGCTTATCCCACATGTTCTGTTTGTAATGTGGCCTGACAGCCCACCATGAAGAGGTAGAATCTTTGTCCCCCGCTCTTGGAACCTGGGTGGGCCTTTGTGACTGCTCCAAAGGGTTGAGTGTGGGGGCCATAGTGCTATGGACTTTCAAAGCTATCATACAAGTTGATAAAGCCAGCTACCACTGGTCCTTCCTCTGTTAGGACGCTTGCAGGGAAGCTCAGGCCATGGGGAGAGGCTGCATGTAGGTGCTTTGGTCATCAGCACCTACATGCATCAGTCACCAGACATCTGAGTGAGGAAGTTTTGGTCTCTAGCTCCAGGCCCCATCTGCCTACAGCTCCATGAGAGATTCTCAGAGAGAACCACCTCATCAAGGCTGCCAGCCTCCAAAATTGAAAGAGATGATGATGATGATGATGATAAATGATCATTGTTTCATGTCACGAAGTTTGGAGTTTTATTCTACATAATAATAAAACATGAGAAGGGTTGATATGGAGATTTGAGGGAGAATTTCAACTGTCCACAATCTTGAGATGAACTTGGGCCGTGACTACCTAAGCAGCTGAACTACTTTTTAAGAACAACAATTTAGGTTGCCAGGAAGCTCCCCTGTGTGTGTGGTTAATTAGGGAAGTCAAAGTAGGCATTAAGCAGGTGGTTGAATTTTTGAGGTGGAAGAACAGAGTTAGTGGGATATTTTGGCAACAATATTATAGACAGCATTACCAGAAAGATCTAATATTTCTCAGAAACTTTTCTTTGGAGGGTGGAGCTATAGGAATAGAATCACCAGTTCTCAGTTTCCTTCTGATTAAGTCATCTTCTGATTAAGTTGATGTCTTGCTCTGGAGGAGTATAGCTGTGTGAACCTTCCTGGGGACTCCATCAGTCCTCATGCCTGGATTCATTTTTGCTGATGATCTGTCAGGACTCAGACCCTGCAGACCCCTCCTGAGCTGCCCTGCTCTCACTTGTTATTCTCACTGCAGGTAGCACCTGCCCCTTTGACTTAGGCCTCATGCAGTATTTGCTTCCCCTGTCCCCAGGACACATTCATTGGTGGGCAGGCAAGGCTGCACACCATCTGGCCTCACTTTTCCTGGCTGCCTTCCTCACCTGCAGCCTTCCAGAAGAACTGGTAGCTCCATGAATATACCACAACTTCTCTTGGGCCCTCACCAAGGCTGTTCCTTTCTTCTGCTGGAAGTGCTATTCACTTCTGCTCTCTCCTCTCCCTCCATCCCCATCCCTTGCCCCTCGACAGGAAGTACACCTCTCCCACCTTTACTCATCTTCATCTACCAATGCCTATTCACTTCCCAGGTCTCCATGAAGAAGCCCCTACCTCCAAGAAGCCTTCCATAACGCTGCCAGGACTGCTTCCCTTATCAAACATTATTTCACTCTTTTGTCATTGGTTGTTGGTTCCTATGAGAAGGTGACCTCTCTGAAGGCAGGGACTGTGTTTGGCTCATCTCAGGACATGCTTTTGTCAGTCTTGTGTCCCTCACCAGCCTAGGACCTCCTTTAGGCTGGGGCCAGGCTTTCTCTTTATACCCAATGAGGATGGACACTTAGGGCTTCATGAAGCTTGTTGACTGACTGACCAGTAAGTTTTGCTGAGAGCATTCAGAGACCGAATCATGTACAAGTTTGTCAGTCTAGCATAATGGACAAAAGACCTGTTTGAGCCATGGCTGCTTGGTGTGGCAGCCATGGAGGTGGGCTGCTGGGGCCTCCTGCGAGGAAGAACTTGTGGAAGAGCAGCGGGGAGGGTGTTTAGCTGACAGCCTCCAGCTGTGGCACCTTTGGGATCCTTCACAGGGTTTTAGCCAAGGTGGCTTTCAACCTGGGCTTCTTTCAGCCAGTGGCTGAGCGTGGAGGGTACACCAGGGCCTGGACATTTCTGCTCAGGGACCCTGGGCAGGGGCCCCGGGACCCCCCACCCCAAGGGCAGTCTTTGCATTGGGTCAAGACCTGAGACCCCTTTACAGGGGTCAGACCCGAGGCTCCCCTGCTACCCCCTGGCCCCCACTGCATTATCCCAGGAAATCTTTTACATCTATCTTGTCTTGGCCTCTGTGTCTCAGAGTCCAACTAACACACTTTGTGACACAAGACAAGCTTCTTAACTGGTCTGTGCCTCAGTTTCCTCATCTGTTAAATGGACATAGTAAAAGTAATGATTTCATGGTTTGATAGTGAAGATTAATTACATATTAAGTGCTTATGTGGTTTCTGTCACATAAGTACTCAAACTTGGTAAGATGTCAGCTGTGGCTACCTACTACCCATAAACCAAAAGATTCAGTGCTTCCCAAGAGCATGTCTTTCTCATCTGTCTACACCCAGCACCCAGCACCAAGCTCAATATCTAGCGCATAGTAGATGCTTAGTAAAAGCTTGGTGAGCCAACGGAGGTCAGTGATGCTAAGCAATGTTTCACAGCTGGAATAGCAAATTGCTGAACTAGTCTCTGTGAGAGGACCTGCTTCTGGAGCAGAACCCATTTGAGTGAAGACTCCTATCAGCTGAGCCAGGATGAGGGGACCCTGTGAGCCACCAGCAGGGCACCTTTGTCCTGGTCAGTCCTGCTGGCAGGTGGATTTTCAGACCCCAGAGCTGCCCCATCATATGGCAGGGAGAGGGGTGAGTAAGGGAAATCTTTGTCCTCTGTGGAAAGATGTCCTTCATGCCCCTCCTGGAAAAGGCCAGGCTCTGGGTGCCCCTTCTGGTGTGCTGGGCCAAACCCAGTCTCAGAAAGTATGCGCAGGTGCATGGGTCTCAGGACGACACCTGACCTTGAATCAGAGCCCTTCCATGGACAGGAAGTGACTATTCTCTAAGACTTGGCTTTCCAAGGAGTTAAAAGGAAGCAATAGGGTGGAGACCAAGGGACACCCTCTTGTCTGCAGGGTCACAGGTGGTGGGCTGTGGGACCAGTTTTGTGGGTTAGGATCCCTGAGCCCTGACATCTGTCCCGCTGGAGGTCCATCAGCTGCTGAAACCCGACATGAATCTACCCCCTGGGCCTGCGGGCAGAAAATGCTGCAGACTTAAGTGGCTTCACTTAGCTGTCCTTTGGACAGTTCATTTATGAGGTGAATATTTGGAAGTAACCTTTATTGAGTAGAGATGTTGCAAAGGGACTTTTTACCTGGGGATCTTTTCTGGCACACAGCTTGCCCGAGCTGAGCTGACCTCTGTGGTTTAGAGAAAGCTGTTTTTTTTTTCCTTGGGAACTTGGGGCAGAATCTCAGAGAGTCAGACCCTCGGGGGAAAATGCAACTCCTGTTTACTGAGAACTTTCTGTGTGCCTGAGGCAGTTCTAAGCACTTTGGAGATATTGTTTCTAATAAATCCTCACAGCAGCTCCAAGGGGTGGGAGAGGGGGCATGAGGACCCACAGTTTACAGATGAGGAACTAGCTGAGGTAGAGACAAAGTGACTTGGGGAGGCCACATAACTGGGAAAGTCAGGGTTTCAAGCCTGGTGGCTTGGGTCTCAATGTCCTATCTCTGTCTGTCACTATACTCAGAGAGAAAGGGAGCTGGGGCAGGAGAGCACTGCTTAGTATGTCAAAGGAACACAGGAGTTAACTGAAAGAGCTCTCAGTGGCCAAAGCTGGAACAATTTGAACAAGGAAATAAAGCATTATTGGGTTATTACCCAAAGTATAAAATAAATATCCATACATTCATACTTATACAAACAATTGAATACAAAAAAATCTGTGCGGAAGAATTCTGAATAATTTATATAGAAAACCCTCAAAGAGATGGAACATAACCACACCCCTGTGCATAGTGACTTCCTTCCAAATAGTAAAGTACACAGAAGGGGGGGACACAGAGTAACCTCATGGTGGAGAAACATGACCAGCACAGCCCCAGCCGGGGGACCAAGGTCAACACCAACAGTGATAAGTCAGGTTCATAGCATGTAGCTTTCAGATGATGTGATGGAAATGACAGTTACGTCTATGGTCTTTCTCTCAATAGCCCACAACCCCAGTCAAATCATGAAAAAAACCATCAAACAAATCTCAATAGAGGTCATTTTACCGAACCCTGACCAGTACTCCTCAAAACTGTCAAGGTCATCCTGAACAAGGGAAGTCTGCGAAACTGTGACAGCAAGAATTGCCCAAGGAGACACAGTGACTCAATGTAATGTGGTGTCCTGGATGGGATCCTGGCACAGAAAAACTCATTAGGTGAAAACTAAGGAAATCTGGATCAAGTATGGACTTTAGTTAAAAGTAAAATATCACTGTTGGTTCATTAGTTGTAACAAATGTACCATACTCACGTGAGATGTTAATACTAGGGGAAACTGGGTACAGAGTAGGCGGGAACTCTGTACTGTCTTCACCATTTTTTCTGTAAATCAAAGACTGTTCTGCAAAATAAAGTTTACTAAAAAAAAAACCAAAAACAAAAAACCATCATAACAGGTTAAGAAAGAGACTGCAGAAGAATGTAGAAACTTCTGTATTTTAGTACTTTTAACAGCATGTTTTTCTGGCTTTTTGAACAGAGGCCTGCATGCTCATTTTGCCCTGGGCGCTGCAAATTATGTTGCTGGTCTTGGTGCCAGATGTCCAAGCTGTCACTGATCCTGGAGACAGACTGGGGTTTTCCAAGGTAGTAATATTCTCTACAGGGCGTTTCTTGGCCAGAACCACCAGAGCATAGCAGGATTGTTCTGGTGGAGGAGGAGTTCTCTTCAAGGGAGTATAACCTGAGGGCCTTGCTCACTAGTTAAGAATATCCTGGGTCCTCTGAGGGGCACCTGGGTGGCTCATTCGGTTAAGCATCTGACTCTTGATTTTGGCTCAGGTTGTGATCTCGGGGTCATGGGATTGAGCCCCGTATTGGTCTCTGTGCTGGGTGTGGAGCCTGCTTGGGATTCTCTCTCTCCCTATCCCTCTGCCCCTCCCACCCCCCTCCCAAGAAAAGACTATCCTGGGCCTGTGATGGTCTTGGCCCCAAAGCCCAACCAAGGTGCACTTTCTGGGGGCAGGGCATGACCATGGGCACCATGGGGGGGGGGTGTCCAGCAGGATAGGAGCTAAGCTTTGCTCTCTAGGTATCTGTGGCCTAAGTGGAAAGGTGAGAAGCCCTCCTCATAGACAAAGATGACCCATGACTGGCTGGGTGGGCAAGGAGGGACCAAAAGGAATGTCAAATGGATATAAAAAGGAATCACATACTCCTGGGGGTCGTGGTTAAGAAAGCTTCCAGGAGGAGGAGAGAAGAGGTGCTGCTGAGCCCTGATGAAGGGGCACAACTCAAAGTTGAGATGAAGCCCAGGCAATGGTCTCCAGGGTAGAGGAGTTTGAGTTGGAGAGGAGCAGGAAGAGGCTGCAGAAATAGATTGGGAGAAATGAAGCGTCTTGAAAGTCTAGCTAAGCAGTTGGGACTGGAAGACACCATGACTTTTGAGCAGGGCTGTGACATGGTCATGTGTGTTGTTCGGAGAACCTCCAGGTACAGCATGGAGGGTTTCATTAGAGGAAGGGACAAGGAGAGTATTGCAGTTCTCTGGGCCTGCTGGGAGAGAGGGTGAGACCAGAACCAGGGTCGTTTTATCCCTGCATGCTCCATCTGTAGGCACCCCATGGCATACCATAGTCTGTTTTACTTTTTAAATCATCCACAGAGAGTGCATCTCCTAGAGAAGCTGCTTGGTAAAGAAAGTACTGATGTGGTTGGCATGTCTGCACTGGTCCAGCCTGCCCTGTTTCCTAGAGCCTCCTCTCCTCCTTAGTAGCCCCGGAGGAGGAGTTGTGGTGGGTTGGCCTTCAGCCAGGCCAGGCCAGCCTAGGACAGATTTCATCGTGGCACCATGAGCAGTCGGGTCGGGAAATGGGACTGGTGACACCAAGCCCTGGAGAAGGAAGTACAGCCGTTTACAGGGCACCCTCCAAGTTGCCGCTGGGGAGTGTGGGCAGCAGCCTTTGCTGGGTTCCAGAGCCCAGCTGCCAGCTCAGCAACGGCAGTCCTTCCGGGCACCTTGGGGCTCTCCAGCTCCCTCCTGTCGGCCTCTGCATGCCTCCCCACATCCCTGCCATTCTCCCAGCTCCCCGAGCACACTATAGCTGTCGCCTTCCCAACCCTGCCTGATGTTCCTCCCCCCCGACTCCTGCTCACCCGTCACCGTCCAGACCCAAGCCCTTCTCTGAGGCAGCCTCACTTGGCCTCCAGACCACAGGGCTGTGTGAGTCCCCAAGGGCCAGCTATCTGTATTTCACCCGCTACGCCGCGTAGTTAGGCTCTTGTAGAGTTTACATTGGGGGCTCCCTGAGGGCAGAGAGGGCAGGACAAGGTCATCCCACATCTCTGTTTCCTACCTTTCAGGGCTGTGGGTCCTGGCTGGGAGGATGCTGGCAGGATTCATTTGTGCTCCTGGGAGCTTCATGTGTGTGGAGGTTGGGGTTGGGGGGCTGAGCTCTTTGACTGCTGGATGGTTTGGCTTTGGGGCTTCCCTCTACCCCCGGGCTTACCTGGACTCCCCCCCACCCCCTCTGCCCCCGTTCCTTGCCATGCCCCACTTCCTTCTCTCTCATCAGGTGCCTGCTTGCTGCTAACTTACCCCTGCCAGGCCGGAGACCCCAAAGCCGCTGAGTTCTCTCTTGTCTTTGGACGCCAGGGCCTCATTCGGATCCATGGATGAACCCCTTCCTGTCACTCTCTGCACAGGATCTCCCTTTGCTTCCCCGGAGGCCTTCGGGGCTGAGTGCCCCAAGGCAGGGCTGCACGAGGACAGGAGTTTGGCTTGGGTGGAGAGGTCTTCAGCATCCCTTGAAATTTTCTTCTATCTTCATTTATTCAACCAATACCATTTGAGTTTTTATCTCCTATCAAGCAGTAAGAATACAGAGGTTAAAAGGAGAGTTCCTACCCTCCAGGTGCTTGTACTCTAGTCATGCAGAAGGGCAAGCAAACATCATTTTGAGACCATGTCATAGGTATTAGAGGCTTAAGGGGCACAGAATAGCCTCTCATCCAGTCTTGGTGGGTCAGGAAGTGCTTCCCTGTGGAAGTCACAACTGAGGCCAGGAGTGCCCTTCCTCTGACTAGGGGTGCCAGTCCAGACCCAGGTCCCTGTCCCCTGGAGCAAACTCTAGAGAGGACCAGGGAGGCCCTGAGGGGCCCCGAGCTTGGAGGAGGTGGGGGGAGGAAGGGGGGAAGGAGGTGAAGGGAGAGGGATGCAAATGCAGTGCTAAGGGCAGTTAGCAGCACCAGGGCCCAGGTCTGGATGGATGGGCGGCCCAGCTGCCTGGGCACTGAGCCTGTGTGCTGCTGGCCCGACTCCCACCCGTCCTTCCTTTGCCTCAGGACAAGGCTGGGCTTATGTGGGGGCCTGAGTGACCCCAGCTGGAACCGGAGGGCTGCGGGGCCCTGAGCTGTCAGCCTGGCCTTTGTCATCAGCTCCTTGGCAGGGTCATGATGGTAGAACTGCCTGTCCCACCACATCTGGGACAGAATGGGGGGTGGTGCCGACCTGCCAGCCCAGCCTCTTTCCACTTTCCTCCCTGGATCTGAGCAAGTGAGAACAATCACAACAAACTTTTAGTCCAACCTCAAGGGGCTTTGATCTTGACCTGCCAAGGCCATTCCTGGGCACTCTGTGCTGCTGTTTCTAGCCAGATCACTGTTTGTGCAGAGAGAAGTAGAGCTCACTGAAGATCTGGTGTGGATACCCTGACCTCGGCTCTGGGGAATGTTCTGGAGGCACCATGCCAAAGTGCTGTACTTTTGAGGCTCCCTAGATGTTCAAGAGCTGTGGACTTTGAGGGCTGGAAGTGTCTTGGGGGGCATCCCAGCCCAAATCCCTTCCATGGGGAGTCTCAGCAGGGATACCCCCTGGAATCACAAACTGGAATCACTTGGTACAGTTTCAGATTGTCCCCTGAGGGATTCAGCTCCTCTCCTCCCCGGCTGCATGTGCAGATGTGAGGAGGAGAGTGTGACCTAACCGTGTTGTGTTGGAAGGGACACATGATTGGAAATCACAGTCACTGCATCCCTCATCTGCTAGCCCCTGTCTGGATGCCTCCAGTATGGGCCTTCCTGCCACACGATGGCCGACAGCTGAATCGTTGGTGAACCTAGGTCACTGATTCTGGTTGGAGGGGAAATACAACCTTTGAAATTGACAAACCTGGATTTTCATCTCCCTTCTGCTGTTGAATGCATCCACATCCTTGTCAAGATACTTACCACCTCCGAGAACCACCTTCCCTGGCTGTGAAATGGGGATAATGATGCTGACTTCTCAGCATTTTTGTCCGGATTACAGTGGGCGTAAATAACGAGCGTGGAGAGCTTGTCCTAATACCTGGCTGGTCCCTGGGTGTCTGCTCTTTTCCTCAGTTCTCTTGAGCTCCGGAGCACCTGTTGGCTTCCTTGTCTGTGAGGTTGTGCTTCAGGTATCCCCTCACCTCCCCTCCGTTTCCTGGTAACCAATGGAAGCATCCAGGCATTTTTATTAAACACAGAACAGAACTGTATTCGTCTGTTCGGGCTGCCGTAACAAAGAATCACAGACCAGGGGGCCTAAACCACAGGAACTTATTTTTCTCACAACTCCAGAAGCTAGAAGTCCTGGCTCAGGGTGTTGGCAGGGTTGGTTTCTTCTGGGACCTCTCTCCTTGGCTCCAGCCAGCCATCTCCTCCCTGTCTCTTCTTGTGGTCTTCCTTTGTCCATGTCTGCGTCCTGATCTCCACTTCTTAAAAAGGACACCAGTATATAGGATGAGGGCCCTCAAGACCTCATTTAAACTTAATTACCTCTTTAATCTAAAGCTACCTCTCCCTGTAGAGACAGTCACATGCTAAGGTACAGCCCATAACAAGATGTCACAGGAAAACCCAGATGTTTAAGGTAGTTGAGTTGAAGTGACAAGCTGAACGAGATCCATTTTGGCCTGTTTGTTGTTGAGGTGCCTGGTGGTCCTGTCCCAAGGCCCAGCTGGGTGGAAGCTGCCCGCCCTGGGCCTGGGCCACTGGCGAAGCTTAGCAGTGTGCGGGCAGCTCTGCCCTCTCAACTGGATGGCCGTGGAGTACATTTCCATCACCGACACTTTGGAATGTTTTATAGGGCTAATTTCTGCTTGTCAGCAGCCACATGTCTTAATCAGCTGCTCATTCATTTCTGTAAAGGCTTCTGACACTTCTGACTAGCTCCAGAGCATTTGGTGTGGCATAGACATGAGTGCGCTCTCAAATCCAAGTGCACTCACGCCCTGGGACCGCGCCAGAATCCCCGACTTCTTCCATTATTCTTAGTCTTGAAATGGTGGGAGCAGGCATTTCAAAACCAGACTGGGGTTTTTGCAAACATATTTTGGCCTTCCTGCCTACCTATTTTTATTTCCTTCATATTTGGAAAGAGAAAATTCCCAGACAGGGGCCTGGGAATCAGGGCTGTTCTCAGGTCAGCCAGTTCGTTTCCTTCTTCTCGCCTCTGCCTTTGCAGGGGAAGCGATGGGTTGACTGCAGTGTGGTTTCCCCACCTCTCATCCGATGGTCCACCCCACCCAGGGAAGGGCCCGGTGGAGCTAGCTGTTCCTGAGTTCTTGCAATTGTGGTCCCCTTGCAGGTGAGCTGAGGCACAGGGCCGTGGAGGCCGCTCCCCAGGTGGAGGGAGTGTCTAGACCTGGGTGGGTCTTGTCCCCTTGTTTCAACTGGATTTATGCTTCCCACATACCTGTCCATCCTACCGGGCCCTGCAGACTAGCAGGCTGGGAGCTGCCAACTTCATCCAGACTCTGCATCAGGGAAGTGAACAAGGTTTAGCCCCGTTGGCAGCTCCTGATCTTCTTTCTACCTCATTGAATGTCCACTGGCCTAGGCCACCAGAACGTAGATGTAGCTCCTTTCCTCTTGGCCGCGTACCACAGGGAACATGAACCCAGACAAAGGCTCCTTGCCCTGCTGTGTCTTTCCTGGATGCAAAGCCTCTCTTACCTGCTTTTGGTGATGCCTCGGGGACGTCGTCTGTGGGGAGGGGCAGAGGCTCGTTTGTCTTTTTCGCTGTATCGAGACAGCTTTAGAGGCAGTGGGTGTTTGAGTGAAGACTGACCCCCAACTGGGAGAGTTTCTGTGACCTCCATCCATCAGCAGGAGTGCTTGGGTGTGAGTGACAGTGAAATAGCCCAACACATTTGTTTGGCTTTTATAAACATTTGTTTGAACAATTTTTTTTTTTTCTTCCCTGCTGTGCATTTTCTAGGGACAGGCAATGATGCTAGCTTGTCTTCCCTCTCTGGCTCTTCGTAATGGTGCTGTGCGTGAGAGTCAGTATGCATTTATTTAAGGAATCATAAATGTTAATTTCCTTTTTAGGAAAAAATAATCATTAAATGTCCACCCACCTGTGCCCCAACCAAATTCAGTGGAATGAGCACCTTATCTGTCTTGATGGGAGGAGTCGAGGCCAATAGCAAACCTTGTACCTGGGAAAGGATGAGCGTCAGCAGTAGGGACTGTGCCCATCTAGAACCCTTTCAGATATGGCCTGTTCATGGTGAAGTCCCTTGAAACCATGGCAGGCTGGGGCCAGGCGAGAGATCTCAGGAGGGGATAGCCTGGAGAATCCTGGGGTGGCAGAAAAAGTATCTCCAGTGTCCCGGGGGCCATCTTGTGATCACCTCTGTGTGGCTCCGGTGGGTAGAACTAGGATCACTGGGTGAACATTATGGTGCGGTTAATCTCAGCTCACTGTTAGGGACTGACTGCCCCTGCAGAGCTGCCCAGCAGGGGTGGGGAACAGTTGGAGGCTGGCTGACCACTCAGCTGGGCTGGGTGCAGGTGTGTGCTGGCCACTCCTCTTTGCCTCTGAGCATCCTCCTGAGATTTTAAATTTTGCCTGGAGCATAGGAGCTGAGGATCCTCCCTCCTTCCCTTCCTTTTCCCTTTCTTCTTCCTTCCTTGGGGGTCTCCCTTTCCCTTCTTGTTATCCCCACTGGAGACAGGATTCTCAGAGACAGTTGCAGAAGGTCACAGGTACAAGGTAGAACTGGTTGGTGCTCAGACATCAATGCAGTCAGAGAGCCAGAGCCGGGCATGCTAACAGTAGTCCTCTCCTGTGGAGATCTCTCCCGTGCCGGGAGCTTTGCAAGAATGATTCTAGTCCTTATCACCGCCCCATGGGGGCTGCATCATAATTTCTGATTGCTGATTGCAGAAACTGGCAATGATACTGGTAAGTGGCAGCTAGGATTTGATTTTGAAGTTCTTGATCATTTCATACAGCCTCTCGTAGACTCAGAATGCATGATTTCTGTGGAGGGCTCCTCAGAAGTACGTGAACCCACATCTTTCATTTTAGAGTCAAGGAATCTGAGGCCTAGAAAGGGAGGGAGACTTTCCTAAAGCCATCATGCTAGAGAGTAAAAGAGAAGACATTAGAACCTGGATCTCCACTAGACTTGTAGTCTAGTGGAATGTCAGGATCCTAGCCTTAAAATGGGGTGTTCAGATTGCCACAACTGTTGTGTACTATTTCTGATGCGTATTACCTTTGGCAGCTTTACACTGACGTGAATGAGTTCTATATGAATTTTGAAGTTATTTTAGAATATATTTTATACATTGTTCATAACATATTTATATAGTCAAGTGAAACTTAGAGAAATAGCTTCTGCTTTTTTGGCTGTTCCCCTACATTTTTCATTGTGTCTCATTACACACACACACACACACACACACACACACACACGTAATGTATAATATATATAATTGAAACATATATTTTCTGAAATAATACTTACCCTCACTATGTGTGATGCATTTTGAGATTTTCTCTTCTCGTCTACTGTATTCTGTTTTGTTAAAAATATGCTGGTTGTGAACCATCTAAATTGATTTCACGACATATTAATGGTTCACGACCCACAGTTTGAGACACCATGACCTAAACAGTGTCTTAATCAGACATGGTTTAAAAAAAAATCATTACAGAGGCTATGTAAAGTTGCCAATTATCTTCGGTCGTAAATGTTAAAATAGTAAGCTTTGAGTTTCAGAGCGTCAAAAAAGGAATTGCATACATGTGAAAAATCAAATGGCACAGGTTCAGATTCTCTCCAGACCACAGCTGATCTGTGATCCTCCTGGTAATGTGTGATGTTGAGGTTTCTTCTCTGCCTTGATTTCCGAACTAACTGGAAAAAGCTCAAGATACAGACGAGAGTGGTTGTTACAGCCACAAGGCAGCATGCCCAGAGCTGGCCTCTCCCTTCCCCAGGCACACTGCCTCTAGTCTGAGGTTCTAGTAATTCACCAAGGTGTGTACATTGGATACTCATTCTGTATGCTGGTGGGCAGTTAAGATATGAGGCTTTATTGATTGATTTATTTATTTTAAAGATTTATTTATTTATTTTAGAGAGACAGAGAGCGTGAGCGGCAGGGGAGGAGCAGAGGGAGAGGGAGAATCCTGAAGCAGAGTCCCCGCTGAGCGCAGATGCAGGGCTCGATCCCAGGACCCTGAGATCATGACCTGAGCCAAAACCTAGAGTCTGATGCTTAACCAACTGAGCCACCCAGGCGCCCCAGGTCTGATGCTTTATATATTCCTAGGAGCATGATTGACCCTCAACGCTCCTCCAAAAGCTCCGTCACCTGATACTGTCAACTGCCTTCACTTTTCCCTATGCTATTCTGTATCCTCTTCTGTTTTAGTCCTTTTCCTCTGACAGGGGCTTAGACTGACTGCTCCCATGGACTCCTGAAATGGCTCTTTCCATTGGTACAATGGCCTTCTAGCTCACAGCAACCAAGTTTTCTTTCACTCCTTTTAGGATCCATCCATCCATTTATCCATCTACCCAAAAGTGCCTGAAGTTAGGAAAGTCCCCTCTTAGAGGATAGTATTTAAGCCAAGACCTGATTGAAGGAGATAGTCACATGCAGATTTGGCAGAATAACATCTCAAGAAAAAAAGATGGCAATTGGGAAGCCCGAAGCCAGAAACAAGTCTGGCATATTTGAAGAATGAAAGAGGGCCAGATTGGCTGGAGCAAGATGGCCATGAGGAGAATGGTGCACATGAGGTTGCAGAATTGGGTGGTCATTGAAACATTAAAGAATCAGCATGGCGTAGTTGCTGACCAATCAAAACAGACATGGCTAGCTAGAGGCCAAACTATGCAGTGTCTTGTGGGTCATAGTAAGGAGTTTGGAATTTACTGTGTCATGGTGGGAATTCACTGGAAAGCTTTTAAAAAGGGAACAACACAATCAGATTTAAGATTTAAAAAGACCCATCTATAAAACAACGAGATACAGCTACATACCTATGAGAATGGCCCAAAACACTGACAACACCAAGTGCTAGAGACAATGTGGTGCAACAGGAACTCTCATTTATCACCGGTGGGAATGCAAAATGGTACAGAAGATAGTTTGTCAGTTTCTTACAGAACTAAACATAGTCTTACCATATGATCTAGCAATTGTGCTCCTTGGTATTTACCCAAATGAGTTGAAAACTTATGTCCATACAAAAAAAAAAAAAAAAAACCCACACATAAATGTTTATAGTAGCTTTATTCATAATTGCCAAAACTTGGAAGCAACCAAGATGTCCTTCGGTAGGTGACTGGATAAATAAACTGTGGTGTATCCAGGCAATGAGATATTATTCAGTGCTAAAAAGAAATGAGCTATCAAGCCATGACAAGACATGGAGGAAACTGAGGTGCATATCACTGAGAGAAAAGAGCCAGTCTGAAAAGGCTACATATTATATGATTCCAATTATACCACATTCTGGAAAAAATAAAAAAATGGAGACAGTAAAAAGATCAGGGGTTGGGGGAAGGAAGAGATGAATAGGTAGAGCACAGAAGCCTTTTAGGGCTATGAAACTATTATGTATGATACTATAGTGGTGGGTACATGTCATTGTAGATTTGTCAAAACGAAGAGGGAACCCTAATATAAGCTATGGATTTTGGGTGATCAAGATGTCAACATGGGTTCATCCATTGTAACCAATGTGCCACTCTGGTGGGGGGGGGCGGGCGTTGATAGTTGAGGAGGCTGTGTGTGTAGGGTGGGGGCAGGTGGTATATGGGAACTCTTCGTACTTTCTGCTCAATTTTGCTGTGAACCTAAAACTTCTCCAAAAAATGAAGTCATTCTATTTTAAAAAGTTAGAAAGACCATGCTAGCTGCTGTGTGAGGAGTGGATTGGGTGGGGGCAAGAGAGGAAGCCAGTTAGAGGACCTTATAGTCAGTGGCGGGGCACCAGGGTGGCTCAGTTGGTTAAGCGTCTGCCTTCGGCTCAGGTCATGATCGCAGGGCCCTGGGATCCAGCCCCGCGTTGGGCTCCCTGCTCAGTGGGGAGTCTGCTTCTCCCTCTGCCGCTCCCCCTGCTTGTGTTCCCTCTCTCTCTCTCTCTGTCAAATAAATAAATAAAATATTAAAAAAGAAAAGAAAAGTGGAAATGTTTGATTAAAAAAAAGAGATATCAGTGGCTTAGACTGATATTTTGATGATAAAAAAGGGAAGAAGTAGTCAAATTTGGGATATATTTGGAGGTAATGTTGCCAGAACTTGCTGATGAATCAGATGTAGAGTATGAGCGACGTGGAGGCAAGGGAGCAACACTTTGGGTTCAGATCTTTCCAGGCTGGTGTCCTACAGAGTGATACAGAGCAAAGGAGGTAAACGTGTGCAAGGGGGAGAACAGAGTGCCAACCACAGAACCTGAGCTGGAGGAGGGGGAGGGCGAGAATGCCTGTGTGTGTCTCGGGGGGGGAGGTGGCGAGAGAGGGAAGGGACTGTCAATTGAGCATCTCAAGGAGGGCTGAGTTGCTGGATGCTCTAGATTGCAGGAAGAGGTGGCTGACCAAAGACTGAAGCTACTTGACATTCCAGAAGTAATGCAGTTATTGATTGAAATAACTGTCTGTAAAGATAAAAAGTACAACCATAGGAGTTGGTGGTTGAGGTGGGATGGAGGAAAAGATCACTGCATCTGTCAGAACCAAGGAGTGGAGAGACCAGAGAGCTGGGGATGGATCATCTGTGTGAATGTTCAAGTTGCCAAGAATGACAGGAGTGGTGGTAGACAGAAAGGCAGTGAGCCAAGTGCTAAAGCCATCAGTGAATGAGGGAGGGTTGTTCGTGACAACAAGGCAGAGTGGTGGGTGGTGAAGTCTGAGGACTTGCCCCTCTAAGAAGCAAGAGCTTTGAAAGGGGAAGAAGAAACAACCTGAAAGGAGCATTGAGGGGCAAAGAGAACATTTACCTCCCTTCCGTACCCTTTGGGCTTGTAGGAGAAGAAATAGCTTCTCATTGAGAGGATTCTAGAAGTGATATTTTGGGGTACAGTAAGGACAAGATGGGAGAGAGAATGTCCCCAAAAGAGGTGATGGTCGAGCCGACTTTGGAAGGAGGGCTTGTCTCGCTAGGTGGGAATATTTTGACTCTCTGTGCCTGTCTCAGCTGATTTTGGGTAAATTCCAAGGCTGAGTATTCCCACATGTATTTAAAGGATGGACTAACTTTAATTGCCTGCTAAGAAGTAGACTACCTCTTTACATTTGGGAAAGGGAGTGGGTGTCTACTTTCAGAGAAAGAGAAAAGAGAAGAAAGAGCAATGCCATAGTGGATTTTTCTTCTCATTCTGTCTTCTGGATGGGACTTCAGGCTTCCAGAGACAAACAAGCACAGAACAATGGATTTGAGGTGGGGGGAGAGAAGAAGAGAAGGTTGCAGGAGGGTGGCATCTTCCTGGGCACAGATGTGAACACGACTCAGTTGTTTCACTGTGGGTTTCTTCCATGTGTTTCAGTGTTGTTCCATGTAGAAATGTGGCCTGCAGATTGTCCCGCATTGGGCTGACACCTCCCCTCTGGCCCCCACAATTCCTTGCCAGTGGTAAGTTTTTTGGGTTATTTGCTCCCAGCAATTATTTTTCAGAAGGCTTTATTCTCTGCTTAATTCCATATCTGGAGCCATCTTGGTTAGTAAGCTATTTGAGTCAGCTTGCATGTTGGAGTTTTAAATGACAAAAGGATGGCACTGGGTCCCTTCTTCCTCAAAAGCCAATCACAAGCAGGAATTCAAAATTGAGTGTCACTCCAGCGGTTCTGTGTGACTCTGTGTCCTGCCCACTATCCTCTGGGCTCAGTTTCCAAAAGCCTCTCCCTCCTCTTACTCTCAAGCAAGGGCTCTCTGGAACTGCATCTTTTGCCCTGAATGTTGAGGGTGGCTCCCTTGCCTTAGGTTGGGAAAACACAGAGAGGACTTGGGGGAGCTAAGAGAGTGGGACAAGTTATCTGAAAGTCCTGGAGGCCAAACCACAGGGTTGGAATCTTCAAGGTGGTGGGAGTCACATATATATGAAGGAAGTGACATGACTGGAGCCTGGCATCTCTTCTGGGACAGCCCCTGAGGAAGAAGCTGTGACCTTTGCGTGAGATCCTGGGCAGCCTGCCATGGCGCCTTCTCTGGGCCTCAGGGAAGCACCGTCTGCTGGTTGGGAAAGTAGACTACGTCTCCCTTGGGCTGAGGTCATTATTAGTGATAATGTGGCCCCAGGGACTAAAACTACACATGAGCCAGCCACACACTTCCCTCAGGCCAAGAGCTCCAGTGTCTTCCTCAGGCCCTTGACCCAGAATAGCAGCTGCTTCTGAGCCACAAAACAATTTGCCTCATTTTCTTTGTTTCAGTGTCCTTGGGCGCCGGCGTCAGGTGACACCCACTGAGCTTTCCCAACGATGGAGTCCAGGTCTGTAGGTTCAAGGCTGGACCCAAATCTTGGCATGGAGGCTACTCTGCCGGTGGCAGGTGTCCCGGCCTTCCCTGGCATGAGCCGCTCTCCCATTGCTGGAGATGGTCTCAGAGCCAAGGCCTGGTCAACCCGGAGCTACTTTCTGGTGGCCAAGATCTCATTTTGATACACATATCCCTCTGCCCCTCCTTACTCTCAGTTGCACCACACCACACCACACCAACAGATCCCACCTACTACATGCCCTGTGGTTACACGCACACAAACCATATCACACGCACCACATTCACATACACACACATCACAGAGCTCACAGAGCGCACGACCTCACCCAAAGTCTCAGGTGCGCCCACATCACACCGTAGCCTGTGTCCTTCCATGTACCATACCCACTACACCACACATGGGCCCCCATGTACCCATAATGTTCCTCTCCTGCAGGACCCAACACGACCACGCACACACACACACACCACTCCCTTGAGGCACCATACAGCCAGGTACCATGTCATCTGGGGGCCCGTAGGTGGCCTCCACCAGCTGCCACCTGCCCCCAGCCACGCTTTGCCCAGCTTCTTGCCAGGGCGGGGTAGTGGCTGGCTGCCTGCTGGCAGGCCTGGCCAAAATTGTCAGGAGGTTGATGATGTGTCTGAAAAGGAAAAAAAAAAAAAAAAAAAGACATGATTTGAAAAATATTTGCAGGATTTGAAAACAAACGTATGATATTTGATCTGTTCGTGATCCATTTGTGGCACTCATGTTGCTAAATATTGCTTGATGGAGCAAACATTTGGCAAGAATTGCAAGTTTTATTTGGAGGTTTGGGGGAAAAAGGCTGCTCAGTAAAGAGTCAGCTCGGGTGGCCAGGAGAGATACAATGGGATGTGCGTGGAAGATGTTAGTGGAAATCGGAAACCAGAGTTCCAAACAAATGGGTCAGTGGGCTCTGTTTCCCTTGGAGGCAGGACTCAACCTTTTTTGAAGTTAGAGCGGCTCTGTTCCAGTGCGTTCTCCACACTCACCTGTAGGTGGCGTCTTCCTGCTGACTGCTCCCCCAGCAAGGCCACCTCTAGGGGAGTCCTCCTGAGAGAGGCCTGGGGGGACGTAACCGTGGGGGACCTGCGGCCCTCCTCTGCCTCTCCAAACGCTGCCGGCTTCTAAAGCCCAACTCCACGCCCTCTGCACTTGCCTTGACTTCTCCATTCTCACTGCAGCTTCTGCGAGCATCTTTAGCGCCAATAGCCTGGTTCCTGGAACTTGATGATTCAGCCAACACTAGTCTTTAAGCCCCATTATGTACCTGGAACTGAGCTGGGGAAAGAGGAGAGGACATGGATGAAGACAGACATGCTTCCTGCTGCCGTGGGGGACAGATATTCGATAATAATAATAAAAAAAAAGTGCAGCCGTGAAATGCTCCACGGGAGAGGGAAGGTTGTTTGTGTTTGTGTTGTGTTCGTGTAGTGATTCTCAGCTAAGAGGAACTGTTATGGGGAAGAAGAAGGGGTGTCAGCGGCAAACTTGGAATCGTCTCTCTGTGAAAAAAATGCCACTTCTTGTCAGAGTCAGTTCAGCATTTTCAAATTCGAGTGGAGGTACAGTTATTTCTCTGGTTCTGGGGCAGCTTCCGGAGCAGATGCCCAGTGCAAGGGCCCTTGGGAGGCAGTACCACGTAAACACGGCTGCTTGGGGCCAGGGGGCCGCTGGTCCCGCCCTGCGCTGAGCTGAGGCAGAGTCGCAGGACTTACGGCCTCTGCCAGAGCCAGCAAGATAGGCCGCTCACAGCGGGAACCTGAGCGTCACATTCAGGGTAGAGAAGACCAGACAGAAAGGGTCCCAGAACTTTTCCTCCAAAGAACAGTTGAGTGACCTTTGAAAATGATCTTTGCCTTGGTTGGGAAGTAGTGAGGGGGCCCAAGCCACTCTGAGGATGGATGGTGGTCCTTTTCCTTCTTCCACGCTGAGGAAAGCTCCCAGTGTGAAAGGATGAGTTCTTGACGGTGGCTAAAGGCTGTGAGATTGAAAGCAGGACCACTCTGTCACAGTCATGTCCGACATCCTGTAATTCGTCCACTCTGATGACGGTCCCTCACCACCAGACTTCCAGGTCCCATTGATTTTGGAGTGTGTGTGTCTATTGGGGAAATGTCTGCTGAGTTTTAGGATCTTAGGATCCTAGACTTTTGGAGCTGAAACTATCCTCAGGCATCACAAACCCCACACTCTCATTTTAGATAGTGACAAGAGGCCCAGGGAGGAGAAGGAACTCGCCAAGGTCACCCAAGTTAATGACGGAGATGGGACCCAGGCCTCTTGCCTCCCGGGACAGGACTCATTTACTTTGCCTAATTACACAAATCCGTCCCAATATGGAATCAGAGTTTCTGGCCACGGCTTTAACAGCATTCCGGAACCCGGTCGTAAATCCCCAAGCCCTGCAGCAACTCTGCTCTGACATTTGTTGTGTTTTACTGCCAAATGCTGCTACTCAGAGATGCCATCTCCGGAGGGAGAAATTCTTGAAAGAGACACCCCTTTCCCCCCCTTCCCAAATTAGGAGTTAACGAGTAACAAAATGTGCACGGAGGTGGAGAGTGCCTTGACTGGACTTCCACGGGGCTCCCGGAGCAAAGAAACGGCTCCTTTGGAAAGCGCCTAATTGTGCCTGCATCTCTGTTTGGAGAAGGGAGTCTCTCCGTCTGGGCCAGGCACCCTCAGGGACTGATCTGTTAACTTGCTGTCACCGTCTTTTGAGATACCATCATCTTGTAACTCTGAGCAATAAAATGAGTAATTGTGGGCCTTTTGAAGCAAAGCTGTGTGCCCTGGTCAGTTTGTTTACCCTGAAAGGCCTCCAGTTGGACCTGGTGGCTGGCCTATCACCTGGTCATCCATCTGCCCATTTTTCCAGCTCTCCTAGCTTGGAGCTCACAGGAGCCCTTCCCCTCCTAGCTCTCCGCCCTCCCTGTCTCCTGATTTTGTAGTTTTTTTTTTTTTTTTCCTCTCCTAGAGCTCCACGTTTCAGAAATAATTGTTTTCACCCGAAAGTCTAGCTGTTGGGCCTAATGAGGCTTTCCTTCCTCAGAGGTGTTTGAAGAAGGGCTGGCTCTGTTTGTTGGAAAGCAAACTTCCCAGAAGAGCTTTGCCCTGCCCCCTCCCCCCAATTCCACTCTTGGTCCCTCCCCAGCATCCTGCAGGCTGGTGAACTCTGTCTGTGGGGCTGGGGGGTCGTGGGCCAAGGGCGGCACCCCGGGGATGGCGGCCATGCCTCCCTCACTCCTCAGACCGACATTTGTATTACTCAGAATTTTAAATGAAGGGCTCAAAAGACAAAACTAATTAAGATTTACTAAGGCTGCCATTGTCTGATAATTCAATACCAGCTCATTATTAGAACCACATTTATTGAGGTTTAATCACTATGAAGCAGATTGCCCTGGCATATCTGTCAAACCGCACAAAATGTGTTCTTAATAATTAATCAGTACAGTATCTTGTCGCTCAAGCCTTCATCTTGGGCTTGGGTGTGTTTTTAGAGGGACGCTGTTGATGTACTTTTGAAACCTCATGGTCTTTTGTTTTTAATCACTCTTCAGATCCTTTAAGCAAGGGGAAAGGAACAAACATTCCTCCACAAATTCCATCCTGAAGCTGCTTGCAAGTCCTGGAATGCGATTGAAGCCTTCCTGGGATCCAGGGCTGAGCTGCTGGCATTTTGTTTTTCAAAGGCAGCAAAGAACTTCCCCCACACTCAGTATTTGTTTTCCTTGAGTGGAATCTCCAGGCACCCAGGGGATGGGGGCCAGGCACGGGGCTGGTGACTACTCCTGCCCTTGGGGCTGGTAGCCCGGATCTCTCCACCCACATGGCCCAAAGCCTGGGTTCTCAGACGAAGCTGTGGCTCCTGACAAGGCCCGTTGAGTGAAACCTGCCTTCTGACTGTTGTCCGCACTCCGGTTGGCAAAGGTCAGGGAAGCGCTAGGCTTTATCTCCTCCAGGGCCCTCTTCTTAGAGAGGTGGGAGGGACCAGATGACATCGCCTACATCAGGTCACTTTCCTTTCTGTTCAGCATCTTCCTGAAGCCCACAGCTGGGAGATGATTGTCGTTAACAATTAAATTTGTTGTTGTGTCAAGACTTAAGAGGGCAGGCTCTGGAATCCGTGGGCTTGAGTTCCAGCCTCAGCTCCAATGCCCACCAGCTGCTCGACCTGCAGTAAGTTGCTCATCTGTTGTAAGCCGTAGGTTCTCCTCCTCCAAGATGGGGGCGATATCCGTGCTTAGCTCAGAGGGTTCTCGCCCAGATCATTTGGTGGATCCATGCAGAGAGCTCAGCACACTGCCAGGAACGTGGGAGTCCTTGGTGAGTGTTGGTCGCATTGTTGCCGACGAATGAGCACCTGTGTCCCTTCCTCTATTTCTCCTTGGCCATAGAGTTCATTGGTGTGAGCATCGGCTAGGTGTGAGTCCCTGAGCAACGTTGGTGCGGTCAGAGGAGGACTTGGAGGCAGCATGACCACCTCTGTGTGTCATCCCCCATCTCTACCTATTCTTGTCTGAGGCAATGGCTCTCATCCAGGGACTATTTTGTCCCCCAGGGGATGTTTGGCAGTGTCTGGAGACATTTTTGGTTGTTGCCACTGTGGTCATCTAGTCAGAGATGCTGTCGAATGTCTTACAATGCACAGAACAGCCTTACAACAAAGAACCGTCGGGGCCCTAACATCGTGCTGAGACCAAGAAAGCTCGTTCTAAGGGGGGCAGACTTCTCCCCGCCTGCAGGTTCCATATAAAATGGCCTGCGCCTACGCTCAGAAGGTGAGGGGTTGTGGAAGGTTAACTAATTCATGGACACTTGACCCTGGTGCAGTGGAGTGGGACAGAAAGTGTAGTTCTGTGCCAGTTAGTTGCATGGCTTTCTATGACCCCTGTAGGATCCGGCAAGAGAAATGAGAATACTCTCTCCCATTTCCAGCTCTCTACTCTCTCCCTGGGTGGGATTTTCTGGCTGGATATCAGGTCCTTACTGTGCTTTGCTGCCCCATTGCCTTTGGAGGCTGCCTAGAAAGTCAGAAACTGTTTTTTGGCTCTGTGCCATGCCCATGCCAGATTCCTAGAATTCCTGACTTCTACCCTCTCTGTGAAACTTTCGTAGGTGCCCAGATTCTTGGATGGGGCTCTGACCTTGACAACTGGCTGCTTTTCCACCGGCTGCCCCAGAGAGCACACCGTCTGACCACACATGGTTGGGGAAACCATTCTCAATGCTTGCCTGCCTGTGGGGGCTGACTGGGACCACCGTCTCCTACCCCAACCAGGTTGACTGAAGAAGTCATTTCCTACAGCAGAGGGTGAGGTTCAAGGTCTAAAAGAGGACAGTTATTCTTGCTGACCTAGAGAGGTTTGCAGATGGACAAATTAGAGTTGAGCCCCTCTCCGCCCCATGCACATGCCTAGTCAGTTCCCAGAGGACAACTGCCCAGGCTCTGGGGCCCCTGCCTCACTACCCCAAGGCTCTTCCTGGGACCAGCCTGTGGTGGAGAGGAGCTCTGCTCGGGGCTAGGGTGGAGGGATGATGTGTGGCTGGCAGACAAGCAGAGAAGACACAGTGGCGTGTTTGCTTTTTGGACCTTTGCAGCCACAAGCTCAGGTGGTGACTCAAGGCAAAGATTGATTTCTCCCTCCTCATCCCACTGTGGCCCAGATGGAGGTGAGAAAGGGAGATCTGTGTTCCCCATGCTCAATCTATCCAACTAGGCTGAGAGCATCAGACATATGCCCCATTTATAAGGCCCCTTGGGACACAGAGTTATCACCTTCCTGTGAGCCTCGTAGGATCTATGGGGAGTATCTGGCTAAATACTCTTTACAGATGAGATGGGCTCAGAGAGAGCAAACATTTTACCCAAGGCTACATAGCTAGTGAGGAACAGAGCCAAGGCTCAAAGCCAGGCCTGCCAATCCTACTGGCAGGGGGCTTGAAGGGAAGCCAGGGTGACTCGAATCGCGGCAGCTCCAGCCAGTGGCACTCTGTCCTGGGCAGTGCGCTTCAGGGGACCCCACCCAGCCTCGGCCTGACTGTGCACCTCACCGTCCTCCAGTTAGCTGGATCGACGGATCCTGTGCATCCCCAGCCTGTGTCCTGCTCCCCCACCGGAACTCCCCGCTACAGTGGCCTGGAGCCTACCTCCAGGGCCTGTGTGGGCCTCTTTGTGGGGGTGCACCTCACTCCTGAGATTCAACCCTTAGGCTCCAGGGAGGGCCCGGGGTGGTTGCTTGTGGGGGTGCCCAGAGCTTGAATGTGTGGGCCATTAACCCGGGGGGACTGACCAGGGGTAAGGAAGAAAGTAGGCAAGCCAAGGGCTGGAGGCCAGGGGTCGGCCTTCTTCACGCTGCCACATTCTGGAGTGGAGCTTTGAGGAGTCTGAGAAACCAGCTGGAACCTGGCCATCTAGGTTATTTTGGGGGGTTACTTGTCAGGGCTGGAGTAGGGAATTGAGTTATTCAATAGTCTGTTGGCATGACTCATAACTGTTAAATATGTACACTATGGTTAAGTGGGCCTCCTTTTGTATTCTAGCCCTGCCAGTGTTAGGAGTGGACTTGGCTGGCTTCAGGCCTGGAGGCTCCGTGGACTTGGAGCGGCACACGCTGGGGCACTGCCCACCCTCCCCCAGCCTGCGCTTCTGTCTGCGCCGTCCCAAGAGCAGTCCCTGACCACTCTCCCTACTGCCGGCCACACTGTGGGGAGGGACATACCGACCACTCTTGCTGGCAGCTCTCGAGGGCTTCTCAGGCTTGATGACATGCATGGGAAGTGGCTTGTGATGTTCTCATGAGAAGTATTTTTATACAAATCTTTCTCAAAGGTCTAAATCCCAAGCCCAGGCCCCCAGACAAGTCTCCCCTCCAACTCTCATCCCCACAGGTTGAAATGTGTGTTTCCAGACCCAGGAATGCCCCCGCCTGCCTGCCTGCCTGCCTCCTGGGGCTTTGCTGGAGAGGGACGACCAGTCTCCTGGCCTGCCTGGGACTGCTTGGGCTGCAGGATTTGAGTGGGAAAACCAGCATATCCCAGGCAAACCTCCCCAACACTTCTCACCCTATTGGGTGCTAGGATTATGCAGGACTCGGTATTCTGACTGCTTCCTGCCCACCCCCCCCCAAGAAAGAACTCAGATCCCTTCTGAACAACTTCCTAGGTTCTGGTTGCCCGCAAGCCACGAGCGTACAGCTCCTTAGGGGAGGCTGAGCCCTGTCAGCTGGGCCCCCTTCCTGTGTGGTTTCATCTGGCGTCCTGCACCTCTGAACGTCCACCCGTCCCTGAACTCACCGCACTCCTCACGCCCTCACGCTCTCCTGTGTGGCTGTGCTTCTGCCAAGAACACCTTCTACTCCTGGCACATTCCCCCTCATCTCTCAAGAACTCACTCAAGTGCTCCCTCCTTTTAAAACATTTATTAATGCTCTCCTCCCCACCTCACTGTGGCGTAAATAATTGTTCTTGTTTTTCCCAGCTTCCATTGCACTTGGTGCAAATTCATCCAGTGCTGGTCCAGGAGCCTGGCACTGTGCTAGGTACACACCTCTCTTATGCAAGCTCTTTACATATACTGTTGTCATGATTTCATTGTCCTCTCTTCCAGCTCCCGTAATTTCTAACTTTTTTCCCCCCCAAGGGCCACAGAGCCCTTCAAGAGTCTGGTGAAAGCTTCAGACCCGTTGCCTAGAAAAGTACACAGATATGCAATTTTGGATATCATTTTAGGGAGTTCAGAAACCCCCGGGGTCCACAGAACCAGGATGTGAAAGGCTGCTTTCCGCTGTAAGTTGTTGGGAACCCTGCCTGATTTAGCATCATGCCCCCAATACCTAGAAAAGTAATTTCGATGGAATAGAGGCTTGGGGGTTATGTGCGGCGTGAAGGAATGATTTCCCCAGGGGACTTAGCTCTACTGTGCCTGTGCGCTCTGGGGTCTGAGGAGTCCGTCATTAGGGGCGTGAGAGGTCTTATAAACTACACTGAGAAAGCGCTGGAGACTAGAGAAGGGTACAGGCAGAGGAGGAGGCCACAGCGGGTTACCTGGGGGTATACATTGTGAATCTGCTTCTAAAAACAAGTCAGAGATGGGGATTCAGGCGTATTGTTGGAATTATAAGAATAGGAAAGCTTTTGGAACCTAACTGAAACCGTATGTAGCCACATATTGTTTTTCCCAGAAAAGGATCCTAATTAGGTCAGTTCTATATTGTTCTGATGGTGTCAGATGCACAGGAAGGCAGGCCCTCAGCGGTATACAAATGGCCTGCCTTTCTGAGAAAGATGGAGGGGGAGTGGTGAGACCACCTCGGCAAAGACCCCACGTATTTGTCACAAGCACTGAGATCTGGTGAACACCACTCCATGCTGACTTATTTATTACTAATTCAGACACAAAAATGTTAACCCTGGCGGTGACTTGGCAGAGCCCACATCAAATAGGGCAGGTGTTTTGGTCTTTCATTTCATGGGCTTTTAAGTTCCAGGGGGCTATTTTTCCAATTGCTACCTGGCTGTCTCTCCCCAGCTTAGATCTGAGCTCCTCACACACATCCTGGCACCAGGGGCTTCAGCAGCAGGCGTCCTGGAAGCCTAGTTTGGTTTCAGGATCTAGGTAAGCAGCGCTGTTCTGCAAAGGGAACAGTTATGTCCCCCCAAACACACAGAAGCATCAGAATTCACAGCATGCACTTTACAAGGGCAATAAAGTTTTATATGCAGCTCAGTGAAATACCTAATACAGCCAATTATCCACCAAATAAACTGATGGGAGAGAGAATGGCTATATTTGGCTCAGACTTAATTATTTTGCATTTGAACTTCTCAATTCCATGTAATAAAATTCCATTCTGCCCTTATTTCCTGGTTAGGTTACTTAATCTCGACTCCGGTAACTGAGCCCTTGAGTGGAGTAGACTGTCCAATGTCAGTGGTAAGAAAATGTGAAAGGTTTGACATCGATTACAACATTACACACAACATAAAATTTAACAACTTGAATCAGGCTCTCATTGCTCTTTAAAGAGACTGTATGGCTTTTTAAGATCTAAAAATTAATCAGTTTCTAAGAGCCATACCTTTTTGGAAGTCCCAGATCTTACTCTTAGCCTGAAATGTAAGAAGGAATCTCTCTGGCTCTGTCTCTCTCTCTGTCTCTGTCTCTCTCCCCACCCCTGTCTTTTATTTGGAAAACATCTTCCCTTTCACTTAAAAATGCAATTTAAGTTTTTCAGTGTGTATTTTCCTAGGGAAGTGATTTTCCTTTAATGAAAGAGAAAATGAAGGATATAGAAATTGAATTGTTCTCCTGGTCGGCGCGGGGGAGCGGGGGCTGGCGGTCGTGGTGGTAATATTTGGGGAGACCACGGTGCAAACACATGGTCTCACATTTGGCTGTGAATGTGGGCGCCCTGGGTAGCAGCAGGAGTGGCCTCACCAGCAAGGCTCCTGAGACCCCTCTTTGTGGCCTGTGTCAGAGTCTGCATGGCACCCTTCGCTCCATCACTCCTCGACACCTGATGGTCTCGTAAAACACCACATGTAATTCAGCAGTTTCGGCCCATAATGAGCCAACTCTGGCAAGAACAGGGGTAAGTGACCTCTCTCCTTTAATAAGTGTGGTCTCTGCAGGTCAGCCCTGGGGTCGAGGGCAGGGCGGCGGGGGCAGATGGGAGGCAGCTGAGTTCTGCCAGAGGACGAGGACTGCCCTCTGGTGAAGGACTGGGGCTGACTGCCCAGGCAGGCAACCTGCACCTGGGGATATGTGTCTGCTTTGTTTCTGCTTCTCTCAAGGGGGACACTGTGCAAAGACATGTCATAAGCTGATCGAGCGCGTGCGTCTCCCCAGCCTAACTCAGAGCACTAGCCCACTGAAAATTGAACGAGGGAATGAGTATATGACTTATGGCATTGCTCGTGTTGGGGCATCACCACATTGTTCTGACATTCCCTGATCTTGTCTTGGAAGTCTGTTAACCATGGGCTGAGCCCTGAGTGCTCCTTAGGGAAAGAGGGTGCATGCCATTGTGTTTGTGGGGGGCGGTGGGGGAGCTGAGTGGCCACAGCAGGGTCCATCCGGAGGTGTCCTAGTCCTGGATTCTCCCTCTACTCTCTGCCCACTTCGGAAGAAATAGTCATTTTCTTTGTGTGACGTCCTCCCCTGCTGGGCACCTCCGCCTTGGCACATCATTTTCTCCGCTGATCAGTGCTGCCTAAAGTAAACCAGACAATCCCATTCTGCCCTAACATGCTCAGGGGCCTCAGACAAGAAGTGTTCTGGAAATCCCAGTAATTGCTCTGACCTTCCGGATATTGTGTTCTCTTATGAAGACCTGAGGACAAAAGCTGGTTAATTTGATAATGGGCACATGCGATCACATGAGATTAACCTTGGCTAGGGTCTGGCCTTGATTAGAAATCCTCAGAAAAGGTCCTTGTTGAGGTTTCTCCTTTTTCCCTCCAACCTCAATTTTACAAGAAAAAGGCAAACAGCAGCATCTTACTCTCGTGCCAAAGATTTAGTCCAGAAGGCTATTTCCAGGGTGTGCCGTGGGAGCACTCACAGTCAGGCCAATCTCCCTCTAGTCTTGTGTGTGGGACTCTAGGGAAATGAGTGTCTTGTAGCCAAGCAAGTGTGGGAGCCACCATTCCCAGCACTAGGACCAGTGCATTTTAGAAAGATTTCCAACATGTCATGAGGGGTGAAACAGAAGGACGTTTAGGCTTAGACCACAGATACCAGAAAATGAAGTTAACCCCCAGTACTAACACACACACACACACACACGCACGCGCACTCACGCACACGCACACTCCAGAGAATTTTTTAATAGACTTTGTATTTTTTCAGAGCAATTTTAGCTTCCCATCAAAATTGAGCAGAAAGTACAGAGATTTCTCATATAACCCTTGGGCTTTCCCACTGTCTCCCACTATTAACATCTCCCACCAGAGTGGTACATGTGTTATAATTGATGAACATACACTGACACATCATTATCACCCAAAGTCCATGGTTTACATTAGGGTTCACTCTTGGTGTTCATTCTGTGGATTTTGACCAATGCATAATGACATGTAGCCACCATTTGAATGTGGTTGTTACTGAGATTGTCTTTTACAAAAGGTAATGTTGGTGACACCCCTTCCCCACTGAAAAGAATCACAAAAATAAAGGAACTTTGCTATTGAAAGTATTTTAATTAAGGAATATAGTATGTGAATTTATTGATATTTGTCTTGGAAGTATATTTAATCCATGCCAGAATAGATGATGAATATAGATAGTAATGGTATTATCCATTAGAAAACATTTAATCCACAGCTAGGAAAATTAGAGGCAACAAAACCATTTTTATTGCCACACTTATCACAAACCCCCTACATAATTTTATGAGAAAGGTCATTAAACTTGTAGCTACTGCATTATCTTTTTCCTTGGACCATTTCTGAAACAACATTAGTTTTTCACACTTCTTTACATCTCAAACATTAAAAAAGCCTTAATCGATGCTTTTACATAAAAAGCAAAGGGCTAGGTTTCCCATCATAAAACGTTATGTTGTTTACACAAAAACTGCAGCTAACCTCATAAAACTCCAGTGATTTCCCAGTGGGGTCCTGCAGGGACACTTGGCTATGCTAGATGTCACACTGATTTCTAGCACTGAAGCAAAGCGGACTTCCTGTGGGAAGTTGCTCCCAGCTCCGGCCGTTACTTATCAGACTTTTCAACTGGAGCACGCCAAAGAGGCATCTCCTGTCCATTCATAGCCTCCAGTTGGCACCTCTGAGAAGCTAAGAAAGCAAATGTGAGGTGGAAAACTCCACACAAGCGTCAGCAGTTCTCACTGGGCACCCGTGTCCTCAACCGGACACCTGAGACCAGAGTTCCCTCCACCTCACCCTCTGTAGCCTCCGCTGGCCCCCTGGGACCAGCTTCCAGGACATGCCTCATGGGAAGAGGGAAGAGATCGGCCGCAGACCTACCCCCTGCATCACCCTTTGCACACGTTCTTTCAAAAGCTTTCATCAGATTTTAGCCACTCTTAAAATATCACTGGCAAGATTTTTATCTTTGCTTTCTCAAGTCGGATAAGCCAGTCAAGCCAAAAGCTTTGAAAAGCTAAAAGTCATTGACTGTTTTCAAACGTCTGGTCTTCTAATGAAAGTCAGGATAAATATTTAAAAGTGAATTGCTTGCTTCCTCTATTAGGATAAAGATACAGGATATTTTTATCAACTTAAGTTTGAAGACTGGGTATTTGCATTCACAACAACATTTATTTTGCAGCTTCAGGATGCATGCTTCACATGGAATAATTTTACACATAAGGGATACTTTAAGAATCACACCCATGTGTTTATTTTTACCCCCATGGCCACTTTCTTTGTGGATACTCGCTCAGGGATCTCACTGGATCATCCCTTATAATACCAGGCAGTTGCAGGGAGAGGAACACAAGGGTGTTGGGGAAACCAAGGCAAAAAGGACTTATCCTGCATTGTATGATTCCACAATATTTAAATGTCGAGAACTTCGGGACCTCAGTGTTGCTTCTTTTGAGCCAGGGTTAGAACATGGTCTTTCTGAGTCCGGAGTCCCTGTTCTTAATCATTCTGCTCTACCTGCCTTCAGGGAAGGAGGGAGAACCAGGCCTTGTCATCCTGGAGATATATTTGAGATCTAGCTGGGGCTATAAAGCTGAAATGCATACACAATGGCTTATAATACAAGGTAATAGTTGATGGAATGACATGGTTAACAAATACTGATAATAAACAAAGAGGCTCAGATTGTCAGGAATGGTTTGCTGGATGTCATGGGATCTGCTCTGGGCTTTGAAAGAAGAATATAATTTGGCTGGGCAGAAGAGACGGGAAAGGCCAGTGAGGACCAGACAGACCATATAGGAGAGAAGTGGAGCTTAATTATGGATAAATAGGCCAGGGTCAGATCATGGAGAGTCTTGAAAGAGAACCTAAGGATTTTGGAGAGGTTGGAGTAGATACTAAGTCCCAATTTCCTTATTCTCATTTTTCCCTCTTTCAGTTTTATTGAGCTAGAACTGCAGTCTGCACTTCAGGTATATTTCAAGGTATACAGCATAATGACCTGGCTTCCTGTATTGTGAAATGATTACCACAAAATTTTATTTAACATCCATATGTCCATCTCCTATAGATGCTCATAATAGCATTTATGAGTGTATTAGTGGAATGAAAAGTCCTATATAGTGTCTGCATGACAGATGAATTTCTCTTGAAGGATCCGAGAGCTTTTTAAAAAGTTTTTATTTTGAGATAATTATTATTTTTTAATTTTTTATTTTTAGAGAGAGGGTGAGGGAGGGGCCGAGGGAGAGGGAGAGAGAGACTCTTAAGCAGGCTCCACACTGAGCACAGAGCCTGATGTAGGGCTTGATCTCACACCCCTGAGATCATGACCTGAGCCGGAATCAAGAGTCAGATGCTAAACTGACTGAGCCACCCAGGTGCCCCTATTTTGAGGTAATTGTAGATTCATATGCAGTTGTAGGAATAATACAGAAAGATCCTATATGCTCCTCACCCAGCTTTCCCTGTGGGTGACATCCTGTATAACTATAGCACAATATCACAGCTGGGAATTCAATCCACTGACAACGTTAATACAATTCATGGACAACATGGGTAGACCTAGAGGGTATTATGCTAAATGAAATAGGTCAGATGGACAAATACCATATGATTTCACTCATATGTGGAATCTAAAAAAACAAAAACAAATGAATAAACAACAAAAAAAGTAGAATCAGACCTGTAAACACAGAGAACAAACTGATAGTTGCCTGAGGAGAGGAGGGTGGGGGATGCGCCCAATGGGTGAAGGCTCCCAGTCAGATGGTAGCTACACTTGTGGTGAACACAGCATCATGTTCAAACTTGTTGAGTCACTGTGTTGTACACCTGAAACGAATATGACATTGCGTGTCAATGACAGTCAAATAAACAATTAAAGAAAAAAAGGGCTAGTAAGGGGAGAGAGAGAGAGACTAACATGAATCTCCCCATTCTCATTTTTTAAAAAATTATCACAACATAACTGTGCTAGGTGATGAAGATTTAGAAATCAGAGGATGGCAGTTCCATCCGCACCATTATATCCTGAGTGCCCACCTGTGTGCCTGGTGCTCAGTAATAGTTGATGAAAGGAAATGTGAATGACTGTAGGTCTCCAAAGGCCTCATAGGCTAGTGGAGTAGACCCAAGGTCTCCAACCCTTTCACAGGGTGCTCTTAAACATGGGACATGGGCAAAAACCAGAAGACAAAGGATGATTAACTGGATGGGGATAGAGGAAGAAAAAGCTTAATGGAGGAGGCGGCACCTCAGTAAGTCAGCATTGCTCTGTAGTATGGTCCCCTGCAGGGGTGGAGTTGGGGGATGGAGGGAATCAGAGGATGAACCTGGAGGCTGAAGGAGACTGGTCATGACAGTCTTTCAGAGCTGTGTTAAGGAGCTTTGACCCACACTGCAAGGCTTCAGTGCAGGACGAGGCTCACCTGTGTTAGTGCACATGAGCATCACCTGGAGGACCTGGAGGACTTTTTTTTTTTTTTTTTTTTCTAAGTAGGCTCCATACCCAGCGTGGAGCCCAGCACAGGTCTTGAATTCACTCTCTGAGATCAAGACCTGAGCTGAAACAAGAGCCAGATGCTCAACCGACTGAACCACCCAGGCATCCTACCTGGAGCGCTTCTTAAAACACAGATGCTGAGCCCCACCCCGGGGTTCATGAATTAGTAGGTCCAGTGTGGGGGCCCAAGAGTGTGTATTTCTCACAAGGTCTTGGGTGGTACTGATGCTGCTGGTCTGGGGCCACTCTGAGACCCATTCGTGTCAACGGTGGATGAGAAGAGGTGAGAAACTACAGATAGGGGGACGAGTTAGGAGACAGTGATCCACGTTTAAAAAAGATGCTCATCTAACCTCCAAGGAACTGCTGCTCAGAGCAGTCTCAATGCCAAGTCCAGAGCCTGTATCTTCAGACACTTACTCCATTGTCTCCAAGGGGGAGAATCCTGGCCCAACACACACATATTTTGTCAAAAGCTCAGTCTTTAGTAGGAAATGAAATAATTTGGATTCATATAACTATAAAGAGTACATTTGGGGTTCAGTTTTTATGTTTTAAAGGATTTTAACTGTTTCCGAGAATAGTTTGGAATTCTTCGTCTGAAGTCCACAGCCCTGGGATCCTTGAAAGCAAAACTGGTCCTGCTCTAATCATATTCTCACTTTAAGTAAAAAGGCTCCATGATCCCTTCAAGACATGGAAAGACAAGAGATTCTAATCAGATGACTTCCAGTTGACTTTCAAATACTACCATCCTGCAGGGAAGGTATACGCACAATTCTGTGAAGGAAATTCTGAAAGCTGAAGGGGAGTTAGACGTGGGAAGAGAATTCCCCAAAATGGTCAAAAGAAAGATTTCATTATTTTGTTGCCTTTTTTTTTTCTTTTGATAATAGAGAATTTGGTGGAGTTAGTTATTTGGCAGGGCATGCTTGGGCTGAAAACTTTAATTTTCTTTGCCAAGCTTCCTAAAAATAGTCTTTCTTCAGGCGAGGGCCATCTCAACATGAGCCATGTTCATTCTAAGCACAACATGTTTTGTGAGTGTAATTGCCTATTAACCTGAAGATTTCAACTGCAGTGAGACAAAGAATGTGGAATTATACTTCTTGCAGCGTGGTGAGCTTGTTCTTGTTTTGTGTATGTAACAATAAGTTCTTTCATGACGTGGCACATGGCAGTGAGTCGTGAAATCTGATACCTGGCAAAAATACAATGGAATTATATAATACCAAAAAAGTCAGTTGTTTTCCCTTTTGCTAATTAACTCCTTTGAGTGGGGAGGTACTGAGGATGAGGTCAGCTGGTGGCTTTTGTTCTCCAACTAGTTTCCATGCCATTTTAGGCACTGTGTCTGTAGTGTGCTTTTATAAATGAAGGGGTCTGGTGACTACTGGAACAGCCCCTAGGATGGTTATGCCCTGGCATGGTAGCAGCTTTACCGACTACACAGAATTTGTCTTTCCTGGGACCCTGCCCGTAACTTGGGCTTGAGCCAACAAGCATGTCTATGGCTCTGTTCTTACTTTTCTCCAGGAACTTTGCACCCTGGTAGACAGGGGCTCACAGGATTCTTTAAGGAAAGATTTTGCCAGTTATAGGCTTGACGTATGAAATTTGACATAAAATGGGACAATAACAACACAATGTGGGAGTCATTGTTCTTATCTTACAGACGAGGAGACCCGAAGTTCAGAGGAAGTCAATGTCATATGCAAGATAAATCAGCTGGAAGGTGGTAGAATAGGAATCAGACCCAGATCTGTCTTTCTCCAAAGCTCAGTCCTGTCCACCATATAACATATTATGTTCAGTGATGTAGAAAGGGGCTATAAGTGGGGACGCCCTGGTGGATGGATGATTCCGCTCAAGGATAATAAGAGTTATCTTAAAAGTGACCTAATGATGTACTGATTTATTTTCTTTCTGCTTTTCCTAGATCTTCTGTAATAATCATCTATGTCTTTCATGATAGCAACAAATCATCTTTGTGATACTTTTAAAAGCACTGAAGAGGAAAGATGGTAGACACTGAGACCACGTAGTCTAGGTGAGGTTGACCAGGAGGATATACTTACAACCCCAGGAAAGGGAGGCACTGCTTGAACAAGACACAGAAAAACCAAACCATAACACAAATGATTTATAAACTTCTGCATGACAAAAGCAACCATAGCCAAAGTGAAAAGACAAGCCACAGAGTAGAAGATATTTTTAGCATATACATCGATACAGGATTAGTATCTGAAACATATAAAAATCCCTACAAATCAGTAATGGAGAGGAAAGTAGCCCAATACGCAAAGCAGTCAAAGATTTTTATTTGGCAAGTCACAAAAAGGACAACATAAATGTCCAGTAAAGATATAAAAATTTATTGCTAGTAAAGCTGGACATCGGGGCAAACACTTAGATATGTAGGCCCTAGAGAACGTTTCCTGTATGTGTACAAGGAAACATTAGCAAGAGTCTTCATAGTAGCATTGTCTATATGTTGATCCCCAGCAAAAACTTGGGATCAACTTAATTATCCATCATCTGAAGAAGCTTGGTTGAAGAAAAGAAAGCAATTTTTAAAATGATGAACTCAATATGATACCACTGATATACATTTAGAAGTTCACGAAGACGGCTTGATATTGCTATGTGTATATACATATGTAGTAAACATATAAAAACCTGCATGAGAGGCAGATGCACCAATGCCTAGTGGTGTTACCTCTGCAGAGAACGAAAGGCAGTGGATTGAACGTAGGCAGGTGACTGACCATATTTGTAGTGCTTCCTATCTTTGAAGAACCACTGCTCTCTCTGCTTTAGCAAAAATGGCCATGTGGGAGCATGCATTAAATCTAGGCAGTGGGCATGCAGGTTGCTGTTATATTATTTTCAACACCTTTGCACGTGTTTAAGATAACTAATAATTTTAAAATTAATAATAAAAACAAAATAAGAAAAGAGCAGATTGGAAAGCAGTTAAATTACTATTGCCAAATAGAAATAATTTTATGACCCAGAATATAAAGGAAATCTGATCTTTTATTTCAGTAGAAGAAATTTAGGCCAGAGATAAAGAATTTACGGCTCAAGAAAGCTGTTGAGACACAGACACTGGCTACTGTCCAGCGTCGTGTATACTTTTAGAAGAACTTGAACGAGAGAATGCATTTCCATCTGTCTGGGATGGTGTAGGCTAAAGCTTCTTATTTTGAGATTCTTCCGATCAAAACTGAGGAGCTCCCTTGGAGTGAATGATGTAAGCAGGTTGGGCATTTCCCAGGAGTCGGAACTGGGGCTGGTACACAAATGTCACCATGACACTCATCACCCGTGGGATCCTGAGCTGCAGGTCTGACGTATCCATGGTGCCGCCCCTCACTTCACAGGTGAGGAGCCGGGGAGCGCTGTGTGTATGGTGGTGGCCCCTGGTCCTGCCTTCAGGCCAGATCTGTTGTTAGCCATACTCTCTTGCATCTGAAAAATCCTGGCTTCGTGGTTTTTTATTTTCACTTTTTCTCCTTCCATTGGGAATGAAGGTGGCATATGGACAGGCGATTCTTAGGCTCAGAAGAAAACATTCCCACAGAATCTGCGGATTCATTCATGACAAAATCCGTTGCCCTCTTTGCTCGAGGCAAGTCCTTGGAATGGAAACTTAGAGGAAAACTTCTTAGCAGTTCCTTTGCAAAAAGCCAGGTTTATTGATTGAGAGTGACAAGTTATTTTCCTCTTTGAAATTTGTAAATATAAAAATACTGCCTTGACAGATAGGATGTGTGAAGCCCAGAAGTTACTCATTTTACCAACTGAGTAGCTAATTCCAGGGTTAGAAGCGTGGAGATGAGTGTCAGCAAATCAACACAAGCTCCAGGTCTACCATTCCCAAATTGCCTTTTAAATTCACCATAGGTTGAGTTTGAAGAAATCAGTGTATGAAAATATGGCGACAAGACAGAGGTGATAAACCTAAAACATGAAACTAAGGAGTGATGGATCCTGCACATCAAGCTGGGCTTTGTTCTCTATGTATCCTCTCCAGAGTCACCGGGAATGACTCCCTACCTGAAAGGTGACCTACAAGTCTAGGCGTAGGTCCTGGGCATGTTTCTCATGTGCCAAGGAATGAAAAATTCTTACAGCATTTTAACAGGCACCTGAAGTCAGAGAGATCTTGGGTAGCTTTGCCAGTAGCTAGCTGTAAGACTTAAGGCAGCTAATTGACATTTTAAAGCCCTGGTCTCATCATCTGAAAATGGGGATGAGCAATAGTAGCTTCTTTACACAGTAGTTCAGAGCATTACATGAGACCATGTATATAAAGCCTAGCTCATAACGTGCCTCTAGCTCATACCGAGTACTCGGAACTGGTGGTGGTCATTATTACGATGAACTTCTTGGCACATTTGGCATGTTTGCTGCAAACACCTACATCCTTTAATAGCTTGATTGCCCTGAACAGAAAACCCTTACGACTCCTGCTGCAGACATTCCCGGACTATCTGCTTTCCCCAGATGCATCTCTGTCATGTCCATCTTTGCTAGTATTTTCGAGTCTGCTCTGAAGGCTTCCTACCTATGGCAGGACAGTGCTGGGAACTGACTTGACTATCCACCCTCACTCCGTTCATGGCCTGAAGCTCTAACCTCCCATGTGATGGTATTGGGAGGTGGGACCTTTGGGAAGCAATTAGGGTTAGATGAGGTCACGAGTGGGGGTCTCTCACGATAGGATTCGTACCCTTAGGAGAAGAGATACCAGGGCACGTGCTTGCTCTCTTTCTTCCTGTCATGGAAGGCAGCAGTCTGCAAGCCGGGAGGAGAGCCCTCCCCAGAAAGCATATCAGCTGGCACCTTGACCTTAGACTTCCCAGGCTCCAAGACTGTGAGAAATCGATTGCTGCTTTTTAGGTCACCCCGCCTATGGTATTTGGTTATGGCAGCCCTGGCTGCCTCACACAGATGGCAAGTGTTCTGTGATTAGTGCCTGAGAACTAAAACCTACTCTATGTGCCTCTTGAAGTTTCACAGCGCTCACTGTGAGTCAAAGGGGCTCAACTTTGCCTAATGTGGCATTTCTAAAACTAAGCGAACAACCAGGGGAATCCTTTTGGCCTAATTGCTGTTACTATTCCCTACACCCTGAGTTCTTGATGCCCTAGCCTTTCAGCTCTGCTGTCTGTCTGTGTGTCTGTCTGCTGGGGTCATCTGAAGCCTAGTGATGGGGCTGCTGCCTTCTGGGAAGCCCCCTGCCCCACTGGCGCCGTGTTGGGCTGGTGCTCAGGCACTCCAAGAGCCTTCTTGTGCTCCTTTGTTCCACAAACCAGCAGAATACAGCAGGCCGTGCTCCCCAGATGTTAGCTAATCCCCTCTGAGTGTGCCGATGCAGTGAAGTATGCTGGTGTCACTCTGGCCGCTCAAGGAGACCATATGTCTGTGGTGCAGGCGCAGCATCGAGCAGGACCAAGGGCTGCTTCTAGGGTTGGGCTCACACACTGTGGCCCACTGCATCCCGTGCTCTGAGCAGCTAATGTCCCCGTATACATCCCCTGTCGAAGGAGACCCGGCTTCATACGTGTGACACACCCGGGCAACTGCCGTCCCTGCTTCTGCCTCTTCCGGCTGGGTTTTCTTCCCTGTCAGATCATATTTACGCTACACTGAGAACCACCCGGGTGCGTGCATCTCAAACTAATTTGCATACACCTCCTTCTGCCTCTTCCGGGTGGGTTTTCTTCCCTGTCAGATCATATTTACGCTACACTGAGAACCACCTGGGTGCGTGCATCTCAAACTAATTTGCATACACCTCCTTTGGAGGATCGTGCGGATTCGGATTCAGAAAGTCTGGGGTGATGCTTGAAATCTGTGTTTCTAATATGTGTCCAGGAGATGCTGATGCTGCTAGTCAGTCTAGTCTGAGGGCCACAACATGACTGCTCCTTCAGGCTGTGGAAAATGTTCTAGGTACTCTCCTCTGCCTTGTTATTACATTGTTTACCCTCTCTCACCTTCTACTGAAATCATGTGGATGCCCATCCCCACCCCAAGGTGACTGAACTCCTTGATAAAATTATATCATATGTATCTTCACATCCCCAACAGCTCTTGACCCTGGAATGGACAGCATGTTTGTTGAAGAGATGACTGGCTATCTGAGGTACTTAAGAATTGTTTGTGGAGGATAATAGGTTCTGTGATTCTTATGTTTGTATGGCTCCTCGTTGCTCATGTCAGTGGTTCTTAACCTTCTTTGGGGGGTGGTCAAGGACTCTGCTACTGAGAACATGTTGGAATTTATGCTGCCTTTTCCCAGACGGGTGCACATTTGTGTGCATTTTGCACATATTTTCTAGAGTTTCATGGGGAGCCCTAAAGCCAGATCGTATAGACTCCAGTTAATAATCTCTAGCTAATAGGGTTAAAAATACACCCTGCAGCCTGGCATCAAAGCTCTTTAGGATGTGGGCAATATGTGTTCTCCCATGATGTACTAGTTGAGGCTCCTTCGGTAGCTAGTGGCAGAAATCCATTTGAGTCAGTATAAAAACAAAGTTATTTTTGTTTTTATGTGTAAGATTATTGCGGGGAGTTCACAGAATTGATGGAAGAACTGGAAAGGGATAAAAATCCAGATGTAGCTCCAAAAACCTTGGTGTTCTAGAACCAGGGGCATGAGTGATAGAAGTGTCATTTTATCTCCTTATTTATTTATATTACCAGGACGTGGCTGAGGGCAGCTTCAAGTTCATGTTTCACAGGCCTGTGAGCAGAGAAAAGGGCTCTTTTCTACAAGTTTTAATAATAGTAAAAATAAAAAGTCCCAGGGAAAGGCTCTAATTGGCTTGCCTTGGCTTCGTGCCCAACCGTGGACCAATTCCCGTGGCCAAGAAGGATGTTTGGGTCACATGCCCACGCTCACAATCACTGTGCCCAGGGAGGGGGAGAAGGCAAGAAAGAGGAAGGGAGCACTCATTTACATTACGTGGGTGGAGGGGTAAGACGTTTCCAGGATGGGGCAGCACGGTGGGATTGCTGGGGAATTGGCAGCTTGGATTCCTGTTTTCTATCATTTTTTATTTTTCTGAAATTCATTGTTCTAGCTGTGTTGTTCCTTGTCCTTCCCAGGTACTATTTATTGCCACCTCTGCTTCTCCCGGGTCTCCCTCCCCACCCCACTTGTCCTAGCCTCTTAGTTGGCTAGGGTTGCCATAACGAAGGACCACAAACTGGGTGGCCCAGAACAAGAGAAACTTATTCTCTCACAGCTCTGGAGGCCAGCAGCCTGACATCAGGGTGTCAGCATGGTTGAGTCCTCTGAGGGCTCTGAGGGAGAAAATGTTCTGTGCGGCTTGTCTTGTGAGCTTCTGGTGAAGCCATCTCTCTATGTCTCTTTCCTCTTCTTATAAGGACATCAGTCATATCAGATTCAGAGCTCACTCTACTTTAGCATGACCCCATCTTCGCTAGTGACATCTGCAACCATCCTATTCCCAAATAAGATCACATTCTGGTCATATTACTGGGAGTTAGAACTTTAAACATAGCTTTCGTTGGATGCAATTCAACCCACAATAGCCTCTCAGCCCAGCTTAATGCCGGTTTCTCCAGGAGGACTTGGGTGACCATCTTGGCTCAGATGTTTTCCTCTGAGCCCCCGCTGTCCTCTCTGTATGGCCTCACTACGCCGTGGAGACCAGCTCTCCATGGATATCTTTCTTTGTCATGAGACTGGCAGCTCCTTGAGGGCAAGGATCCAGATCTTTTTAATATTCGCCGAGGTGCCTAGAACAGCATGTGGCAGTTAATTTTATGTGTTGACTTGACTCAGTCACGAAGTGCCCAGATATTTGATTAAACATTATTCTGAGTGAGCCCGTGAGGGTGTTTTTAGATGAGATTAACATTTGAATTTGTAGACTGAGTAAAGCAGATTGTCCTCTCGAATGTGGGATGGCTTTATCCAGTCCCTCGGAGGCCTGAAAGGAACAGAAGACCGAGAAGAGAGAATTGGCTCTCTCTGCCTGTCTTCAAGCTCAGACATCAGCCTTCTTCTGCCTTTGGACTTGGACTCAGACTGGAACTTTCAATGCTAGCAGCTCTCCTGGGTCTCCAGCCTGCTGACTGCAGATCTTGGGGCGCCTCTGTCTCTATAATCATGTGACCCAATTCCTGATAATAAATCTCTCTCTATAGATGTATATATATTTATATATACAAGCATCCTGTTGGCTCTGCTTCTCTGAAGAAGCTAGACTAGGGCTAACCTACAGTGCCTCCCACAATGTGAGTGCCCAGTAAATGGCAGGGAATGAATGACGGGGTGATAGAAGGGTAATTAGAGTGTTGGGATACCTCCCAAACTCTCCTCACCCAGCTGGGGGGATGCCTTAGAGACTCTGGGGAAAAGTGACACTGTCCTCACTTGGTTGTTCTTAGCCTCAGCTGTACGTGGAGGAGCACCTTTAAGAGCTCTACAAATCTCTGGACCTCAGACCAATCAGCATCTGTGGGAAGGGGACCCAGGCACCAGTTGGGCTCTTGTCAAGCTCTGCTGTGAGTTTGCCACACACTCGAGGTTACAAAGCCCTGCTGGGGCAGCTCGAGAGCTCCAGGCTGGTACTGTGTGCTTTTCCCAAATGAGTCTCACCTTTGAACTTCTCTTGGGGCCAGGAAAGCATTATGATGGCACAAACTTTGGAGAGCAGTGTAAATTGGCTCCTGATTGACCAGGCCAGGGTACCTCCTAGGACTCAGAAAACCCAGTGTATGAAACTTGCTCTGAGTTAATGTCCTGTCTGCATTCAAGCTCAGATTCTTGGAGGAGGGCCTCCAAGAAGGAGCATTTTCATGCAAAGTGTGAGCAGGCTCTGTGTCAGCTGTCAGCACCAGGAAAGGAAAAGGACCAGGGGTGCTCTGTGGGTAGTTGGTGACAATGGGATGTCACCAAGAGTTACTACTAGGGAAAGAAAAGCGTCAGCACTGACAATGCCTTGGTGGGGTGCGGGAGGAGCCCAGAGCCCCCCGGGTGCTTTGGAAAGCCACATTTCAGGCCTATGTGCGGGAATGGCTGGCTGGGGCTGCTGACGCTGGGCTTGCAGCAGGAGATCAAAGCCTCAGGGCGCCTCGGCTGGGGTGGTAGCTGGCCACTGTGTTCTGGCCTCCTGGCCACTCCATAAACCATCTCTGACAGGGTGGCATCTCCGGCAGGCCGGCGATGCAGAAGGGACCACGTGCAGCCATATTTCAGCCCGGACACCAGGACTTGAATGTGAGCATGTGCGTGTCTGGGCCTGAAGTTTCCCTGAAGCTGATTTGTGACCGTCTGAATTTACAGCCTTGGAGGACACCCGATCAACCAACTAGACCCATATGTGTTCAGTCCCCAAGCCTGCATCTCGGGGAGCACAAGGGGGAGGGTGGAAGGGCGGAGGGGGAGAGATTTTATTATGTTCCCTGCAATAGGTGGTGATATAGGTCCTATCAAGCGACGGGTTTTAAAGAGGCATTTTTAGGACATCTCATCGTCCTCTTGTCTCTCACCCAAGGTTGTCTGCAGAGCCTGGAGCCGAAGGGCCTTGTAGAAATTATTCAAAGGCACAAAAATTCCACAGGAACTGGATAGGAGACTGATACCCCAGAGTCCCCTCTTTGGCCTAGCAGCCCCAAGAACACTTAGCTTCATGACAGCAACTCTGCTTTGAAGGGAGCAGGACTCAGTTTCCCTTGCGATTGGGGAGCAGGCTATCTCTGCTTCTGGACACCCTTGGCGCACCCTACAGAAGGCCACAGGGCCTGTGATTTGTGCACAGGTGGGGGCAGGGGCAGTGTCCTATCTCTGTCTGAAGGCCAGGAGATGACCTCCACCGAGCCCTTCCAGCTCTGAGATCCAAGAATCAGTCAGTCAACAAGCATTCCTGGGGCTCTGTGTTCGGCCTAATTCTAGAAGGTTATGAATTACCGTTCTTTTTCCCAACAAAGACAGAGTCTAAAATGCTTTCCCTCAGGGACAGGTGACATGGACTTGTTCAGACAAAGGCAGGGCCTGACATCAGCTCCTTTCCTGAGAGAAGAATTGCAGCATCTCAGAGCGGAGCGCATGAGGGCACAGCAGGGGACAAAAGGAGAAGTGGGCAGAAAAGGGCCCTGTCAGTGGGTCACAGGTGACAAGCTTGCTTTCTCATCTCCCATCCCAGAAACAGAAGGCAGATGGTCCTGGGCATCTCGTGTTCTTCCTTGATCACCCCTTGTTAGGAGGCATGTGTACAGGGAATGTGGCCTCCCCGGCCGTGAAGGCAGGTGTGTGTGTGTGTGTGTGCACTCTACGCACCCCAAGCATAGAGACTCACTGGTAGCTAGGTGACACAAAGGAAGAGGCATGATGAGGTAAGAAAGGGTGCCTCAATTGGAGAAAGAGGACGGGTAGGGACTGAATGTTTGTGGCCCACCCCCCAAATTCTTACGTTGAAACCCTTCTCCCCCAGTGTGATGGATTAGGTAGGACCCGGGGCCCTTGGGGAGTAATTAGGATTTGACGAGGTCATGAGGGTGGAGACCCCCATGCATGGGATTAGTGCCCTCACTGAGTCACAAGAGGGCTTGCCCCTCCCTGCTCACTGCCACGTGAAGATTTGAGAAAGTGGCCCTCTGCATCGTGGAAGAGACTCGATATGCCACCCAGTTTATGATACTTTGTGGCAACAGCCAGAACAGACTAAGACAAGGGCTACGATTTAAGCAACAGCTCCGCAGTGTCCTAGCAGTGTGGCTTTGGGTGAGTCACTTACCCTCTCTGAGTATAAATTCATTCTGCTGGAAAAATGCATAATAACGCCTGCTCTGCTTTCCTCCTTCGCCTGATTGTTAGGAGAACTAAAGGATAGGATAGATATGGAACTGTTCCATAGAATCCCAGTTTTCTGAAACATTCAGAGAAAACAATCTCTGTGTTTGTTTTTGAAACAAAACACTGCCATGGGACTGCCTTTTCTTTTTTCTTGCGAAGGCTGAGAATGTTTCTCTACACATGGTTCCAAAATACTGTCAGCCTTCCATTTTAGTTTTGAATTTCTACCTGCCCTAAAGTTGCTCAACAATGAAACCTGGTTCCTCTTTGTGTGGATTCCTTGATCTTCTCTGCCCACCCTGCTATTTGGTGACCCGGGAAAATGAGCCAGGAGGGGGAGAGCAAGGGGCTCATCCAGAAATGCTCATGTTGGGGAAAGAGCCTGACTCCTGGATAAATGAAGTGTGGATTGCTGGCAGATTTCTTAAGATAATATTTGTGGCAGGAAAAATCATGTTCAGTTAAAAAATTGGCAGCAATTCTCTCAGGGAGAGAATAATCTTTTGTTTAGCAAAATACCTTGATGACTTTTTTGGGTACAAAAGGTGAGCTCGCCCCAGGACATGGCTTAGATGCCTCAGCCTGGAGGTGGTTTTCAACCTTGCTTGTACATTAGGAGCTTTGGAAAAGTTTGTGTGCATGTCCCCAACTCCAGAGCCTCTGATGTAATTGGCCTGGGGTAGGATCTGGGCATCACTGTTTTTAAACCCCCCTCCCCCCTAGAGAGTTTAATGTGTAGCCTGGGTTGATTTCCCTGCACCAGACCCAGACTAGAGGGGCTGGGAGAAGAGTGACAGAACTGGGGGGCTGGTAGCTTGGTGGGAGATGAGAGAGGGAAAGAGAGGTCACTTTGGGTGGGGGTAGGCTGGGCTCTCTGTGTAGAGATGACCAGCGAGGTGTTTCCAGTGCCCAGAGGAGCCAGGGACAGTTAACAAAGGAATCCCTGGCATTTAATTTTTAGGTCATTTGCTTCCCTGTGTGTAGTACATACAACACTACCCTATATCTTCAAGTCCTCAGTGAAAGTCTCTACCTGCCCAGTCTAGTGGCCGTAGTACTGTGGGGGAAATGCCAGAACTTGGGCTGGCCCCAGGGATGAACCAAAAAAAAAAAAAAAAAGAAGTCCAACACCTGCAGGAGATAAAAATTGGAGAAGGAATTGGAAATCCAGCAAGAGTAGGAAATTGGAGCCAGGAGGGAACGAGGACAAAATAGCCCCCCTACGAATCCTCTGGGATATTGGGAAGGATGCTTGGTTTCCTACCGTTTGTGGGCTAGGGATTCAAGGCAATTTTATTGAAATCTCAGTGGATAGTGCCTCAGCTGCTGGAGGACATGAAGACTTTACAAACAGCTGACACTCGAGCCAAAGAATAATAAATAATTCACCACCTTCCATTCTTTTTCACTGCACACACTCCATGTGTGGAATATCTTACAGTGATCACAGTTCATTCACATTCATCTCTCTTTGAGCTTTCCAACAGACCTGAGAGATGGGGAAGGAAGGAATTTGTCACATGCAATCGTGAGAAAAGGGGGTTCTAAAAAAAAAGGAAAAGGGGGTTCTCAGCGGCCATAGCTTGCATCCAGCAAGTTCCAGGAGTGGCGGAGCTTGAAGCATCATGGACTCCGAAGCATCACTCCTGGTTCTGACATGGTGCTCAGCCCACCATTTCTGCCTGAGTTTGGGTCTCCAGCAGCTTTGGCCCTGCAGGAAGAACCTTCTTGTGCCTTCACACTCTTTTGTTTTTAGACATGAGCTCTAGACCTAACATTTGCTTTAATCTCTTCTCTCTCTGCCATCTTTTCTCCCCTCTTTCTTTCTCTCTCCCCTTTCCCCATCTCCTCATCTCCATCCACCCACCGTTTCTTTGGCATTACATGTCCGTGCTCTCAGCCGGGAGACTTCCCCTAGATAACTGTGGTCATACACGGATTCTACCTAAGAGTGTTTTCGAGCCCTTTCTTGTTCTTTGGCCTTCTGTGTTTCTTTATCTGATTCCAGGATGAGTCAAATGTCCTTACCAGCACGGATTGCAGAATCCCTGGGTCTCTAACCGGGAAATGGTAGAACTGGGAGGGACTTCCTGGCTTTGCTCACGGACCCCCACAAGTTGTTGATGTAACACTCATTCTCAGCAGCTAGAGAGGACTAAACATATTAACTGGCTTTAACTGACCTTTGCTCTAGATTTAGAAGAGAGGAATGGTGACCCGTTTCTCCCGCGTGGAAGCAAACAGCGGAGTGTATTTTATGCCCAGGTGTTTGCCATATAGCTTGATACAAAACCATGTCCTGGAAAACTATAAGCCAATCTAATTTATAGAAATAAACTGAGTGAGAATCATTATTTTTTATTGGTACCACTTAATGTGAAGAAAATGCACATTTTCCAAAAATATGGAAAAAACGTTCCATTTGCCTTATTGGGTCCAAATGTTAGGTTTAAATTGTTTTACTATGCAAACTTTCTTTCATATCTTGGCAGTAGTGATTTCCATTTTTATTCCTTTGGTATCCATAATCTTATGAGAATCAAAAACATATGCTTTGAGATCACTGGACAGCTCCTTCTCCCACATTTTAAAAATGCACAAGGAAGGTTATTGCTCTGGTAGCAAAAATAACAGGAACACTATAGGAGAAAATTATGAGGACATCGAGGCTGAATGGGAAAGAAGTTCAAAAGGTGCATTCTGGTTTTCATGCTTTTGATTTGCAAGTCATTAAGCTGGAAGAGCCCCTGCCTCCTGCTGACTGCCACTAGGAATGTGATTTTTTCTTCTCTAATAGAGGGTTGCTTATTCAATGCTCCAGGTTTGCAATATTGGAGGAGAAGAGGGGATCTGGCTTTTCTAGTGCTTCTTGAGATGGGGTGCCTGTTGCCCCCCGGGGAGTTGGCTGAGAGTGGCTGGACTTCTCGCCTCCCTTTGTCTGCAGGAGGAGGGTGCGTTTGGCAGGGAGGCAGATGCATCCTACAAGTTTCAGTCTCAGGAATTTCAGGTTGACAGAGAGAAGTCAGTGAAGAGGTGAGTGCTTTGTGTTCACTCCTGAAAAAAAAAATTATTAGAAAAAAAAGGGAGGAGAGTCAGATATTGAAATGTGATGAAAGGCTCTTTTGCAGCCCGTGCCGAGAGCGATGGGCATCTCCCAGGACCACTGGCACAGACGCTTCAGGACTGGGGGCAAGAGAAATCCTTACCACAAGAAGCAGAAGTATGGGCTGGGACGCCTCGCTGCCAACACTAAGCTTGGCATACACACAGTCCACGTTCGGGGAGGCAATAAGAAGTACCATACCTCGAGGCTGGACGTGGGAAAATTCTCCTGGGATTCCAAGTGTTACATGCACAAAACAAGGATTGTTGACGTTGTCTACAATGCATCCAACAACGAACGGGTCCGCCCCAAGACCCTGGTGAAGAACTGGGTCACGCTCATTGAGAGCACACCGTACCCACAGTGTACGAGCCCCACTGCGCACTGCCCCTACGCCACAAGAAGGGGGCCAAGCTGACTCCTGAGGAGGGAGAGATTTTAAACACAAAATGATCAAAGCAAATTCAGAAGAAATATGATGAAAGGAAAAAAGAATGCCAAAATCAGCAGTCTTCTGGAGGCGCGGTTCCAGCACGGCAAGCTTCTGGCGTGCCTGGCTTCGAGACCAGGCCAGTGTGGCCGAGCAGATGGCTGTGTGCTAGAGGGCAAGGAGCTAGAGTGCCATCTGAGGAAAATCAAAGTCCAGAAAGGCAAATAAATCTTCCTCTCTTCTATCTTTGGTCATGTAAAAAAGGCGTTTATTGTTAAAAAGAAAAAATGTGATGAAAGGAAGGTGGGAAGGGTGTCAAAGGAGAATGGGAAGAACAGATGAAAGGCTCAGCATCCTTCAGGAGTAAGAGGTCAAGGGCCTCAGTGGCTTGCCCCATGAACCGGGTCATAGTCCAGACCTGGCATCGGCACGGTACAGAATGCCCACTGGCTGCTCAGTCAGCCAAGACTCATGTTTCCAGAAATACACCATGTCATTCTCTGACTCCTCCTCTGTGTGGCCATATTTGTCCTCACTGGGACTTCGGCCTTGCTCACCGCACGCAGCTGTATACTCCAGGTTTCCTCTGTCCATGAATCCACAATTAGTGAACAAATGTTTTAATCCACAGGTCATTCTTATATTTCTCTAACACTTGCTATTTTTTATCCTCAGTGACAATGTTACATTGGAATGTTCTCCCCTGGTCCATTCAAAAAACTCACTCTTTCAAAATTGACACAAGCATCTTATTCTCTATGAAACTCTACCTGATCTCCCAAAGCCAATCTATTTTGTTGCTCTTTTGAGGCCCCCTGTCCCGGGGTGGGGGAACACAATAATTATTGCCCTCATTCTTCTGTATCACGCTTTTCTTTCTACAGGGCTGGGAACTCTTCTACACGTAAACTCCTTAAGGGCAGGAACTGCCTTAATTACCCTGACTTTCTACACATTTCAGTTCCTAGCAAAGAATAGGTGCTTAGCAAATGCTTTTGAGTGGATGACTGGATGAATGGCATTCATTCATCTAAGCCCTGATTGGTTGCAAGGATGAGTAAAAAACGTACTTCATTCACAAATAGGCAAATGTAATTACAGTGGAAGTACTATAAATTTTTTTCATATTATACTATATATTAATTAGTTTCTGCATTCTAAGAGTGACAGGGAGCACTTCCAACTGTATGGTTAATAACCAAGTGGAATAATTCAGACCCCCTTGTATGAGAACTCCCTGACCCACATTCCACACTTACCTTGATTTTCTGACATTGGCCGTGGGTGTTAGTCAGGTAGCTGAATGATCGTTGCATGACCATCAGCTCATTTATCTCTGGAAATTGACACTGACTCTGCCGAACAAGACTTTAAAAATGCTGAGGGGAGGCACCCTCAGCACTGGGGTACAGTGTCTCGTTTGTTCGGGTGAGGAAGGCTTTCAATGACCATGATTCAGGAAGCAGGCTTGTGGCCATCTCTGCAGACCAGAGGGATGTAAGGGTCCCACCAGGAACGCATTTCACTGCATCAGGACCTCAGTCTCTGAGGAGACTCCCATCGCAGCCCTCAATAGCCAGTCTCCAGAGGCAAGTCAGATTTCCACTCATTCATGGGCAGCTTCTTCTCCAGGGCCAAGTCCTGCTCAGAACTCTCTTCATGAGGCTTAAAGGTAAAGCGGGCTTGTGCTCAGTAGACATGAGTGGAACATGTTAGTAATCAGTCAGACTGGAAGATGGGTAAGTGCAGGGAGCTGGAAGCCAAGGGCCCCCGGCCCCACCCACTTCCCCATCACTAGCCCCACCCACTTCCCCGTCACTAACTAGCCCCACCCACTTCCTCATTGTTAGCCTCAGGCAAGTTACTTAACTTCTCTGAGCCTCACCCTTCTTTTTTGCAACATGGGAGTCAAAATAGCATTTCTGCTCATCTTCCAGAATTGTTATGGGGATTAAATGAAACAAAGACTGTATACTTAACTAAAATACCAGTCTGTTTTGCTTCTTGTTGTATCCCTAGGGCCTCGCTGAGAGCCTGGGACATAGAAGGAGCTCAGATCCTTGGAGAAGTTGATGGCCCTTTGAGGGACAGAAGAGCATCATAGTGGCTCTTCCTCTTCCCCTAAGTGGCCTGAGGTGACCTCTGAAAATGGCTCGCTATTCGCTTGACCCAGAAAACCCTACGAAATCATGTAAATCAAGAGGTTCAAATCTTTGTGTTCACTTTAAGAACACATGTGAAACTGCCCAGGCCATCAAGGGTATGCATATCCGAAAAGCCACCAAGTATCTGAAAGACATCACTTTACAGAAGTAGTGTGTGCCATTCTGTCGATACAATGGTGGAGTTGGTAGGTGTGCCCAGGCCAAACAGTGGGACTGGACACAGGGTTGGTGGCCCAAGAAGAGTGCTGAATTTTTACTGCACATGCTTAAAAATGCAGAGAGTAATGCTGAACTTAAGGGTTTAGATGTTGATTCTCTGGTCATTGAGCACATCCAGGTGAACAAAGCCCCCAGGATGTGGCGTAGAACGTACAGGGCTCATGGTTGGATTTACCCATACATGAGCTCTCCCTGCCACATTGAGATGATCCTTACCGAAAAAGAGCAGATTGTTCCTAAACCAGAAGAGGAGGTTGCACAGAAGAAAAAGATATCCCAGAAGAAACGGAAGAAACAAAAACTTACGGCCCAGGAGTAAATTCTGCAGAATAAATGCAAATAAAAATAAAAAGAGAGAGAGAAAAAAAAAAGAAGAGCATCATAGTGTGTATGACTCCAACTGGCCTAGTTCAAATCCTAGCTCCACCTCTTTCGAGATATGTAGACCTTGAGTGAGTCACTTAAATTGTCTGTCACCGAGTCTCCCCTAATATGAACATCTTATAGAACCATGGGACATTTGTCAAAACTAAGAAATTAACATTATACATCATGTTGACTAAACTGCAGGCTTGTTTTGTGTGTCACCAGTTTTTCCACTAATGTCCTTTTCCTCTTCCAGGGTCCTGTGTCTTTAGTCTCATCCCATCTGGGGCAGTTTCTCAGTCTTCCTTTGTTTTCTATGACCTTGAGGGTTTTGAGGAGTACTGGTTAAGCACTTTGTAGGCTGTTCCTCACCTTAGGTTAGCCTGCTGTTTTCCCCACGATTAGATTGGGACTATGGGTTTTGGGAGAAACACCACAGCAGTGAGGTTCGGAGCCTACACTTTGATGAGAAATCTCTGTCTTTGCTGTCTTTTGCGTCTCCTTAATTTCTTTTCCTCTCTTTTGTAATTATCACCCTTCCCCCACTTCCCAAAATGGACTTGCAATCTGAGGAAACCAAAGGGTAAGAACCAAGTTGGGCTTTGAAGGGAAATTAGAATTTGGAGGTGATCAGGCATTTTGCTTGCCTGAGTCTCCATCATACTCGACAGGCCTCAGCCCACCACGAGGATATACCCTCCCTTACTCCAACCCACTCCTCCAGTTTGTGGGAATTGGGGAGAGGTTTTGTGTTGACACATGGCATACATTGAGTTTTATCTTCATTTCAAGTGCAGGTGCTACCATTTCAGTGATTCCCTGTGGGTCTCCTGCTCCTGCTTCTCAGAACGCCCATGCCTGCCCCTGTGCACACTCAGATTGTGCCCTCTATAACCCAGATCTCGTGCCGCCTCGCCTCTCCAAAGCCAGGCTGGAGTTCAAGGTGGGAATCCGGGTAGATGTACAGACACAATGGAAGACACATGTGGTGAGGGATTCTGGAAGAAGGCTCAGCACCTGGGCTAATGGTGAGGCCTCTGGGTAGGTGCCCACACTTCATTTCTGGTCTTCAGTGCCAGAAGAATTATGCTGATGCTCAACCAACCTCAACCCCACTCTTAGGTCACGTATCATATGTCACTGCTGTCCTTACTACCCCCATCAGACGCTCTAAGGTCATGAAGGAAGATAAGAGGGAGAGGACTTGACTGCCCATAAATCTTTGAAATGCAGGAACTTTCAGGTTGGGATTTCCATATTTAAAATTTATGACAATAAGAGGACTTGGTTTCTAGTCCCACATCTGCCTCTCCTGGAACCACTGCATTTACCCAAGGCTGCAGAGGGAGGGAGAGAGAATGAGGATGGAGTGTGTGTGTCCAAGTGACTGTGGACAGCAAGGTTGCCAAGGGTGCTGCCCCTGCTCTACCATAGCTGCAATCTCGCAGTGTCCCCTCCCAGCACGCACCTCCCACCTCCAATTGCCCCTGCTGGAGCCCACATTTCCCGAGCCTAAGTTTGTGGAAACCCCAGCTTGGTTTCAGCCAGTGGCCCCTCTCTTCCTAGGCTTCACACCTGAATCCATGATCCAGGCCTGAGCATCAGTATATGAGACAGACACCAAGTCCTCCATTCTCAGACCCTCCTCCCAAGAGCAGGTCCCTTGTGCAAGCAGCAAGAGAAAAAAGGGAAGGGAGAAATCTGAGAGCCAAAAGTCACCCAGCCTCCAGGTAACTACCATCGCTGCAAAAGAGAAATCCTTCAGGGCTCAGGCTCTGGCAGGCTCCTGTCGCCTCCATCCCAGCTCTAGGCTTCTCTGACCTGCTCTCCCACACCAGGCAATGCTGCCGAGCTGGGAAGGAGAATCCTTTGAAATAGATGATCCCCAAATGCATTGCATGAGAATTGATAAATAATTCAACCTTAATACAAAATGCTTTTTTTTTTTTAATACAAAATGCTTTTTGAGGAAGACAGTATTCTTGAAATAATTGAGGCCTAGTGCTCAAAACTCTAAATAGAAATACTTCAGCTAATGGTTATTAATCTTCTGAAATCACATTTCTTCATTTTGAAGATAGTTGAAAGATGGGGAGGGGGGAAGACCCACAAACAGGGTTGGCAAATTTCAAACTGAATATTTAATTTTCGCAGGATTTAGGCCAAAGCGCTGTGCAATTTGTAGGCTTGTGAAGGTTAAAATTCGTCAGACCACATGTTTTCTTGAGTTGCAAAATCATGACTGGGGGCTTAACGCAGGACGTCTTCAGCAGCAAATATTTGTTGGGGGAAAAGCCTTGTTTTAAACATAAGAAAGAAAGTGAAACTGATATTCTTCATGCATTTCTTTGAGCTGTAGCCTGGTCTGGCATTCATTTAAACCAAATATTCCTGCTGCTTTGCCTCTGCTGTGGCAGGACAGATCAGAAAGGGCCCAAGAAGGATCCATCAACTGTGAGCATTCAGAGCTGCTTGATGTGGATTCAGGCAGAACGTACTGGAGAACATCCCCAAATTATGTGTTCCGTGTTCAAAGAAACCACAGTTTCTGTTAGCTCCCCTCCACCCCAGTTTCACCAAAGGCAGCATGCTATGATGATAGGAGAATGGGCTGCGGCGGGGGATCAGTGTCTGAGGTTCAAGTCTGGGCTCCTTTGCTTGCTAACCGTGTGATCCTGGGTAAGTTTCTTGCTTTCCAAGTCTCCGTTTCCTTGTTTGTGAAATAGGGCAAATTATTCCCACCTTTCAAAGTCATCGTGAGTAGAGATGACAGTTTCCACCAGGGAAGCCCCCAGTATAGCTGCTGGAAGGTATGTAATAGGCGTCCTTTGAGTTCTGCACTGTAGAATGCTGCTTTGTCGTTGTTTATGCAGTTGGGCTATGATGAAACAGAAGAATCTTCTAGAAAGCGAGCCCTTGTCCATTCCACTGGCTCAGTCCCACCAATTATGACTGAAGGGTACTGAGAAATTTTATGGACATATTGCTTTTCGTCCTGCAGCTCAGAATTCAGGGTTGCATCCTGGTCTGACTCACTACAGGACAGACTGTGGGGAGCACAGTAGTCTGGGCCCACTCAAAAGTTTTTATCCTCATAGGTCTTTTTTCAGTGCTTTACCCTCACTTCTGAACGCCTTGTAGGATCTCTGCCTTCTATGGTTCTGAGGCTTGATGCTCCACATGACTTGCTCTTAGGACTGGCTTCAGATACAGGACTCCATGATCCAGTTTCCACTTAATTTATTCTACCCTCTACTGACTCCAGCAACTCTCTGGCCTCACTGAGATGCCCAATCCATTGGCCCTGATATGTTCTCACTAATCCCACCTTCCTCATGGCCCCAAGCTCTGGTTTCTTGGTCAGCACCATATCCACTGCCTTGCCAAGTTCTTACCTCCCTTACCCCTTTTCTTCCATACCATGCCCTTTCAATCTAGTTAAATCTAATTATGTTTCCACTGACTCATACCTGAGGTTCTGGATGCTGCTAGGGAAAAAAAATCCCATCATAACTCTGCTGCTTGGACTCTCTTTAAATCAATGACTATAGATCTCAAATTTCATACTTTCACTTACTTCCAGAAATCTCCAAAAGAACCTCACTTTACGCTGATGAACTTGCCTCATGTTGCTCATATATGAAGCCCAACCCTTCTGCTGTGCTCTGGAGAAGCCACTGTACAGCTGGGTAAATGACATGTTGTCTTCAGGAATGGAGGGATTAAAATAGAGTCCCACTCCACATTTCAGCCCAGATTGAACTAGTTGTGGTCCTCACCCCCTTTCCAAAATTTGCCAACCAGCGATCACATCATGTTGATTCTTCTCAGCAACAATGTGTAGTGACATCTGGGCCAAGTTCTTCTCTTCCATCTTTGTGTGTTGCCTTCAGAACCACTGGAGATGGCTCATGGCTGCCTCCACTGATGGTGACCATTGTGAGGACACCAATGTCTAGTTCAGAGATTGAACTAGACATTGCTGCAGTCTCTTAGATTCATCATCTCTGGGGGTTAGAGCACTTCTGATTCCCTACAGCAGTGGGAAAGGACCCCTCTGTATCTCTGAAATCTGGTGCTATAAGTTGTTGTCCATCCTGCCTACTTCTGGGTTCCTCCTAGTTACTAAATACAGTGCCCTCCCCATTAAAGTTCTGAGAGCTTTCATTCCTCCTTCCAGAAAAGAGCAAGCATGGGATTAATCAGTTTTTTGTACTGTTTTGTGAAAACAGAAAATCAGAGTGCATCTTGCCAGATATAATATCCACTCGCCCCAATGATGGATGATGAAAGTCTGATGACCTGGTAAAATGTAGATTGTTTCTCTGAGTCTCATCCTTATGAGGGTGTCATACATTAGAAGCACAGCCCCTAATACTCCCAGTGAGAGGATTGGGACTCAGTTCCTCATTTGTTCAAAGGTTGGGCTAGAGGATTTTTAAGGGTACTTCTAGCTCTGGAATTTTAATAAACATCTTGAATGATACCATGCATAACAATACTTTTAAAACTGTTTTAGGGTCCCTGAATAGAAAATCCTAAGGAAGCATGCCCTGAGGTCCCTGAATTTGAGTCTTCAATGGCCCATCAGTTTCCTGGTACAAAAGCCAACCTACTAATAATCATAACGCCTGGGGTGCCTGGGTGGCTCAGATGGTTAAGCGTCTGCCTCCGGCTCAGATCATGATCCCAGGGTCCTGGAATCGAGTGCCACGTTGGGCTCCCTGCTCAGTGGGGAGCCTGCTTCTCCCTCTCCTTCTCCCTCTCCTTCTCCCTCTCCTTCTCCCCTGCCTCTCCCCCTGCTTGTGCTCTCTCTGTCTCTCTGTCTCTCTCTCAAATAAATAAAATCTTTAAAAAAAATAATCATAATGTCGTCCTGGTGTGTCACAGCTGGTTAAGTCACAATGGAGTCAGGAAGCAACACTTCCCACACATGTCAGTGGGGAGCAGAACTCAAGGCTAGGGTGGTAGGGGAGGGTGGTCCCTCCCTTGAATAACGATAAAAAAACAAACCTAGGTGCTGAGACTAATTTGGACATAAGTGTGTGACCTTGGGGATATCTCTCTAAGCCTTGGTTTCCTCCTTTGTAAAACAGGAATGGAAATAATTCTTACTCTGGTTGTTTGGAGGATTGATTAAGTATGTGAAGTTCTTAGCATCTGAAATCGCATAATATGCAATCAACAATAATACTTATCATAATTACTGTCGAATTTTTTTTTTGAAGATTTTATTTATTTATTTGACAGAGAGAGAGAGAGAGAGAGCACACAAGCAGGGAGAGTGGCGGGCAAAGGCAGAGGGAGAAGCAGGCTCCCCACAGAGCAGGGGGAGCCTGATGTGGGACTCGATCCCAGGACCCCAGGATCATGACCTGAGCCAAAGGCAGTTGCTTAACCAACTGAGCCACCCAGGCACCCGAGTATTAAGATGAGAGGAGGGTTCCTTTTTTTTTTTTTTTTTAAAGATTTTATTTATTTATTTATTGAGAGAGAGTGAGCAAGCATGAGCAAGTGAAAGGGCGGGGGGAGAGGGAGAGAGAGAATCTCATGCATACTCTGTTGAGCAGAGCCTGACTCGGGGTTCCATCCCAGGACCCTAAGATCAGGACCTGAGCCAAAATCAAGAGTCAGCTCCTCAACCGACTGAGCCACCCAGGTGCCCTGAGGGGAGGCTTTCTTAAAGGCTGGTGATAGATTCTGGGGAGCAAGGCCTTTGCTGGTGCTCCTGATGTCCAGGTATATGGGTGGCCACTTCTGCTTGGTAGGCTCAGCTCTAGCTATCAACCTCACATCCTCATACCCTGGACCCTCAAAACTTCTCTGCCTCAAACACAACCTTCTAGAAGACCTCATCTGCATGATTTCTGCTGTTGCGACAAAGTAAATCAGAGAGGGTGCTCCAGCTCCCTGGGAAAGGTGGGGTAGAATACACCACTGTCCTCACACCACACAGCACATGAGCTTTTCTCTTCCCCTCAAGATGACAGAAGGAGCTTTGCTCATAGACTGAAATCCCAGCTTGGCTTGGAATGGTCCTCACTGCCTCATCCCAGGTCCTGATTCCTCATGTCTTTTGGCAGCTTGAACGGTCGAAGAGCTTCCCCAGCGTTCCAGCAAAGCGTCAAACAGTCATGCTGGCTCTCACACTTTTGTATTCTTACAGAATCGTGTGAATCCGGAAGACCCTGAGCTGCTAATCCCCTTGTTGACGGCATTCTCGGTCTTTTGACTGAGAGTTAGCCCAGTGAATTTGTGGAAGTCAAAAGATATTGGACATGGGGAGATTTGGGTTTAAATCCTAACTCTGCCATTCAGTCTAACCATGTGACATTGGCAGAGAGATTTATCTTCCTGAGCCTCAGGCTTTGATTAATGAGAAGAGGCTGATAAGAGCGTCTGGGTGAGTGTAGACCTCCACTTGCTGGCAGAGATGCCCCTATTATATCTTTCGGTAAACAGGAAGTTATACGATGTTCTGTAGAGTATAATCACAGTTTTGGAAAAGGAAGATATACATTCACAGAAAAAAAGGCAATATTTACCCAAATTTTTATGGGGTTACTTCTGGGTAATAAAATGGCAGGTGGTTTGTAATTATTTTCTTTGAAGATTATTGTTTTTGTAATCAGAAAATAAAATGCAAGAGCAAAATGAAAGGTATTTACTTTTTTTAAAAAAAGATACACTTTCCTTAAGGTTTTTATAGTTTCATAGGAGGAGAGGCACAGATCTCTCTCTGCAAGGCACTCAGAGAAGGGGCAGATGAATAGCACCATCGGGGCTGCTGGGGTCAGACTTTCTTGAATCACCACAGGCCGAGGAGTGAGGAAGTCTTCAGCAAGGAAATACAACTTGAACTAGGTCTTAAGATGACAGAAGCAACTGACATGCACTTGATGATGTTAGGCAGGTGTTTAGGTAACTCACCAGCCTCAACTGCTCAGAATTCCAAAATGGTAGTGGCCAAAATCAATAAATTATCTTTACGCATCTGTACTTTGCTTGGTCTTATACTAGTCCCTATTATTTTATGTTTTTTAATAAATAAAATAATCGAAATCTTTTTAACATTAGAATTAACAATTTGGCAAATATTAAATGCTTACCAAAAAACAGCAACATTTATATACATGCTATTTAGATATACACCCTTACACATATATTTATACATTCATACACATACTTATAAATAGTTTTCTTCCTTGTCTGATGCTATAAATACCAAAACTGCAGCATGAATGGAAAAAAAAATCCAGATTCACTTGAGCCTGAGATTGGGTGCAGGCAAGAGGACAAAAAAACATGCTTTCCAGAAAGCAGTTTCCTCTGCAGCTTGGGAGCCATGGCTGGGAGTACCCCTGGATATCTGACACTGGGTGTTCCCAGTGCAAATGGAGAGGTCATCTGGAGGTGGTCACCGTGGGGCAGCTTGGCTTGGCCAGAGGTGATGGTGCCCATCCATCCCAAGAACACTGGGCACCAAGGTCTCAGCTTCTCTTTGTCTTGCCAGTTTTAGCTGTAGATGGTTACCAAGTGTCCTAGAAGATGGGACATCCAAGGGAGCTCAGGAAAGATCAAAGCAACCTATTCAGGGGAGGGGGTATGGCACAGACGGAAGTCACCAAGCACATCTGGGATCTTCCTCAAAGTTCCACATCTACCTATTCAGGTTTATCTTGCATCCCTTCTCCCTCTGCTCCACACCCAGCCAGTCTGAGCTATTGAATGTATATGTGCTTTCTTAAATCTTTGTGCCTGGAACACGTTACGACTTTTCCACATTATGTGGTTCTCTGCCTTCTGGCAAACTTATTTTCATCATTGATAACCCAGCTCAAGCTCCCTTTCCTTACTCTTGTTTGACTTCTACTTTTGTTTCAAACCTTCTTGCATTTTTAAAAATGGAAGTTATTTCTTATCTCTTTGAATATTCTAAACACAATTATTTTGACATCTTTTAAAAGACTATTCCGTGAAATTAATTTCATCTGGTGTGAATTCCTGTTCTGATATTGGCTGTTTTCAGAGTGTTAGATTCCTTCCTGTGTTTTGGAATTTTGCAGTCTCACTTTGCATGTGATGTTTTTGTTTATTATTTTTTCTCTCTCTCCTTCTGTGTTCGCCCAGGGGCAGGGCGGGGGTGTGGTCCTCTCATTTCTCCCAAGTCCAGAACCAGATCTAATGGAAGTTCAGCTTCCAGGGTGGCATGGGGACATTCCAGATCCAGCCACAGGCCAATGGGCCCTTAGTTCTGTCCCTAGTCATGAGGCTCTTCCTTCCTTCCTTCCTTCCTTCCTTCCTTCCTTCCTTCCTTCCTTCTATAGCATTCCTAGGTCATGGTCTTCTGAGACAGTAGTCCCAGGTAATTGGGAGCAACAGGTTTTACTCAGTGAGAGGATGGTGTGGAATTTTGTCCCAGCCTGACTTCAAGCAGAGACACTGCCTGTCACCTCCATCCTGATGCTTTTACCTGCTTCCACAAGCCTGCAACTCAGCCAGATTTTCACTGGGTATTTCTGTTCTACTTCTGGTCTACCGCAAGAATATCTTGGTTTCCATAGTGACTCTGCCTTTTTTGTTCCCCTTTTGCATTTTCTCTACCTTTGCTCTGTACCATGGGCAGAGAGGACATGTAGCTTTGAAGTAACTGTGCTACCTTGACCAGAGGGGTCTTCCCCCTTTGCATTACTGAATATTTTCATATGTCTGGAAATTATTCTCTGATTGAGGTATGTTCCACTCAGTCCCAGACAGAAAGACTTGATTGAAGTTTTTCCTTGTCAACTGAGAATTCCAATAATTAGCACGAGAGAAGACAGAAGATACAAGGACGTGACCATCAGTGTGGACATTCATTTCTGCCTGGAAGCGAATCGATCTTGGAAGTCCGTAGCCGGCAGCGTAGCAAATCCCTCTCCAACTAGTTAGAGTGTCCTGGGTCCCGCTGCTGTATGCAGTAGGCTGTGAGGGCAGCCTGAGCGGCCAGAGCCAGAGGAGTCCTCCTTACCAGCTGCTTGGTTGTTTCGTTGCTTCTCTGGTCCTCTCTCTGATCACAGGGATGCTAGGGAGTCTGGACACTGCGAGAGAGCAGAGGCAGTGGGACATTCCTCCTGCTTGGTTGCAGGGCTTCATTGCCCCTGGGTGGTGGCTGGTGGTGGACAGGAAGGCACTTCCCCGATGCCCTTGCTCCTCCTCTTGCACAACCACCTGCACAAAATGCCTCAGGGATTCAGGTGGATGTGTGGCTCCCTTCTCCAGTAGAGACTTTCCTTGTAACACTGGCTTCAGCATTTCGGAAGGAAATTGGGTGAGAAGGGAATTCAAACAACATAGTATCTTGGAAGGATGCTTGACATTTTGTCTTAACTATCTCTGTATGCCACACAGAATCTAGGCCTGGACAGGATATGGAACAGCCATTTAATTCTTATTTGATTGATTGAAAATCCAGGTGATTTTTCAATTTGAGAATAAAAAGCTTAATTTCTCTTTGTAACAAATAGTTGCAAACACACAACGTGTAGCCAGTGGCTTCTCTAAAGTGCCCAGCCCCTTCTGAAGTATTCTCTGTACTTGTCAGGATCCTTCCAGTGGCAAGTGATAGACACCCAGGAGAATATATTCACTCCTGGGACTAGAAAATCCAGAGGTGACACAGGCCACAGACACAACCGGATGTGGGACCAAGCCAGCCTCCCTTTCTGATTCTGCTCTTCCCCTGGGCTGGCCTCATTCTTTCCTGTTTTTGGAGGCAGTAGAGCACAATGGTTAAGAGCATAGCTCTGCTAGCCAGATGGCTGTGTGACCCCGAGCAAGTTAATTAACCTCTCTGGGCCTCAGTTTCATCATCTGGAGAAATGCCATGCTAATAATGGGGATCCTCTCATGGGTTGTTGTGAGGCTTACATTAGCAAATGTATGTAACCCCGGAGGGCAGCGCCTAGCCCACAGTAAGCGCAGTAAGCTCTGTGTAGTACAGGTGACCACTGATGTTGTTGTTTTCTCTCTATAGGCTGGGGAGAAGGATGTGGCCTTAGATGGTTGCAGACTTAAATCATCCTAGCCCAGAGGAAAGAAGTTTCTTTGTGTTAGTGCCCAGACCTTGGGCCTGTTGCCATGATCAGGGCTGTTGGTTCCTGTGATTGACAGGCCCACCCTAATTACAAGGACTTGGGGACCAACAGTTCGCCCAAGAGGCAGGAGGCATTTTACCATCCACTCAGTCAATGTCTGTTATGGACTAGGCACAATTCTGAGCCTCGGAGTTAAAGCAGTGGTAACCGAGAGTTCTCTGCCCTCATGGAACTTACATCTTACTAATAGCAAGAGGAGACATTCAATGCACAAATAAATGGAAGACGATATTAAATGTAATAAGTGCTATGTTTAATATAAAACAAAGAGATGTCTGGGAGGGTGACTCAGGGTGGTCAAAAAAGGCATCTCTGAGTAGGGCACCTTGAAGCCGAGACCTGAATGCCAAGGAGTCAGCCATGCACAGATGTGTAGGAAGAACGTTCTGGGTAGATGGAGTAGCTAAGGCAACGGCCTCAAGGCAGGTGTGAGCTCCATGCGTTTGGGAAGGGGAGAGGCAGAAAGTGTGGTGAGAGCTCACTAAGGAGGGAGAAGAGTAGGCAGCCAGGTTGGAAAGGGAACTGTCACAGGTGTGGGGGATGTGGGAGGAATTGATTGCTGCTTTTAAGAAACTGATGTTGTCCAAAGCCCACTGTGGCTGCTATGAAGGGAAGAGGCTTTGGGGAAGCAGGTCTGGGGGCAGGAGAGGAGTCAGGGGGCTGCCACAGTGTCTGGATGAGAGATGGTGGTGGTGTGGACAAGAGGATCAGTGGGGATGGGTCCCAGGAGACGGATGGAAGCGGGGCAGGTAGGATGGCTGGTGGAATGGACATGGGGAAGAGAACCAAGAACTACAACTGGGCTTGTATTTGGAGCTGGGTAAACAGGGTGTTCTTTCACAAGATGGGGATGATTGGAGGAGGGACTGGGAGAAAACGCAGAGTTCTGTGTTAGATTTGCTAAGTTGATGTTTCTGGGAGACAGCCAGGTGGAGATAGCAAATAGGCACTAGAAACGTGCACCTGGAATTCAGGGGTGAGGGCGGGGCTGGGAATGGAGCCATCAGCAGGTGGATGACATTAGAACTGTGGGCAGGATGAGGTCACCTGGGGAGGGAGTGAAGCTGGCAGGGAGAAGGGTTGCCGGGATAGAGCGGAGGAGGCGGGAAGGAATGCTGGCTAGAATGTAAGAAGACCTGTCCGCTTGCTTTTCTGAGAAAGGTAAGACCCTGGTGCAAAGTTCTTCATGGGAGGTTTGGCCAGAATGAGAAGGGAGAGAATCCCCTTGGTTCTCCTGGTGGCTCACCTTCACCAGGCTACCGGAATGCTCCCAACGCTGGACAATCAGCTTTGAACAATCTTGCTTAACTTCCTCAGGCACTGATTTTATTAGTTAATTGATCTTTGTTCTCTTTTGGGGTGTTTTATTTTCGTTAAACTTGCTGCGGTTTTGCATCTTTCCGGAGTTTCTGAAAATTTATGAGCTCTGGATTTGCATACTGTTCACACAGAGAGGGGTTCTTTGGGGGTCCTGTCTCCACGGGGAGAGTTTGAAGGGTAGGGGGAGATTACTGGACCTCCTTCCCCCTCATTTCAACAACAGAGTTGTACATTTTGCTGTTTTATACAGCAATCTGTGTAGGATTAGGAATCATTTGAAGAAAGCATTTTATAGTCACAGAAATAGGAAAACCACAGTGGTGGAACCTCAGCTTGTTGAAGGCAGAGATCATGTCTCACCGTGCATTCTGCTTCCTCTAAGGGGCTGAGCCCCTCTTGGCACCCAGCGGACTCTCAGTAAACTTTGGTTGAGTGGAGTTGTAGCAGGAGTCTGCAGGCTTGAAAGGTAGCTGCCTTCACACACAGGTTGTGTTCGGCAGGGATTCGGATTCTCAGCCTCTAATTGTACATCAGAGGTGATTAACTGTGGCTGCAGGACTTCCCATGCAGCATGGAAGCAATTACATTAAAATGAAGCTGGGGATTCCAGTAATCTCCTTGGAGTAGACAAATAAACTTTGAAATCGTTTACAAATGATGCACCAAATCTGTGTGGCATCTGCTCATTGTAGGGGGAAAATGGGTTTCTTCCAAGAGGGTTTTCATGTGATGACATTGCTGTTTCTCGTGATGAGGAAGGAAAACACGAGGTGCTTGCCGGGCCGACCCCGCCTCGGACCTGGACTCTGGGCATCCTTGGTGTGTGTGAGGAAACCAAGAGCCAGTCCCCCTGTCTGGTGTCGGCCTCTCACTCCTTGGAAGGTATTCTGGTGTGAGATGGGGACCCGAGCACTGGCCACTGCTCATGGGAGGATGTTTTCTCAGCTTTGCCTTTTCCAGGCTGGTGATGGGGGGCAGGGGGGTGCCCTTTGACAGGCTTTGATGACAAGCCAAGAAGTTAGGAGAGCCTGTCCCAGACACACTCCCCTGGCATGGCATTATGCTTGGGTGCCCAAGCCAAGAAGGAGGGGGTTCAGAGTGGTCACATTGTATGTGAGGGCACATTCCCGAAGGCCTTGCCTCATCCAAATCTTACATAATTCAAGACTAATTTTCCTATAAATAACTCTTTGATAAATAAAGTTATGAAAATGTATAAAGTGGCGAGAATGCATTCTTGAAGCATGTAAGTTTCAACTTTTGGAGTCTGGGGCATATTAGATGACATTCCTGGGCAGCAGTGGCAGCATTGAAACTTCCATTAGCTTGGGTATATATAGCTACCTTTTGTAAACTTAAAGGTGCAACATGTTTAGCGTGGCTTTTACTTGTCTAGCATTCTCTATGATCATTGTCACAGTGTTGCCTGGTAAACTAAACGTGCAGCACCCAGAGGTGCTTGTCTGATTTCTTCCCAGGATGTTGTTGCCTCTCATTTCTGGTCCAAAGTATTACTGCTGCTAGCATTATTATTGCTTAATGAATGCTTGGATGATACTGCTCTAAGATAGAAAAAAGATTTTAAGTTATAATAATAGTAAATGTTGAAGAACCCACACGAGTCATGAGTGCAAATACAACAGCTTGATTTATGAGATATTGTTAAAAGATGGCAGGTTGTTCTACTTAATAGCTAAAATGGTTCTATCATGTGATCTTAATGGGAAACATAGTTTCTAATTCATTCAGCCAGATAGATCGGAAATGATGTGATCCCAGAGAAATTTTCAAAAAAAGTTGGATTCATATTATTTCAAAATTTGTGTACACAGTTAATTAAAAAAAATTGTCCTATTTCGGATTTGGAGAATTCAAAATCACATATCATCCGTGCCATGATCAGCTAGGATTATTTAACTCTCTCAACAGCTAAAATCTCTTAAGTAAATGAGGAATTGTGTTATGAGGACACTGGTGTGCGTCAGAGAAGTCTCAAGCCCCTGTACCTGGGTTTCAGGAACAGCTGAAACTAGGGGCTTCAAACTGTCAGTGTTTTTTTCCTCTGTTTTTTGCTTTTGTTTCCCTGAATGTGTTGAGACTCGATTTTTCTCTCTCACAAAGCTGGCTATGTCCTTTGTGGGGTCTGGTGCAAAACAAAAATTGAGGGCCTCTTGTCCAAAAAGCAGGGAAAATATGTTTTCCTTGTTTCCATGGTCTGTCTTTAAACCTGTTATGGGTTTTTATTTGCTGTTTATTTTCTCTCTCTCCAGGGCACAAGGATATTTGCAGGGCAAGTGGGACCCTCACCCAGAGTGGGCACTGTGACTCAGTGCATGAGATGTACGCGCCTCCCAACACTCCCCACATGGGGAGCAGGGTCAGAGGAGGATAGGAGCATCCCAGAATCTATTCAAGGGAGGCAGGGAGGTGGCAGGAGGCTCCCAGCCCTGATGCTTAGTGCATTGTCTTATGGGACTTTGCTTGCTGTATTAGTTTCCTACATCTGTGTGTCTCACAGTTCTGGAGGCTACAAGTCCACGGTCAAGGTGTCTTCAGGGTTGGTTCCTTTTGAGGGCTGTGGGGGAGAATCTGTTTCATGCCTTCCCCCATTTCCTGGTGGTCTCAGACATGGTTTGGTTTGTAGAGGGTGATCTCTCTATGCCTTCCTGTCTTCTTTGTGTATGTGTCTGTCTCTGTGTCCAAATTTCCCCGTTTTATAAGGACACCAGACATGTTGGATTAGATCCCACCTCATTCCAGTATGACCTCATCTTAACTAATTACATCTGCAACAGCCTTATTTCCAAAGAAGATCACATTCTGAGGTGCTGGGAATTAAGACTTCAACATATACATCTGGGAGGGGACGCAATTCAGCCCATAACACTTACACACAGAAATTCAAAGATAAAAGCATTAAGAATTTTAAAACAGCAACTGTGGAGCATTAAACCCCAAATGGGGCTCCCCTTCTGAGCACGCAGCCGGTGGGACTGCACGGATCATTTGCCTGCTCACCCAGCATTTCCCATGTGGCAGGAAACGTGGCTCTTTAGATTTAGCGCCTCGGAGAGAGATGACTCTACCCTCTCACTGCTGGATACACATGGTATCGGAATTTACCTCTGAACCTGGAGGTGCCCCTGGGGCCAATGGCAGAAACCCACAGGTACTACCAACTCTGTGTTCTAAAGACAACTGTCCATGAACAGACTCCTGCCCACCCACTGTCTCCTCCCCAACTAGAGCTTACTACCAGGTGGCAAAACCATCTCTACTTTCTTCACCATCACCAACACCCTCACCCATCCCGCCCCTATACTCCATAAGCAGAGGACTAGGGAGGGAGAGGGGGTCGAGATATTTGGGCTAGGGTCATTGTCTTCATGGGAATGGCAGTGGGATCCTGGTTGGTCTCTCCCAGCAAGGCAGGGGGCGTGGATTAGCTCATCTGGGTTAGCAACAGAAGAAGCTGGAGCCCACAGTGGGAAGTTGAGTACACATGTCTGTGTAAGTTTAAAACTCCTTCCAGAAATGAGGGGGGAATTACCCTCATTGAGTCTTTCTGACATGTCCACTCCATATGTGTCAATACACAGTTACCTAAGATGGGTATGCTCTGCCTAACTTTTTATGCCCAAGTTTACTGAATATTATAAAAGCAGTTGTTCAATCCTGTTCATTTTACCTCTGTAATGTCCCTAATATCTGTTCTTATTATTGAAGACTTTAACAGGCTCTCCCTGCCTCTAACCCCTACCTTCAGTTCTCAGTCCTTCAACACAGATGACTTTGCTGGGAAGAAACTATTCCACTGAATAAAGTCCCATTAATGCTTGAATGACTAACAGGCTCAGGATAATCCCAGGAGTATTTGCATTTTAAAATAAGAGTTAATTAACCCATGACTTTTAAAATAGTGGGTTTTCACACTGCTTAATAAATACATGTGCAAGACGTCAGATCTAGGGTAGAAATGGTTTGGGACAGGGAGGAAACTTGTCACCATGCTGACCCTGCCTATCATTACTCAGAGTTAGAACCCCATGCTCTGGAGCCAGACTGCTTGGGATCCCCCTAACTCAGTGGTCTTGGGTTACTTACTCATCTGTGAAAGGGGCAGATGATAGAGTATTTACCCTATATTGTTGTTGTGAGGATTAAATATGATAATTCCACAAAAGTCTTTAACAGAATCCCTTTACAAATTTAGTGTTCAAGAGATGTTAGCTATTGTTATCATAATATCATTGCCATCATCATTATTATTAATGTGTGCCTGCTTTTCAATCCTTTGCCCTGTTCTCTACTTTTAAATATTTGTTTATTCATTCATTCATTCATTCATTCATTTATTCACTCCTTGTGATTGGTGCCATGACAGGGGAGGAAATCAATGATTGTGTGTGTTTGCTCCTGGGATCTGCACTTGAAAACATAACATGAAGCGATTTGCCTATCCCCACATGGTAGCCTGCTAAATGGGCATTTGTAAGGCATGTCCCCTACCTCATTCTCTTCCTTTACAGTCTTCACTGTTCTTGGTCTATTACTCTTTCACATACCTTTTAGAATCAGTTTGTTAAATTCACACAAAATGTTGGAGTTTGATTAAAATGGCATCAAACCTGTATATAAATTTGCAAGAAAACTGGCTTTTTTACAAAACTGAGCCCTCTATCCATAAGCATTTATTTGGGCCTTCTTTACTATCTTCAGTGAAGTTTTTATAATTTTCTCTATAAAGTGGGTTTCATATCTTATGTTAGATTTATTCCTAAGTATTTCATATTTTTGATGGTATAGTAAGCAATATCTATCTTAAAATTTTATTTTTGAACTGTTTCTTGCTAGTGTATAGAAATGTAATTGACCTTTACTGATTTTTTTATATATAATAGCTTTGCTAAATTCACTTATTAATTCTAATGGTCATCTGTAACTTCTTTTGTGCTTTCTATTTGGCAATTATACCATATTTGAATATTAACACTTTTGTTCCTTTCTTTCATCCTTACCTCTACTATTTTTTTTTTCTTACTTTACAGCACTGGCTATGATCTAAAGTACATTAGTCAATAAAAAGGGACATTTTTGTATTTTTTTTATTTTAAAGGGAGAGATGTCTCCTGTAGATTTTTAAAAAAGAAAGCCAAAGACATTCTCTTCTGTTGTCAGTTTGCCAATTTATTTTTATTATTATGGAAGAGTATTAAAGTCTATTAAATGCCTTCTATACATTTGTTGAGATGAGGTGTTGGTATCTCTTGCCCTTTATACATTGCAGGATTCAGTTTGTTAACATATTAATTTTTCTGTAGTATCCTTATTAAATTTTGTTATTGAAGTTTTGTTATTAAATTTTTGTTAATGACCTTGTAAAGTGATCTGGAGGGTATTCCCTTTTTTAACTATTCCTTGGGATATTTTTTCTAAGACCACATTTCTTTGTTTCATAAATGTTTGGTGGATCTTGTTTGTAAATCATCTGGGCTTGGTGCGATGGGTTATGTTTTGCGAGTATATATGTTAGTTAGTGTGAAGTACTTAAAATACAGACTCAGTTTATTTAGCAGTTTTAGGACAGAATTTATTTTTTTCTTTGGTTCAATTTTGGCAAGTTGTGTTTTTCTAGGAATTTGTCAATTTTCTCTTATCAGATTTATTGGTGTGAAAGTATTCATAATATCCTCATGTTATCCTTTGAATTTTTGCTGCCTTTTTCATTCCTAATGTTTATTTATGCCTGGTTCTTCCATTTTTTGGAACCAGTCTTACCAGAAGTTTGTTGATTTCACTGGGGTTAATTTTAAAAAAAGAACTATTGGCTTTGTTTTACATTTTATTTTTGTTTATAATCATTATTATTTTCCTCCTCCTACTTTTCTATAGATATATTCTGTCATTCTCTTCTCCTAGTTTTTAAACTGAATGGTTAGCTCATTAATATTTAGCCTTTCTTCTTTCCTATTAAAGGCTTTTTGGACTAGAAATTTTCCTATTAAAACAGATTTATCTTCATCTTAAATACAATAAGTCCCACATGATATAGGGTATGCTGTTTATCATACAGTTCTAAATATTTTCTAATTTTGTCTATGACACATGAGTTATTTAGATACATATTTCTTAATTCCCAAACCTATGAGTGTTTCTAATTATTTTTTTATTGACTTTTAAATTTAATTGCATCGTGATCTGAGCTGATCAGAGAATGTAGTCTGTATGACACCAATATGTGAAGTATATTGTGGCTTGTTTTATGGCCAAATATGTGTCAGTTTTCATAAATGCTCCTTGTAGATGTGCTTGGAAATAATGTGTATTCTTTAGTCCTTGGGTTTAAAGCTCTATATTCATCTATTAGATCAAATTTCTCACGGTATGTCCTATGGAGGACAATTTGGCATTTTGTAACAAGATTACCAATGCCTTTCTCATCATTTCAGCATATCCAGTTGTAAATATAAGAAAATGCTAAGATGTACTTTTGCAAGTATGAGCTACAAATCTGTAGTGTGCAAGGATAAAAATAATTTAGTATATTGTCTTTGATAGCAAAAACAGCTTTAAGTGCCCATTAGTAGGGGACAATTTGTATAAACTAGGTTTCAACTTTACAATTAGCTACTGTGTAGCTATAAAAAAGAATCAGAATTCCAATTAATAAATGGAGAAGGAATGAGGGAAATAGGACATCTCCATTAGAACATTACAGTAATAGTCACTGTAGACAACATGCAGAACGCTAAAATGAATGGGTGAAACTTTAAGGAAAAATAGGGTGTTTTCATAGCTTCAAATGATCTCCCTCAGAATATTTGTCAACTATTGTTGTGCTCACAAATCAAGAAATGAGCATAACCTAGATGAAGAAAACATTATGACATTACAAAAGGACACAGAGACTTGAGCAAATGGAAAGATGTGATACAAAATTAGAGATTCTAATTATTCATAAAGAGGATTGCTATAGCTTCATGATGGATTCATCTCTTTATTTTATACAGTGTTTTTCTCTGTACTTGGTAATCATCTTTGCTCTGACACCTACTTTACCTCATGGTAATATATCCACTCCTGCTTGCTTTTGATTAAGATTTTCCATTCATTGTTTATCTTTTTCCATCCTTTTACTTTCAACTTGCCTATGTCATTATATTTGAAGTCAGTTTATTGTAGATAGGATTTAGTTGGGTTATACTTTTTTCAGCCACTCTGCTGATCTTTGTTTATTGTTATATTTTAGACCATTTACACTTTGTGTGATCATAAATTAAGGTGTATGTCTGACATTGTATATTTTTGCTTTCTGTTTGTTCCTTCTCTATTTCGTGTCTCTGTTTTCTTTTTTTCTACTGTCTTTTGGGCTACAAAAACTTATTTTTAGAATTCCAGTTTGATTTACAGTCCACATGAGTGTATCTTTTTGAAAAAATTTTTAATGGTTGCTGTAGGCATTAAAATATATATAAAAAACTTATCACAATTTACCAGTTTGAGTGAAGTATAGACACTTTACCTCTCTTAAAGTCTCTTTGTCCACCACATAAAATTGTCTTAAACATTTCTTCTATATATGTTGAGGTCCACATCAGACAATGTTTAGAAAACTCAAAAGCAGAAGGAAAGTCTATAATATTTACCCATATTTTTGCTCTTTCCATTGTTCTTCCTTCCTTCCAGATGTTCCAGATCCCTTTTTTTAATTTAATAATTTCCGTTCTATTTAGAGAACTTCCCTTAGCCATTCTTTTAGGATAGATCTTCTGGCAACACATTCTCTTAGTTTTCCTTCATTCAAGGATGTCTTTATTTCCCTTTTGTTTCTGAAAGATAAATTTTTTGGCTATAGCATTTGGGGTTGACAGTTCTTTTCTTTCAGCACTTGAAAAATGTTTTTCCACTTCCTTCTGGCCTTCATGGTTTCTGATGAGAAATCTACTGTCATTTGAATGTTCTCTGTATAAGTGAGATCTTGCTTTTCTCTCACTGCTTTCAAGACATTTTCTTTATCATTAATTTTTAGAAGTTCCATTATGCTATGACTTGGTTATGGATTTCTTTGGGTATGTAGTCTCTCAAAATCTTGAATCTGGAAGTTTACATCTTTTGCCAAATTTGGTAGATTTTCAGCATTATTTCTTTGAGTACTTTTTTTTTTTTTTTTTAATCACACCCTTTTTACTTTCCTTCTGGGATTCTGAAAGTACAAATACTATACCTTTTGTTATTTTCCACATGTCCCTGAGGTTCTATTAATCTTTTTAATAGTATATTTTTCTCTCTGTTACTCAGATTGGGTATTTTTTGTGTTTTATCTTTAAGTTCTTTGATTGTTTCTTCTGGTTTTGCCATTCTGTTGTTGAGCCAATCCATTGACTTTTAATTTTGGTTATGGTATACTTCAGTTCTAGAATATCTATTTGGTTCTATTATATATGTTCTATTTCTTGGTAAGGCTATTTTTTCATTTGTTACAAGTGTGCTCATAATTACTCACTGAAGTATTTTCATGATGGCTACTTTAAAATATTTTTTGGATATTTCAATATTTGTGTCATCTTGGTTTTGGCATCAGTTGATTGTCTTTTCTTACTCACGTTGAGATTTTTCTGGTTCTTGGTATGCTGAGTAATTTTTGATCGTATCCTGGACATTTTTGGAATTATGTTATGAGGCTCTGGGTCTTACTTAAGTCTGTTTTAGCAAGCCTTGTTAGATATCACATTAGAAGTGAAAGGAGAGTCCTGCCTCATTACTGCCAGTGGGTGTAGAAATCCTAGTTCCCCACTTGGCCTCTGTTGACACCCTGGAGTGGGGGTGAGAGGATGGGGAAAGGGCACCTTGTTACTCCTTGGGTATGGGTGGAAATTTAGTCTCCCCACTAGGCCTCTGATGATACCACCCTGGTTAGGAGGGGAGGGGTGCCTTGCTTTTGCTCCCCATGAGGCCTCCATTGACATCACACAGGTGAGGAGTCATGCTCCCACAGGGTGGTGATGAAAATCCTGACTCCCCACTTGGCTGGATGAGAAAGGACACCTTACTACCTTTTCTTGGGGGTCAAAGTTCAGAATTCCCACACAGCCTTCACTGACTCCAGGGAGTAGTTGCTCATTACAGCCAGGATGAAAATCCTAGCTTTTCTTTTGGGCTTTTCTGATATGGCACTTGTAGGGGAGGACATGTGGGTGGGGGTATTAGGGCTCCATGTCATAGTCAGGTGAAGGTGAAAGTCTAGGCTTCCCATTCAGCCTTTGCCAATGGGGGTGGGGGTGTGGCCATGATTTTTACATGGTGTCTTTCTAGGATGGTGAGGTTATTGTCTAGACACCTCTATCTTGCTAAGTTGTCTTTTTCTGTTCCTTTTGCTAAAGAGAGCTGGCTTTTAGGGCTTTTTCTTTCTTTCTTTCTTTTTTCTTTCTTTCTTTCTTTCTTTCTTTCTTTCTTTCTTTCTTTCTTTCTTTCTTTCTTTTTTTCTCTCTCTCTCTTTTTCTCTCTTCCTTCTCTTTTTCTCTCTCTCTTTCTTTCTTTCTCTCTCTTTCTTCCTCCCTTCCTCCCTTCCTTCTGTTATAACTGATGTTTCTGAGTTGTTGGCTTCTCCAGCACCCAGTCTGGGATATATGAGGCAAAAAGAAAACCCAAGTAACTCACTGTCATGGTGTTTCTTGGGTTCTAAGGTCCCTAGCCAGTCTGAATTCTTCTCACTACCTTTTGGAGTTCTTATGTTTGTTGTACATATAATGCTCAGGTTTTTAGCAGGAAAAACATTTTAGCAGAAACAAAACAGGTTTTAACAAGGAAAATAGGAAAAAGTACATCTACTTCATATTGGTCTGAAACTGGAACTTTTCTTTTCCAATTTTTGTACCTATTTTTTTTTTTCTGTGTACACTTCTGTTATAGTGTAAAATTATGGTGGCAACTGGGGCCTCCCTGTCCTACTCTTGGCTTCAGAGTGATGACCTTTACTGTTTATCCATTGAGCTTTTACTCAGTAGCATCTTTTCCTTTTTCTTGGTGCTTTTTTAAAAGTCAAGTGTCATTGCTGGATTTATGTCAAAATTTGTTTGTTTTGGTATCTGTGGAGATAATTTAGAGGATGCATTTATTCCTATTTTACAGAAAGACAGCTGAGCCTTATGGGAGCAACATGCCCACCATCACAGAGTTAGCATGGATTTGAGTCAGGATTCCATCTTGGGTCTGCCTGGCTTCAGAGTCCACAGCCTTTACAACTTAATGCTTTTGACACAGAAAAGACAGTTGCCAGGTGCCTTTGTTGACACAGTTCAGCAGTTTATAGGAGTGCAAGGCTGTGACAGTGTGATATTATAGGCTATGGTTATTTTCTGTCTTGCATCTGCTAAAGTGCAACATATGGCTTTCGTCATGCTACTCCTATAGAGCTTGCTTTTAATTTATCTGCTCAGGAAGTCTCAATTTTCACACAGGGTTTGGTTTCCAGTAGAAACTTATTCTGATATCATTTTCTGGCTCGTCTGATTAGGGCCTGTCAAAGTCCAGTGGTTTTCCATAGGTCATTCAGTGGGAGTGAGTCAGAAGCTGTGGCTGCTGAATCACAAATTCAGCATCCACATGGCTCCTGATCCTTTACCATGGCCACCAGGCCATCTTCCTTGCTGAGGATGACAAAGCACTGACTACTGAATGGGAAACATATTTCAGAGATGCTAACGCTGAGGTGAAAAATAGACTTGGGGCTTTCTGAAGAGAAGATCTTATTTAAAGGAATGAACATTCTATTGGTCTCTCGGGCAATAAGATAATCTTTTGGTAGTGCTTCTCAACAGGGGTGCCAGGGCATGCTGAGCTGCTACAAATAGATTACAGGTGTGTCTGAGATATGGCTCTCCTTAATTCTTGGGGGCGGTCATACAGGTCTTGGGCGCCCCCCTCCCCTGCCGGAGCTGGGGCTTAGTTACGGCCAGCTGTGAGCAGCATCATCTGTTTACCCCAGGGAGCCATACAAAATGTATTATTTTCTATGTGCACTAAGAAGAGCAGAAGGTTGGAGAGCACAGTTTTAGGGAGTATGTATAGAGTCGGGTACCATATTGGGAGGTCAGTTAGCTCCAGTTGCCTGACACTATGCTAAACTCCAGTTAAATTAGGAGCTGTGCTCCTAATTTAATAGCTTCTCAGCCTGAGAAGAGGAAGCGTGGTGAGAGTGTGACTTACCTCTGAAGGCGTGAGTGGCACGGATGGCATTAACTTGTCTTTGTTAGAATTTAAAAAAATTAAAAACTAAAAACCAAGCATGTCTGTGTTCACCAAGTCATGGAATTCTGGAACGAAGGGGGGCATTACCTAAAGCTGAGAAAGATACGTTGGTGAAAAGTTATGAGATACAATTCCTTTAATGGGTGTTAAAAATTAAGAAATGAAAATAACCTTCAAACTGCAAAGAGAGAGACAATGTTTCTATCAGGTCATAACAGACATTCCTTTTGTGTTTCTGAGGGCTCTCAGGGTGCTCGCAGGACATCCTTACCCTCTGAGGTTGGTATCGGGTAGACAACGAGGTGACTTTAAGAGCCCTTGGCTCCACGGTCAAGGACAGAATGTGCAACCTGTGGTAGCATCTCTGCTGTCTTCAGTTATGCTGTGTCCTGTTTTCCTCTTTGACCCCCACTCAAGGCCCCTCGCTTCACTAGCCACCCCCAGGGCCCTTGAGCCAGTCCAGCTGTACCGACCCACCCAAGCAGCTGAGAGCAGAGGAGTGTTCAAAAATAAGCTTTTTGAGAAGCCAGCGGAGAAATAGGTTTGTTGCCTATTGCACATCTGATGTTTTTTATTATTATTGGAAAGTCCTGTCTCATGTGGGGGTTCCTTGGGGGTGGTAAAGAGATTTACTCTAATGATGAGAGCACACATGGGATGGAGAGGGGCCTGAGTGGGACAGGAACAGGAGGCTGCCGAGGCTTTGGGGACGGCTGACAGCGCGCGTCCAGCGTGGGCTGGGGAAGCAGGACACTGGCCAAAGGCATGGCAAGTGTCCAGTTACCATGTTATTGTTACTGCTACAGCTATCATATTACTGTTGTTATTATTACCTTAGTACCACTAACTTAAGGCCAATGATGAGTGAAGCCCTGTGCAGAATACTTCACTTGCATTACCTTATTTAATCCTCACGCCAACCCTGCAGCTCTGCCCTCATTGTCCAGGTGAGGAAATTGAGAGTGGAGACAGGTGATCCAGAGACACACAGCTCTTACGTGGTAGAGAAAGAACTTCAGCCATGCCTGCCTTCAAGGTCCATGCACTTTCCACCTCACCACGCTGCCTTCTTGACTCAGCACAATTTCCAGGTCGGAGATTGAAGGAGCAGTGGGGTGTTTCAGCAGAAGGGGCCAAGACATTAAGAAATCAAGATGCACAGGGTAGGATGGGCCCTAGACAAGTGCAGAAGTGGTGAGGAGTGAGCTAGAGGTCCCACCTTGGGCTCTGGATTTGGGGGAACTCAGTGTGGGGGTTGAAGCCATGAGAATGGGCAAGCTTGTCCAGGAAGGGTGTAAAGATTGAGAAGAGCAGTGGGCCAGAGAGAGGTTTGAAAAACATAAACAGGCAAAGGCTGGGCAGGAGAGGAGGAGGCTGGGGAAAGAGGAGGAGGAGGGAGAGGTGGGGGGAGAGAGAAGAAGGGGAACAGGTGGAGTGTGAGCCATGATGGAGAAATGGGAAGAGCTTGGGGCATCTTGGCTTTGAGAGAGCTCAAGCCTTCTGGTCAGGTGGCTGAACTGGCACTTGGGGCTGGAGCTGCTTCTAATGCTAAGGACCAAAGGTTTCATGTAAGAGTCATGCTGTGGCTCCAGAAGCAGAGAGCAGGCCTGGTCCTGAAGCCAGCATGCCCTGCTCCCCATGGGCAGGTGAACTCCATCCAGCTTGTCCACAGCGTAGTTTCTCCTGTTTTCTCACACTCAAAATACTGTTTGCTAAAGCTCTGCAAATTATGTGGGTGTTGCAAACCAACCCTGTATGTAAAGCACTGCCCCGAGGCTAGCTTCTGTTCTTCAGTGCTGCACAGACCTCATTGTGTCCGGGAGGCACTTCTGCTCCTGCTCACTTTTGGAGTCCAAGTCAGCCAAACTATTCACCCCATTCTTGTAGTTTTGAAAGCCCCAGAGTCTGTACATTTGGTTAACCAAATGCATTGATGAGTGTCAGATAATTCTGCCATTTTTGACAGCTTTAAGACATCTTGAAGCTGTTGTACAGGCAAATCCTCAATTTATTTTGGACCACACTTGGGATGTATTTCTATGAGAGGTGTTCCAGGAATATTTTTGTTGGATATTTTGGAAGTTTTTTGTCCTTTCAAGGCACACTTATATCCCTGAAAAGAAAAGTAAAATGTCCCCTCTGGCCATTCTCCCGAGCACATCCTTGGGGAAAAGGACATTCATCCTTAGTTAGAAAGCAGTCACCCTGCTGGCAAATATATGGGGTTCTGAACATTTACAGAGAAGGAATCTCCTAATAGACTAAGTGAGGCTTCGTGGGTTATCAGTGGGCATTAGGCAATGTCCTGCATGGAGGTGGGAAACTGGAGGAGAGAGAAGGAGGTAGAAGAGAAAGAGGAGAAAGTGGGAGGCAGAACAAAGAGACGGACATTTCATTTCAGCAGCCAAGGACTTGCAAACTAGGAATAGTGACCCCAAAGGGCACGTCAGGGCTGTTGGCTCACGAGAGGCGTGGCAGGACCCTTTCTTCTCTTTCCCAGTCACCTCCAACATTATTTGACTCATCTTTCTGGAAGTATTTCTAGCTGTACCTTTGAACTCTGAATGTTTCCCAAGCTCATTGAAATGCACAAGTGAAAATTATTCATCTGTTTGGAGATTAGGCAGAGCTGGAAATGCTGTCCGAAGTAAACGGATAGAGTTACATAATCAGACAGATCCATTATGAGAAAGGGAAAGCTTTGCTAGTACCATCCCAGTGGGCCAAGTGCTGAAGGTGAGTGAAGGAAGATGGAGAGCTGCTGGCCCTCTGAGGGGTGGAGAGACAGGTGCCCTGAGCAGATGCTTAAGTGGACACACATCCATCAAGGCAAGCGACACAGAGCTGGCTGCTGGCTACCCAGCTGGTCACATGGAATCTGCAGAGATGACTCAGAGTGTGCGAAAATCGAAAGCAATGGAGAGAGAGCAGATGGAAGAATGCCAGCTCACTCACAACCAGGACTGGGCTGGGTTGCTCAGGGTCAGGGCATTGGACGGTGAGTCAGAATCTTGGGACCTCTGTTCCCGTTTCTGCAAGGATCAAAGAAGTGATGATCTGACTTAGCAGACTTCAATTTACGAAAGAGGACTTGCAAATCTTTCTCTAAAACACGAGTCGATGAATCTGTGTATTTTCCAGGAAAACCACTGCTGAAAGGTGCTTGTATTGATATTACTCCAGAGGAGGACCAACTTTGCCACAGGGCACTCAGTGGTGCCCTCTGTGGTGTGTTTGGGTGTGCTGGAAAGATCTCCTGTAGAAAAGAATCTTTCTCACGGTGCCAGAGATTCTGCCATTGTAGTACATTCCTGTGGGCTAAACATTTCTGTCTCTAGCCACCTCTCTGAAAATACAATGCAGAGAGGTGACACCAGACGGGCTTCAGGAGACCAGTGAGATCTATTCTAGCCTAGGCAGCGTGAGCGTTCTGGATACCTGGAGGTGAAAAGGAGGAAGGTTACGGAAGAAGAAGGAGCAAATGGCAAGAAGAGCGGAGGCGTTTGCACACTGCGTTCTAGAAGTCTTCAGAAAAGGAAGAGCCCCAAACCTCAAAAGGTACTTCATGGCATGCAAAATAAAAAAAAATGTGGTCACTTTGATCTTGGAGGTATTTCTTCTCTTTGTAGGTTTCTCACCACATTTCCACATTTTTGGGTACATAGAATAACGGACTTTCAGATTCAGTGACTGTCACGTTCTGGTTAGAGCATGGAGTCAGCTAGCGCGTGATGCCGCCTCTTGCCTGCCCTTTCTGTATGTCTGTGATCATATTATGTAACTCTGCAGAGCTTCTGGTTTCTTATTTATAGAGCGTGGATAAGGACACCTATTTTCCAGATTTGCCGTGAGGTCAGAGTAAACATACTACATTGGCAAAAGGCTTAGGGCAGTCCCTGGAGAAATCGCTGAGAACCCAACAGAATGCAAGCTCTTCCGTATGCAGGCATCTTCTATACAGCTCACTGTAGATGTAGAATTCACTCCACATGAGACAGCTCTCTCTTCATTTCTGAGCGGTTATGATGCTTGAGAAATTCTTTTTTGAATCAGGATCTCCCTTTCTACCCCTCCTCTCTATTAGTTGTAGTTTTAATTGGAGCATCTCAGTATACTTCTTAGAATTCTCTTAACTTCTGCCATGATAACGATGATAAGATTTTTTGAAGACAGTGATGACATATTCTTGAGGGTTTCTTTTCCTTTTTTATTTTTTATTTTTTTTTTTACTTTTCAAGACTAAAAAAAGCTCTCTTTCCATCAAGCCTGATTCATCCGACATGGTTTTGAGCCTTCAACAATCTCTCTTGCCTCTCGTGGACTATGTAGGACTTAAAAAAGTCAATTTGCAGTGTATACCGTTCATAGGTCTGGTATTTGCAGTTGTACGCTTTTACACAGTGTTCATGGGCTCAGCGTTAGTATTTGACTCTGAGGGCCTACCGTGTCCAGACACTGCACTAAGGGGCTGTATAAGCTCGTGACCCCCATTCCTTGAAGCGGGTTTTCCCAGTGCAGCTTCGTGGCAGTGGGTCCTCCAACTCTGGTTGGTCATCTGTACTAGTGCTTCTTTTTATGTGGCTAAGGACCAGCTTTTAAAGTCTCCAATCCAATGCAAACCACCACATTTGCAAAATACAGTAAAGGTGAATTACCAGAGGAACAAACAAGAAACACATAGAATACAAGTCATCACTTTTTACTATTAAATTCACAGACATAAAATTATGTTTCAGTAAACGTCATCAAAGCAAATATAGCCTAGAAAAATGAATTGCTGAAACTGAACATGTTTATTACAAGTGTGCATTTATGTGATTAACATAAAGAATTGCTTTCACACTAGTAAATATTTGCCCTTCTGTATTAGCACAATACATTTTGAGTAAAATGCGGAGTCCCCATATTAAATCCCTCTACATGCATTCTGAATGGACACCAGGTATCATTACTTTAGTGCAACGAACGAGTTAGCTTCTTGCTTGCTAATTAATCTAAGTAAGGTTGGACTGACAACAATATTACTCTCAATAAGGTATATTGTTACTCTCAATAAGCGGGGGGGGGGGGGGGGGTGTATATCTAAATTGTTTCTATGTTTTGTTTAAATATTGGTCGTAGTAGACAGACCAGAACTTGGCTGGTGGCAACAGAAGTGGTTTTCAAAACAATTTCAGCTGCTTCACAATGTTTAATTTTTAGCTTTTATTCAAAATGAAACCAGTGATACTGTGCTTGAAAAAATTCATCTTCAGCTTCTCATCAATAGCCACTTGCAACAATTTTATCCTGAAAGTTGATGTGATTTTATCACATCAATCTTTAATTGATGAAAGCAATGGACTCTAGGTTGTATGATGCTTTCAGTTTGACAAGCTCACATTAAGATAGCCACCCCGTAACACGGTCCTAGCTGCTCATGACTAATGCATGATTCACCAGAGGCGTTTGACAAGAATCTCTCCCCTGTTCAACCAGATGTGGCAACCCTTGTTGTCACAGCAATGCCTGTTGCTACAAAGGTCTCTAAGTGCCTGCTCTCAGTTTCTATATGTGGCTGGTAGCAGACCACTAGCAAAGTTCAGCCAGTCCTGGGCATGAGTAACATTGGCTTACCCTAGCTGTGGGGCAGCCATGCCCATTGTTGGATTGTTTTAATCATTAGAGAATTTGTCCTTATATTTTGCCAAAGTTTGTGTCCTATACATCTACCCATTGGTTCCAATTCTTTGCTTCTGAACCACAACTAATATTTTATCTCCTGCTTTGTGTGACATCCTGCCAGATAGTTCATAGCAGGTGGTATATATCCTTTACATTTTTTTCCCCCTAGGTAAGCCACCTTTCCCTCAACTGTTCCTCAAATGACATGGCTCCAGGGTCTTCACCTAGTCACCCTCTGCCTACCCTGGTGGTCACTGTCCGTCCAACACCTATTGAATATTTATTTACACTCAATACTTTAATAGACATGGTGTTTTATTTTATTGAAGGAGAAGATTTTGACAAATGATATAAATGGACTTAGGTTCTAACAGAAAAAAAATCTCCACGCCCCCCTGCCCCCATCATCTCTCTGTCTCTCTGTCTCTGCTCTTTAATGCTTGAAAATGTTCCTGCTTTTTAAAAGAGCCAGGCTGACCGTACTTGCTCAGACTGTGAGCTGGAGATCAGTGTGGTCAGTAAGGAAGTTGCCCTGCTGTTTCTTGGGCCTCTACTCGTCATGTGTGTCTTCTTATAACTCCTTCACATTTGACACACACTTCTACCCAGCACATAGAAGAGGGCCTGGCACATCGTTGGCTTTTAATTCATATTCGCTGACAGAATAAATGAGTGTATACAATTCAGCTGCTATTTTAGATTCAAACTGTAGCATCTGTTGTTACAGTTTGACTCCGAAGTCGTGGAATTCTAAAAACAATGAACATGAATTGTATTTCGCCAGAATCACTTATATGTCCTCACGTCTATCCCCTCGTGCACTTTTGTTCTTAAGTCACGTATGGGAAACCAAGGGACCAGAAATCAGGAGGAACAAGCCAGGTTCACACAGAGTGAAAATCCATCTGGATGTAGACTCCAACCCTCCTGACGTGCCTGTTACTCTGAAATAAAACTTCATGTCAGGTTTTTGCTTTTCATCACAGACACAACTATCATTCTTACCGTGGCTTGCCCAATAATACTATGCATTTGATTGCTCTATATTTGCAAAAAAAATTTTTAATACAGCTCTTAATGCTTTTGACATCAAAGCAGAGCAAAAAAATCATAGAAAAATTTATTTTAATTTTTTAAAAAGAAAAGCTGTTATTAGGGAAGAACAAAAGACCTGGCCAGCCCTAGGGGTGGGCCACCTGGGGAGGATCACCGGTGTTTTCTCTGAGGCAGGATTTGGGCTAGTTTGTCTCTGTCACTCAGGGACTGACCGATCTTTCCACAGAGAGGCGATCCATGCCCACAGGCAGAGTTGCATCTAGGACGTTAATTCAACAGCATCAGAGGCAGGGTCTTAGCATGGGTTGGTTCTGCCTTGAAAGCAGAGCCTGAGACAAGGACTGGCAGGGTAGTTCATTTAGAAGGTCATCCCAGGAAACGGGTGGAAGAACCGGGCAGCATGTGGGAGGAAGGCCCGGAACGCCAAGGTGAAGGTACGTTACTGGAGCCCAGGGATAAAGAATGCAGCCCCAACTGCCCCTCAAGGATTGGGCAAGAGAGGTAGAATCAGGGGGTCCTCTTGCTCATGGGTTGAAGTGCCCCTAGAAAGGAGCTCCGTATCCTTCCGGCTGGGCAGGCATGCTTGCGAGGGCTCCTGGGGGATGCAGGCCAGAGAAGGGTGGCCGCGGCAGCGAGTCAGTGCACTGTGTGCTTGAGGCAGAAGCCGTCAGCTAGGTGAGTCAGCAGGCATGGAACAAAACGATGGGAGCCAGGGAACCAGAAGGGCAAAGGGCACCCCTTTCTAGAAAGCAGGATTATATCAGGGAGACCCCGGGCTCCTGGTGTGCTGAATGAATCCAGTGGGAAGGGAGGCTTCTCCCAGTTTTTTTCTCAACAAGGAAAACCCTGCTAACTGGGAGAAGAAGCAGGGGCTGGTAGGTTACCCCCAAAGCATCACCCCACCCCACCCCCCCATTCATGAGAAAGACCCAGGCAGTTTGCATAGATGCAAAGACAAAGCCTCTGTGCTTTCTTGCTGAGTCTGCTGAAAACCTAGAAGGATATGCCAAGGCTGGGTGAGACACACATTAGGGTCGGGGATCCACTCCTTTTAACATTTTTACTTTATATCTTAGACTTGCGTCTTTGCCGAGGCCATGCACTAGGCTGTCTGCCTCTCTCTATCCCTGTAGCTTGATGAGCACAGAGTCGGACACGCCAGGTATCCCCAGAGAGGTTTTGCACATTCCATATTTGGCACTTTGTCACTTGAGCCCTTGTCATATAGCGGTGGTGAAGGGCACGGTGCATTTGGTGCCAGTGGAGGTTTTCTGAAGAGGGGCCCTTCACATTTGCTCACAGCATGGGAGCGAACGCCTTCTATCTTGGAAAGACCAGAGCTGGGTATGTAGCAAGAGAATCATGGCTCCCACTCTCCGTGTTGTCTTTTGATTTTATTATAGGCCCTTGCTCAACAAAACAAAACAGAGAACCCCCTCCTCCCCACCCAAACCTCCACCTTCTTGCTGTTCTTATGCTACCATCTTTCAAGGCACTGTTTCAGTCCTCTCTTATCCAGGAAAATTACCCAGGCCTCTGACTAGGCCAGCCCATTGGTACCTCCCTTCTCTCTGGGCTCCTACTATGTTTAAAGCCAGCTCACACCTAACCACAGAATTCATCTCTGCCTGAAGCATGTGGGTGAGTTCTGCACGCACGCTCCATGGGAGGATGGTTGGGCTCCTCTTCCCTCAGACACAGCCTACCAGGGACCCGGCTGGCCGGCCGTCTTCTGTCTAGACTCTTTGGGAAGGCGCATCCAGGAAGAGTGCCTGACTTGGGGACTGAGACCAGGCTGCGCAGCTCATCTCTGTCTGAATCACATCACATGAGTCCGATATTTGCTTTGGAGAAGGTTACAAGATTAGTGGATGGAATAAATGCCGCAGATGCTACCTATTAGAGAAGAATTTCATGTAGCAGGCCATGAAAATTTTGTTTGCAAAATAAGACCTAATTAGTTTGGCTTATGCTAGAATACAATGAATTAAAGTGACAGGGTAATTAATAATGGTAGTCTGGGTCTCTTTCCTCACTTCTATTTGTGTTCTTTGTTGAGACTGTTTTTGCCAACATCTCCTATTCGAAACCAGCTGTAAAAGTCTTTCCTCAATATTCACCTGCCCCCCCCCCCCCAAGTGAGATGATTCTAACAAAGCTATTTTTCCCCGTGGGGTCTTACTTTGGCTGCTGGGAAATCTTGGCTTTGACTCTCTCCCTCTTGGTCTGCTGTGAGTTAGAGGAGTCTGCTTCTGCTTTTCCTTCCTTCCTTCCTTCCTTCCTTCTTTCCTTCCTTCCTTCCTTCCTTCCTTCCATCCATCCATCCATCCATCCATCCATCCTTCCATCCTTCCATCCATCCATCCATCCATCCATCCAACAAACAAACCTCTATGTGAGCCTATGATATGCCAGGTCCTGTTTTCAGTTTTAGAGAATCCAAGTGAAAGTCGTGGTACTGCTCTTAAGGAGCTCGCAGCCTTGTGGGGCCGGCAGAGAATAGTGTCCCAAGGGCTAGAAGCCATCTATGTGCTGAGTGTTAGCAAGAATAGAAGGCTATAAATCAGCCTAGGGGCAGCGAGAAGAGATTCACTGAATTTTGGAGGGCAAGTAGGAGCTTTGGCAACTGGAAATTACCGGCGAATGTTAAGTGGAAAAGGACATAATCAGATCTTGATTCTAGAAAGATTACTCTAGAAGCACTGTAGGAGAAAGGTTGGAGCGGGCTATGTCCAGACCTGGAGGATAATAGTAGATGACCCAGCAAGAGAAGTTTGGGGGTCTGAACTAAGAGCCAGTGAGAAGGATGGCAAGAGATACGAGTAACATGGACTTTAGAAGTTTGGAGATTGATTGGAGGTTGGGGGCGGATGGTAGACAGCAGGAAGGGGAGGAATGATGCTGGGTTTTCTGGCTTGGTGCCTAGGTGGATGGTGACACTATTTCCCAGAATAGAGAATGCAAGAAGAGATACAGATGTGGAGAAGAGAAGAAACAGGGAAGTCACCAAGCTAACATTTGTTTAGCACAAGCATGGGCCTAAGCACTTAATCCCCTAATGACTCCATAAGGGAAATACAATGATGCCATTTTACAGAGGAAGAAACCGAGGCACAGAGAAGTTCAGTAACTTTCCCAAGATTATATTGTTAGTAAGTGGCAGAGTAGTTTGTCTCCTGGGCTGATCCTATCCTGCGTTAGAGATGACAGGTTCATGTTGGTCCATGAAAAAGCCAAGTGCCTAGTAGACAGTTGGATGTCAGTATCTTTCTCAGAATGATAAAGGTACCTTTCTACTGGACCACTTGGGACAATTAAAATATAAAATTGATAAAGCGTTTCCTCAAAGATCGCAGCCACACATTTTGGCTGTTTGCTTTCTACATACTGATTTGTGAAGTGCCTCTTTCTCCCGTATGTGTAGGACCTCTCCTGCTTCCCTTCCATCCAATTGGACGCATATTTTTTGAAGATCTACTATGTGCTTAGTGCTCTGCTGTGTGCTATATCATTATAAGCAAGACAGACATAATCTCTTCATCCCAGACTTTACAGCATGCATTGCTATCAAGAACTGGTTTGGGAAGGGAGCTGCTATTGGCTGTTTTTTCCTGGGTGACAATATCAGGCCTAGATAAAGGCAGTTAGTTGCTGGAGGTAGGATTACAGCAGGAACAGGAGAGGGATCAGGAGAGAGCATGGGGTTGGTGACAGGCAGAGGGGTCTTCCAGAGACCTCTAAACCTCCACCAAGTAACACAAGCCCTGCCCCTCAGGGGTTTCCCAGCCCCCCAACCCCCCAGGCTGGGATTTCGCCTCTCTCCAAGCATGCGCTGTTGTTGGGAGCTGTTGAAATGTGCACAGCTCCATGGCCGGTCCCAACATTCTTTTCCTTGGTTCAGTCCCAAACCTCCGACCAAACATCTGGTCTCACCAGACTAGACCTGTAGTGTTGAAAGTCAGAGGAGAAGAAAATAGGCCAGAAATCATGAAATGCTTCCTGACAGCATGAGTCTCCAGAGGGAATGTGGCTCTTCAAGGGGGACTCGTAACCGGGAGGTAGATCAAACGCGGCAAGGAGCATTGGGCAGAACAATCCAACTGTCAGGAGGATAAATAAGGTGATCTCTTGGATGCTTTCCATCTCTCACTTCTAAGATTTCCTGACCTCTCTGGCCCTTCGGAGTTTGTTAAGGATGAGCAGCTGCTTCTGAGGAGGACAGACAGCTTATTCTAGCCTTGGTTGGCTGTGCCGAAGCCCTGTGTTTTCTCAGGGAGCAGGTTCAGGTCTGTCCTCTGGTCTCCATGTGTGGTTTAGAGGAAACTCTGAAATCTTATCCCACAGAACTCAGAACTCCTGCTTGTTTCCCTGGAAGCGTCTCCTTTTTTAAGATGTGCAGAAGGTCTTCACACAGCACCCCTCCTCACAAGTTGTGTGGGTGAACTTCTTGGCTGCTGAAGCCCTTGCTTCTCATCCAGGCTGATGTGGTCTGTAGCTGCCTTTCGATCTTCCTACTCGAGACGTGGTCTCCCTCCATGACAAAATTTCGTTACTGCACACTCCGGCCCCCTGAACGAGTCCACATTTCGGACGTGGCATGTTGACCTTTCAACCAACAAGAGCATCAGTGCCGTTACATGATCCCTTCAGATTAGGGTTTCTAATTTAGCATGCTTCCTCTGTAGGGACCATCTGAGAGAGAGATTGCTCACGTGAAATTATTTTTGGAGACTCTCCAAATCAACAAGTCCCTTCTCTACCCTCAAGGGGTCGGAGGGCTGTGGATTTGCCAAAGTTAATAATATTAATCTGTCCATCATATTAGAAATTCATTGTGTTGGGGAATAAAGGGAGTTATTCTCTCCAGGCCTGATCCTGTGTGACATTGCTTTCTTCTCGGCTATGTCAATCCTGTGGGGTGCTTCGGGGTGCACCACTGAGTCCCAGGCCACCCTTTTCCTAGGATTTTAAGTCCTAGGGTGACATACACAGCCATGAGACTGTTGTGTTCCTCAGTGCCTCTAGCCTTACAGCTTTCCTGGCTGGAGTCCTAAGTCCTTCCAGCGTTGCACGTTCTGTGGAAGACACGCGCTGTGGGCTCAGCGTATGGTTATTAGGAGATCAGTTCCTGTGCTAGACGGTTGGGATCTTCGCCCTTTGTTAATTCATGACCCAATAACTGAAATAAATGAAATAAACTAATAAATAAACTGAAATAAACTATTAGCCCAGGAGAAAGAGGGAAGAATGATACTTTTTAAGCATCTCCACCTACTGGTGTGTAACAGACATTCCTTAACTCCCCTCACAACCATACAAGGTAGGGATAATTTTTATCCATGTTTTACAAATGAGGAAAGAGAGCCCCAGACAGGCAGAGGAACTTGTTCAAGATCACATAGCTAATATGGGGTGAAGCTGGGATTTGAACGCATAGCTTCTCTCCTTCTAAATATAGTCAGTGTTCAGGTGTTCCTTCAAGTCCGGCTTTATTAGCGTTTGACGCAGATAATCAGCTGTCCTGTTTTTGTTTTGTTCAAGGCTGCAAGTACCTACCCACATTGGAAAAGGCCATCTACTTTACTGTAGCCACTGATTCCAATGCTAATCTCATCTGGAAACACACAGACACTCCCAGAAATACTGTTTAAATCTGAGTAACCCCTGGCACAATCGAGTTGACCCATAAAATTGACCATCACAATGTGGAATGCTCAGGAAATGAAAATATGTGTACGGAATAACTCAGACAGGAATTGGAGGCATCTAGTGGGGTTTGGAGAAAACATTTACCACATTGTTTATATTACGTTAAGTATGGCAAGAATATTAACATATGAATCGTTAGGGAAAACCTAACAAATATATTTTATTATTTTTAACTTCTTTTTTTGTTTTAAAGATTATATTTATTTATTTGAGAGAGAGAGTGCAGCAGAGGGAGAGGGAGAAGCGGGCTCCCTGCTCAGCAAGGATGTGGGGCTCCATCCCAGGACCCCGGGATCGTGACCTGAGCTGAACTGACTGAGCCACCCAGGCACCCCTATTTTTAACTTCTTTGAACATAACTTTTTAAAAATATTTTTTATACTTGAAATGGCTGCACACAAATCCTCATCAATATTTTTTAATGCTGATCTCTTGAAAATCTTGATAGTTACTATTTAAGATAATGGTAGTCACCGTTAGGGTTAAGATAAAGATAGTTACCATTTGGGATAAATGATATTCACACAAATTCTCAAAGAAATCATTCTTGCTCAGTGTTACAGCAAATGGCAGAAGAGCTTACATGTTAGCTTATTGTTCCCTGGTGGATAGAAACACTTTCTTTCCCTTAACTGGAATACAGGTGATTCAGCCTCTCTAAAGATTAAATTAACACATCAAGGGTATGATCCATTCTTTGCATCTAACCTGTTCCTCTTTCCTTGTTCAATGGTAGATGCACCATTGAAATTTCTTATGATAATGTAATTGGATTTCAAATCCCATTGAATTTTTCATGTAAATTATTTCAAAATTATTTTCACAAATGTTGCTCTACTCGTCTTAGTGATTCTTAGTCTTTTGTATTCAAACTAAAATATTAATTATACATTCTCAGTGAAGCATTTTTAACTTTGCTTTCCCAAAGTTGAATTTTTGCCTTGACCTTTTGCATAAACCTTGTTGAGTGCACTCTGGTGAATTTTTGTGGGGACTTAGCGATTTTAGATTAAGTGGATTCAAGTGTCAGTTAATTGAGCCATTTCCTGAAGCTAATTGAGTTGCCCGTATGCAAATCTGCAAAGTGGAACTTATTTCTCTCTTTCACCCCTTTCCACCCCCCAAATTTTTCAGGTCTTCCTTTATGAGCTCCTGACTTCTTTAAAATTCTTCCTTTAGGTATCCAAGATAACTTTTTGTAAAACAACACAGAATTGTATTCTGATCCAATTTCTTCATAGTAACTGTGGTGCATGGGTTTAATTACGATTGCCATCCTGATAGGTTTAATATGGAATTCACATGTTTAGATAAGAGAATTAATTCTCTGTGAGCAAAGCGTTAGTTGAACCCCATGATGGTGAGGAAGACACAGGTCCTGTTGACCCAGTTTCTTCTCCCTGCCACAACACTCCTCACCTCACAAACCAACACTGTGTTCCTTCTATACATACCTGTTCCAAACGTACCACGTGTGGGCTTTTATCACTTTATAAATATTTATTGTGCCTCCAATAGTTTATTTTGGTGCTGTTTTTGCAGAACAAATGGTATTTTACCAAGTATTTCTTTCCTGGTGATACTAACAAGTGTTACTAATTGAGCATAGTTACTAATATTTATAGATTCATGAAGCCAGAATGAAAGAATTTTAAAACTCAATGATCTCTTAGATTAGTCTATGAGTCACTTGACACATTGTCGACTATCTACTAATAGTGCTGTTCAAAAGCAGAACCTTTCCTGTTTTTTGCTCTTTTTGCCCCAGACTGCTGATAATCTTCCAGACTAGTGTAAAATGGCCAGTTCTGCAATTTTGTGAGGGACTGTGCCTACACCTATTAACTGAACTCATAACTAAAGTCTTAAGCTGAGCTGATGCTGCTATGACCACCCACATGAAAGAATTTCAGTCTTTATAAAATTTTGAACTTGCGGATGCATGAGCCTGTTCAAATCTTTTTCTTCATAAGAGAGGTGCTTTGGAGTGATGCCTGTCATAACTTTTTGTTGACATCATGGCTTCATTTAATACATGTTCTTAGCAAAGAAGACAGGCTGAAGAATTTGGTGGACAGACAAATCCAATTTGAGATATTCCTCATTACATTGCCAAATTGGTGACATATTTAGACTACTCTGCTTATCATGTATGAATCTTCTAATTTTCTAGCTTAAATCAGAGAGTGGTCCTTTATGGTGAGAAAACAAATACCTGTAAAATTTGAATAAATCTATAGATCAAGTAATTAAGGATACCATAAGATTTTAGAGTTTCAGAAAATTATCTGCATTTAAGTTGCACAACACTTAAAATTAAGCATAGGGTAGCAAAGTAAAAATATTTAAATATTGTATTTAATTAAATAACTGAAACTCCAAAATGATTTCGGAATATACATACTACTCACACTCATATGTAAGAAAAATCTTGAAAAACTAGTATCTAGAAGGTATAAATGTATATAATGAATTAATGAATAATATTAACAAATTGATTCATAAAATTATGTTCAATATTATTTGGTTTTAGAAATATTATTTTTAAAATCTAAAAACATATAATTTATTGTGAAGTCCTACCAGGAATTGGACTTTGGTCATTTCTATCTATATCTATCTATCTATCTATCTATCTATCTATCTATCTATCTATCTATCTATCTTCTATCATGTTCTATTAAATGATTTTTAAGATCAGATCATCATCATCATCAATATCTTCTATGTTAGTAGACAGAACTGTGACAAGTTAGAACAAGTTAATAGGAAGCTAGTTTTCTTGCCCATGTACATAAAACAACTTCACTGATAACAGGCTGTGACTGAGGCACTATTAAGTTAATTGAGGCCATTCGGTAGAAAGGTCAGAGGGAGGTGTACCACTATCCTACCAGTGTAGCAGCCGCCATCCTGGGGAACACAGTTACGTTTGGAATTTGTTACATTTGGAATGTCAATGGGGTCATTTGTAACTACGAGATATCCAACTTATCCCTGTGTCATCAAAGCCAAGACCGTGAGTGCTCAGGACATGTTCAGTGGCTGGGGGTGAGGCCGAGCAGCTGCATGGATGGTGGCAATGCTCTGTGCGAAGTAGAGTTGGTTCCTGGCACCTCGTGCAGGTGTGGGAGGCCCATGCCCACCCACCCACTCACCGTGATTGTTTTTCCCTGCCCCGAACTCACCAATCCAGGTAAAGTGCCTCGATGCTACACCAGTTCTATGGACCTCCCCCCGCCTCCAAATTCAGTTTGAAATCTTAACCCCTAATGTGATGGTATTAGGAGGTGGGGCCTTTGGGAGGTGATTAGGTCATGAGGGTGGAGCCCTCATGAGTAGGATTAGTGCCCTTATAAAAAGACACAGGAGAGCTTGCTTTCTTTCTGTCTCTGCTCTCCACCATATGAGGACACAAGGTGATTGCCATCTGCAAAACCAGGAAGTGGGACCTCACCACATGTCGGATCTCCCAGGACCTTGACGTTGGACTTGCCAGTCTCTGGAACTGTGAGACATAAAGTTCTATTGTTAAAGCCACCCACTCTGGTGTTTTTGTTACAGCAGCCTGAACTAAGATGCTGTCCCTGTGGGGAAGCCCAATGTCAGGACTCTTACCAACAAGGGGGCCTCAGCTCCAGGCACCAGTATAATTGGGAAAGTGACAAACAGCAGAATGTGTGTGAAGCTGACTGTGCTCTTTGAGCTTGGACACCCTTCTCTGCTTCTGTCTAAGAAGAAAAATGTCCCACGTGCAGATGGTTGCAAAGGCATGATTAAACACCTGCTAATAACTAAGCTGCAGAGTTTGGAGCTCAGGCTTTTATGGGTTTGTATGAAGATAAATGAGTATAGCAATGAAGAGGCTTGGCTTTGGAATCAGGCTGATGCGAGTTCAAATCCAATGTTGCCACTTGTTGGCCCTGTGACTTTAAGCAAAGTACTTAACTATATGGGTCTTGATGCTTCATCTATAAAAAATGAATAACACTGTCTACCTCATAGAGCTGTGAGGATGGAATAGCATATATATGTGCTTAGCCTAGGACCTGGTAATGGGTACTCATTCAATACCCATTTCTGCTGCTGCTAATTCTGGTACGGTCATTAGTGCATTTTTCACACGAGGTTACGTTGTCTTACTGCTTAGTGGGCTGTGCTTCTTCCTCCTTTGTTTTTTTGGGGGGTATGGGAGCATTTCCATGAATATACCTGAAGTCCACAAGGGAAAGTGATTATATCTGGTGATGGCCAGCAGCAAGATTTCTATCACTATTTGTGTAAATATTTGCAAGGCAAAACAAAGATTTCAAGGAAATTTGACATAATTCAAGACCTCAAACAAAATTTTCAGAGAATTTAGATTATGCCATAAAATTTCATCATGAATTGTTCAAAACATTTTTAAATCCTGCTAGTCTCCACATTCCTTTGCAGGAAGCATATGTTAAATTCCATTTTCTGAACCTCCCCAACCGATTGATTCATAGAATGAGGTTTTTATTTTTTATTTTTTTATCCTTGATTCAAGAGGTGCTGAACTCATTTTTCAGAAGTTAAATATTTACTCTTACAAATGAAACCTATTTCCAGGCTTGTTTTCTCATGTCATTTAGAAATCATACTTCAAATGGCACACAAGATCACCCCAAATCAAGCCTTGGGGTTCACCCAGGCTCCTACCATTTACACCAGGCTTGCTGGCTAGATAGGCAGTTAGATAGTGGACAGTGGGTTTCATGACACTTATATTTGATGAGAGAAAAAAAAAGACAAATATTTGTATTGGTCTTTACTGTTTATAGAGTGTCTGCACATACTTCATCTCATTGATCCTAAGGACATCTCCTAAAGCTTTCACATCTTACTTACAGATGAAGAAACCCAGTCTGCATGGTCGAGGGACCCACACTAAGTCATCCTTCTCTTAAGGTGCTTCAGTGCACACTCTTTAAACTGTACCTTAAAAATAGGCTGTCCTGGGGCTTGGGAGAGAATGCTGCCAATGATTCCTTGCCCATGATCAGGAATAGCTGAGCTTTCCTGAAAATACAGCATGTCAGTGTGAGAAGGACCTGGGGGAACATAAAGCCAGTCACCTGGGAGCTGTCAAGGTATATGGCTATTGGGTGCTAGGTCCAGGATCAAAATCCAGGCTTTCTGATACCTAGTCTGGGATTCTTTCCACTAAATCTTTGCTACTGGCTTTAAATTCTGTCTTTTTCTTTATGGAGATGGGCTGCTATTTCACCCGTTCTCATTTGTTATATACCTGGTTAGACTTTCCCCCGGGACAAAGCACATTACTTAAATTCTCCCTGACCTCCTGAAAGAGCATGTCTTCAACCGGGGCTGTTCTTCCTCCCCCCCACCCAACCCTGCTGAGCTGAGAATTCTTTGGGGGCAGGAACTTGTAGCTGCCGCTGAAAATGATAAAACTTGAAGTGTTTAAATCATGGTAGGGCGATGGGTATCGAGGGCATGTGTGTGGTGAGCACTGGGTGTTAGACTTAATTAATGAATCGCTGAACACGGCATCAAGGACTAATTATGTACTAACTGGACATAATAAAAAAATAAATAAATCATGATGGGGCCCTTGAAAATGCATTTGATTACCTGTTGCTCATGGCGATTTTCTAGAGGTAAGTGGGTGGAGTGCGAATTTGAGCCAGTACCAGGGATTTCATATAACCCGTGCTCTGGCCCTCGAGACTGAAGATTGAGAGGAGCACTGCCAGGGAGCCCTCTTCATTCCAGATCCTCTCACGCCTCCTTAAAGTAACCAGCTGACAGCTGACCGTACATATGAAGAGAAAGATTCAACATTTCTTCACAAAAACTTTTAGTTTCAACTTCTGACATGCATATTGACAATAGCCAATTATTTGATCATATGTTAAATTTTAAGAAATGGATTTTAGGGGCGCCCGGGTGGTGTAGTCGGTTAGGTGGCCGACTCTTGGTTTCGGCTCAGGTTGTGATCGCAGGGTCCTGGGATCGAGCCCTGCATTGAGCTCCACGCTCAGTGGGGAGTGTGCTTGAGATCCTCTCTCCCTCTGCCACTCCCCCTGGCTCTCTCCCTTCTCTCTCTCTCAAATAAATAAATAATCTTAAAAAAAAAAAAAAAGAAATGGATTTTAGTGACATGTCTTACTCCGCCTTGGTCAGGTAGCTAAAAGTCCATTTTTGAATTGATATGGCATTGGCATTTTTCACTCCTGCATTAGATCCGAATGCTGCATCTCCAGAACAGAAGACCAGGAGAAGACCCAGAAGTGTGGGATGAAATCAAGACAGGCATCTATTTGGAAAACTCAGGCTCATCTCTCATTCCCCAAAGCTCCTCATCAAGGTTAAATAAAAAATTTGGCTTCCACTTTTCTATCTTGAACTCTTAAAACTATCCTGAACTATGTAATCATGTTTTCTTGATAATGCTGGGCCAACTGCAGATCAGGTGTCTCTGCTTTACCTGGCCCGACTGCCTGTAATAATCAAGTTCAACACTTACTTGTCAGGTTTCCCCTTGCCTTTGTGTGGTTTCGATAGAGTTTCAGAAAGCTTATAAAGGCCCAGCCATAAATAAAATAAGATTGCACACAGGGGCTTGGAAAATGCAACATTCACGAAGCCCCAGATGCAGAGCAGAGGGAATTGGGAGTGAAATATTTAACTACTTCATCATTGAAAACTAATTACCAATTGGGGAGTGTTTTCATTTGTGGAACGTAGATTGATTAGCAGGATCCTCGAAGTTTTAGTTTACTTACTACTGATTGCATCTTTCAAAGAAGAAAAATGGGTTAGTTTTAACAAGCTTGAGTCAGACTGCAGACAAGCAGGGTTACCGAAGAGGGATTGCCCAGGATTAGTGTTATTCAATAGGCAAAGGGGTATTGAGTTCAGATTTTTTTTCCTGATAGACTATTAGAGATAAATCTTACATTTGGGATTTACTCTTTGGTAATAGGCAAGGTTGTATTTTTCATTCAGGAAGTTAATTTGTTTGTTCCACAAAATGTTTCAATCAATGTTATACCCGTTCAGTGACCTGGCGCCCTGAGGCAAAGTTTTGTCCCAGATACCGGACACAGATATATTGTTTAAAGTCCAAGTTTGGAAAATTAAGTCCACTGAAATATAAAGGCTGTGGCTCATGATGGAGCATTATGAGCCACAGGAGTCAGGTTCTGAGGGGCAGAACTTGGTGGGGAGACTGTTGGCGGGCAGAGGGGCATTGTTTGGCTTCCATATTCCCAGGCTGGCTTCTCTTCAAGATAGCTCCAGATCACACTGGGGTTCAGTCCCCTTATCCTCCCTTGTCTTAGCCCTTGTCAACTCTACTCTCCAGAAGGAATCTGCTATTAGTCACTTGCCCTTGAGAATGCTCCCTGATCTCTCCTTAAGGTAGAAAATGATTTCAGGACCCAGTCACCAGGTGGGCTGTGGCCCTTGAGAGGATGCTGTGCAGGCAGACACATCCCTCTGCTGGGGTGGAGGTTCTTGCTGGGTAACAGTAAGAGGTATTCTGACACAGGGGAAGAAGGCTGGGAAAGAGGCAGGACACCTGGCTTCCAGTTCTCAATCTGCCACTTACCACGAATCCTCGGGTCTATTAATGGATGGTTTGAGTTCACTCCTCCCATATGAGGATTCCATGAAATAGGGAATGTGGGAGGGCATTGAAAGCCTTAAAGTATTGTTCAGATTAAAATAATTCTTTCAGTTGCATTGGCTACTAAGATCGATCATTCGGATGCTGCAAGTGGTGACGCAGACAAGGCATATCCCGTCCTGCCTAATTTCACTCCATACAGGAGTTGGCGTTTCTATTTTGAGATGTAGACAAAGTGGTAAACTCTAGTCGGTGAGCCAGAATGGCCTTTCTCTGGGTGGGTGTATTCTCCTCTAGGGTTTCAGGCTGTGCCAAAACTTCCCAGAGCAGTGAGAGTGACTCTGATCGGGGCGCTTGGTCTGGTGGCAAGGACAAGAAGGATTCGGAAACTCCTTGCCTCTCACGCCTCCTGCCTGGTGGGAAGCTCACCGCTCACCTGGCTTGCTGGGTTTCCCAGGGTTGGCTAGGGCTGACCTCAGTCTGGGCTGTGACCTTCCTCTAACATGAGAGGAATGAGCTGTGTGTGATGAATGCACAAGCAGATTCACTATTGTCCTGAGGAAGGAATTTAGACGTGAGGGTTTCACACATTATTTAGATTGTGACTTTTTAGGAGTGACTTAAAAATTGCTGGGAGTCCAATTAAGGGGCTCCAGAGGGACAGCTGTGGAGGAGCAGATGGGGTGAAGGTACTGAATCACTCAGAACTATGTTGCTCCATGACTGTGACCCCTCAGACAAGGTGAAGGTTTCTGCCTGTCATTCTTGGGCAATGCGAACATTAAAATGTTTAAGGGAGATAAAACCACAGGACAAATGATAAAAACCAGAAATTTTGGAAATCAAAGGCTTAAAGAATCAAGGGAATAGAAGGAAGACAGACTTTACGTTTAGAACGATAAGGCACGTAATGTTGGAATACTTAAAAATTATTACAAAAATAGACAAAAGCAGTTTAAAAAGTTAAAGGCAATAATGGAAAAGTTAAGAAATGTTGGCAAAACAAAAAGAGACGTAAACAAATATAAAGAGATTTAGAGAAACAACAGCATAAAAAGTAAAACTGAAAAACTGAGTGGCCAAAGGAAAAAGTGAAAACTCAGTAAGTAAATGTTTAGATAAAAGTTAAAAGCATGTGAAGAAACGTCAGAAGTCAAATAATATGCTGATGAGTGAAAATAGTTACCTAGAAACAAGTGAAAAAGGGGCAAGATATGAACTTTTTAGAAAGTGACAAATGCCTAAGGTGGCAAAAAAAAGTGACAAACTTGCCTCCATTTCCAAAATTCAAATACAGCGGCAGAGAGATTTTCTTTTTTAGCAGTAAAGGGCCCACAAATTCTGGCAAAATCCTGAGTGCTTATCTTCTGGATGTTTGTAGCACTGTGTAAAGGGGGTTCTTCAGTAGGATTCCTTTGGGACCTTGGAGATCAGGGAGCATTGCCCCCTCCTCCATATTGGATATAGAAATTTCAAATGTCTATAGATATCTAGAATATTCTATAGATATACAGAATTTAGATATTCAGATTTTCATAGGCATCCGTAAAAATATCAGTAGAGCCTCACAGATGATTGCCCCTTGCTGCCCTGTTGTAGAGAAATTAGGGGCCCATGTGGAGGTGGGGGTAGAGACACATTGTCCTGAGCCCCCAGCTCCAGAAAGCCTAAGGCATCGCGATGATGCTCTCAGTCCTTGAGGGTTTATTATTTGCCTGGTTGCACAGCTAGACAACTTACAGAATTATCTCGTGTAGTTCTCGGAACATTATGAGAATGGTCTTGTTAAGATTCCAGTTTTGCAGGTAAGGCGATTTAGCTCTTTCCGTTCAAGGATTTATCTGCGGTCCCCAGCTTGCAAGTGCTCGAGCCGGCACTGTGGTCCAGACCCCCGACCTCCAGAGTGCTGCCAGCCTCCTGTCTGTCTGCACTGCCACCGGGGGCTCAGCCTGTCCCCTGTCCCCAGAGAGTAAGACCACTTTCTTTGAAAGCAGCAGTTTGTGTTGCCTTTTCTCTTTAATCACAGGCCCTGAGTGGACGGTAACGCATGCACTTGTCAAAGGCTATTACGACATATCGGCTGGTGGTGACATGTTGACGGGTTTGCTGGATGCCCATTGCCTGGGCCGGCTGGCTCCAAGGGCAGGGGCAGGTTTTTCTAACATTCTCCCTGGATCACCTTGAGGGTGGCACCCCACAGGGCCAGCTTTTCAATAAATGAATGGGTGATTTGATTCTGCATTTCTAATTAGGCCAGAGGGACAAAGCAAAGACATTTTGGATGGTAGAAAGACTGTGTCAGCCCCATTTCTTCCTTTTCTGCCTTATTCAGCCATTCCTTGGAGAGCACAGGGAAGACATCTATACTGGGACCTCTGCATCCTATGGGGTGAACGGGGGCTGAGTTCTTTATGAGAGTCGCGCTCCCAGAACAATGGGGTGGGCGACACCCACTGTGGTATGAGGCATGGGGTGTCCCGAATGGCACTGCGGCCCAGAAACCTTCCTCCTTCCTGGCCTTCTCACCACAAGAATCCCTCCTTTGGTTAAGGTCTTGTTTCTGAGAAACTGCTGATAATAACCGAACATGCAGTCAGGAAGGAGACGCGTTAACTTACTAGAAGCTTTTGACATTTGACACTGCGTGGTTCATGACATGATAGCAGAGCCCTGATTGTTGGGAACTAAGGTGTTGAATGTGGGGGTGGATGAGAGGGAGAAGAGGTCCTGCCAGTGGAGGAGTCGTTACCTGCCTGCTGGGTGGGTTGTGTGGACAGTGCCATCTCCCGTGGACCACAGGGCTCTATTTTGTTTATCCCTATATTCCCCAGCATCTGGTTCAGGGCCTGACATGGAAAAGGTGCTCCCTAAGTTGAGAGGGCATTCTACCTGTAGAATGAACGAAGGAGGAAACAGGTAGGCTGGTCCCTGACTCTGTCATTATAGGGAGTGACCGTGAAAGAATCACTGGGGAGACTGAGTCAGAAATGAGAAATCAGAGCAAGAGTTTGCTGAATACATAGCCAGTGCAGCGTGTGGTGGAGGATGCACACTTGAATCAGACCCCACCCCGCCCTTAGAGAGCTTCCTGGGCAGCTGGGGAGATGTGTTACATGGTAAGCAAGGAGTATGGTTTAAAAACATATAGAAGGAAGGGAAAAATGAAGGAGGGGAATCGGAGGGGGAGATGAACCACGAGAGACGATGGACTCTGAGAAACAAACTGGGGGTTCTAGAGGGGAGGGGGGTGGGGGGATGGGTTGGCCTGGTGATGGGTATTAAAGAGGGCACGTTCTGCATGGAGCACTGGGTGTTATACGCAAACAATGAATTATGGAACACTACATCAAAAACTAATGATGTATGGTGATTAACATAACATAATAATATAAAAAAGAAAAAAAATATATGTTTTTACATCACCAGTAATGGGACAAATAGATATCATATGCTTCCTGATCTGATGCCCCGAGAAGGACACATCATCACTTCTGTGGTATGCTGGCCAAAAATGCATAACCTGAATCTAATCAGGGGAAAACACCAGAAAAGCCCAAACTCGGTTGCCTTAAAAAATGTTAAGGTCAGGCAAATGTGATCTTGGATGGGATCTGGGGAAAAAAATTAAAAAAAAACCAACAACCCCACAAACTCTTCTTATTAAGGGTACTACTGAGATAATTAGCCAAATGTGAATATGATCTGTAGATTAGGTAATAATACCGTACCAGTGTTAATTTCTGATTGTAATAATTATATTGCGGTTGTATAAAGGAATGTCCTTGTTTATAGGAAATGTACAGAGGTATTTAGACATTAAGGGGCCTCATGTCTGTAACTTAACTCTCAAAGGGTTTAGAAAAATGTAAATATGTGTATGTATTTTGGGGGGAGGGAGAATGATGAAGCAAATATGCTGAAGTGTTAACATTTGGGGAATCTAGGTGAAAAATATTTTGGAAATTTTTTGTATTATTCTTGCAACTTTTCCATTAGTCCGAAGTTGTTTCAAGACAGAGTTTAAAAATGCACGCATATGTGTGTATATTCCGGCATGTATGAGAAGCTGTATAGCATAGTGGTTAGGGACTCAGCCTTGGAGCCAGGTTTCCTGGGTCCAAAGCTGGCTGTGCTATTTGTTATGTAAGCAATCTGAGCCTGAATAATACAAGACAATACTGGTGCTTGCATTGGTTGGTTGTGAGAATTAAATGAATGAAAACCTGTGACAAGCTTAGAATAGTGAAAGCACATGGCAAGTGTGCAAAAAATGTCAGCTCTTATAATACAATATAGAGCAGCCCATAATTACTAATAATTATTTGGTTATAGGGCATGTGGTATATATACATTTGTTGACCTACTGACCATAGGAACATAACACTTTGGAGTTTACAAATAATTTTCATATTTAATTTTTACGATTATCCCATAAAGCATAACAGCAAGACATATTGCCCCCATTATATTGATCTGCAAATTGAGGCCAAGGCCAGAAACATACCCTAAGTCCCCAGCACCTGATCATTGGCACAACGTGGAGCTGATCCCAGCTGTCCTGACAACTAATCCTGGAGGAGATTCTCTTCTGCGGGTGATACCAATATCACACTCTGTCACTTTGCCTCTTGTACTCTGTGAGTGAGGAATTTCCAGGAACAAAGTGCCTTCAGGGGGCCTTCCGTCATCCACGTAGTTACCCATTGTCAACTGTTGTCATATGCATGCGTGTGTGTGTGTGTGTGTGCATGGATTCTCCCAGCTATTACTGACAGGTTCCTCGAACCAGACTCCAGAATAGACGTGGCAGTCACTAATCCCGAGGCTGAAAAGCCTTCTGCTAGCTGCCTTCTGAGAGGCCTCGGTATACCATGTTGGGGGAATCTCCATCCAAATGTCACGTGCTCTGCCATGTCACAGCGTGTGACCGTGTGAGTTATAGCCAGCCCCCGGGCATTCTGGAGCTGTAGACTCCATTTGGAAGGAGCCTTAAAGTCCCCTGGAATTCACTCATTATCTGTTTCCTAAGCAAACAAACAAAGACACTCAACTAAAAACTGAAATCAAAAAAGCAACTGAGGAGGGGCGCCTGAGAAGTGGCTCAGTCGTTGGGCGTCTGCCTTAGGCTTGGGTCGTGATCCCAGGGTCCTGGGATCGAGCCCCGCATCAGGCTCCCTGCTCTGCGGGAAGCCTGCTTCTCCCTCTCCCACTCCCCCTGCTTGTGTTCCCTCTCTGGCTCTCTCTCTGTCAAATAAATTTAAAAAAAAAATTAAAAAAAAAAAGCAACTGAGGAGTTTTCTCAGAAATAGCCCTCCTCTGCACTTCAGAGAACCTAGGAACTGGATTCCTGCCTCCATGGGTCTTAGGATCTTCAGTGGGGCCTCAGCTGGACAGATGTTAATTACTATAAACCAATCTCTGGCAGCCTCGGGTGCAAAGGGCAGCACCTCTCAGCTTCCCTGCATTTGCTCACTATTTATAATTTGCACAGCTTTGTATTAGGTATTTCTGTGGATTCTTGCCACAAGCACTTCCTACCGAGTAGATGATAACAGGAGGGGCTCATAGGGGCTAAGAAACAGCCCATGGGCCAGAACCCTGGTCTTAAGTAAGTGCTACTTACTTACGCTGGCTCTCCTTACCTTCCTGTTTTGGAAGTTATTTTATTTTATTGACATTGCTACTTTTTTTTAAAGATTTATTTATTTGAGAGAGAGGGAGAGGAGAGGGAAAAAGAGAATCCTCAAGCAGACTCTCCACTGAGCGCGGAGCACGATGCAGGGCTTGATCCCATGACCCTGAGATCACGACCCGAGCCAAAACCAAGAGTCAGACATTCAACCATTCAACCGAGTGAGCCACTCAGGTGTCCTGATAGTGCTACTTATTAATGATCCTCCTGTTTATTTACCACCACTCATTCGTTGCAGCCTGCCTCATCCGGCCATCCTTTCAAGCATTTCTGGGTTTTCTCACCAGCTGTGCATCTGGAAGTGCCTCAGGGGACGTGGAGCCCCTCGACTCATTGCTTGAAAAGAAGGAAAAGTGTGAGAATAACTGTGTTGCCGGAAATGCATGATAGAGCCCAGTAGAAATGGAGCTGAATGTCAGCTCTGGCTTGAAGTTTCTGCATACGAGTCTTCTCCATATACATGTCTAATTAAGAGCTGAAAATGTCTTCATCCATTCATTTACGGTGAATATCACCGAGGGTCCAGGTGCTACGGTTTCCCTTCCTACCTCCTCACAGAGGTGAGGCTCCACATTTTAAACCAATCAGTATTAAGATGGAGGTTAAAGACTCGAGTTCTAGGCCTTTCTTCACCATGACCTTTCAGATCTGTGAATTGCAATGGAGTTCATCTGTTATTTGCACTTCTTACCCTATTATAAAAAGAAAATAAAATGTATTTGGAAGTCTTTTGTGGATTGCAGTGTTCCTCAAATGTAATATGGTTTTATGGTGATGGTAATGCCAAAGATAATAGAAACTGCTTCTGGAGAATTGCTACTTCTGTCATGCTTCCTAAGCCCTCATATGTGAGGAATATAAGTTCAGTGAGTAGAATAATAAATAGGTTCTGTGTAAGTATGTGAATGAATGAATTGAAAAGGGTTGTAAATTACCATTGTACAGTGTTTCTATTGAATCACAAAGTTTACTCCCATAAACATTTCATTATCAGAGACTAAAATGACATGTGTTTATGTTCTTACAGCTAACATACAGAAAGCCTTCTACTTATCCTTTAAAATTCGGCTCAGCGGTCACCTCCTCCAGGAAGTCTTCTTGGACTCACTGATCCTCCTCCACCAGGTGGGATAAAATGGCCCTTCTCTGCTGCTGTAATACGTGGGCCTATTTCTACCGCATGTATCATGCTGTAATTACCTGTGCTCTCGCCCTCTGGATTCGGTCTTATTCATCTTTGCATCCTGAATGTCCAGTGCAATTCCTGACGTGTTATTTTTGCCTTCGGAAATGTTTTCTGAGTGAATGGCCAAACGTTTACCAGTTCTAACAAGGCTTGGCTTGTAAACACAATAGGGATTGAGGTCAAGGAAATGTGGTTCACTTTTTGCCATAAAGTGCTTACATATTGCACGTGAGAACCCAGTGCCTCATGATTTTTTAACCTCTTATGTGATTATCCCCACAAAAACCCCTTGGGCTAGAAAGGACTATAATGACCTTGGTAGTTTTGAGCAGCTTAATATTTTCTTTACATCAAGCTTGACCTCTTTTCATTATAAAAGAGATGACTGAGTTCATGTAAGGCAGGAAGAATCAGAAGATGTCTGCTTCTCCCAGAAAGTCTTCCAAACTCCTGCCTAGCCTGCAGGGGTTCCCACCAGTGTAGGCAACATGAGGAATCGGTACGATACGGACATATTTGTACATTTTAAAAAAGATTAAATGTGATATAGTACTGGAACTGAGCATGGGAGTTTGAGGCCCTGGGTATTATGCTTTCCCTTGCTACAGGGGATGGAAAGAATATTGTTTCTCCTTAAAATGATTTATTTAAATGGGTAGACTAGAATTCTACTTAAAACCCAGTGTCTGAATGCACCTGTTTAAGTCAGCTTCTTGTTCTCCCAGGTATTTAGGCATTGAATTTTCCCCATTAGGGAAGTGATTGACACCGTGGTCCTTACAATAACACATGATTATAACTCTGCAAATGGCAATTACATTCAATGGAAACCAGATGTTGCATGGAATTTGACTCTGTTGGTTTCTTGGTGAAGTAGATGAATTTGTAAAGTAGAAAACCACAATCATTACTCAGATGGACTATACATGAATTAATGACATAATATCTAAATCATATATGGTTGAAAATAATGATTAACTTAAACTATCAAGATAAGCTAATGAAAAACAGACTCTTAAAAAATTAAAGCTATGTTTTCTTCAATATATATTTTATCAGCATGCTAATAACAAAACCAGACTTGTTTGCATGTCTCTTCAGCCCCAAGGAAGAAGAAAATATCTAAAAAGAAGAGCCTCTTAGTAAACAGTAAGGAGAAAGTGAACAATCATGAGAGTTTTTCTTGGCTGGTGTGAATTTTTAGAGTGTCTGAAATCAATCTTTAAAAAATATATTGTTGTTAAGGACAGCTAACAATGTTTTATGCTGAATCACACAGAGAGAGTATATTTCGAAGGACACATTTGGCGTGCAAAGCGTGACCTCTCAAGCAAAACTTCTTTTCCTGTCCCATCTCTCTCTGGTGCCTGTGTGCAAATGTGTGTGCACACACACAAGTGTGTGCGTACACCGCCCCCCCCCCCCCCCCCCCCCCCGCACCAGTGATGCCTCAGGCCAGGAAGGCAAATCAGCGTTATCTTCAAACCTGCACTGTCCCTTGAAAAGCTCACCCTTCAGTTAGCAAACCTCCTAAGTGGTTAAGTTTGCAAACCTTGGCCCATCATTTCCACTGTCATGAATTCTCAATGACATCATCACTGTAAAATTAGGAACTCTCTTTCTTTTCCTGCAGATGTGAAAGTTTGACATTGCATTCCATGGTCCCGTGCCACATTTCATCAGCGTTTTTCCTTTGCTTTCTCCAAAGCCTGTGGCCGCATGTGGCGTGTGGATTGCAGTGCTGTTTGGGATCTCGTATCAAATGCTGCTACCTAATCCCAGGCGGCCTTCCACAAGCCCACACCTGCAGCTCATTGAGTCCTCCTGGAGTACAAAGGGCTGATTTACAGCACGAAGGATCCAGGCACTCGTTGCAGCTGGGGCTCCAGCAGGAAAAGGAAGTTGTTCATCATCTTGTGTGCATTTCATTAACAATAGTGTACCCGATATGTAGCTTATAGAATAATTTCAAATCACTGACAGAGAGCATTATGGCATTTGGCACTACTAGGAAAAATACTTCGGGATGGGCAAATTACACCTGAGCGTGAGGTTTCTATGCGACCCTCTGGAACTGTGCACCCTGATTTATACCAGGTGGGTTGACCTTGCGATATTTTCTGATTCGTTGGGCATTTTCTCATTTCTCATTTCTTTTCCTTTGTCTTTGAAGCAGCCCTGGGGTAGACTTGGGATATCCTTAGCTTTCTGTGCTTTTCATGTATTAGCAACCAAGAGCTTCGTATGACCTGGGCTAAGCATGGTGTCTCGAAACCAAGCGCCTGAGGAAATGTCTGTCACTGGCGCCCTGGGAGTGCCACAACAAGATGTGACGGCATGTCGCTTTCTCCTTTAAGTCTCAACAGTCAAAGAAATGAAGGAGTCCCAGCGAGACCCTGAGATCCCAGGGTACTGGCTCACCAGGACTCTAGGGAATAAAAAAAAAAAGGAAGATGCTCATACTTTCTTCTGCCTTATTGGGCTGCCGTGCGTCCATTTTACTATTGACTTACTTCTACCCAAAAAGAGGCCTGGTGGTGGAAATGCCGTGAAGGTGGTGATGATGATGAGTTCAGATGAAGGAGACAGAGAAGTGAGGGGCAGGAAGAAGCCCGCCGTCCCCCCTGCTAAGGTTCCCACAGCCCTCTGCGGCCTGCTGGGCCCGTCTCCTCTGGGGCCAGCACGGCCTCCAGTCAGAGGCCTCGCCTATTTACTGGGAAGGCTCTGCCTTTCCAGATCTTTTCTGGGAGTGTCTTGCAGGTCCCAGTTGAAGGATTTTTCTGAGGAAGTAGAAAGCCTTAGAACCTCAAAACAAAAAGGCCTGGACAGGAGCGCTGTCCCTTTCTGGGTTTGGGGCCAAGCCCCACGTAGGGAGGACGGCAGCAGTGCACGGAACGAAAATATCAGGGCTTCTGACTCGTTTGTCGTGGACATTTTAATGGCAACTTTTTTTTTTTTTATAAAGAGGGACAAAATCAGTAAAAATCGCCATTCTCAAGGGAAAGGGAGCAGGGGAGGAAAAGCAAATTTCTTTCCACTTTGTAATGGTAAACAAACTCGGCTCAGAGCAGTATCTGATGTGCTGCATGAAGCCTGGTTTCCAGTTTCTCTTGATGTGTCAAATGTATCCCTTATGTGAATCATGGTTTAAAAATACTTTTACTCAGTGGGTTCGGGAAATCAATAAGCTTTTATGATTCTTTCCTTGCTTCACATAATTTCTGATTTCAAAAGAGACTCTGGGTATTCCTTTAAGATGTTTATATATTATGCATTTTAAAAACTAACAATTCTTCCAAGGGCTTCCCAAGCATTGTTGTTGGAGGTTTTTCTTTCTTTCTTTCTTTCTTTCTTTCTTTCTTTCTTTCTTTCTTTCTTTCTTTCTTTCTTTCTTTCTTCTTTCTTTAACATTAAGCTAATGATTATGGGGCTTACACATAAATTGAAGCCGGATTTATAAAATGCAATATAAAAATCCTTGGGAAGGAAGATAAATATAACAAGCTATGAAACTACGTTAGCCTCTTCCAGTGTTGGAATGACTACAAACGAGGAAATTAATGACCAGGATGTGTGACGTTGCCCAGGTTAGGAGCTTCGGCTCCCAGGCAAGCTGCCTTAAGACGAACTGTCCTGCATTCCTTGATTTCTCTGAAATACAAATCTAATTGCAGATTGGAACATATCCATTCGCTTAGTCTGTAAAAATAATTTTCCCTGAATATTTACCCAAAGCGCATTATTGCTTATACAGTTGTGAAAAGCATTTAGCACTTTATAATCCCATATTTGCTCCTATGTGGGCCTGGGAGTGTACTCTCCTTACAAAATTCACAAATGCCTAGAAGGCTAACAATTTTTACAAAGTGTTCCTCATGGAAAACATCTGGAAGTTTTCCAGAATGGCATTCCAGATGTTATAGTTTTAGCAGTCACAAAAGTGCACTGAACATGCAGGGTGAGTGTGTGTGTGTGTGTGTTTCCTGGTTCTACAGAGCACGTTTCTTACACGTACCCAGCTCTCTTTGCTCTACCTCTGGAACATTTTAGGTTTGAATTATTGAATATTTCACTTCTGGACAACTCTGCTTTCAGGGCAATTACACATCTGTAAGGAGGGAGCATGATGTAGACTACTGTAACCAAATACGCACTGGGAGAAGGAATTTTTAATTGGTATTTTAAAATTGATCTTTTTTCCTCTGTGGGGTCAGAGAGAAGAATAAACACTGGGGGAGTGAGGCCTGGATGAATCGGCTGTATCAGGAGAGGGCTGCCCTTCTTCCCTTTCTCAGATTGTCCTCTGTAGAGAGGAGAAAACCCCTCTCCCCTGCCCTCCCCAGCTGCAGGGTGCTGGGCAGAGAGCGAGGAGCAGGAGATGAGGGGCCAGGAGACAAGATGTTTTCCTTTCAAACTGTTCAATGCTGCTCAACTTTGGAGACATTTAGGAAAGCGTGAAGTCCAAGTCAGTGCTCCTTGATCTTTTTCTTCTCCCTGTCCTCCTTCGTCCTCACCTTCTAGATTTGGGCCCTTTCTGTAGTAACCAGCCCCAGGGAAATTAATGGCTCAAAGAAATTCAGCTGAGAGACTGGCCTGTTCTTAGAACCAGCTCCTTGTGAGTCCTGCCTGATGGCAGGTCTCCTTCTCAAGACCAGGGCAGAGATGGCAACAGGGAGGAGGGGGAGAAGGAAAAAATCTGGTCATGGGCTAGGATGGAAATAAGCCATGATTCAGGGAGCCATAGCGTTTTATGCTGTGAGTTTTCTATCACACGGGGAGACAGATGAATGAGGATCCACCTCCCTAACAAACCAACCAGACATGATGAGAACTTCCTCTGAACGAAAATATTTGTTGCACAGTGCATTGGGTCAATCTTGTTTCTTATTACTAGTTACTTTGGGGGAGGAGAGAGAGCACATTGGAAAGGAAAAACCTAACCCAAGGATGCGTAGGGGGGACGATGGAGTGAATCTGGGTAAAGGTGATGGGTCTACACTGGCTGAAGCAGCAGAGAGGTGGGGACCAGTGGAAGGTAGGGTGCAAAAGACCTGTATGAGGGGACATAGAGCAGAAATGCCCCTGTCGCCCCCAGCCTGTGGTCACTGACACATGGCAGGGAGTCATCAGGAGGCTCGTATGAAAATGAGAAAGGCCATCTTGTTCACCCATCTTTACTTCTGGGATAGGTGTTAACTCCAGGCATTTGCCCCCAGGAAATTCCTGAAGGGTTCTTGCTTAGCCTTGGGAAAGTCCAGAATCAAGACCCCTTCAAATGAAGAGGACCTATTGTCCCAAAAGGGCCTGGGCTCCCCTGCCTGTGTCCAGACAATGTGTGGGACCTGACCTCCCATCAAACCTTGGACTCTGGTTCCCATAGTTAGCTGGGATCGCCATTGGCTCAGAAAGAAGCTGATCCTCCTGGACTGTCCTGGTTCCTGTGTCCTGGGCCAACCAGGACGGTTGGTTATCCTATCTGAAGCACGTCCCCGACCTTCTGTCTATCCACATTAGAAAGGTTGTGGGGACCTTCCGTCCCTCTCCCAGGGCTGCCACAGCTGAGAACCTGTTTGGAGCCGGGCTCTGGGTGGCACCTGGAAGACCAGGCACACTGCAGTCAGATCAAAAAATTGAGTCTTACTTTAGGGGAGTGCGTGTTCCTCCTGAGGGTCCCCAGGAAGTATGGACATCTTAGCTCCCAAAGCCTGATCCTTCTCTTTGCCGCCATAACCTGTTCCCCAGAATGTCCAGGGGGTGACCAAGTGGAGACCTGCCCTAGAAAACCAAGAGGGTAGTGTGGCACAATGGGAAGAACACAGCACCGAGACTGAGATTTTATCTAGCTCTGGATTCATGATCAACTACAGTTTCACCTGCGGGAGCTATTTAATGTCTCAGTTTCTTCAGCTGTAAAATAGGGATAGTAATTCTTACCTCTTAGAGTTATTTTTTGTAAAAGCTTAGTGCTGTGTTTGACATGTATTACTTGTTAGAAAAAAAAAGGTTGTTTCTTCTCTGCCTCAGGGACATTCAGAGTCATCATCCAAAGTGAAATAAATGTCACTGTCAGTATAAGGGAAGAAGTGCCCTATGATGGTGACCCTCGAGGAATTTCCCATTGTTTCTCCTTCCTTCTTCCTGGGTCTCTACCCTTCTGCTCTTCTGAGTCACCTGCTACTTCTCTGACTGTCCTCAGTCTCCTCCCAGGGCTATGTCCCTTCTAGTCCTCTTCCTGTTCATGACATTCAGCTTGCTGTCCACGATCCTCCCCTCCATTTCCAGAGCCAATCTCATTCTCTCTTGTGGCATCAACAGGGCTACCAAGGCTCCATGCCCATTGTCCACTCCATTTCTATCATCATTGCTGCCTTGGATCTCATATTTTTAGCTTAATAATATCACAAACATTGAATCTTTAGAATCTTTGTCTTCTCTGTCTCTCTCTATGTCTCACACACATGAGCGTGTGCTCGTGTGCATGCACGCACACACACACACACACAATTCAGTTAGTCAATAGAGAACTGAATTTACTTCATACATATTTTTCAAAATCAAATCAGTTGTCATAGCCTCTCTCCTGGTCTGTTTAAATAAAATCCCATAACAGATTTTCTTACCTCTAATTCTACACCTCTTCAATTTACCCATACCCTTCAGTAAGCTCAGTGTTATCTTTTTAAAACTCACATCGGGCCATGATACTCCCTAACTCAAAAGCCTTCACTATATCCCCCATCGCTTTCAAGTGAAGCCCAAATTGCTTAGCCTAGCACTTGAGGTCCTTAGCATTTGGATCTTAATCTCTCCAATGTCATGTCCCATCATCCCTCCTTTTTCCTCTTCCTCTTTTGGTGCTTTCTAGTGACATATGCTGTGCCTTTAGCTTCCACTAGCTCTCCATGACCTGTCCTTTAATAGCCAGCCTGACTTTACCTCCTTTGCTTAGGCAAAATGAAAGCCATAGTGTTGTGTGCATTTGTGTGTTGTGGCACGTAACCCCTTGTGATGCTGGTTTTCATCTGCAACTCCAATGTGCGCTACCATGTTTGGACTATTTTAGGGTAAGAGATAGCCAGTTGAACAAGTGAACAGCACCCCAGTGACAGATGGCTGAACACTCATGAACACTATGGTTACAAAGACCAGGTGCCATGAATTGTGTCACTCCAAGGGCTTACAGGAGCTGATCACAGGAAAACTGGAGTGGATACTCCCAGCTCTTCCTTGAAGGGCTTGGGGTCCGACTCAGGTACTGCCTCAAAAGAAGTTCTGGGGGATCAGAAATTCTCCCCACCTTCCTGAGTGAGCTCCAGAGTGAACTTTCCATGTACGGAATCCCACCTTCTTGATAACTCAGAAGCTCTTTTCATTATAGGTGGTTAGTCAACAGTAGATATAAATTGGGAACGTTGAATTGTGTATAAACATGTTGATGTCACCTTGATATTGATACTGATATGACCTTCAGGCAAGGTTTAGGGAACTATGTCTACATGTCTTTTGTGTCTCTTTAGGCAGTTTGGAGAATTTTAATGACAAAATTCAATTCTATTCCTATACTTTTTGTCCTGAATTAAAAGATTTGGGATACTAACGTGACAGGCAAACACATCTGTGAGGTAAAGATGAAGGTGTGGCTGATACACAGTATTGGAGATGGAAACCAGTGGTTTGACATGATCCCTTTAGGTGATAGGTGATGGGAGGAGGGTATGATAGAACTTCAGAGGGGGTTCCTTACTTTGAATTTGGTTCACCTGGTCATGGCAGGAAGCCCTCACTGGGTACTGAGCAGCTGGAGCATGTATGCGGAGTTCTGTGGCATCACTTCCCAGTGCTGACCAATGGAAAGCTCAACTCCTCCAACGTGTCAACACTCCAGGGCACTTAACCAAGATGTAAATTCTGAAATTGACCGGTGGTGATATTCTGCCTCATCTGGAGCATAGCCCAGACCTTACAACATCAGACTGTAGTTCACTCTGAGACCATATCTATATCCTGGATGGCAGTCTGAGATACCTGCTAAAATCAAAGTATCCAATAGTAAATTATTGACCCCCAATTTAAGGATGAGTAAGCATTTCCAGATTATACTGCTTACAGAAAAATGGGTCACAGTCATCAAAGATGGGACCTATAAATTTATGGGAAACAACTTTGAAATACTCTAGTAGATCACTTTAACTTATTCTGTTCTCTGGGGATAGATATATAGATATAGGTACAGATGTAGATCAAGATATAAAAGCTGATATATATGTATACATATATATGTTGATAGTCTGTGGTTAACTTTTTAAAGCTGAGATACTAATTTCCAAAATTGAGTCAATTGCCTTAGAATATTTTTATCATTTCTTTCTTTTTCAAGACGGTGGTGTTCTGTGTGGCTTGTATTTGGACCAATTTTTTATTATTTTACACTCTTCTCGAACTGTTTATCAATTCCCATAGCTCAGGCATATATATATATATATGTATATGTATGTATATATAGCAACTTCTAAGTGTAGGGCATGGAACTAGGGGTATACGACAAAGGTTGTAGCCCCTACAGGCTTACCTCCCAGTGTAGGCAAAGCAATGCCTATCTAAGGCTCAGCTGGGATGTTTGTTCTCCTTGAGATTTAGGCTTGCCATAGCCCCCCACTCCCATTTTGGGAATTCTAGCTTATGAAAGTCCTATAACTCTCCAACTTTTCTGTGAAGTCCCAGGGACTTTTTTTTCTTTTTAAAAAAATTCATAGCCCATTCCTCTTTCTAGAATTCTGCTTCCTTGTATGAAAACTTTGCCCTGCATTTTTCGATAAGCCAGCAAGGTGATTTGTGTGCTGGTGTCTGTGGACCACACCTTTGCAAACATGGATGTAAGGCAACTGAATTTGCCTCGTGTCTTGCTCCCAGATCCAAAGATGTTTGGCAGAGCCAAAGAGACCTCTGTTAAACACAACTTGCCTTCTATAAGACTCAGCTGTGTTTAGTGACCTCTCCCCCCTTTATTTTGTTATATTTATAAGACAAAGAAGTATGTAAATACTACCAAAGGAGTGTTACCAACAAGCCAGCATCATAGGAGTTTAGAGGATGGAGAAACTGCTGTGTTTCCAGAGTGCATGAAAAGAATCGTTGTGAAACTGACCTCCGAGGAACACATAGAATCCATCTAGAAGGAGGGAAAAGGTCTGGGCAGCTCCGGGGTGAACAATCTGAGCAAGAGCTTGGGAGGTGGACATGGGGGCAACAACAATAGGATGTGGTTGAGGACCCAGAGGACATGAGCCTAGCCAGAGAGGAGAGCTCTGGGTACCAGGCTATCAGCAGGACTAGGAGGGAAAATAGTCATCTTGCCATCACTACTGATAAATTCATAAAACATATTTTCTTTCTGAAGAGTGCCTCCCGCATTTATGGACATACCAAGAATTTATATAACGGCTCCTCAGGGAGGGTGCTTTCCTGCTTAGCTGATCCATGGTGCCTGACGTTCTGCAAGGAAATCAGTAATACCTATTGACTGACAGGTTTTGTCCCGTTCCCCCAGGTCTTCTTTTAAGGCTTCTGAAAAGACTGCCTTTCTTCTCTTTCTGACCTTGGCGCTCCCTCACCTCCATCTTCCCACTCCCAGGCCTTCCGAGGCAGTGACTTCCCCATCTTGCCTTCCTCTAGTTTTGTTCCTTGTGAGCCTTGATTAGGGGTAAGCCCCAGAGCAGCCCCTTCGGGCAGCTGTCTTTCTTTCCACTCTCCCCTGAACTGAGGCATCTGGTTCTCATTCTCTTCTCCATGCTGTGGCCTTCACTTTCACCTTGCTCTGTTTACGTATATATTACACAGCCTGTTTGAAACTCCGAGCTCCTAATTGGTCTTGTCCCCTGTAATCTGAAGAGAGCTGCAGGACAGGTTGAGAAGAGCTTGGGTATGAATTAAACCCTAACCAGGGCAAAATTTCTGGAGCCAGGGAGATTTCTCGAGGCATGCCTAACCTGGATCTGTGGACAATCTTTGGGGAGTCTGCTGAGCTCTGAAAAGAATTCAAATTTGTGTATGGGCCTGTACATTTTGGAGGGGACAGAATCTGAAGCTTTTAGGAGGTTCTCAAGGAGATCTGGGACTCAAAAATTCTGCCATTACAAGATTTTCCATGTGGTTTTCTGTAGCAATCCCGTTGCTACTAGGCGGGAACCAGAGCTTCAGAGAGGTTGGTAAACTTGGCAAAGTTACTAAGTAGTGTGCGCAGGAGGCAAACCAAGATGGCCCGAGTGCCGGCTGGGAACCACCTCACCATCCTGCCCCTCCGGTGTGGGAGACAGGTCTTCCCATCTCCCAGAACCACTTGTCACCTGTTGGGCTGCTCTGGGGGGCAGAGGAGGCTGGGCATAGGCCGTGTGGTTTCTGTCAGTGCCCAGAGCAGTGAGGATCACCTCGAGCAGGCCTTCCCATCCCTGGTTGAAATAAGAAGCTCATGCGTAGTTTATGAAATGTCCCAATGCCCCAGCCACACCCCAGTGCAGTGAGTTCATTAGACCTTCTGGAGGTGGGAGTCAGCACAGTAAAGCATACAGCTCCTCAGGGCTGACTGATTCCAGGGCAGTCGAGTTTGACAACTATGAACTGGCAGCACCTGGGATGGGGCAAGGGATACTGGAGGACACCTGCTGTTGGCCCGACATAGCCAGGAAGGAGCCAGCGCCTTGGCCCTTTAGGGTTTCCCACCCACTGGGCCTGATCAGCCCAGACGCGCCAGCAGGACTGGCCTTTCCCCTTCTCTGCTTACCAAAGCTTGCTCATTTTTCCAAGTCCCCTTCCTGGGAGGCCACCAGCAGGAAACGCGCCCTCCCCAGCTGCTCCCTGCAAGCACGGCTAGTTCTTTCTCCTGGCTCTGTGCTTCCTGCCCCTGTGGCACCCTGGGGTTTGCCTCCTCCCTCCTGCTGCCCTCCACCCCCGGGCCTGCCACGCAGCTGTCTGCGAATGTTTCTGCACGGGACGGATGCCCATGTGACCTGGAGGAGAGCCCATCTTCTTAGCCACCCTCTTACCCACTTTCGACAATGCCCCCACAGAAATCATGACAAATCGTCAGTCTCCAAAATTAATTTCTGGTACAGTCACTGGTCCAGGATGTTTTCTGGGGGTTCTTTCAGCTCTCCCAATGAAGGAGAAATGGAAAGGGGAGGAATAATATGAACTCAAGTCTAACTTCTGTCTACACAGTACTATTTACCGACTTCTGATAAAAGAACATTGAATTGAGCTAATTTGTTTTGGAGAGCTCAGTAATTGTTGGCACAGAAGCTTGCTATTCAAAATGTACCTCTCCTAACTGGAGAACATCTCATTAGTTTTGGTTGTCTCACCCTCCACTGTACAAGGGTGTCTGCTACCTGGCCCTGGCCAGGACATAGCTCAGAGCCTGCTTCTCCAGCCTCACTAGTGACCTCTACCATCCCCTTGGGCATCTCTAATATCGTAATGCTTTCTCTCATGGGTTTTTAGCAGCAAATCACAACCCTGCCTTTAAATGTCCCAGTTTATCTTCAGGGTTCCTAAGGGATCGTATCAAGAGTCTCCAAATGCACTTTTTTGGTAATTCATGCAATCAAACAACATTTGGGGACAAGGTAGAAGCTGACAAGAAGAAGGTGATACTCTCGTAGGAGATAGAAATGCGCAGGATTCTGGACCTAGAGGCCCAGTGAGGCCCAGAGATATGGCTCTTCTCTGAGGTGGTTCTTCTCCTGCCTCTGGAATCCGTTAGCTTCCCAGTATAGTGACTGTGGTCACAGGGGGTTAGTGTTGGAGATCATCCTCACCAGCTTCCTGAACTTGGCCTTGGAAGAGAAGAGACTTTCACAAGGTCAGCAAGAGAGGGGCTGAGCCAGTGCTTGGACCCCAATTCTGGTGGGATACAGGACAAGTGGATGGGACCTGGCTCCTCCTGGTTCCCAGTGGGCGAGGGCTATGTGAATGGGGCAGCTATCCCACATGTGTGACTGGCCAAGGGGGCCATGTCACTAGCTCAATTTGACTTTCATGGAGCTGCTATGAATTACAGCTGATGATGCTCTTCTGAATTTGTCGCATACACAGCCATCTGAGTTAACCATGTTTTCTTTGATATGAAATAATATTCGGACTTGGAGTACTTCCAGTAATTGTAAGCAGCCTTTTTCATGTAAGCCTTAGTCTCACTTAATAACTCCAGCAATAATAATACCAGGAATAGTATTTATTGAAAATCAACTGTGCACTCCCATGTGAGGTGCTTTGCATACATTCTTCTTTTTAGCTTCGCAATAGACCCTGTGAGATGGATGCTTTCTCTCTTTCATGCATAAGGAAGTTAAGGTTCAAAATAACTTGCCCAAGAGCATGTATTCTTTTTTTCTATTTTTTTATTGGCATATAATTGATATGTAGCATTATATTAGTTTCAGGTGCACACCAGTTCCATATTTGTATATATTGTGAAATGATCACCACAGTAAATCTAGTTCACATCGATTGCCACACATAGTTACAACATTTTTTTTCTTGTGATGAGAACTTTTAAGATCTACTCTCTTAGCAACTTTCAAATATATAATACAATTGTGGAGTGTGTGTTCTTGATCAGTACTTTGTAACATCTCCTTAAACTGTCTACTCCGCTGTCTGGGATACAGCAGTGAGGCCTAGTGAACATCAAGGAGTTTGCTATTCCTTGAAATCTGGTGTGGCCCCTCCTGAGTTCAGGGTAAGTCCATACCTACCTCTCTGGGTACTATACCAAGTTCAGCCTTGATTTTTTCTCTGCAGCAGTGGGCACCAAAGAAGCTGTTTTTTAAAAAAATATTTTATTTATTAATTTGTCAGAGAGAGAGAGAGAGAGAGCATGCACAAGCAGGGGGAGCAGCAAGCAGAGGGAGAAGCAGACTCCCTGCTGAGCAAGGAGCCGGATGCGGGACTCGAATCCAGGACCCTGGGATCATGACCTGAGCTGAAGGCAGATGCTTAACCAACTGAGCCACCTAGGCATCCCTAAAGAAGCTGTTTTATTTTGATTTTATTTTAAAATATTTTTTTATTATGTTATGTTAGTCACCACACGGTACATCATTAGTTTTTGATGTAGTATTCCATGATTTATTGTTTGTGTATAACACCCAGTGCTCCACGTAATACGTGCCCTCCTTAATATTTTTTTCTAGACATTTATAGAGTACTTCAGAGTCTTCCAGACAAGAGGTTAAGGGTTTGAGTCCCTGTTTTCCATCTGAAACAGGGACTCAGCAGGGAGTCTGACCAATGAAACATACACACTTAGAAAAACCTGTACACACACAAGAAACCAGGGATCCATACTGCAACAGCAAAGGATTTCTGAAATAGAGATGATAGGGTTTGGACTGAAAAAGGCTACATGGAGAACCCTGTGCCAGAGGGAGCAGAGTCTAGGGAATCACATTGAGGTGACACGGGCAGGATCTCAGTCTTAACACTGACGTGCAGAGAAGAGAGCCCCTGGTGTAAATCAGGCTGGGGGGCTTTTAGGGCAAATTATTCTAATTGTTCTTCTGTGAAAATGTAGGATTGGTTCCCCCAAATTTGCAGTGGGGAGTTTCCTTGTGGCATTTTCTTTTTTGTGATTAAAAATAGTTTAAAAAAACTATTACCTAAGTATTAAGTTATTCAGCACATAAGTATCTGTGAATTCCACGATCATTATTAATTTTCAACATGAAAAGTATTGCTTGGCTCATTTAATATTTTTTGCCCTTTTCTGATGTTGTTATTTCTGCTCTAATTTTATTTGCATTTGCCTGATATGTCCAGGTAAATCCTTTTGCTTTTAACCTTCCTGTGTCATTTACTTTGTTGCGCGTATAGGTGATATATCGTTGTTATGTTTTCTAACTTGATCTGAGAAGGTCTTCTGCTTTTTACTAAGAGAATTTAGCCTATTTATGTTTACTGATATAACATGATCTTCTTCCATTAATCTGTTGCGCTTTCTCTCAGAGGTTTGATGAGGACTAAGTAAGATAATAAGCATAATGTTCTCAGCACATATTCAGTACTTTTATTTTTACTCACCATATCAATAGAGGCTCAAAAAAGTATTCACTAAGCACTCATTCCTGATAAAACTCTTTAAAAATTAGACTAAGAAAGATACTTGTCTATTTAATTTAAAAAGCTAGTTATTGGAAGAACTAGGGTCACAGCTCAGGGCCACTAGACTCCAGGACCTGGGCTTGTAGCTAGATTGCAGGGACCACCTATTTAGTTTATTAAATTTTTCCAATACCCTTCAAAGTTTGTTTTATAAAACCACCATAACCCATAGTTTGCCTTATGGTGGCTTGGGCACATCTTCCTCCTTAGAAACACCTAGCAACTGTATTAAAATTCCAGGTTTCTGGGCCTCACTCTGTATTACTGAGCCAGAATTTCCAAGAGAGAAGTCTGGTGATTTTTTTTGAAAACAAACATCCAAGGCAATGTTATTATTAAGGGAAATTAAGAGACAGTACAGGTCCAGCATTGGGACGTTGAGACCTTATCATTTTGGCTTTATTTAGTAAACGTTATGTGTTTGTTAAAACATTTATAACATGGAATCAGAGGCTTATCCCACGTCAAAGCAAACAAGAACATTAAATTTAATTAGAAGGGTCCTTTTTAAAAAAATGCTTTAAAGGCTTCATATATCACCAATGTCTAAGAGCCTTCTTACCAGAGAAACAGAAAAATCATCACCAATAAAATCAGAAACAAGACAAAGAAGGCCGCAGTCATCACAAATCTTCCTCAGCTTACGATAGGGTTTTGTCCTGGTAAACCCATCATAAGTTGAAAATAACCTGAGTCAAAAATGCATTTAATATTCTTGACCTACCAAACATCACAGCTTAGCCTCACCTACCACACACGTACTCAGAACACTTCCATTAGCCTCCAGTTGGGCAAAAGTCATCTAACACAAAGCCTATTTTACAATAAAGTATTGGATATGTCATGTAATTGATTGACCACTGTACCAAACGTGGGAAACAGAAGGGTCGTATGGGTGCAGAAGGGGTATCAGCGTATTGGTTGTTCACCGTTGTGGTCGTGTGGCTGATGGGGAGCATCTTCACCACCCAGGATCGTGAAGGGATTGGACTGCATCTCGCCAGCTGAGGAAAAGATCCAAATTCCAAATCCAAAGTACGATTTCTACTGAATGCCTATCACTTTGGTACCATGTCAAGTTGAAAACGCGTAAGCCAAACCACTGTAATGAGGGGCGGCCTGCACAGTGCAAGGCTGACGGCTGAGCTACAGCTCAGGTCCCGGAGAGCAGAGGCCTCGGCCGGGGACCTGGTTCCCCCTCCCACTAGCTCATCCATCACCGGCACGTGACTTCTCCGTCCCTCTTCTCTTGACTCTAACGTGGGGCTGATGACAGCATCCTCCTCGGATGTGAGGATTACAGGAGGTGATGCCTACGATGTGCTGGGCAGAGGGCATGGCCCACTAGTCAGCACTTGCCAAAGTCAGCTTCTGAAAATCTGTGGTCCTCTGCAGATGAGGAGTTTTCTCAGAGACAGTGTGGACTTGACCCAGGCCCCTAAGTCAGTGCATGGGAATTCTGGCCTTGGGAGCCAGCCCAGCGTGGTTAGCACTCCCCCCCACCTACCACTTCAACCTGGGCTCAGAAGAGCTGAAAATGAGAAGCAAACAACACAAGTCGACTTGCTGTCCAGTGCAGGCTGAGCTGCCCACCCCCTCACAGGGTGAGCACGCATGCTTCCTGAGCACGGCCCTGACTCTCACAGTGACTTGGGTAAGAAACTTGTCGCACCTTCCACCTCAACCAGGGTAGCTGCAGAACAGATGGGAGAGAGTGCCCCACAGACCCCACACCCTGGCCTTCCCTACTCATCACTAACCTCTAGAAGGAAGCAGCAGGTCTAGGCCTGGAAAACAAAGCCACTTCTGCATGGCGGCCCTCCATGAGGTGGATGGTGGGCTAGGCTTGCTCTTTCAGTGGGGATGCTTTGAACCTTTCATCACCAAAACCAGTGTTCAAGCTTGAAGAATGTAGTGGAATTAATTCTGTGGGTCTCAACTCAGAGTTTTGAGCCCCCTTCCTTCACATAAATGAATCACATTATCTTCCCCCTTGGTAGCTGACAATCTTCCCAGCTCAGGGAGGCTGGAAATGCACTGATGTGGAAATGTGAACGTCTCTGAATGGCCCAGCCCATGGGAGGCCATGGCAGCCAGGTGGCATCAGGAAGTGTCTGTCAGGGGAATGTCTGGGTGGATGGATAGCTGCACTGAAACTGGTCTTGCATTGTTTTTATTTTGTTTTTTTTTTTTGTGGTTATTTATTTATTTATTTTTTATTATGTTATGTTAGTCACCATACATTACATCATTAGTTTTTGATGTAGTGTTCCAGGATTCATTATTTGCATATAACACCCAGTGCTCCATGCAGAACGTGCCCTCCTTAATACCCATCACCAGGCGAACCCATCCCCCATCCCCCTCCCCTCTAGAACCCTCAGTTTGTTTCTCAGAGTCTATAGTCTCTCATGGTTCATCTCCCCCTCTGATATCCCCCCCTTCATTCTTCCCCTCCTGCTATCTCCTCCTTCTTCTTCTTTTTTTTTTAACATATAATGTATTATTTGTTTCAGAGGTACAGGTATGTGATTCAACAGTCTTGCACAATTCACAGCACTCACCATAGCACATACCCTCCCCAATGTCTATCACCAAGCTGCCCCATCCCTCCTCCCCCCCACCCCCCACCACTCCAGCAACCCCCAGTTTGTTTCCTGAGATTAAGAATTCCTCATATCAGTGAGGTCATATGATACATGTCTTTCTCTGATTGACTTATTTCGCTCAGCATAACACTCTCCAGGTCCATCCACATCATTGCAAATGGCAAGATTTCGTTCCTTTTGATGGCTGCATAATATTCCATTGTATATATATACCACATCTTCTTTATCCATTCATCTGTCGATGGACATCTTGGCTCTCTCCACAGTTTGGCTATTGTGGACATGGTCTTGCATAGTTTTTTATTCCCACTCAGGTATAAGGGAAGTAGTTCAAAAGGACTTCTGCCTCTGTGGAAACCAGCAATGCAGAGGAGAAGTCTCCACCAGGATGGGGCTTCAGAGGTTCTGGGTTCCAGCCCTGATCTGCCCCTGGTCACTGTGTGGCTTTGGGGGCATTAGCTCAAGCTTCAGTTTTTTTGTGGAAGGCAGGTAATGATATTTACTTCACCAGTCTCCCTGGATGCTGCAATGTATACTTGACCATTCACGTGGAAGCTTCTTTGAGGGCACAGTTCAATTCTTATTTCTGCGTCTCTCTGTGTGTTTGACATAGAAAAACAGTGCGTTTTTGTTGAATGAATGAATATATATATAAAAGAGCACCACACACCCTCAATAACTCATTTTAAATGATCTTTTTAAGTCTCTGTATCTCCTGTTAGCCTATGACTTTGATGAGGGAAGGGAAAGCATCTTAGTCATCATTGTACCCCTGAAGCCTACATCAGGGCCTGGCGAGCAGGAGGCTCTCAACTCATGGTGGTGAAATTATCGAGTGCAGGGTAGAGATAAGACTACTACAAAGAAGCCCCAGAGCTCCAGCTCCTTCTATTGCTCTTGGTTTATTTCCTCTGAACATCCCCTTTGGTGTTCAGTGTATCTCAGTTCACTTTATCTTTGTGTCTTGTCTCTTCCATAAACTGTGTGGTTCCGAGAAAGGAGACACGACCTTCTAGCTTGGCAGTTTTCCTGGCCCCTGAAGATCTGCCTTCAGCTTGGTGGATGGAGCAATTAGTACAAGTCTAGCTGATTGCTGGACCAATGAGTACTTTTAAAAATAACATTATTTTTTCTTATGATAAAATACAAGGTCATGTTAGAAAATTTGGAAATTATAAAATATTATAAAGAAGGACATTTTTAGAACACTACTCTAATCCTCCCACCCAAGCATTGACTATCTGAGATTAGAGACTTTACATTCTATTTGAATTTAGCAGAATAAAAAGAAATAGAAGAAAAGACTTAGTTCTTGACAGATGTTTCTTCAATGTAAGAGAAACTAACTCCTAAATAATTTCTTGCTTTCATTTGCTCTTTTTCTAAAGAGATAAACATGAAGAAGTTGTTGTTCATGTGTTTTAACACATCTTTGATGGGTGTGAGTTTAAATATTAGTAAATGTTAGTGAAACTTAGTCAAAGGTCAGAAGACACATCAAAGTCTAGACAAACAAGCAAATGATGATTTTTCTTTATTGAAGTAAATAAAAAGATTTATGCTGATTTTTATGATTATTCTTCAAAAAAGATTAATAGAGAAAAGCTAATCTATAATAAAAATATTCCATAAAAGTAACAAGGCACTTGAAGGAAGAGGAGCAGACACATCATGGGGAAAATGGGAAAGTATGGTCCTTTCCTACTATAACTTCAAATGTGTTCACGCCATTGGAAGGCTACTGTAGTTCATTCTCTGCTTGTTTCCAGGCTACTTGAACAACTGAGTTATATTTATTTATGCTCACAGATATTGAATACTTAATCTCTACATGCCAGATAGTGTCCTAAACTCCTAACACATTGTAACTTATTTTATCCTTCCAACTCTATGACTTTGCAGATGAGGAACAGAGGACCTGAGGTCATGTTGACTAAGATCCCATGGCTAACATGGCAGGGGGGTTTTGAGGGAGAGATGGCTTCTACTCCACCTTCAGAGAGATCATCTAGTCGAACTCTTTTGTTTCTGAATCGGGAAACTGAGGCCAGAGCAGTTTAAGTGTTACCCCCAGTTTCTCAGGCAGTAATTAGCACGGCTGGGCTACTCTCCATGTCTTCTTATTCTTCTTCCAGTACTCTCTCAATAATTCTAACTTTGGTTCCAGTCCCATGATTTAGCCTGGGACTACATACCTCTCACTGCCAACTCTAGGTACTTGGGCCCATTGGGGACACTGGCATTTTCTCTCATGAGTTGCACCATCTTTAGTGGGTGCAGGAGCTCCTGGAGCAGTGAATTTGTCTGCGATGCGCTGAGAGCCAACAGTATCGGATCGGAAAGGATCAACAGGGTGGGACAAACCAGAGGCTCAGAGGACTGCTGGTTGCAGAAATGCGAGGCAGTGCTGTATGAGAAGGTGCAGGTGGCCATCCCCCCTTCCACTCCACCCCTGTCACTTGGAGTTAGAACGACAGGTGAGAAGGTGCCGGAGGGGAAAGAGTGACTGTTTTCTTAGGCAGATGGCTGATGCCAGTCAGCACGTGCGGGCACCAACCGCGTGCTAAGCCTTGGGGAGCGCGCCCCTTTGTGTCTTCATTTTCAACACCAGCTCCTTGTTGTTTTTTAGCAACAGTTTGGTAGTGTTCCTCAGGTTTCAGCCTTTCAACATCTGAATGTCATTCCTTTGGCGAACCGATTTTTTTTTCCTCCACTTCTTCACTCGGTGATGACAGGAGAAACTGTTAGTTTTAAAAAAGTTGATTTAATGGTCCACTTGCAAGAAGCCACATAGCAACCAATCTGTTCTTAAGATTTGGGATTTATTTGATTCATCTTCTCAGATGACTTATTGAAATTGTCTTTAGAATGTGTCTAAAATGGATGTTGTGTGCTCTGTGGATGGCACCAGACCCACAATTTCCATCCAGGTATTTATTTAATTGTCTCTTCTAATTCTCTCTACTGACACTCATCTTGAAGTTTACTTTTGCCATTTTGTTGGAACAGCACTACACCCCTGCCCCAAACATTTAACTCCTCTCAGATAAATCCAAGCCCAACCCTGAAATTCCCAGGTTGGCCCTAAATCAATGCCAGACTGTATGGTATGTTAGTAATGGCTCACACTTCAGGGAGGAGAATTTTCATGAGTAGTTTCAGAGATGCACATAAAAGCAGCAGACAGCGCACACTTTGGCTGCAACGATCCCTATAAGGCAGGTAGAAACCATAGGTAGCGAGAGGAGAGATTGGTGTTAGGACACAAAATGAATATTAGAAGTGTGTGCCTGAAAGCCTGAACCTCTCCAAATTTAAGCCGAACTCTTTAATTACATTTGAATTTGGTCCCAAGAGAAAGATACAGAGATTCAGGGTCTTTTAAAGGGAAGGATGGTCTCCTGGTGTGGGCTGTTTCTTGAGGTTTTGTCCGTTAATGGACCGGCTGCTCTTCAGAAAGGAATACCCCTTGATCTGTGAGACAGAGCAGAAGCACCATCTTTTCTAGTGTGTGGAGGGCACTGCAAGAGGGCATGGACCACGGGCTACACTTCGCTTTTCTTTGTGTCAGAATCTATGTGACATAGTCAAGCATGATATAGGACAAACTTGGGGAAATGACCTTTCCTCTCTGTGTCTGTTTCCTCCTCTGCAAAATCAATGGTGTAGAATAGAGATGCTTCCAGCACTATTGTTCTATTCTCACTAGGAGTTCTATATTAAGATTTTGGAATCATAAAGTTGAAAGCACTTTAGAAGCCTCCTGGTCTAAGGGCCCCTAGGTGGTTCAGTCGGTTAAGTGTCTGACTCTTGAATTTGGCTCAGGTCATGACCTCAGGGTTGTGAGACTGAGTCCTGTGTCAGGCTCCACACTGAGGGCATGGAGCCTGCTTAAGATTCTTTCTCTCCCTTTCCCTCTGCTCTCTCCCCCCACTCTCTAAAAAAACAAAAAACAAAAACAGAGTCACCGGGTCTAACTTCCTGGCTCACTTAGCCCTTACTGTGTACCAAACCACACAAAAACTTAGTGGGTTAAAACAAAGTGTTATTTCTCATAATTCTGTATGGCTGAACAGTCTGTCTTCTGCTTTTCCTGAGCTCACTCATGACGGATTTCAGCCAGAGTGTCAGCTGGGCCAGAAGCTCCAAGATGGCTTCATTCACATGTCTGAAAGTTGGTGCTGGCTGTTGGTTGGGGGCCCTTGTTCCCCATGTGGCCTCTCACCCTCTAGTAGATAAGGTTGGCTCCTCACAGGGCAATGTCAGGGCAGTTCTAAGAGGGGGAAGGCTGCAAGGCCTTTCAAAAAAACCAGTCTCAGAAGTCACACAAGGTCACCTTCAGTGCATTGACTGGGATGAAAATGCAGGTATGCTAACTCCCCTAATCTAGTACCATGTGCACTCTATAACACACTGCTCCCCAATGGCCAGGTTCAAGTTCATTCATCAACCACAGTAAGGATTACTGGGCATGTACTACATGCTAGGAGCTGCGCTGAGCATTTTGGTGGATTCGAAGATGAATAACAAAGCATCTCTTTTCTTTCAAGTAATCTGTAACCTATACCTAGCATGACATTCAAAACAGGTTAAATGACCACATTTTAAGTAGGCTGTAACTTGTTTCTACAGTCTCTATAAGAATGTGTGGCATAGGTAAAAATAAAAGCCCCTTCTTCTCTTGAGTTCCATGGACATTTCCATATGTTTTTACCAGGACAGTTGAGGTTCTTTTCCACTTTCCACAGTCTCCTCCACAGTAAGTTTAATACATGAAGAAAGACAATATCCAAATTATCATAAATCTGTCGGCATTCCATTTCAGAACGGAGGCAAATGGAGCTTCCATGTATCTGAAATGTATGTATCTGGATTACCGTTTTATCCTTTAATGGGGTGGACCTCAAGGTCAAGTTTTATTATATGCATCTTAAAAATGTAGAGCTGAAGTTTCAGAAGGGGCATAGGGAGGTGACCTGAGTCAGGGTGGGACATTAACCTTCTGACCTCAGAGACTGATGGATCTCAAGCCGCACTGCAATCCGGAGGGGAGGCTGTTTTGGCACAGGGAGGAAGGCCAGATGCCCTGGTGTTTCATTTTAAGCCTTGAAAAGTTAAACTTAGGCTTGCCTTTGCCCTCTAACCTGCCAGGGCCACCCCATAGCAAAGACCACCTTTGGAGTTCTCTACTTCCTCTTCTTGGGCTTTAATTCTGCTCCTCCCCCTCTTTCAGGCACCTGATGCCCACTTGTCATCAGCTGCTCTGTTCCATACCTGACCTTCAAGAAAGAATCAGCTACCAGTTATTTACACTACAGTGTGAATATCAGTTAGTGGGAAAGTCTCATCTCTTACTAGGAAAAGAAGAGCTTCATTCGTTCTAGTCATTGGCAAGTAGCTTGTAAGAATATTCCTGAGGCCCCTGAGATCATGCCTGCTACTTTCTGTTCTTAGTACCCATTCAGAGTCTAAGATTATTGAGTACTAGCATTTTAGAATTGAAAGGGCCAACAGAAATACCAATGATACTCTTTACTTTGTTGGTGAAAAAGTTCAAACCCAGAAATAAATGGTGGCTTGTCATGTTACACAACTAGTTAGTGGCAGAGTTGGGGTTCAAACCTGGATCACTAGATCTTTAACAAGCAAAATTTGAACCTGCTATTATTTTCTCTTCCTGAGAAATTGATCTACACAGAACTGGACAGTTTTCAGTTGCATCCAATCCTCATAGATCTTCTACATGGCCGTGAAGGGTGCTAGGGCTTTTGGTACCAAAAAAGGGATTACGGAATAGAAAAGAAGCTATGGGCTAGTTTCCGAGTTGCTGCTATTACTACTTCAGCATGACACATGGAAGCGGTATCAGAAAAATGGCATTTGTCTTAGGTTCCAGCATTTAGACAAAGTCCATTACGTGGTCTTGGCAACTCACATAACCTCCTTGCTCATCTACTGAACAAGAAACAAGACAAGGTCATCTCTAAACAAATCCATAGACTTTCCAGCCCTAGAGCTGGGGGAAAACAAGAGCCTGATAAAGCAGCAACCAGAATGAGCACAGACGTGGAGTAATGAGGGAGTAATGGCTGGAGCATTGGAGTAATACTTGGAGTCATGGTTATTAGCTATTTCAGGGACAGCAAAGAGGCCAGTTTGGCTAAGAGTAATGACTTAGGTTGGCAACTTTTAGTAAAATAGAGATTAATAGTTACTTTCTTAACATGATAAAACATGCCTATCAGGAACAAGGAAAGAACTCTCAGTCATGTTACCATAAGTAAATGTTGCTCCAGAAGTATTAGACAATGACTTAGCTCTTTGATGGGACCCGTTTAAACTCAGGGAATGACAAGAATCCCAGTTATTTCCTAAAGAAGTGGATCTCTAATGGTAAAATATTGGTGTCATTGACAAGTAAGTAGAGGAAATAATTTTACGCAGGAGCTTTCTAGATGGTCTTCAAATCGTACTTAGATGTTTCTCTTCTGTTTCCTCAATGGCGCATTTTCAAAGGTAAGTACTTTATAATAGCTCTTCACTCACAGTTCTTCCCGATTTGATAGACAGGACAGGCTTGTGGAAATGCTATTCGCATGAAGACCACATTTCAGGTTCGCCATTCACCAACAAGGAGGCCTTGGCCAAATCCCACCAAACCCCTGTATGTTTTTATGAAAATAGATATAATGATACCGCGTCTCTCTGCTTCACAAAATTGTTTTAAGAGTCAAGTGGAAAATTGTGTGATGAATGTATATTGTTGTTGAAGGAAATTTATAGATGTGAGGGGTGGATCTTGTCTGGACTCCTCAAGCCCTTGGATCTTCAGTCTCCAGAGGGCCCACGCAGCTTGGCATCTACACTCACCCTGCAAAACTTGCAATATTTTTCTAGCACACCCAAGGCACACATCAAAGAATCTGTACACCTAGAGTATATGGCTTTCAGAGTGAGAGCCAGCTTGGAATTGTGTTAGCAGAGCAGGTACAGTTAAAAAGCCTGAGGCTTTGGAATTTTTAAAAGGGACCCAACACCAACATCTCTGAAATAAATTGATTTGGTTGAAACCCTTCCAAAGAAATTACCTTAATTCTGAGACTAAATATGCTGCGTTCCAGCCCAAATGGACTTTTCTTGGCCAATCCCCTGAGAAGTAAACATTCAAGTTTAATAGGGAAAGGGCAGTAGAACTTGCAGTTTTAGCTCACTGATGTCACCCATTGCTTTTTGAGCCAAAGAACAAGAAAATCCAACACTTCCTTCAAGAATGAAGGCATCATATGGGAATGATACAAATATGTTTGTGGTTTCTATATATTTTCTTTTAAAGAAAAACACAGGAATTGAAGAGGATACATTTTTCAGAATCTTGACAGACATATGTGCTTCTCTCAGAGAGGGGTCCACCTGGGAATCTTGGCTGTCTGGTCAAAAAGGCTGTCTTTTTATTCCTCGACTAAAAAATAGGATATAGAAAGAAGCACAGAGGGTGTAAACTACAGAAAAACTTAATGTTGAATCCGACTACTGCAGTCAGATCCAGGGAGAAGATCTTAGTATTGAGGAATAAGAGTGTCTTTGAGCCGAGAGGCAAATGTTCATTTTACTGTGGAGGAAGTGTCCAAATTAAGATCTGGAAGAGTTGTCTAACTTACACCAGCTCACAAGGCTTTTGTCATCAAGGCTAGACTAGAATACAGAGCTTTTTGGCAGCAGGTCTCTTATTATCTTGTTTGGGATGAAATCTCTGCTTGGTAACAAAGACATATTTTGAAGGCCACCCTGAAATGCGGTGCTTTCTCACTGCCTGGCAGTAATGACTCTAAATAATTAGGTGATAGATGGCGACACCTCATTGCATGCAATGAATCAGGTACAGTCACCTTCCAACGGCAGCCAGGTGGAGTCAAGGTCTGGGCAGGAGAATGAAATCGTTGATTTCAAAGGTACTAGCAGAGCTTGCATTTTGAGCCCTTTCTTGGTGATCTTCACTGGAGAGAGCAGATTACTTTGGCAAATACACATCGATTCCATCAGCCTTAACAAACACCCTTGAGCTAGGCAGATGTTCAGAAGTCAGGAAGCTGATCACAGCCTGGAGGAAGCTCACGGTTCAAAGAGGATGGCACAGATTGAAGCTTCTTTATCCTTCTATACACAGTCCTTAACACCCGTTAAGAATTGAAGCAACATTTGGTGATGGAATATGGATAGTTCCATGTTAAGTTGGTGGTAGAATTGCCCTGAGTGTGGAGAAGAGGGGACGATCAATCTTCCTGGGGTGTGGAAAAGAACAAGGTCAAGGAAAGCTTCAAAACTGATACTCGATCTGAGCCTAAAGGGAAACACATTGCAGAACAAAAGATGATCCTCCAGTCTACCTAAGTTTCAGGATATCCAGTTCTGATGCTTTAAGGGGGGCTTGTAGTACACAAAGCACCCCAAATTCCCTGATATGGAAAGTAACCCCTGGGGCCGAGAGCAGGGCTCAGGGTGCCCAGCTTGTTGACCTGGGAGCTACTGGGTCTGTGTGCGGGTGAGGCTGTGTCCTCAGGGCACCAACGCTGACCTCCGGCCTTGGGCCTCCGGTGGCCTCACCTGACTTCCTGCCCGCCCTCACTTGGGTCTCTGGGAAAGGCTGTTGTACTTGGCCTCCCTCCACCCCTAGGGTACGCAATTACTCAGAATCTCCCAGCTGTTCCCAAGCCCCACACTGAGTTTCCAAACAAAACCTGTGAAAACAGATCTCTGGTGGCAGCTTTGGCCACATTTGGCAACTGCCGACGTCCATGGTCCACCAGCAGGCTCTTGAGTCCCAAACGATCTCCACTCCAGATGCAGATGAAGCCTGGATGGACACTGTCTTTGAGACATATCCAGGAAAGATCTGCCCAGGAGCTCATGGATTCGATGTTTTTCTTTTGGCTCCATCCAAACCCAATGAAGCTGAATATCTGCACCGTGGCCCATCCCTCTACTGCAGGCCCAGACTCATACCTCTGTAATGGGGCAGGGAGGAAGAGGCTCTCCTGCTGGCTGCCGGGCCTCGTGGGGGTTCTGAATCCCGGCTGCTTCCTGAACGGGAACCAAGTGCTGATGAGCGCCCCTCCCCCCCACTCCTTCAGGGGCCGGTTGCTCAGTCCCCTCTCTGTGAGAGCCCACCTTGTCCTTTCTTCCTGCCTTCTCCTCCTCCCATAGCTAATGCTCATTCAGGTCCCCACTTCTTGCCTGTGTCCTTCTAAATCTCCTACCATTCTCCCTTCTTTCCTTGTCTCCCTCCTTCAGAGACATCCTGTTGCCAGATTTCTCCTTCCAAAGCGTGTACCTTTGCTGAGGTAATTCAGAACCCTTCCAAGGCCAGCATACCTACGCCATGATGCCATGTCATGTTAGCCTGGCATTAAGGCCTTCTCTGATCAAGGCCCTGTGGTCGAGGTGGTCCTTCCCACCCACAGGTAGAGATGTTTTTTGGAAACAGCTGTCCAGACTGGGACTACATTTCCCACCTATTGAATTTCGCAAATGAAATGTAAGCAAAAGTGATGTGTGTCGCTTTAGGGCCAACATTATTAGGAAGAGGGTGAGCCTTTCCTAACCCCCCCTTTTTTTCTGGTTCTGTCAGTTGGAAACAGAGCATTCTGTACCTGTGGGAACCGAGGAACCATGAGATGGAAGGAGTTTGGGTCCCAGAAACACCACTTGGAGCAAACTATTTTGCTGACAAGGAAAGCCTGGTTGGTCTGGTTTGTGAAGTAGAAGTAGCTGTGTATTGTCTTAAGCCACTGGGAATTTGGGGTTTATTTTGGTTTTGGCTAATGTTGTCTTGACTAGTAGAGTCTTTGATGGCATTTCTAACTTTATTTTCCATCGCTGTCATTTATACTCCCATCTTTAGGCCAAATCTGCTGTTCCTTGGACACACGTCTTACCTGCCTATGCGCACCTCGCCTTTATCCTTACCTGTATGAATCCATGTCATCCTGCCCTTAGCTCAAGATGCAGGGGAAAGGACCCTGCTCCACTCAGCTTCCCTCAGCTACTGCAGCTGCGGGAGGAACCCCATCTGGGCCTCAGATCTCTGTATCTGCTCCTCCCGGCCCCCTGTGTAGTTCAGTCATGCTTTGTAGATCTTATTTCCCTGCCCACTTGCAAATTCTTAGGAAGTCGGGGAGCTCATGTTCATTTTACCTTTGTTATGCCCATAGCAGAGCGCTGAGCGGCCCCCTCCACCCAATTCCATGTGTTTAAAATCACCTGGAAGTAATGATGGAGAGAATAAATGAACCGTTAAGTGTAGGACCTCTTGTGGTGAAATGACAGAATCAGTGGTTTGTCTGTCAGCACCCAGCATCCTCTTTCTGTCCCCATCCCACCCCTGCCTGCCCTTCCCACAAGTCTCCTTCCTACCTTCATGCATGTCGCAGTGGACGACAGAGTCCATAGTGTTCGAGCCAGACTGCCAAGGTCGGAACCCAGGCTTTGCTGTTTCCCACCAGCTGTGTGACCCTTAGCCCCCATGCCTCAATTTCCTTATTGAGAAATACCTAATAATGACTTACCTATCAGAGTTGTTTGAGGATGAGGTGAGGTAGTCTTTGTAAAGTTCTTTGAACATAATGGGCCGCAGTGAGCACAGTCTGAGGGTTCACGTCTCCTGCAGCTCTGAACGTTCTCATTTTTCTTTCTCTGCCTCTGTTCCCCTGCTTTTCTAGACACTGTGGAATCAGGGATGAGATTAGCTCAGGGCTTGGGGTCCCCCTTGTGTGTCACTTACCACCGGTCACTAGTGAGGGACTGCCTAAGTGCTGTGTGGAGGGCCAGAAAGAGAGCCATGATCTATGGGCTCTATGTGCCATTAATTCAGGAGCAGAAATAGTGACGTACATGCCAGGTATTATCTATCCCGCAAAGAACTGGGATTTTACTAGAAATTGTAACTTAGAGGAATGGCCAGTAATTGTGGAAATTTCAATTATCTATAAGTAAATGTTCAGAATTCAAATGACTCATACAACCTCAGTGCTATAAAACTATAGAGGATCATTTACTACTACCCTCACTTAACTTAGCAAGAAACCAATGTCTGAAAACAAGTGGCTTGCCCAAGGTGACAAGGTTGATTTCAGTAGAACAAAGGCAAGAACCAGGCTCCTGTCTACTAGTCTGGTGTTCTCTTTATGTCTCACAAGTGCTAACCTCAGGTAAATCTTATAAAGCTTTTCACACCTCACTCTCCTACCCGAGAACCTTCAATGGCTCCCTACTACCTTAAAGATCAAGGTTAAATCTCTTCAAAAAACTTTTTTTTTTTTTTACATTTTTATTATTATTTTAATTTAGTTTTTTTTTAAGTTCTAATTTAAATTCCAGTTAGTTAACATGCAGTGTAGTATTAGTGATTCAGTACTTACATACAACACCCGGTGATCAAAGATCAAGGTTGAATTTCTTATGTGTTGAAATCAGCCATAGTCTAATCCCCTTTCCCCACTCAGTGGCTGGCATTCTCCTATGTTGTTGATGATGATGTAAATTGGCATAATCCTTTAGGAAAGCAGTTGGCAATACACATCAAGAACCAAAAACATGCTCATATGACCCAGTAATTCTACTTCTTGACCCCTTCCTAAAGAAATATTCCTCAGTACAGAAAAACCTGTATGCATAAAGTTGTTCATCATAGCATTATTTATATAAAACAAAACTGCAGAGAACCCGAGTGCCTCCCACTGAAGAGGTTTTTGAATTAATTATGATATATTTATTAGATGAACTAGTGAGATCATGATAAGTGAGAGAGATACAAACTATGAAATAACATGATACATAAGATATAAAGTTAAATAAAACAGGATATAAAAATATATGCAGAGTATGATTAGAGTTATGTGAAAAATACAAGTAAGGGGAAAAAGACACTAAAGAAGTTTAAGTAACTGTTGTGCAAAATTTTTTTTTTCCCTGTCATCCAAAGTTTATGCAACAGCCTTACATTATTTTCATAATACTAAAAATTTTAATTTTCACCATGATAAATGTTATCACTACAAAACTTTTAAAGGCTCCTCATTGCCCACCCTAGGATAAAGGAAAGCACCTGCTCTCAGCACCTACGGCCCCCACCATCCTGCTTGGTTCTTCCTTTCCATCCCCATGAACTTCAGGTTTTTTGTGCTCCTTATGCTCTTGTCAGGCTGGTGCTTGGTTGTGTCCTTGCTGAGAAGGAGGCTGCAGGGTCAGAGAAGCAAACAGTGACCTCGGAGTTGGACTGAACTTAGGGACCCACCTTTGCCCATTCAGCGCTGGGTGACTGGGCACGCTCCCTATTCCCTTGAAGCCTCTTGTTTCCTCGTCCATAAAGTGAGAAATAATAATGCTTATCTCTTGGGCTGCCACGGGAGTGAGACACGTATATAAGTCCCTGGCGTGGTTTAGGTACCGTTAGTAAGGCTCGTTCCCAGCCACGGCTCATCCCATTTTCAACACCACCCTTGCCTGGGATCCTTTCACTGTTCTCTTTATTAACTCGTGCCTTGAGGTCTGGCCTGTGCTTTTAAGCAGTGCTTCTCAAAGCGTGTACTGCAGACTTGTCCTCCACAAGATGGGCATAGCAGAGGAGTCAACCTTAATGTGGTCTCGCCACAGATGGGGAACAAACAGTTTGGGCCCAGCACGGGGCTTGAGTGGTCTGCCTAAAAATGCTCTGGGGGGGATTGAGGAGGAGGACACGTGGAAAGGTAGGCAAAGTCACTGGAAATCAGTGACAGGCCCATGGGGTTAACCACACTACTTATTTGGCTTGTGTGGGTATTTGGATACTTCCATAGTAACAAGAGTTGAAAATTCCTATACGAACTTTGTTCAAGATGCCGCGTTGGTTCCATCTTCTTGGGCATATTGTTCCTGTGCATTTTACTCACGCTGACCTTACTTGTAATGACACCTTTGCATAAATACTTGTCTTTTTATGTGTGTGTGTGTGTGTGTGCACATTCACATGCATATATATACACATATATATGTAGGTATGCACATATATATATAATCTCCAAGTAGAGTATAAACTCCCTGAGGGCATATATCCTGTTTGACATTTTTCTTGCCCCATACTGCACCGCTTAAAGACATGGGGATGCCCAGTCCTTGTTTTACGAATGATACAGATCTGGTTTTCCAACTTGACTGATGACTTGTTAAAAACAGATTCCTATGCCTCTCCCTGGAGATTCTGATTTGCTTGGCCTAGGCTGGGACACAGCCTAGATCTGCCAAGAAACCTTCCATGGTGTCTGAAGGGCAGTTTGGTCTTATAATGCCCCCTATTAAAATATGCATGCAATTGGGAAGAGAAAGTCAATTCAAACATTTACTGAGGCTTGCTGATTGTTGCTGGCTCAAGGCAGAGAAAGGGAACCTGGGATGGGGCTGGGAATAAGATCCAGGTGGGGTGGTCTTTGAGATACAAGATCCAAGAGCAAAAAGAAAATTTCACTGGTTTTTAATCAACATTGAATCTGTCTGTTGCTTCCATGTCTTTGTGCTTTGCAAATCCCTTCCAAAATCTCCTTTCAAGTATTTAAACAAATGTCAAGATAATTCAGCAAGGTGGACCAACTATCTACAAAAAGATGATGAGCCTAAGAAACATGTACTCTGTAAGGGTCTTGATTACAGCTTAGAAATGATCATGGATATAATGGGACCCGTGCAGTGGGTACCTCTGTGTCAGGGACCATGCCAAGGTGGGGAAACGGAGGCCCCATGGCTTAGTAAGTAGCAAAGCGGCTATCTGGACCCAAATCAGTTTGGGTTCTAAGGCCACCTTCCTATCACGTCATTCTGCTTCTTCGTGTCTCAGTCCCCAGAGCCAGGGGCATGTGGATTCTCAGTCCATACTGGCTAAATGACTGAGCACGTTGACCATAGTGTTCGATTTCTGTTTGTCCTCAACCCTGTGTTGGAGGCCAGAAGATTCAAAGCAGGATCTAGATTTAGAGGAAAAGTCTGAAAAAAAAAAAAACCCCAAACACCCTTAAAAACAAAAAGAATGAATGAAAAGTAGAAAAGTGAAGCCAAATAAAGATTTAGAGGAAGAGGAAAATGATTAGGATAATTACACATGCAGAAGGAAGCGCTGAAGGCCGCCCTGTAAATGGTCCTCGTGGTTTATGCAGTGGGAGGGTGGTGCACGGCTGGAGGGACGAGTGGAAGTCGGGTAATCGCTGCGTGGCCTGGGACTCACCAGGCTGTCGGGCCGAGCCCCTGGAAGGGTTGACCATGGGGTTTTGGATGGCAACCAATGCTGACTGCTGAGAAATGTGCAGGGAAGGAAAGAGCTGCTAAACTCCCTGACAGCTCGGGTCCCGATGCCTCATTCTTGTGCCTGCCCTGTGCGTATATCATCCAGTATTCCACCAGTCACTTCTTCCCAGCATCAGTCTTGTCTATCGCAACAACTGGAAATGCCATTATCTGAATATAATTGCATTTCTGCAGAGAGACCTCAGTCTCAGTGGATAATCTGACATCATAGGCCATGATGGATCATCTCGGACCATATGCCCTGAAAGACACACATACCATACTAAAGCCAAAGATTATGTCACATCCACTCTGGTCTCTCCACCGAACCTCCTGTCGTCAATAAGTTGGGCTCCAAACAGAAGCATTGGGAGGCAGCAGAAAACCAGGACATCCAGCCTCGTATCCTGGGAGCAGCAGTTGCTGGGCTAATCAGCGGGGTCAGGAGTGAGCTGGCGAGGGGAGGCTCCTTCCCGCCTCCCTGACCCTGTGCTTGCTGCTGGGTCAGCTCTGTTGTTCAGCCTTCCTGCTTAGTTTGCTCTCTCCACCTCCTGTTTCTTTTGAAATCAAGCAAAATAACATTTCTTAATTATAACCAGTTTGACTAAGTAATTAAACCACCAATATACACTTTTTAAACCTGTCATACATGAGAGACACAAAACAAAGCAGAGCAGAAAGGTTTCTGCATGGGGCTGAGCATGATCTTTCAATTACAACAAGCTTCAAACCTTACCAGGATCATCACAAAACTCCTGTGAAGTCCCTGGTGCCTGGAGTATGCTTTTGGAGCTCTTCTTTTATTGGAAAATGTAAAATGATGTCACTGAAGGAGATTCCCGGTTCACTACCAACTATGTGGAGTCCCTGATTCTCTTTCTCCAGCTGATAGCCCTTGGGTGGCAAGCTACAAACAGCCAACAAGTCAAGGACAGGGAAGATATTTTGGATTCATGGGTTCAGCTTGTGGAAGTTAAAACCATCCTTCAAAATCTCCTCCAGAAATCTCAGATCCTCTGGTTGGAACTGCCCCTGCCTCTTCTTGTTTCCCATAGTCGTCTTTGCTCAGGGTGCTTTTCAAAGACAGCCACGGGCATGTTCACAGACACCTTTCCCTTTGGGCCTAGCAGAGGGCCTCAGACCCCATGGGCGGTGCGTAGGGCTTTTGTGAAAACCAGCCTTTGTTTTGGAGAGCGCTAAAGCCCCTCAGAAACCCATTTAAGTAATTAAGGTGGCAATAAATGGCCCAGCTCCCTACTTCCTAAAACAGAGAACGATCTCAGAGTATTGCAGCTTGAGTTTGAAGCCAGATGCGCTTACCCCCCTTTTTGGTGTGTGACCAACTTCCACCAACCTGCAGAGGTTCTGCATCAGCACAGAAGTGCAGGTGATCACACACAGCGGCCGTAGAGAGACATCTGTCGCCGATACGTATTTCAGCATCCGAGTGCACAGAGATACGGTAATCATTTCCAGCTATGTGGAGATTGCCGCTGCCTCAGTGATTGGCCCCATCAAGGGGAGGGATAATGAAAAGTGCCCTTTCTCTGGTTCAAATCACTTCCTCCTGTGGGTTGATTTTTTTTTTTTTTTTGAATTATAAAGGTACAGCTATAGCGCGTTGGTAAAGGAAGAGGTTCATTGTTAATATTGTGGATGCTTTTTCCTCAGGGCCATTTTATTATGCAAATTTGTCATTATGAAATGCATTTTTAAAATAACGAAGACCTGTGTGGGATTTGAAATGGTTCCTATAATTATTTCACAGTAGGGTCTGGATTAGCAAATACTATAGGGTAGAGGATACTAACGGAGATATTTATAGGGAAAAAAAAGTACACATGAAATATAGTTTGGCCAGGTTTAATACACACAGAATACACTTTAATACTTTCATATGGTCTGAATAATATCCCCATATTGATTTTTTCCTCGTTTCTCCCAACTCCACAGCAAATGTACGACAATGGCTCATTGATTTATTGTGAGTGTAGCAATGGGTTTATAACAGCATGAATCATGCCGATTGCTCAATTCACCACATGCCTTAATAAAAGTTTCACTTTAATAAAACTGAGCTAAGGCAAATATGCCCAGAGGCTGGCCTGACATTCCTTATACATTACCCTGCCTCAGGAAATTATTGCCATATATTTTACAGCAGCTACAGTAGGCTAGGGGATCAGGATTAAAATGTACTAACTACTGTGATATTTAACAGAACTCCTGTGTTCCCAGTTAACCCTCACAGGTACAAAATGAACAAAGCAATTAGGAGAGAGAACGGTGTAGGGAACAGAACTGGGTTGGGATGCAAGCAATGGGGGATCAGTACCGTCCCTTGTGACACCATGAGTGTCCCCTGAGCACTCTGTCCAGTGGATGTGAAATACCTGTCTTATTTCCCTTCCAGAGTCCCTATAGGCATCAAGAAAGAAAAAGGAAGCCCGGTGCTTTATAAAGTACAAATGCGTTACAAGGTCAGGTGAGGGGTATCACCCTGAGGGACAGAGCCTGCCAAGCACACACACCAGCCTCTCAGCACTGTGAACTGTCTTTGGCAAGATCGGTCATCAGGGTTGTTAATAACAATGTGTCTGGATAACTGAGAGATCTTACTCCACGGATAGGTGTTTAGGGGTTAAAAAAAGAAAAATCCAATCATTCTAATAGAGCTACGTTATTCTTTTATAAACTAAAGATTGTTTTTCGTCTTCCCGAGTAAGAGCTGAAAATGCCCCCACCACACCTGTGTTGTGTCGAGGTGTGAGAATGTAGGCCAAAGGGACTGTTCCGCAGGGACTGTTCAAGTGACCTGTCACCTGCTCATTACCGCTCTGGAAGAAGTGCTGATTAGACAGCCCATAGACTATTCAGTGCCAATAGGTGGGATGCATGCGAGTCCAGAAGAAGTGGAAGCCTCTTTGGTCTTCGAACCAATACGAGTCACTTACATCTTCATCATAGAATGTGTGATAGAGTAAGGGGGATGCTATGGTCCTATGGGAAACGGCAGTCGCCTTTGGGCTTGAGTCTTGCCTCTGCTATTAACTACTGGCTGTACGATCTTGAACCAGGTGCAAAATCTCTCTGGGCCTCCATTTCCTCATCTGTAAAATGCGGGGTTACGTTTGTTGGAGTGACAGATGTAAAGTGCCTGGACTCGCCGTTCCCGGCATCTGTTCTCAGCATCTCCCTGGCTGGACTGTACCCCCCACACAGCATCCTTTCCCATTTCGCCCTGGCTCTGTTTCACCCACAGGCAGCCTGGTGGGGAGGGCACGGTCCTCCCAGCTTCCTGCTCTGGGTCACATGCGTCCCTCTGCTTCCAGGGCACCTACATCCCATTTGGCACTCACCAAACCCACCTGTCCCCATCTCAATCCTTGCCTGTCCCCCCTGTTTTCCCCCATGTTTTCCCCCCATGTACAGTCAGAACCTGGAGGGAAAACACTGCGTTTTGTTCTCAAGTTCATTCCCTTTGTTTCATATTCTGTCTGGCACATAGAAGATATATATGAATGCATGAATTAATGGTGTGCGGCCAGGTCGCATCTCCAAGAACATGTTCTTTCACAAAACTGAACTTGATCATCAGTTGAAAGTGACTGACGACTCCAGAGATGCTGGAAGAGCCAAAACAGAGCTTCCGCTTCAAAGTTGCTCCTTCCACAGCGGAATCCCAATAACACATGGCTGATATTGGACCGCTTACTAGGTGCGAGGTGCTGTGCTGATCACTCTGCGTATCTCCTGCTGCTCGTCCTTGGAACAGCTCTGTGACGTGTGTGCTTTTCTTTCCCTCATTACAGTGAATGCCCGGAAGCTTGGAGCAATTACCTAAGCTTCCCAAGGCTGCAACGGCTATCGGTGGCTGGGTTAGGATGTGGACCTGTGTCTTTTGGATTCCAGAAGCTGTGCTCTAATTTCTCAGTTGTACTGAGCAAAGGAGGGTGACCAGCGACAGATGCCAAGGACACTGCCATCCACAGAGGAGTCACTGTTTGAATGCGGGGCTTAGGGTGGGAGTGAACTGGTCCCTAGTTCCCTGCATACCAGCTTTGCTCCCCCTCGCCCATGTTCTGAGCTTTACGGCTCTTTCTCACTCTCACCCACAAGGGGACTCCAACAGGGGCAGCTGGAATAAAACCCACCGTCATCGACCAGGAACTGAGCTGTCAAAAGAAATGAAAAATCCGGGGGCAACTGCAGTCTTACCGTTCATTAATGGGTTTATCGGGAACTCTCTTGACATTGAGCTCTAACTAGGGCATTTAAGAAAATCCCAAATTTGAAAATAAATAAGTTGGCTGACATACAGACATTTTACATATGAATTTAATAAAATAGATTTTTCTTTTTGAAATCTTTGGTAATCTCTGAAATATATCAACTGCAACCCAGGAACATTGTATCCCAAGTTGTGATTCATGAAATGAAACGGAAATGTATTATGTAATTCAATTTGGAGAGTCCAACACAGAGCTCATTAGGGCTGTTGCTGGTGATGTGGCCCGTAGCTCAGAGGCCCTGTGGTTTGGGCAAACTTCTCCCAGTCCTTACCTTCCCTTCCTCTGAGGACATTTTCCCCAAATATCGTCACTCCTTAAAAATAGCATTCTTGAGCATTTTGCCCACAAATGAGGATAATTCAGAGGAAATCTTAGGAAAAACTGTGGATTGTTTCCCCTCTCCTCCCACTTTACCATTAACCCGTCTCATGATGAGTCAGGCTCAGAACTGACTCAGTGCCTTTCTATGTGATCTTTGGATCCAGACCAGGCCACGCCCGTGCATTGGGCAGGTGGATACCAGGGTGTCATCTGAGGTAACTGGAGCCCAGAGAATCGAAGGGGCTTTGATTTTTTTTTTTTAAGATTTTATTTATTTATTTGACAGAGAGAGACACAGCGAGAGAGGGAACACAAGCAGGGGGAAGTGGGAGAGGGAGAAGCAGGCTTCCTGCTGAGCAGGAGCCCGACGCGGGGCTCCATCCAGGACCCTGGGATCATGACCTGAGCCAAAGGCAGACGCTTAATGACTGAGCCACCCAGGCGCCCCAGGGGCTTCTATTTTTGAAATCTCTAAACTCTCTGGCTTTTTTTTTCAGTTCATCACATAGCCTGAACTTATAATAAAAGTATCGTTTTCCCTACCTATGGTGATTTCTATGAAAACAAATGAGAAAATGAGTCAGAAAGCACTTATGGTCCTATGTGATTTTTGTTGTCCTTCTTAGGGTTGCTTTTTCTTTTTTTAAAGATTTTATTTATTTATTTGACAGAGAGAGACACAGCGAGAGAGGGAACACAAGCAGGGGGAGTGGGAGAGGGAGAAGCAGGCTTCCCGCGGAGCAGGGAGCCCCAGGCGGGGCTCGATCCCAGAACCCTGGGATCATGATCTGAGCCGAAGGCAGACGCTTAACAGATGAGCCACCCAGGCACCCTGGGTTGCTTTTTCTTAAAAAATGCTTGAGATTTGATAAAATTTGCCATTCTAACCATCTCAGCATGTACAAGTGAGTGGCTTTTGGTACATTCACAATGTTGTGAGCCACCTCCATTCTCTAATTCCCAGTTCTCTGTGTCACTCTGAAAAGAAATCTTGTACCTTGTAAGCACTCACTCCCTGTTCTGCTCTGCCCCAAGCCCCCGGTAACCACGGGTCTACTTTCTGCCCCTGTGGATTTGCCTATCCAAGACATTTCATATAAATAAATCATACACTATGTGGTCTTTTGTGACTGGCTTCTGGCACTTAGCATAATATGTTTAAGGCTCATCCATGTAGTGGTGTGTATCAGTACTTCATTCCTTTTTATGGTCGAACAATATTCCATTGTAGGGATCTGCTGCATTTTATGTATCCATTCATCAGTTGATGGACTTTTGGATTGTTTCCAGTTTTCGGCTATTAATTAATAATACTGCTATGAATGCTTGCGTACCAGTTTTTGTTTGAATTTTTGTTTTCAATTCTCTTAGGTTTACCTAGGAATAGAATTTCTAGATCATACGGTGATTTTATTTTTAACTTTTTAAGGAACCACCAAATTGTTTTCCACAGGGCTGCACCATTTTACATTCTCACTTAGCAATGTATGAAGGTTCCAATTTCTCTACATCCTCACCAACACTGGTTACTTTCCAGTTTTTGCTTTTGTTTTTTTGTTTTTTGTTTTTTAAGTGGAGCCATTCTATTGGGCATAAAGTGGAATCTCATTGTGACTTTGATTCACATATCCTTATTGACTAATGATGTTGAACATCTTTTCATGTGCTTATTGGCCATTTTAATCTCTTCTTTAGGGAAATGCCTATTCGAGCCATTTGACCATTTTTAAATTGGGTTGTTAGTCTTTTTCTTGTTTAGTTGTAAGAGTTCTTTATATATTCTGGATACTAGACCCTTACAAGATACATGATTTGCAAATATTTTCTCCTGTTCTGTGGGATATCTTTTTTACTTTCCTGATAGTGTTTTAGCATGAAAACTTGAAATTTTGATATTCAGTTTATTTTTTCTTCTATTCCCTATGATTTTGTTGTCACATTTAAGAAACTATAGTCTAGGGGTGCCTGGGTGGCTCAGTTGTTAAGCGTCTGCCTTCGGCTCAGGCATGATCCCAGGGTCCTGGGATTGAGCCCCGCATCAGGCTCCCTGCTCCGTGGGAAGCCTGCTTCTCCCTCTCCCACTCCCCCTGCTTGTGTTCTCTCTCTCACTGTGTTTCTTTCTGTCAAATAAATAAATAAAATCTTAAAAAAAAAAGAAACTATAGTCTAATCCAAGGTCATGAAGATTTACCCCTATATTTTCCTCCAAGAGATTAATAGCTTTAGCTCTTACATTTAGGCCTTCCATCCACTTTGAATACATTTTTACATATGGTGTGAGGTAGTGGTCCAAATTCATTCTTTTTCATGTGTACATTCAGGTGTCCTAGCAGCATTTGTTAAAAAGATTATACTTTCCCCACTAAATGGCTTTTTTTACCCTTGTCAAAAATTGATTAACCATACATGTCTGAGTTTACTTCCGGACTTTCAATTTCTATTTTGTTGATTTATATGTCTATCTATATGCCAATACACATCATTTAATTACTATAACTTGATAGTAAGTTTTGAAATTGGAAAATATGAGTCCATCAGTTATGTTCTTTTTCTAGATCATTGTGGCTAATCAGGGCCTTTTGCAATTTCATATGGATTTAGGATCAGCTTATTCATTTCTGCATAAAAGGCCTTTGGGATTTTGATAGAGATTGCATTGAATTTTTAGATAGACTTCAGGAATATTCTCATCTTAATCTCAAATCTTTTAATCCACGAACATAGAATGTCTTTCCATTTATTTAGGTATTTTAAAATTTCTTTCAAGAATGTTTTGTTTTTCTTTTCAGTGCACATTTCTTGCACCTCCTTGGTTAAATTTATTTGTAAGCATTTTATTCTTTTTGATACTATTGTCAACAGAATTTTTTTTTTTAAATTTCAGTTTTAGATTGTTTGTTGCTGGCATATAGATATATAACTGATTTGGGGCACCTGGGTGGCTCAGTTGGTTGAGCATCCTACTCTTGGCTTCAGCTCAGGTCATGATCTCAGGGTCATGGGATCCAGCCCCATGTTGGGCTCCAGGCTCAGTAGGGAGTCTGCTTGAGGTTCTCTCTCCCTCTTCCCTGCCCCTCCCCCCCCTTAAATAAATAAATAAATCTTAAAAAAAGGAAATATAACTGATTTTTTATATGTTGATTTTGTATTCTGCAACTTTGCTAAACTTGTTCGTTAGCTCCAATATAATAGCTTCTTTTTTTCTTCTTTGTTGGTTCTTCAGGAATTCACCAGGGTTGTTTCTTGGGGTGGAATCCCTAATGAGCCAAGTGGGAAGTGCTGTTCACACTTCTCTTCCCCAGGGCAGGACCCAGGAAGGTGTTTGCTGGAGAAAAGAAGAGAACAAAAGCAGGGATTGAGGCTTGAGCTAAATTGGAATCTAAACACCTGCGAAACAGGGTGATCCCAATAGAAGCTCTCAGCTTCAGATATCAACTTGCACTCACCTTACCCCAAAGAGATGACTCAAATCCAGCAATGACAGGCACTATTAGGAATTCTTTGCAGCCTTGAATCAGTCCAGCTGTGTTGGAATTGCTCTGGAATTAAGATTCTTGATAAGGTGGTCATGTGGCTAAGAACAAAGATTGTTAATTTTGCCTGTGCACTTGGGAGAAACTGCTAGGCTTTTGTATTGAATCTCAAGATTCTAAGGTCAATTTTCTGTGAGGTTTGTGAAAGTCCCTGTCTTCTGTTTCCACCATTTAAAAGTATGTATAAGAAGAGCGACAGATGGGGCGCCTGGGTGGCTCAGTTGGTTAAGCGACTGCCTTCGGCTCAGGTCATGATCCTGGAGTCCCGGGATCAAGTCCCGCATCGGGCTACCTGCTCAGCAGGGAGTCTGCTTCTCCCTCTCCTGCTCCCCCCTCTTGTGCTCTTTCTCTCTCAAATAAATAAATAAAATCTTTAAAAAAAAAAAAAAAAAAAAGAAGAGAGACAGATGATTACAGTGAAATAAGCCAAAACAGAGCATGTACACGTGCACACATACCCACACCCATCCCACTGGAAAGTGAATCAGATGCCAAGGGCAAGTGTTCCCCCAGTGAGCAACATGCAGGTGCATAGCCCCAGGGGGCCAGCTTCCCCAATGGAAGAGAGGGAGCACTAAACCTGCCTCCCTCGACGCTTCAAGCCCCAGGGGAAGAATGAATGAGAAGATCGATATCTATTTTGGAAATAGAGGTGTTGTAAAATAAGATGTTTGATAATCAGCCAACTGAAAAGAATCCTGTCCAAGGACATTTTCTATAGGTCTTAGCTGTCCTCCAGGCAGGAGAGGAAAATAACAGCAGTAGCAGTAATGATGATAAAACAGATCTAATGGCCCAAGTCCCAGGGTCAAGTTCAGGCTCTGCTATTTGGTGCAATTCTGCTCTCTCTCAACAGGTTGCTGAGATTCTAGCTTTCACAGCGAGCCTTCCCCTCTTACGTAGCTTTTGCGGACTATCCCTATCCATTCTTCCTCTTCCTTCCCTGTACGCAGCCCTGGTGCCTGAATGTGGGTACCTGGGACCTACTGGCTTCTCGTGGACTCAGCCTCCCTGAGCAATTCCAAACAACTGGCGAGCACACTGCGTCTCACCCACCCTGCTCAGCCTCAGATTCCAGCATAGGGCCGAGAGCAATTATTTTTTGATCAGTTGCTTGATAAATAAAAATACTTTTAAAAATGAAAATAAGTTTAGAAAATTCAGTTCCAAAAGAAAACAGTAGCATAACCTTTTTGAGTGTATACCAAAATGGAACCTTACTGGCCGAGAGCTATTAACTTATCTCCCAAACACACAGAAGTAAAAACATGCCAGATTTCGGTTTCATAGTTCACATTTCTCTGGAAGGACGTGTCATTTTTACCAGGAGTTCTATGTAGGCCAGATCAACACTAAACTATAGAACAATGAAAGAAATGCAGAAAACTGATAACCTCTGTTTATCTTTCCAACTCAAATGTACCTATGGGACAGATCTTTTCTTTTATCCCAATAAACTGCTATTTTTAAATGGTGCAATGGAGAAAAAAAAAAGGGAAAGAAAACAATGGTGTGGATTTGGCTTTTAAGTCTCCGGTATGAAAAAATACACTATCCCTGGTGACCTGCTCTGAGCCTCAGTTTCCTCAATGACAGTATCAATATGGTAATAAAATTTGCCCACATAACCTCTCAGGGTTTGGAATGACCCCAGTGATATAATGCATATAACTATGATTTGTAAATTCTAAAATGCTTCACCATTTTAGTTAATATTATCACAAAGATGGAGCAAAGATCTCCATGTCATCTGTGGAACAAGGATTTGGCGTTAACCGTTATCATTGTATAATTTCAGATAAGCAGACCCACTTAGATCAGAGTTGGCACTCTGGAATTTTGAGAAATGAATGATCTAATTTCATTTTTGTTTTTCTAAAATTGTCAGACAAATTGTTTTGTGGTGTTCCTTTTTTTTTTTTTCCTTCTTTCTTTCTTTCTCTTAACATCTGGTTTTCCTGATGTGATCAGAACTAGACATACCAAAAGAGTGTAAAAAATATTTTTGGGATATGTTTGCAGACACTAGTCATTTGGATCTTTTCATGTATTTTATGGGTTCTTGTCTCAGCCCAGCCTAGACATGTGAGTCTTTAAATATTCCTCATGTAAAAGATGATGTAGTTATCAGGTGAACCTATTTTATATTCAGCCTAATTAAGAAATTTGTTCAGACTGTACCACCCAAACTCCTTTACAGTAGAAAAACGGTGGCCAAAGTTGTTCAGGTAATTTCCTATCGTTTGGGAGGTGGCTCATCATGCATGATGCCCAGCGAGAAGGCATGAGTTCTGCCCTTATTGGCCCACCTAGAGCTTGTTCCCTCTCAAGGCTGATGTCTGACCCATATGAGCAGATCTCTGCCAGACTTTTTTTGCAAGCTTGGACACCCTGAGGCTCAAGTGCGGCCGTCCTGCTGTCAAGGCAGGTGTGGACCTCATGCTAGGAGGAGTTGTCCTCGAGGTCCCCTTTTTTTCCCTCCAGGCCAAGGCCTCCCCAGCCTTAGGCATGAACAGCCAAGTCAGCTAGGGCTCTGTCTTAGTCTAGACTTCACCACATTGGACTCAGCTGGACTTGTAAGAAGAAAGTTAGGTTATTACAGTGAGCCTTTGGGTGCCAGTTTTCATTCATTCATTGACACAGTAGAACAATGTCGATTGAATGCCTGTGGCCCAGGCAGAATCAGGGTCTTGGGCACACAATGGGGGCAAGACCAGCAATGGTTCCTGCCCATATAGTCTAGAAGGGGAGAAAGACTTGAATCAAAAGGACATATATTCAAATATAAAATAAGAATGTTTTCACAGTCTGAGTATCAGGAAGTCTTCCCTAAGGAAATGACACTGGAGGTGAGATCAGAAGAATGAGGATGGGTCAGCTCAGAAGAGACCCAAGTAGAAGCAGATGCTCCAGCAAAGACTGTTAGAGGAGGAAGCATAGTGTTCTGGAGGGCTGAAAGAAAATGTATGGTGTGAAGTTAGAATAAGAAGTAATGATTCCTGCTGATGCTGGGAGACTAGGCAGGGACCAGACCATTAAAGGCTTTGTGGCCAGGATAGGAATTCTCTTCTTTAGCCTAAGAAAAAATGGGAAACCTGAAAGGATTAGAAAAGCTTGGCATGAGGGACAGTTTGGAGTAGTGAGAGTGAAGGTGGGACATGTGTTAGGAGGCTAGGACAGTAGTGAAGATGAAACAAGATGGCAACTAAGAAAGACTAAGGTGGTGGTAGAAGAAAGTGAAGATACGTGGACAGAATGGAGGACTTGGTAAAGATTGACAAACTTGGTGCTAGGTTAGATATTTATGTGATGGCTACAACAGTGACTCCTGGGTTTTTGGCTGGTATAACTGGCTAGGTGTGGGTGCCATTTCCTGAGGTAAGGAACCCTGGAAGAACACCAGGTATGAGGAAAGATCACAGGTTCATTTTGCACATGTTGATATTGAGGTGCCCTTGTGCCATCTCTGTGTAGACATGGAGTTGGCACATGGATATGCAAGACTAAAGCTCAGAGGAGAGGTCATGGCTGACCTTGAAAACTTGTTGGTCATTGCTACCACATAGGTGGTAAGCAAAGGCATGGAAATGAATGAAATTCAGTGAAGCCAAGGGAGATAGATGCTCCTGTGGATAGTCTTACTTGGTCTCGGCTACCAAGCTATAGGTTCCCAGTCACACACTGAGGGCTGCCCCCTCAGGCCATTGAGGATGTTTTGCATTCAGTCTTGGCAGGCTTCTTTTTTAATTAAACAGGAGTTTGTGTGCGTGTGTGTGTGTGTGTGTGTGTGTAGGTGTAGGTGTGTGTATGTTTGTTCCATAGATCCAGGGTTGGAAAGTTACCATGGACTGAATTTGGATTTCATTTTCTAACCCTTTCGTCTGCCAACATTTTCAAAATGGAGAGAGTAGAGTGGTTTTTTCTGGGGCATAACTTCTTTCCTTTACTCCTGGCTTTTTACAAATTTCACACCTTCTTTCCCCAAGGTTCCCTACTACTTAAGACTTTAAATAGTCTGATTTTGTTTCTAATTTTCTCATAAATTCACCACCCACAATTACCTGGATAGCTGTACTTTTTCTTCTTCCAGCAAGGTTTACTAGGAGTTGAACACCTACTCTTTATTTTCCCACCTGCCTTGGCATATGATTCTGATTCCTAAAATGAGTCTACTGGTTACAGCACTACATGGTGCTGGCACTCTGTCCCCACAGGTGCCCAAACATTCTGTTCCTTTGAGAGGGCACTATCAGAAGTCTCGATCTTTCCAGTGGAATTGTATGGCTGGAATTTCATTGACTTTTACTTCCATGCTTTGGTTTGTATTGATGGGGAACACACTTTTAAAACCTCAGGTGGCCTTTCTGACTTTTCTACATGTCTTAAAGAAAAGGTAGAGTTTTGAAGGAGTCAGAATGTAAGGATTTAGGAAAGGTGAGGTTTTCTGCTTGTGGCTGATAGTTAGGCTTGTCCAAGGCTAAGATTTTAAGGTCTGTGTTTATTGCCTATCATCTTTTAGTTCTAGTGTGAAAAACCATATATTTTGCTTTAAATTTAATTACCAACTAATACAGGGTGAGTGTCTAGTATAATCTTCTGGGCTCATGCCCGGGGGCCACCCAAGTAAGGAAGGAAATCCATGCCCTCCAGATGTGTATTTGTATGGTGGAGGACACAGAAAGAGAATGATCAATCTAAGTTGCCATGATGACATGGGTAAGGGAGCAACTAACATGAAGAGAATATTCCTTCCACCGGTGATTTTTGTTTTTATTTTTTTAAAGATTATTTATTTGAGAGAGAGAGGGAGAGAGCACACAAGCAGGTGAGGGGCAGAGCCCCACGTGAGGCTCAATCAATCCCGGACCCTGAGATCATGACCTGAGCGGAAGGCAGACGCTTAACCGACTGAGCCACCCAGACGTCCCATTTTTTTTTTTTTTAAATCTACATGTTTAAAGGAACCACTCCCAGGTAGCCCATACAAAACAGACAGATCAATACTTCACATCATGGGAAAAAATGGCAGTCTCCACAGACAAATTATGAAAACAGAATATAGGGCCTGAATGCTCAGAAGCACCCTGTCAGTTAAATTTGTAAGAAAAATTATATTAATGGAATAAGTAATTCCAGTGGAGTGGTAGATGCACAGAGCACACAGGATTTAGCAAAATGGAAACATTTGTATAGCATAAAAGTTAGATTTCACGGGCTAACATGTCTAATGATGAATGTCCAGAGAAAATAGGAGGCATCCACAGCCACCAGAAGGACAAACATAGAATAATTAATTTTGGTGGATATCAAACTTGTCTTAAATCAATAGCCTCCTACTCACATTAATGTCTTGATTAAATATCACAGTGAAATATATCCATGTGTGATGTAGAAGGCTAGCTGGTAAACATGACCTGGATATTTGTAAGAAAATATTTAATATATATGTGCACTTATTATGTTTTCATATCACAGGAGGAAAATGCAGTACAAATATTTCCCTCTTCTTAAGGCACTGGCGTTTAAGCATAAACCTGGAGTATTTGAAGTGGAATTCAGGTTTACGTGATGAAAGCATGGTGAGAAATATGGATGGCTGTGGAAGTGTGTGTCTCTGAAAAATAGCAATCTCAAAAATGAAAAGCAGAAATGACATGCTCTAACCATCTTGCTTAGTGGAAGAGCTACAGTTTAAATTGTCTAAAGTAGCAGGTACAATGAATGTTGTCACAAATTGTGTTAATTATTGAAACAGTGTGGATGCTGATTACAAGTAGTATCAAAACTATATTCAGGGTTGTTTTGATATCTGCATTTATAATAAAGAAATGTCAGGGGTGGGAAAGGATTGATGAATTTTGTTAAAAGGGCAGTTTCTGTGTGTTATATGGTAAATATTTGTTTACAGTCTGTTTAGCAAAGCAGGCATTTAAGTTCAAGTGAAATCAGCAAAAAGGAAATAGATGTATGGATATGTGATTTGAGATGAAAGTTAGGCTTAAAGGTGAATAAAATGTGTCTTGTGGAAAAGCGATAGCATACTTCTAGTTCTGAAGGGACACGGAGGAGGGAGGTAACAAGCAGAAATTCTGTGTTATCTCCGAGGACATGGAACTTATGGGGAGGTAAAACTTGGCGCTCTAGAAGGGAGGAACTTCCTGAGAACTCGAGATATCCAATATGGAAATGAGTGGCTTCAAGACTGTGAACTCACAATAACAGCAGTGTTCAAGCAGATATTGGATTACTGCCTGTCAAGGATGTCATGGAAAGAACTGATTTGTGTAAAAGACTAGGCTAGATCAGTGACTTTCAATTTATTTTTAAGGAATGGAAACTTTTTTCAAATCATCTCTTACATAAAAGCACAAAATTTAAAAATATATATAAAGCAGATTAAAGAAGGCTGCTTTAGCGAGTCCCACCCTGTGGGTCTCAACTCTCACATGACTGCCCCTTGGCACCCCCTCAGAATTCCGAGAGCTTGAACAACCCCCCCCCCAACCTCCTCTGTACATAATACTTAAGGATTTATGATTCCTTTTGCTTCCAGGATTCCATGATGATTCTGTATGGGAACTGTTCTTATTTGAAATGGTTCATTAGCTATGTTTCTTTTCTTTTTGCTTTAATTCCAAAAACATATGGAATTTCACAAATTAAGTTCAGAAATTTTTAACCTGGGGGTTAGTTTAAATACACATTTTTTGTCTAAATACACATTTTGACCAGTCAGGATACAGAAATGATTTTATTTCCAAAGGAGGAGTTTTTGGATCTAGTAATATATGTTTTAGATTCAAACTACTTGAAATCAGATTGTATGACAATGAGGAAGTACAGCATTAAGTAACCAGCTCCAATAACTTTGATCAGCTTGTATTTAGTGTGTTATGGAATTATGTGTTTCTTTCAACTCTGTCTATCCATAGAGGATCTTTTGAAGCTCATGTGTAGGCAGTTAATCTTGACTGGGTTCATTGATTTATAACCAGGGGAAAAATGCTCTTGTGAATCCAAATAACTGAAACTTGAAAAAGTTTCACTCAAGTGATTTTGTCCATAAGCCACCTTAATAAAATTAAAAAGATGTCAAACAGAGAACAGATATCTTACAGGGGTTATTGCTCTGTGGGTGCAAAAATTTGAGTTTAACCAGCAGATCACCTTGGGAGACTCAACATGCTAACTAGCCTAAAAAAAAAAAAAAAAAAAAAAGATGGCTGCATCAAGCAGCCAATGATTTATTAATCAGAATGAAGAAAAAATGGCAGGTCTGGTTTGAAAAATGAGACTTAGTTTTTGGTCCGTTGCTGGTGTGTATGTACTCTTAGCAGGCCAAAGAACAATCAATTTACAGAAGAGAGAACATCAGTGAATAAGTTCATTGCCACCTTAGTATGGTAGCAGGGAGCTGAAGGCATTCTGATTGTGCATTACTTGGAGACTATATGGATAAAATACGGTGGGTGGAACATGATGAATAATCTGTTAGAAGCAACATACTAACTGTGTAGCAGCATGGATGTATTGTAAAGACACAGAATTAACACCTGGTTGCCCATGGGGGGAAGTATAGGGAGCTGTATAAAGACAAAATAAAAAGAATAAAGAGGAAGAAAAGAGAAGAAAGACAACAATCAAACAATTCATGGCTGCACAACATAAAACTAGTGTGATGTAGGAGAAATGCCCAAAATAACATTTTTGAAATGAGGCAGAAGTTGATGGAATCTGTGAGGATAGGAGAAGCCTTCTCAGAGGAGGAAATACTTGCACCAGCTCTTCAGGCATAGAGCAATATGGAAAATTTGGAGAATGTAAATAATTCAGCATAACTGGAGCATACAATATGTGTCGAGAAGTAGCAGGAGATGAGACGCGTGCTGCAAGTGGGGTACAGACGGTCTGGCATGCCCTGCAAGCCACTTGTATTTTATCCCAGACACAATGGAACTGATGGAACTTTGAAGCAGAGGAAACGTAAGAATGGATTGTGTGATATATGGACCATTCCCCAGGGAGTGTAGAGACTGGATTGGAAGAGAACTGAGAGAAATTTAGGATATTTGAAACAATCTATGTAAGAGAAGTCAAGTATCTGAATTAAGGAAGAAACAATGGGGACAGATGCCAGGAAAGATCTGGAACGTACTAAGGGGTAAAATTGATAGTGTGTTGTGACCGATTAGATATTGGGAGGTGAGAAAAAAAAATTTAGCATAGCCCCCAGGCTTCTGGCTTGGATGCTTGGGTGAAAAGTCATGTTATGAAACATTGAGGGAATTTAGGAGAAGGTTGAGGAGGAGTAGACGTGTTGAGTATGGAGCATTTGTGGGGCCGACCCAGCAGTGATATCTAATAGGCAATGAGATCTGTTACCAGGACAGTGGTCTGAGCTGGAACTACAAATCTGGGGATGTGGCAGAGGAAGTGCTCTGGGGGAATATGTGGGAGGAAGAGAAAAAAGGACCAAGCACTCTGGAGAATACAAAGGAATTCTAGAGGAAAGGAGGAGTAAAGGAAGGTATTCAGGTTATAATAGAAGAATGAGAGCAGGAGAAGAAGAAATCTGCAAAACAGAAGGAAACTAGGAGAAGCTGGTTCATTGGAAGCCTCAGAAACTGAGCACTTGATGCTGAGGAGGAGGAAGGGCTTCCTTCCTTCCATCCCGCACACATATCCATTAGCCAGCCCTGCTGATGACAACCCTGAGCTCAGATCCCCACTGCTCTCCCCTGCCGTCACTGTCCCCCAAGCCTACACCGCCATCAGCTCTACTGTGATGGCCTCTTGACTCTTCTCTTGCCTCCATTCTCACTGTAAATTTTAGCCAGAGTTCTACATGTAAAACCAATTATTTTGGGGTGCCTGGTGGCTCAATTGGTTAAGTGACTGCCTTCGGCTCAGGTCGTGATCCCAGGGTCCTGGGATTGAGCCTCATATCGAGCTCCCTGTTCGGTGGGGAATCCGCCTCTCCCTCGCCCTGCTCATTCTCTCTCGGCCTCTCTCTGTGTGTCTCTCTCTAATGAGTAAATAAAATCTTAAAAAAAAAAATAAAACCAATTATTTCATGTCACTTCCCTGCTTCTAAACCTTCAGTCACTTCCCCCTATACATAGAAAGAAATCCTAACTTTATCATGGTCTACAGCAACCTGCAAAATCTGCACCTGTTGGTGTCTCCAACCCACCTCATGCCACTTCCTCCTTTGGTTTCCATTGGCCTCCATTCTGCTCCTGAGAAGCAACAAATTCTTTCCCTCCTCTTTTCTTTCCCCGCATTGGTGTGATTGTCCACTCTTAGCTTTCATGACTCGTCTCAAACACTGTGCGCCCAGAGTCACCTTCCCTGGCCACCCTGTCCCTTATCACTCTGTCATAAGTGTCAGAGTGAAGTGTTCATTTCTTGATTGGATTATTTGTTCTTTGGGTGTTGAGTTTGATAAGTTCTTTATAGATTTTGGATACTAGCCCTTTATCTGATATGTCATTTGCAAATATCTTCTCCCATTCTGTCGGTTGTCTTTTGGTTTTATTGACTGTTTCTTTTGCTGTGCAAAAGCTTTTTATCTTGATGAAGTCCCAATAGTTCATTTTTGCCCTTGCTTCCCTTGCCTTTGGTGATGTTTCTAGGAAGAAGTTGCTGCGGCTCAGGTTGAAGAGGTTACCCCAAAGATACAAATGTAGTGATCTGAAGGGGTACGTGCACCCCAATGTTTATAGCAGCAATGTCCACAATAGCCAAACTATGGAAAGAGCCAAGATGTCCATCAACAGATGAATGGATAGAGAAGATGTGGTATATATATATATACAATGGAATATTATGCAGCCATCAAAAAACTCCCAAAATCTTGCCTTTTGCAATGACGTGGATGGAACTAGAGGGTATTATGCTAAGCGAAATAAGTCAATCAGAGAAAGACATGTATCATATGATCTCACTGATATGAGGAATTCTTACTCTCAGGAAACTGAGGGTTGCTGGAGTGGTGGGGGATGGGAGGGTTGGGGTGGCTGGGTGATAGACATTGGGGAGGGTATGTGCTATGGTGAGCGCTGTGAATTGTGTAAGACTGATGAATCACAGACCTGTACCCCTGAAACAAATAATACATTATATGTTTAAAAAAAAAAAGATAGTAGGAAGGGAAAAATGAAGGGGGAGAAATCAGAGGGGGAGATGAACCATGAGAGACTATGGACTCTGAGAAACAAACAGGGTTCTAGAAGGGAGGGGGGTGGGAGAATGGGTTAGCCTGGTGATGGGTATTAAAGAGGGCATGTATTGAATGGAGCACTGGGTGTTATATGCAAACAATGAATCATGGAACACTACATCAAAAACTAATGATGTATGGTGATTAACAAAACATAATAAAATAAATTAAAAAAAAAAAGAAGTGAAGTGTTTAGTGTGAGTAGTGAGGGAGACACAGAGGTGAAAGACTCACAGGCGGAGGAAAGAACTGGGCTTTTCCCTGCATAGGAGAGCTATAGGTTCTACCTACACAGACACACTCCTCAGGACAACTTACAGAATATATTCATCACCAGAAGTTCCCTTGTGGCCCTTTCCAACCAGCCCTCTCTTCAATACCCACCAGCAGAGGCCACCACTTTTTGATTTCTTTTTTTTTTTTTTTTTAAGATTTTATTTGTTTATTTGAGAGAGAATGAGAGAGAGCGAGCAAGAACACATGGGAGGGGGGAGGGTCAGAGGAAGAAGCAGATTCCCCGATGAGTAGGGAGCCCGATGTGGGACTCGATCCTGGAAATCCAGGATCATGACCTGAGCCGAAGGTAGTTGCTTAACCAACTGAGCCACCCAGGTGCCCCAGTTTTTTCTGTGACCAGCCTTTTGTGCTTTCCCAAACCTCATCAGATGTCCCACTGGGGAAAATGGTGGTAAATTTGGGGCTTGACTAGATTTCAGTCCTTCAGCTTAGTCTGTGTGACTACCAAACTTTACTGGTTTGTATTTCCCATCAGTAAATTACCTCCACGTTGTCCCGCACCCATGGTTGGCAAATGCCACCAGGGTGGAAAACAGCCAGCATTTGTCAGCGACCTCTAAAAAGAACATTTTATTCTCCAGAAATTTAGATGATTCAGGCATTTTTGCTTCTATGGTTATCTGATGTCTTAAAAAAATCATTTAAAAATATTTTCCTATTTTTCTCTAGTTGTTACAGCAGAAGTATTGGGCAATTATATCCTGTTACATGCAACTTGAAAATGGATGTCTATTTTCTTTTTAAAAGCTCTTTTGAAAAAGATTGGCCAATGGGTCCTTAATTGGACACTTGTTTTATTCTTAACATTGTGCTGAAGGAGTTAGAAAAAGTCTTCAAGCAATGATCCTTAACCAAGGTAGCCAATATCCATTTGAGAAGAAAAACATATGCAAGTGAAATTATGAGGGAGCATGATAGCATTGTCGAGTATAATGGGGAACTGTGCAACCTTGATGAAGTCACTTTGTCTTCTGGATCCAGTTTCCTCAGTTGCAAATGAAAGGTTTGATTTTGATTAGTGGTTATCAAACATTTGTGTTAAATACACTAAGCCAGATAATGGAGCTAGCCAGCTGAGTAGCTGTGCAGTATTTCCATCTATATGAGGTGCCAAACCAGCAATGGAAATAGGGTAAGATGGAGAAATCTGAATTATCAGAACTCCTCTCGGGAAGAGTACCATATGTGATCTTAGAGTTAGCTGTTTGGGATAGTGGGTGAGATTCCCAAGGAGCATGCTTAAGAAACAACAGATGGAGGATAAACCCTCCTAAAGAAAGAGAATCTGGTTTACCACGGAGCTTTTGTTTTGTTAAACTGCAAGCTTGGGCCCCATCCAAGATGCCTGGGACAAGAGGAGAGGCTGAACCTCACCACTCGCTCTCCTATTTTTCTGCCCCCTTCATGCAGGGCTCAGTATTTTTACATAAATGAATACATATTTTAAAACTATAGTCTGAATGGGACATACATGTATTAGCATTGCAAGCCTCAGACTAGTTCTACAGCAAATAGTTCAGTCACAAAGGAAACTTATATAGAGCCCCAATACAAAAAACGGATTAAAAAAAACCCACCCTGCTTAAATTAGATGTGAGGACATGGGACTCTGTTCACTCAGGTTCCCTTTAAACCAACTGAGAAAATTTTGTCAAATCCTAGTCCTCAAGGGAATACTATTTGAAAACTACCGACCTAGATGATTTCCACATTTTTTAAACATGAATCTTCGGTGATTCTGTGATAAGGTACAGACATCTAGAGAATCAGGTTGTACTGCTTTCTTTCTTAAATTCTAATATAGTTATTCATCAATATTATTAACTGGTTCAATAACAGATATTTTGAGAAAAAATGTGTTAAACACATAATTTTCTCTTGTATTTTCTGTCTTTTTTAAAACGTATGTTCGGAAACTCCCTGAGCTCCTTCTTTCAGCCCTTATATTAAGTAATATGCTTTTACTGCCACGACCTCTTTTTTGTTCTTTGATTCCATCTTTAAAAAAATAACAACCTGTTCTTGTATTATGGATGCCCGTTCGTCTGAAACCTCTCTGAGGCTATTAGAATTCTTTTGACGTTTGTTCCTCTTTTCTAGATTATCTTCTGTTTCTCAGTTTCTGTTTCCATTCTATTCTTTCTTTTGAACAGCTGGTTTGCTGCACGTTTCCCAGAAGCCTTGACTGAAATTCATATTTAGGAAGGAATAGCTAGGTTGATCAATAAAAGCAGATCCATGATTTGCTCTGTTGCTTCAGGACCCCCTCCAGAAGGAGATGGTGATTCAAATTTTGGGAGTGTCGACTGCCGGGCTTCCTGCCTCCCCCTCTGCTGGGCCTAAATGAAGAGTCATCTTTGGGGTACCAACTCTCATGGTGGTGGGGGATAGGGCACAAACTCCTCCCAGCAGATGCCTTAATTCCTTTGGAGCCTTTCTCAGGTCTTCCTGTGTCTCAGTGTCTACTGCTCCTGCAGGTAGCAGGGTGATGGGGGCGGGGGTGGCGTCAGGCTGACCCAGCAGAATTCAGCAGGGACCTCTTCATCCACCACCTCAACTTCTGCTCCCTCTCCCATTCCCTCCATCCACGCTCATTCCGAGAAACTCTGCTGTGAAGAATTCCTCCTGGAGCCGCCCTCCTAGACATGCTCTGAGGTGTGGCCCCTTACAGCCTGGTTTAATGGGCAGGATGATCCCATTGTCTAGGATTATTTGAAATGACTATTACTGTCATTCTCAGTGCTTTTTGTAAGTTTTTTACTTTTTGTATTTTACTGCAGTGGCATACTAGCTATGGGGCAGTTTGGAAAAGTCCATTTAGGGTATAGGCAACAGAGGTACGTTGCCAGTTGCGAATTTATATGCAATAATAGAACGAACTGAAAGAAGTCTGTTTTTTATTATCACCAAGGTCAGTGATAAAGTGCTCTCCCTAACCCCCATCACTATCTTTTAAAAAAAAATCCAAGTTCTAAACAATTGCTTTGGTTACTGTAGAATTTTAATTATATGTGTGTGTGTGTGTGTGTGTTTCAAATAAGCAAATTTTTTACTGCTTATTCTCTAACAAACATTGGATTCTACAGGGAAGTTAATTTGGAAACCTCCCAATTAAATAGTGATCTCAGCACAAATGGACTCGGCTATACATGTTTGTTTCAAGAGTAAATTCATAAAGTTCTGGAATCACTCAAGCTTGCTTTTGGTTCCGTGTCTGTCTCTAGTCCCTGTGGTCCTACATGTTCCTGCATTTAAGCAGTAGATGTGAAATAATCTCTGACAGTGCAGTATTGTAAAGATAAACAGAACCTGAGTTACTTTAATTGTCTTGATCTATGGTGATCATTCTGAATTTTATTTGTGTTTAAATTTAAAGCAGCGATATACAGGGCAAAGTGTGAAGTGTAATATTTTTTGGTAAGTAGCTTCTGTATGAACTTTTTTCCCCCTATTTTTTAAAGGTGGGAGGGGCAGAGAGAGAGGGAGAGAGAATCTCAAACAGGCTCCACATCCAGTGCCGAGCCCTATGCGGGTCTTGATGTCATGACCCTGAGATCATGACCTGAGTTGAAATTGAGTGGGACACTTAAGTGACTGAGCCAGGCACCCCTCATGCATGAACTCTTGCATTAAATTATAATAATGTCTTTAAATGGAAATTTCTTATTTATAAATTAATTTTTTGTTTTAAATTATGGAACACACCAAGGACATAATGACTATTACTGAAAGTAATTTTGTTCTAAGGAAGAGTATTAAAAATTGATCCATCCCAGGTGTCAAATACACTCTGTATGCGGCCTTTATGCCTTATCAGTGAGTTAGGGGGAAGACTGAAGTACATGCAAATGTTGAGGCTGCCATTTTGAACCAGAAGCATAAGTATTATGATGAAATGGAGAGTCCAAGAGGATAAATGACTCTTTGAAAGCAACATAAGTCAGTAGTGAAACTTGTGCTTCACTCACTTTTTTTTTTTAGTCAAACTGGTCTTTGTAGTTGGTGTGAACACTCAGCTTGTGAATGCATGCACTTCTAGCTCAACCATCCCTCTGGGCTGAGCACAAGTCCCGGTCCCCCTGTTGGGACTTCCCAGACTGCTTTAGCCCAGACTTTTCTCAACTCTCACATACTGTATTCTTCACCCAGCACTCTTCATTATCATACCTGCATTTTCATTGCACTTGGACTACAAGCTCTTTAAGGGAAGGGACCATATCTATGGGTCACTGCATCCCTTGCAGCACAGAGTCGATTTATTACGGGTTCCCCAGGGGCAGTTGCTGATGGACATGGTTGTGGTGAGATTGCTAAGAAGGGCTAGTCCTCAAAGTCGACATACTTGGAAGGTAGATTTTTTTTTTTTAAAGGCCACTGGAAACCAGACCAAAAAGCAAGCTCTGAAATCTAAGTGCTTTTTACGCTTCAGTCAAAATTTAAGTACAGTGATAAAAGCAATGAGTTCCTGCTAGCTGAATTTATACAATTGTTCTAAAGGAATCTCCGGACGTGATTGCAGACATGTTCTGTGTGGTGGCGAGCGAGGTCCTTGGCATGTGCATTTAGCCTCCTTCAGAGGAACTACTCTGCTGGTTTTGTTGCCTAAACATCTTGAAGTAACACAACTTTCTTAAAGTGCTAAGTCACACTGGAGGCATCAGTTTAATTTGAAATGTTATCAGAGATTAAGGGAGAATGAAATTTGGTAAGAGAGTAACAGTTTTGTTCTCTCTCAGTTCAGGAGAAAGTCATCTGTAATCAGATACCTTCTGTTCAAGTGTTGCTCAACTTCAGTTCTGGAGAGAAATAGAGAAGGGCAGGGTAGCTGTGGCTAAATGGGGATATTAGCTTGTATCATTAAGATCTGCCTTCTTTTTTTTTTTTTTTTTTTCATCTAGACCAATAGTCTAACAGATTGAGGAAGTGGTGGGAGAAGAGAGAGCTGTCTGAATGTAGCCTCGAACAAAAAGATGTCTCATTGGAAAGATAAGGCTGGGTGTGGATAAAATCAGAGTTTATCAAGTCATGATGAGGTGGAGAGGATAAGCTGAGGTTTGTTTACCAAACACAAATACTCAAAGTTTCAGAGTGGTAAATTTGGCATAAATAAAAGGGAGGTACAATTTCAAAAGAGGGAAGTGAATACACTTCTGGAACCCATTAGCCTTGGAGACGGTACTGGCCAGAATACGAGTGGACTGCGGAGGTTCAATTCATTCATGGATGAAAGGTGTAGCAGAGATTATTATTCGGGGTGGCCAGGGTGATTGGGTACTTCCCTGACCCCGGAGGTGATGTCAGTGTGACTTCCTTGCCCGGGAGCCCTCACTCTTGAAGCTCTCATTTCAGACAGTCTCCTGGACGACAAGAACCGAGGTGCTGGCCCAGGGGCACAGTTCTGATGTTCTCGTGTTTCATCTTCCTGGGCTAACTATTAACTTCCAGCCTGAAGTGTCTGTCACCAAGTCATCTGTCTTGGTAAATGCTGTTGGGGTCTCAGCTTTGTGAGGAGGCAATGAATCTTCCCTGCTGACAGTGAGAATATCCACACCAAGCTGCCATAGAGATTTCTGCTTCCCACAATGTTTATGACAGTAAATTAGGCTACAGAGTGCACCAGAGATTGTTTCCATAACCCCTGATACCTGGTAGATTTGTCAGCCTCACTCCATGGGCTGTGACTTTAGTAGAGCCAGAAAATGTTTAAACTGTAAGGCCACAGATAATATATAAAATCATCAGAGCACTTTACAAGGACTTGCGCTGGTTTACTTGGACCTTTCCCTCAGATAGCGTGTATTTCTTTTTCTCTTTGTCTCTCTGGTCCTCTCATTATCTTTCCATTTTCCTCTGGCTTCTTTGTTGGTTTTAATTCCAAATCCAAACAGAGTGGCGTGGGATTTCCCTTTAAGCTTTTCACAGGATCCTCTGCTCCCTTACCTTCCTAGCTGTTCTCTCAGGGAGCTCAGCCCTGCAAGCCGGCTGTGTGTGCAGGTGATTTCCAAACCTCTAGGCCCTACCCTCACTTTTCTCCTAACTCTTTGCCTTGTGTCCAGGTGCTTTCCTGTTAGCCTTATGCTTACACTTATTTGACAAGTGCAGTCTTTAGCTTAAAATCTTGTGTTGTAAGACTGGGTTGCAAAATAGAGAGACAGTTGTTCCATAAAACGATCTCCATTGAGTGTCATTCCAATCCAAACAGAAACTTGGGAGAAATCTTCACTTATTGCATGTGTTTCTCAAAACACATTCAGAACTTGTGTGGGTAGCTGTGATTGGTGGTAACTCTGTCCTTTGACGTTGGAGTCTGATTTTTTTTTTAAGTGCCAGAGTTATTTGGTTTAGATTGAGTAAATCTGGAGGTGAGTTGGGCCTTAAAAATTTAGATAGTTTTAATTTTTAAAATTTTTTTTTTTAAGATTTTATTTATTTGACAGAGAAAGAGAGAGGGAGCAAGCGAGCACAAGCAGGGGGAGCTGCAGAGGGAGAGTGAGAAGCAGGCTCCCTGCAGGGAGCCTGATGTGGGACTCCATCCCAGGACCCTGAGATCATGACCTGAGCCGAAGGCAGACGCTTAACCAACTGAGCCACCCAGGTGCCCCCAAAATTTAGATAGTTTTAACCCTTCTACAATTCTTCTATCAAGCTAAAATTTATTTTCTTATGCATTTTGTTCCTTTGTATAATTGAATGGCTACTTTCTTCTTGGGACTGCTGATATTGAGATGAATGATATAAAGATAACATTATTGAAATAAATCCTTGGTCTAGAGGAAAACTTTGAATTTTTGATTCAACAATCCATTATATCCATTTTTTTTTTATGGTTTTGAGCAGGTCAGGACTAATTTGTGGATTCTGAAATTTTAAATTTGGTGGTCACTACCTATCATCTTTTTAATGGCGTGGAAAGAAATAGAAGAGACTGGATATAATATTTTTTTCCAGCCTTATTGCGACATAATTGAAATAGAAGAGAATGAGGTAGTATAGAGTAGAATAGGATTCTGGGTCTGCTTAGGATGCAGAAAGCCACAAGGTAACTTTGCTGTTTCCCTATAAACAAGAAAAGACTGTAATAACTTTCTTAAATCCATAATAGAGTTGAGGTCACGAAACAATTCAGGTAAATGGAATTCCAGAAGTGACGGGTCTCTCCAAGAAGAGAACAAACACATGAGCGATTCCACATTGGGCAGAACATGGGCTAAAGAAGAGGCCACCACGTAAAGGGGAGAAGAGGAAGACAGTGAGCGTTGTAATGAGTCCTCACGGGTTGAGTGTGGATGCATGTGACAGCTTAGAATAACTGGGAGCCCCAGACCCAAGGGAATCTGTGCTCATTCACAAGCTCTTCTCTGCTGGTCTCCAGTAGGTCCTCAAGAGAAAGAATGGGGACAGGGCAGGAGACTGGGGGCAGTGCAGATGTGTAACGATCCGTTGCTGCCAGTACACAGAAATAAAGCCCCGCTAACTTCTCAAGGTCCTTCCTTACACCCAACGGAACGCCTTAGAATGCTGAACAAAGGACTTAAAACCTGCTTGGATCCAGGATTCTGCACGAATATGAAGCCCATGTCTTCTGTCACTGAGGGGCGACCAGAAGTTCTCTGCCACCAGAACCCCACCTCTCCACACCACCACCAGGGACACAAGGCAGAGTCTGGCTGTCATGGTGAGGAGAAGGGCAGGAGCATCAAAAAAGCTCAATCCCCAAGGCTCTGGTGCACAGGACCTGCCTCAGACTAAGTCTGGGTCGGAAGAACCAAGAACCCACTTTAGGAGTCCCGCACCGGGAACACGCACTAGCTGTCTTCGCCTGGAGCTGGTCAGGAGCTCGGGGGCAGAGGTCTCTGTGGGGCAGAGTTGTGGGGGAGCAGGAGCACTGAGGAACATCCCTCAGCCCTCGGTGCCCACGTGAAGCAGGAGGCGACAGCAGCCCACTGCCGGACGAGCTAGAGTCCGTGGGGCACCGAAGGTCACCATAGCCATAAAACCCCCAAGCCCGGATCAATGAGATTGAACCGCTCCCTGTACTGATGGGCTGACCCAAGAGGCATGCCTGTTCCTGCATACATGGATTTTTTAACTCCGTCCATATTGTTCTTCTAAACAACAGAACTTATGAAAACCCCCAAAAGCGGGAAAAGAAAAAAGAAACCCACTGTGAAGAGATAAAACAATAGAGATGATACAGATGTTGGAGCCATCAGACTTACAGTTCGAAATAGCTGTGGTTAATATTTATTAATTATATTAGCCATTGGAGGATGTGCACAATGTGCTAGAATAGATTGGGACTTAGAGTGAAGGGCTGAAAACTGTATATATAAAGAGAGTTTATAAGCAGATTGGATACAGCTGAAGGAAAAAAAGTGAGTGAACTCAAAGTTAGGACACTAGAAATCATCCACCCTGAAACACAATGAGGAGAGCCAAGCAGGGGCACGAGAGGGAGGAGGACAGAACATCCGTGAATCGTGGGCCACTATCAAAAGTCTGACAGATGTGAAATCGGAGTCCCAGATGGAGACGAAATGAACAAAGCAGATGAAATATTTGAAAATTTCACGGCCAAGACTTTTCCAAAATTAATGAACTGTAATAAACCGAAGATCCCCAAAGCCCACAAATCCCTAAGCAGATTAATTACCCTTGCCAACACACCTAGGCACATCATATTCACACTGCTGAAAACTGAAGGTGAAGAGAACATCTCAAAGGCAGCTAGAGAAAGAACATACTTTTATATGTTAAAGACGACATACACCATACAACAACCACTAAAAAATGACATTAAAGCAGGGGAGTAACTAATGAGTCAATAGTGCAGATAAAATGAGCACAAAAATAATCAAAAAGAAGGCAAGAAAAGAGGGGAGAAAGCTCTCAAGAACAGAAGAGACAGGGGTGCCTGGGTGGTTAAGTGTCTGCCTTTGGCTCGGGTCATGAGACTGGGGTCCCTGCATCAGGCTCCCGGCCCAGTGGAGAGTTTGCTTCTTCCTCTCCTTCTGCCCTTCCCCCTGCTCATGCTCACTTGCTCGCTCTCTCTCTTGTGTCCTCTCTCTCAAATAAATAAATAAAATCTAGAAAAAAAAAAAAAAAAGAACAGAAGAGACAAATAAGCAAATAGCTGGGAAGATGATAGATTTATGTCTGACCATATCAATAATTAGCCTGGTCTACACTCCAGTTGACAAGCAGTGATTCAGCATATACGTATATAAAATCCTCATGCTGTACACCTTACACTTACACAATGTTACATGCCAATTATATCTCAAAGCTAGGGAGGGGGAAGCAGTGATTGCCCAGATTGGCTAAAAAAGCAAGATAAATCTATATACTGTTTATAAGAAAGCCCCTTTAAATAGAGACATAGTTAAGAGTATAAAGATGGAAAATAATATACCACACGAATTCTAACCAAAAAAAAAGCCAGAGTAGCTCTATTAATAGCAGACAAAATAGACTTCAAAGGGACATTACATTATTATAAAGTAGTCAGTTTATCAAAATGACATAATAGTTCATAATGTGTATGCACTTAGCAAAAATTTGAAGTACATAAAGTTCAATAAATACCAAGCATGAGAAACATAAGACTACAGGAAGGCACATCATAATGGCATTTTCAGAATCAGTGATAAAGCGAAAATATTATAATCAGTCAGAGAAAATACATGTAGGAACAAAGACAAAGCTCACTATTTATGTATATATAGTGGGTGACTGTATCTAATAAAAACCATCCTGTTTCCTCACAAAGCTCTGAGTATAATACATCCTAAAGATCTCTCCAACTTATTCACTTGTTTTCTTCTCTCCCTCTACCACTCCAGACCAATGTCCTATTAACTCTTGACCAGATTTTGCAATAAACCCCAGTTGGACTCCCCACGTCCACACCTGCCTCTTTCCAATTTGTTCTCGAAATTTTAGCCACTGTGGGATCTAATCTTGGGGCAAAATGAGGTCTAATCTTACCATGCTGCCCATTCGCTTGAAACCCTTCATGCTGGCCACCCTCCCATCCCCGAGTTCAGCAGCCTCCACTCCCATGCTGCTGCTGATCCCTCATACATCTTCTTTCAGCTCCTTCTATGCTCAATGCCCTCATTGACCACAGGGCTTTTTCACGTGCTGTGTTCACTGCCTCTAAGTCTTCCACATCCTTCCCCTCTCTTCCCTCAATCTAATCCAACTCAACATGTAGATCACAACTTCATGTCATTCTGGTCCCATGACTAGTTCTAATACCCCTGTTTTACTTCAGCACCATGATCCCTCCTTTATATATTTTATCATAATTGTGTTTTGCTGTTGATTTGGGGCAAATTATTTAGGTCACATCTATCTCTTTCACCAGACTATATGCTTTGCGAAGCTTGTCTTTTTCTGTTCATCGCTGGATCCCCAGCACTTAACCCCATGACTGATACATACTGGGTAATCAATAAATATTTGTGAACTGATTGAATGGGTAAGTGACTATAAAATAGATATAAGAGGGAATTCAGGGATACTAGGACATTCTTATGTAACCACAGAGGAACCTCTCTGGCTAATGAAGTCAGCCACATCAATAAAGCCCCGTGTACTTCCTCTTCCTGGCTGAAATCATCTCGGTTGGTAACCAGAGTGTAAGGCTCCTACTTGTCTAAGCTTATAGGACCTCCAAAGACTGCTCAGCAGTTTGGGTCTTGCCTTGGTAGTCACTGCTCCAACACCATGAGTGCATGAGCTGTGTCTTAGACTAACTAGCACCATGAAGACGAGCCAAGTGACCGCAACGACCTGCCAGCTCTAGAGCCCGTGTCCTCCCAAAGCCTCTCAGACTCTGCTGGAGGGACGAAATCTCCCATGGCTCTGTACTCCCCAAGTCCTTGACTTCTAGCTCTACTTTGGCTTATGTCCATTTGCTTACACTCAGCTTTATTTAAACAAACACAACCCTTCAGGTGTTTTTCTGGCCACTGTTTCATTTTGCCTATCGTGTAGTTAATTGTACGCCTGTCTTATGTATATCTTACCAGAAAGGTGTTTCTAGAAGTTGGGTGGTCTTGCTCTTTTCCCCTCTCCCCACACCCAGCACAGTGCCTTGATGTTACCCAGTCTAAGGGAACATTTGCTTGAAAACTTGAACTGACTCATGAGAAGTAGGGGCAATCTAAGTGTCCCGCAGTATGCTGCAGTGGCCAGAGCAGTGGATTATGAGTCCTCAATCTTGGGTTTTACTCCCAGTCATCCGGTGTCAGTTTTCTTATCTATAAAATGGGGAAATGATCTCTGCTCTATTCCCTACGATGAGTAGTTGTGAGGATCAAATAGGATGACGGGTGTGGAGGTGTTTTGTAAAATGTAAAGTATGCTTCAGGTGTAAGATTATTATTTCTATTTGTGAATATGCAAAGAAACATAGGCTGAAGTAACAAAGGCTGTAACTCGAGGCTCCTCTGAACTTGGCCTCTAACTCACGGTGGGTGCCAGAGGCAACTTTGGCTTTGCTCTTTATGTAGCCAAAGGGAATGATTCATTAGTTGCTGTTATGAGGCCTATATACATAGCACCACCTGGGTGTGTGGTCAACGGTGCCAAAGTTATTTGGTCACCGGAATTCGAGAGAAATGCCTGGAGCCCATCACTAGTGCTTAGTGGGTGGTGATAGTAAACTTCCTTCTGGAGGTCGGGGAGACTAGATTTAATGCTAATTTCTGCTAGAGATCCTGCTGAAAGGGAAATTTAGAACACACCTTCAGTAGGCACGGGAGAGGAGTGGCTCACAGCCTGCAGCAAAGGTCCTCTCCACTCTCAAGGGCCCCGCATGGGTCTGAATTTGCCATACTTCATTGTGATGGTTGGCTTCCTCGTCTGTTCCTCCCAGTTGGCGGTGAATTCCTTGGGGGCAGGGACTGAGTTTTAGCCATCTTTTCATTTCAGCCTTTGACATCTATGAGTGCTTGATAGGTGCTCAAAAAACTTTTGGTGACTATTTGGAGGATAAAATAAAATAAAATAAAATAAAATAAAATAAGATAAAATAAAATAAAAAAAGCTAGGTTCCTGGTCTTGCAGAGTGGCAGACCTAGGACCAGGTAGTTCCTAAGTGATGTGCTATGTGTGGGGATAGAGGCTCCGTAGAAGGGCTTCCTTAACTACTAGAATTGTGTCTTGAAGGAGGAGAAGGCTGAAGCCAGGGGAAGGACAGAGGAATGATGGTTTAGAAGGTTCTGTAATGTTACACGTTCAAGATGTTTAAATATTTCAAGAGACTTTTGCATCCGTTGTCTCAAATCTCACAGAAATGGAGATGTGAACAGGGTCATTCTTAGGGTCACATTCATAGATCAGGAAACCAAAATCCCAGATGCATTGAAGGACTTGACTGAAGTCACACAGCAGGTTGGAGGGAAAGCCAGAATTAGAACTCTTTTAGTTTTTATTTCTTCACTGTTCACCCTCCAACACATAGCTTTATGTGCTAGAGTAGAAGCTTCACCTCCGCATCCAAAGCTGTTTTTTGAGTGCATCTAACTGTGTGTGAAGGAGTTTCCAGAAATAATTATAAACTGAGCAGAAAAAGGAATGGTTTATCAGAGTTTGGGATGGAGACATTAATTTGATAGCTGGTGCTCTGTTTACAAACAAAAGGAATTCACTGCATACAATGTGGATCCCACACAAAGACAAAAGAGGCCAATTCATGGTGACATTCACAAGCCCAGTGGGTAGGGAGAACCGAGCAGAACCTGCCAATCCTTGCCTAACATTTGAAACTGAAAAAAATCCTCTTGATTTGAAAAACAAAAACTCAAACTTCCATCTGCAAGACTCTTCTCTATTCCCTTCATTTCTAAACTTATGAACGTTTAAAGAAAGATCAAATCCATATGCTTTAGGATTAACAACATTTAAATCATAAAACAGCATTACATAAGAGCTACTTGATACCCAAGAGCCAGGATGCCTTTGGTCTTCCAAAGGAAAGTTCATTTGCAAGATACAGCTCCAAAATGTTCAAGCACTATATAAATTCCTAATGCTCATGGACTTTCTCAGATTAAATGTGTGATCTGGAAGCAACTCGTTTTAATTCTCATATTCTCATCTAAATTGGAGTTTACCAGATCATCTCTGTGTTCCCTTCCCACCATAACATTCTGTGGTTCTGGCCCCGTGGATAGGCTTGGCTCACAAGCACAAGGAGACTGCTGGGTTCATGCTCTGGCTTTGCCATGTATGGGCTCCAAGGGATTTAGTCTCATTGGCCTCAGTTTCTTTCTTTATAAAAATGCAGTCATGGACTCTGAGAAACAAACTGAGGGTTCTAGAGGGGAGGGGGGTGGGGGGATGGGTTAGCCTGGTGATGGGTATTAAGGAGGGCACGTACTACATGGAGCATTGGGTGTTATACGCAAACAATGAATCATGGAACACTACATCAAAAACTAATGATGTAATGTATGGTGATTAACATAACAATAAAAAATGCAGTCATAGTGCCTGCCTCAGAGAGTTGTGAGGTTAAACAAGTTGACATAGGCAAAATGCTGAGATCAGGGTCTGGAACATCGAAAATATTAAATAGAAAGCTATGGCTACACACCGGCCTTGGCCTCACTTTGCTAATGACAACAGCGAACACTGACAGGGTGCTCCCCGTCGACACAGGTGCTACACGCTCTGCCTGCATCGGCTCATTCAACCCTCGCAGCCCTACATGGTAGGTCATGTTGGATCTCTTTTGTAGGCTGCTCCAAGGTATACCGCTAGTAAGTGGCAGAGCCGGGAGTTAAAGCAACTCTCTGGACATCAGAGCTGGAGTCTGCAACCATCATGCAGTATTGCCTTATCCAGGTAAACACTGGGCTCTACCCGGGGCCGGAGATGGCGACCTGCTGTAATTTGAAAACCCCCCTGGGCTAGCGCAAGACAGTATGTTGATTGAGAAAGTAACAAGCAAATACCATCTGTAGGACTGTTCCACACTATTCCTACGTCCTTAATGGTTCTAAGTTATGCATCTCCTAAGAGTCACTTTCCCCCTTTAACATCAACTTATTGATTGTCTCTGTGTTTCTGCTCATTTTTTGCCCCAGCGAGTTGCGGTCCTCTAGTTAAATTCAGCCAGCTACTCAAAGACATACCATTGTGGATAAGGGAGAACACAGTAGCATTTTTTATAGTAGCAAAACCCAAACAAACAAACTGAACCCAGAACACAATCTTAAATAAATAAAAGTATATCCACAATATGTCTTTTGGGATCCTGTTGAAAATCAAGAGGTAGCTTTTATATATCTATATATTTCTTAACCACACATAAGAAAGACCATTCTTTGGGTATCTTTAGGCATGAGCACAGGCTCCTTTTGTCTTTCTCTTTAGCCTCTCATCTCATGCCACCTGTGGAATTCCCCTCTCTTTAGACTTCAGTCACATGACCTTTCAGTCCCTCAAACAAGCCACACAGCTTCCTACCCCAGGGCCTTTGCACATATGTCTGCCCCTCCACTCTGCCCAAATTTCCTCTCACCTTTGCTCTTTGCCTTATGAATGTCTATTAATTTTCCAAAGGTCAGCTCATACTGCCCTTTTCCAGGAAGGCTGGACAGAGGTCCCCTGGTGCACACTCTCATAGCACCTATGTAATTAATGGTTTCATGTTAGTCAACCTGCTGGAAGGTAAGCTCCTTAAAGTCTGGAACCTACTTTTCTGTCATTTTTACCATTGTATCCCCTGTGACAGGTATAATAATTTGTAAGCTCAATAATGAATAAAAAGCTCAGACGTTCCTTAAAGGTAAATATTGTATTTTACCCCTAGAACTTGGTACAACTCAAACATTAGTGCTTAGAAAGATGACCAGGTGAGAGTTTGAGTTTGGAGTCCAGGGATCTGCCTTTCCGACATTAACCCCATTTGGGCCACACAAACAGATAATATCTTGAGCACCATGATAAAACAAAGAGAATGTGTGTTTTAGAGTCGAGATCTGATTTCAAATCCCACTTACTTATTAATTCAAAAAGGTTTTTTGGGTGCCAGACCCTGGACTGGGTGTGAAGAGACAGCAGCAAACAGTATGCGTGCGTCTTCAAGAACTTGACATTTGGAAGGGGGCATCTCTGGAGGCAGTGAACCTCCTTCATGGTAGGCATTCTAGATGGTTCACAAAATTCTAAGACGTTTCTGTATTCTCTCTCTTAGACATGCAGAGAGTGGTTGATGGTGCCCTCTCTCTCCTGCCTCCTTAAGACTCCTCCTGAACTTGGACACACATGCTTTTTTCTGTATGTTAATGAAATTGCAAAGATCGGAGATTAGTCCCTCATGATATGGCAAGGGCTCAGCAAACACTAAAGCAATAAAGCTGAGAAAGCGGGTGACAGCACAGAGTTTCATAAGTATTAAACGTTAATTTGGGGCTTTTATATGAAACCCCCAAAGGTCCTGATAATAAATTCTCATTCTCTTTTCCGCAGCCACTCCTCCTTCCCCATCCCAAACTCTTCTGCACTTCAAAGCTCCCTGGGCCCCCAGAGCAGCTCTCTGGCCATGAGCAGGGCAGTGAGTATGGGAACTGGCAGATTTAGAGCCCTGTCCTCTCCCCTTTCAGTGTGAGACCGCCTGTCAACTTGGGTCACTGTCCTCTGGATGAAGGCACATTTTAAAAACACCCTGAGCCAATGACTCTAGACATGTTGGTCTCCTGTTAATATAGGATAATAAATTTCTAAATTCGGCAATGACAAATAGCCCTTTGCAAGTTACTAATACTTCATAAAACAAAATATTTCAACTTTTGTTTCATTCCTGGCTTTCTCTTGCCCTCTTCCTTCCATTGTTCTGTCGTTCTCCCAGTTTTTCTGGTCCCTTTTTACATCTGTCTTTTCTCAGGCTCTCTTCAAAGTGGTAAGCCTGGTTGTTAAAATGTTGTGCCAACTATTCAGTTGGCTAATTGATACTCTGATAACCTCTTGAAATTCCAAATGGGGTTTTAAAAAATTGCTTGTCTTTGTTGTGACCATTGTGGCTTTGCTTTGCCGAGTTAAAGGGGGCTTTGTAATCTGTAATTTTTTTCTCGAAGGCTATGTTTTATTTGCTTGCTCCTTCCTTTTTGTCCTTTGTTCCTCTCCTAAGCTTTTTCCCCACCTCTTTTCCTTTCCCATTTATTCTGAAGCTTCTCCCCTGCTGCTCACTCTCCCTTCTCTTCTGTTTGTCTCCATCTTCCCCTCCTCTCTCTTTCTGGTGTTGATTTTCTCATTGGTGAGCTTTCATATTACAGGAGGAAAAAAGGGTTCTGCTATTTCATTGGAACCCCTACCAGACCAGCTGTGGCTAGAAGCTATCAGGGTTTCCATGAAAGGTTCTTTTAAAGTTTGTTTAATGTGACTGAAGGAAAAAAAAAAAAAGAAAGAAAAGGAAAAACCTTTACAAGAGAGGACAGTCTGGAATCCTTAAAAGAAGCATGTAAAAATCGCTTATGCAAATGTACATTTCCTTTATACAGCTAATGTCAGCCTAAATGCTTCTCTCTGTTGTCCTGATTCAAGTTCCCTGTACGTGTGAGTTCAAGGACACATGCTACATTTAAACTCCAGTCTCTCCTTTTTGAACGTATGCATCCTACAAGTCCTAGCATTTGCTCTTTTAAGCAGACGTCACTAGCACTTTCCTGCCTCTTCTTAATTTTCCGTGTTTTATAGCCTTCCAGGGAGAGAGGAGCCTGACTGCTTAAGTACCCCTCAAGGCAGGATGGACAGCGTCTCCAAATATCTAACAGATGTCACGCCGTATCTCAGGATGAATCCATTATGGATTCGGAACTCTCGCTATGGGAACTTCGGTCAGGTTTCCTTTCATACTTGTGAGGAGGAAATGGACTGAGCATCGGTGAGGGGACAAGACAATAACAATAAACAGACCCGGGCTTAAAGTGAGGCAGCAATAACAAAAACCCTCCCAAGCCCCCTTGACGGTGGCAATCCCTCCAGCGCCAGGTTGCAAATCACTTTCTGTTTCCTTCTCCCTGAGCTCACACACATTCAGAGTCACAGGATCTGAAAATGTGCCCGTTTGCATTCTTGTTCAGGGAAATATTTGGATAAGAGAGGCAGGACTACAGAAATTCCAAGTCATCTTGGAGGAAGTTCTCAAAAGTGACGGTAGGTTGGGCTGGGAAGCGAGAGGGGCGAGTGAAATCTTTGGTCCTGTCTGATCCGAGCCACTCACAGCCTCGAAAGCAGGCCCTCATGGCAACAGGCACCAGAAGCGTAGTTTCCATGTTCGAAGCAGAATCCATTGCCTCTCCCCCTCCTTCCAAACCTGCAGTCTCCCATCCAGTTTACCGAATCCATCACTGTCATATGCATTATTCTAAAGCTCTTTACTCTCTCCACTGCCTTGGATATTTTCAGGAAGTTGGTGTGATAAAAATAGAGGAATTAGTTTATCCAACATTACGTTTCGAATGCCTGCCTGAGGACTACAGAGAACAGTGAGCAATGGTGGTGCCCAGTGCAGCAGGAAAATGGTCATGCAAACGAATACAAGGAAATGTGAGAAGTGCCGTCACAGAACTCTTATGTGGTGCTATCATGGAGAAGAAGAGACGAAGTATTAACTCAATAGGAGGGGTGAGGGTAGGGAGTCTCAGGGAAGGCTTCATGGAAGAGGTGACATTTGAGCTAAATTCTCAAGGGTCGGTAGTGTTTTCTCAGATGAGGAGGCTACTCACCCAAACATAGACGTATGAGAAATCGTGGTATTTAATGAAACGGTGATGAATTCTAGGTCAAAGCACAGAGGGTACAGCGTAAGTGTATTTGTGGAGTTTACGGGTAAAGTTCAGAAGATGACAGGCTTTGTACACCATGCTGAGGGTTCGGATGTTATCCTACAGGAGAGAGAAGCCTACTGTTCGGTGGTCTCTCCTGACTTACTAAACGAAGTTGCAAATATTTAGCCTGATATTCTGCATGCTCCAGAATTGGGATCCAATCTGTTTTTCTGACTTGATTTCCCAACATTCCTTTGCTGGGAGAACACATCAAGGAATGCTAATTGCTCTCCCTGTTTTCCCAATTCTCTCTCATGGCTCAAGCTTTCTGGTCTGCATTGACAAGCCTCTTAACACTTCTGGTCCAAAGTCTCCCGTGGCCCAACTACTCCGTGCTCCTTGGTCATCACCCGAATTGAGTAGACTCTCTTTGTTCTTGGAGATTTCATATGATCCGGAATTTATTTCTGTTATTTCATGTATTTCTACAGTACGCTCTATTTGTTTGCTAGTCTTCTCTCCCTTCCAGTCTCTTTATTAACTAAGAGGTAATCTTATTGAGAGCTGAGATTCTCTTATTCGTATTTCTATCCCCATTCATACCTCTCATTATAGTTGTAAAGTAAGTTTATTTTTTTCAAATTAAAGATTTTTACCTCGGCTGAATTTCCCTAATTACATGAAATAAAGTGGATACTTAGAGCACATAAGTGGAGAATCCAAACCAAAGTGTCTGTTTTGACCATGATATACGGCCATTGCTAAGTAAAATCTCATGACAGTATTAACTTAGATGAGATTTACTAATTGAACAAAGGAAAACACATATAAAGTTTTATGCTCCCAAATATCATATCCATCAGTAAATCTTGGTTATGTTTGGCACATCTCAAAGAGCTCAGTGGATTGTAAAGATATTATCGATAAGATTCTATAAGCTTATATCCTGCTATTAATTTTTATACCAAATTCCTATCAGCTTTAATGAGAATTCTGATTTTTTAAAAAAGACTATGACTCCATAAAAGTTTTAAGTGATTTTGTTTTTAGTTCTCTGGTGAGGTATGTGTACGTGCAACAGAGAAAAGTACTTTTGGACATATTTATGGACCATATGTATTTATTCATCTAGAGACATTTGAGTGAAAACTTCCCTCAAAGACCACAAACATGAAACATTTGTGGTCTTTTATATTACATGAATGTTTGCACCATTAACATTTTATTCCTCAGTGTGACTATCATTATGATTTTATATGGTGTTTGAGCTAAAATGAGGACATCTATTAAAAAATAGAATTGTTTCAACTCTACATGGTTCTTAAGGATCAAAGTTATAGCCATTTGACTAATGTGGAACCAAACGATGAAGAGGTGAAGCTAATTGCTTGAGAGCACACAAGGTAATTTGGGGAATGTCTTTATCTGGAAAGACTCTAGCACAGCCCTCAATAGTGGTTCAGTCCCACTTCCAGTTGGTTTGCCTGGCCATCCCGAGCCCCACTGATCCTCCTGACTCTATATTGCCTCTCTGGCTCTGTGTCTCTTTTCTGTTTTGTGGACACTGGTCATCTCCCCATCTAGACTGTAAGTTCCTTTAGAGATATGAAAAGTGCTCATGTTCTTTGAGCACTTAATATGTGCCAGCTGCCAGGGATGGTGGATGGAATAACCCGGTACAGTACCCTCGCAAAGTCTGTTGGCGAGACAGGAAGGTGAACCAACAGCTGTAGTCTGGAGGGAAGAGTGCTTTGTGGAGAAAAGCATGGGGTGTCGCTGGCTCGCAGAGAGGAGTCTGCTCACACGCACAAGCTATTTCCATGGATGCAGCAGAAGCTCACAGAGGGCAAGTAACTTGTCCAATGTCATGGCCCAGTAAATGGCACTTGCAGGAATTGAACCCCAATGGCAAAACCCCAGATCCTAGGCTTTTCTCTCTATCAAGTTACCCACCTTGTATACGTAAGGTGTCTTCAGTGGGCATTCAGCACATAAACAGCAGTCAGCGGTACATAGGAAATGGGTGTTTTATGGAGTTACTGAATAGGAGGTGACGTGGTTTCTTACTGTATTTCATACCAAATATTAAAGTAATGCTAAATGACTCACCAAAGCATTTGCATGTTTTCAAAAGGTGAAAACTACCCCAGAGGCATAATTTTCTAGAATGAGGGAGGTTGGGAGAAGGTTAGGACAGGCTATTACTCTATTTTTCTTGTGCCAATAAAATCGAAAGAAAGAAACAAACAAGGCCACTGTTACCCCACAGGGATGGAAGTGGGGCAGAACCGGAGTCTTGCAATGAGTGATGGGGAGAAGGCCATTGCAAAATTAGCATGGGGTCGGCTGCTTCTATCTCTATCAATTTCAGCTCTGTTTTTGTGGGTATCGGGGAAGATTCCAGTGCAGGGTGCATTTTGGACATAAGTGGCCCATTTTTTTTTATGGCCATTGCTCCATCATTAACCCTCCCACTTAGTCCTGGAAATGCAAAGCCCAGCATCTTCCATCTGCTCCACGTTATTTATGATGATGCCTCCAATTATGTCCAATTGAGTTGCTGTCGATGATTAAAGGTAATAGGTAATAATAACTTGGCCTCATCATTACCACCATTATTATTAGGTCATTGATTGCAATAATTTCTAAAATTACCCCTTGGAATAAAATATGTTAAGCACCTGGTTTATCCTTTTTAGGAACATCTGCTCTAAATGTGTGATAGTGTAGGACTGAACGTGTCTCTCTCAGAAAGGAAAGCAAACAGTGTTGACATTGGGAGTCTTGTCTGTGCTGGTATGAATATATTGAGAGATGATGAGAGGACGAAATAATGATCAGTCTCAAGTTCAGTGCTGGAATTAGAGCTATTTAAGAAAAGGGGGAAGAAATACATGCGCGAACACACATGCACGCACGCTCACACACACACACACACACACACACACACACACACAATTCCGAATATTCTGCAGCTACTGCAAACTTTGCTCCTTTAGAAAATTCACATCTTCGCAGTGGCCCAAACTGGGCCATGTCTCTCCTGGCCAGAATAAGCAGGCCATCGGGTGTGTGGTGAGTGGGAGGGATGAGGAGGCAGGAGAGATGACAGAGCCATATATGGAGGTGGGGAGAGAGGTGGTCTATAGTAAATCCTTTGAGGAGGATTCTTTTCCTAACACCGTGTTCCTGCCTAGGTTCTGGAAATCTCACCACTGGCTTTTCATTCCTTTTGATTAAGTGTTGCCTTCTTGAGGCTCCTCTTTGGGAGTGAGTGTCTGCCATGAGAATGGGGAGGTGCACTGTGTGTTTATAATGCTCACGCTTTAATTCAAGACATACTTCCCATCTTTAAGGGTTGGAAGTCACTGTGGAGACAGACACTGCATCTTGGTGGTGCAAACTACTAGGGATATATAAGCTCTGGAATAGTACTTAAAATATAGCTATTTCAAGCTTTTAGCCTGCCTACCCTCTCCAGTGTGGTAGCTACATGTGGCTATTTGTAGTTAAATTAAGGAAAATGAAATAAAATGAAAAACTCATTTTGTCAGTTGCACTGATCCATTTCAAAAGTTCAGCATCCAGTTGTATCTAGTGCTACCATTTTGGTCAGTAAAGATGTAGAACATTTCCTTCATAGTAAGTGCTATGGAACAGTGCTGATAGAAAATTAGAAATATTTATTAAGTAAGGATTGAGCGTGGTGAACATCTGCTAGGTGCTAATTGCTGACTTGCCATAGGAGCCCCAGAAAAGTTTGGGTAACTGAATCACGGATAACCCATCACAGCTCTGTAAGACTCTTAAAAAAAAATCTTAAAAAAAAAAAAAAGGCGAACAGGATATACGCCTCTGTTACCAATATATAACTAAATGAGTGTTTAAGAGTGATCTGCTCTCATATTCGTTATCTCATTTACTACTCATAATAGCACTGAGAGAATGGATAACGCCCATTTTATAAATGAATAAACAGGCCCAGAGAGGTTAGATAATTTATCCAAAGCCACACAGACTACCAGTGGCAGTTAGCTTGCCATAATAAGGCTAGAGCCAGTCAGCCCTTTAAAATCCTATTTCAGTGCCTTCTCCAAAATATCCTACATACCTACATGGAAATATATACACACACATATGTATGTATTTACATTATATATGTATTTGTATGTGATATTTTATACATGTATTATATATGTATTTATATATTTCACAGATAATATATGTTACATATCTAAAAATGTAAATATGTACTCTTTTCAAAGGAAGTATTATGCCTCAAATGAACTCAGTTATATCATGAGCGGACCACATGCAAATTAAATCTGGAAAATGAAGAGAAAAAATTCTGTAATTTTAAAAATTCTGAATTTAGTTGCTCTGCCAAATCTCTGACACTGGGTCAACAAAATGCAATTCAACAGCTATTGATCAAATGGTGATTTAAAAATATTCATTGAGTTCAACACAAAATAGACTTTCTAATTTCATAAGTGTTACCACATTTTGGAATCACAGCGGTGGAAGTTTAACTTCCTTTTTCATTTAAATCTTTAAGTTTTTCTCTTGACTTTGACCAGCATCAGTTCTCTGCCATCAAGCATGGCTGTGAACTGCTCTGCCCAGATACGGGTGGCTCCCGGACCCCGGGGCCATGATGCCTCTGGTTTTTCAGGGGCTTTGCGTATAAACCTTCTGATTGCATTCACAGAAACCAAGGAATATATATGTCATTGGTATACAAGTACTTGTGGAACTTCTATGTGACTCCAGGGGTATGATTTGGCCCTGGCATCCAGTCCCTTTAATACTTTCAGGGTCTCCGAAGAATGTCATATTTCAGGAAAGAGCTCTAGTCACGTTGTATCATTAACTTTATATGGAGTGTTGTGGAATAACATTTAGTTTGATTCTGATAGAATAAAGGTGTAAATCCACATGCATAATTTAAAAGTAAAAAATCCCTTTTCTGGTGCCACATAAATACATGCCAGGTGTGAAAGGAGAACTGAAATGGTCTCCAAGGATGTTCTCAAGAAGGCGGCTGAGCTTTCTCCAGCAGCTACTCCCAGCCCCTGGGGCACCCCTGTGAGTGGCCGCCCCTTCTCACAGTGCATCTGATGCTGCTCCTAGGGATTTTTCAGAGATCCCCTTCATTCTCCTCACCCGCTCATTCTCAACCAAAAGTGAAAATCGAAAGTGAATTTCTGGAGGCTCAAACTGGGACACCTTGCCGTCTTTATTGGGTTGTGATGCAGAAAGGACAGAGAAGATAGTTACAAAAGTTCTCTATTAGCTTCTGTGCTAGGCTGGTTTACGGGAATCATTTCCTTATTTGCAAAAGAGTTTAAGCTTCAGCTAAGAGTGGAATGCTAAGAAAGTCAATGATAAGATGGAGATTTCTGGACTATCATTCTAAAACAGTGGATGAGTAGTTTGGCCGACGTGGAACCATGGGATACAGGTGTATCAGAAAGCATCTGTGTCCACATCCTCTTCCTCTGTCCTCCGTCAGGCATCCTTGTCTTTGACATGGATTTCTATTTCTTCTAGCCACGTACAGAGGCAGTTCACTGCGTACTTGGGCCTACCCTCAAGAAGTATGATGGGTAAAGTTCCCTCTGGCTCCTCCAGACTCTCCCTTCTGGACCCTCTTTCCCCCTTCTTAGGGTCCTCACCTTCTTTCTTACCTCACTGTCTTTCTACTTCTCTCGGTCACCCCTGTCATAGAAGGCAAGAATATAAGGATTTCTTCATAGTGAAGTGTTAGGGACTTACCAGGGCCTTTACCTGGGAATGTCAGCATTTAAAGGGATAAACCAGCAAGGGAAATGATTTGTTGAAAGCAATGAGTAAAGTCAGGGTTTCAGGAACTGTATAGACCATGAATATGAGAGAAGCTGTGGGTGAGGATGTTGGCCAATATTGGGAAGCTCCCATAAATGAGATTGCTGTCTTCTAAGCCATTGTCTGGCTGAGGGGAGGGGGCTTCTGTGGGGCCCAAGCATCAGTCAGGAGGACCTGGATGAAAAGTCTGGAGTGGGGGAGGCCCACAGCCACAGAGCACTTGGAAGAAGAATAGGAACATGTGGTCCGCTTGTGATCTGTGTTTACTCGTCTGTCTGGTGTGTCTGAAGAGAAGGCACAGGACAGCCAGAGGTCGGCGAGTCAAAACCCTTTGAAGACAGACCCAGCTTCTGAAATGGATCTGGCATTCCTTCGCTGGCTCAGTGTCCCACAGTAGTCTGCATCCTTCCCAGCCCATCACCTTCTACATGTGTCCCTGGTAGAAATGCAGGTGTGCAAAACTGTGATGTTCTTGAAGTTTCTGGAGGCAAACACTTACTCTCTTGAGCCCCTTTCTGCCCAGTAGCAGGAACTTTAGTCACTTCTTGGCAGGCTTAAATTGAAGCCCAGTCATTCAGTGTTCTTCCCCTCATCCTTTGTAAACTCAGAGTGGCACCTAAGTGTTTTTGGAGGGGTTGGTATGCAGATGATGGCATTAGGGCAAGGGGCTGGCATAGTTGTCCTTGACTTTTGTGGTCACCAATGAGGTTTACCTCATGCACAATGACATTGACCTGTGTCTCTCCTGCTGGTGTCCGGGATCTATCCAGGATCTATCCATGGCCTCAGGTTTGTCCCACCCATCACTGCTGCTGATGGCCCCTTACCAGTCTTCCCTCAAGGACACAGGGTATGTTTGGATGCTCTCCTGCCTCCCTAGGGCTGGAGGACATTCAGAAGATGGTCTTAGTCTCCTTCTTTCTGACTGGTCCCAACTTTCCCTCCTAGTTCACTGCACTGAGGTTGGACAGGTCACATCGGAGAGGCTCTCCACTCAGCCTGCTGGACAGGAAGTGAGATTCCATTCCCCTGTGGTTACATTTTATATCTAGTTACAGTTTTTATCAGCTTCCTCTGGGGCTAGGCCGGGCCATATATGAAGGGAAGATGGAAATATGCATCCTTCCTCTGAGATCTGCAACAACTACTAAATCTTGCCCCCTTTTCCAACTCAATTCTCTTGTTCCTCCAGCAGTTCAAAGCTATGTAATTTCTGGAGAGAAATCTGTCTTCTCCCTTATACTACTATTTATAGTATAAGACTTGTATTCTGATTCTATCCAAGTTGTTGAAGACTCAGAAAACCTTTTCTCTAGCATAAAAGTCTGGCTCTCACAATGAAAACCTTGGCTCTCAAGGTTATGCTCTGTTTCTAGAGTATATTTTAGAAATATAAAGTCAACATCTGATTCTTTCATTCTCTGCATTTTCTCCTTCCCTAGAGCACTGGGTTCAGTTCAAAAACAAAAGTCTAGGTTTCTAGGGATTGATGCTATGAAGAAAAGTTTGTAATAATGCATTGGTTACTATTTCAGAGAATTACCCTGCTATGCTCAGAATTGCTACAATTTACTTTGCTCATTTTAGCACTGATCAGATTTTCATGAGCATTGGGAAAGGAAGGTAGACCATTAGGAGTACCAAGGAGATAAAAAAAAAAAGGAAGATTCCAAAAAATGGATAGTGAGTAGACATTGAAATTATCTTTATGACTATGGATCTTTGTAAAGAGCATCATGAAAAAAATGGGAGGCAAACTAACCCTACCATTTAGTGTCCATATCACATTGACAAGACTTACTAGTTTCTTCATCCATGAAATGGGTATAATACTTACCTGCCTTGGGGCATAAGTCGCTCAGTTGGTTAAGCATCTACCTTCAGCTCAGGTCATGATCTCAGGGTCCTGGGATTGAGCCCTGAGTTGGGCTCCCTGCTCAGTGGGGAGCCTGCTTCTCCCCACCACCCCCCCACTGTTCGTGCTCTCTCTCTCTCAAATAAATAAATAAAATCTTAAAAAATAATACCTGCCTTGTCTTCAGAAGTACATGTGCACATAGAAATCTGAGGAGGTATTATTTTTTAATAAGTGTTGTTCTGTGTAGAGCAGACATAACTAGGCCTAACAATGGTTGTATGAAACATGATAATTAAGGAGGACCATGTTCCTTAAATGATGGTTGATCTCATTTTCAACTTTAAGGACAGTTACTTTCTTGACAATCTCAATATATCTTTTTCTCTCTCTTTCTCTTTCCTTCTTTTCTTTCTTCCCCCAGGAAGAATTTAGCAATGCCCACTGTAATATGGTCATTGCATGGTATTTGTCTCCAAAGCTGACATGCAGCTAGAGTCTGTTGTGTTGGACTTCTGGCTGACTTATCAGTTACTGGGCACTAGAGAATGATGAGAGCTTGGTAAAGAGGATGTACCCCACAGTGGATTGTGGGGAGTAAAAATAAGAGGGTAATAATATGGTCCTTGCCCTTGAGAGGTTCCAGGTTCTACTAGGGAGACATTGTTTAATCATTTATTCATTCAACAAATATTTATCAAGTCCTCTCATGTGCCAAGCACTATTCTAGGTGCTAAGAATACAGCAGCAAACAAAATTTGCATTTCAGGGAGACTTGACCAAAATGCATAAACAAGAGTATTCAAAATATAATTAATGGCTATTATATGGTCTGAAGGATCACTGCTATAGGAATGACTGTGGAGGTATTGTTTCCAGAATACAAACTTCAAGGAATTACATTTTGAACTGGAGTTTGAAGTTTGGGAGAAATCCTTCAAATGGTAGGCAGGAAGAAATAGAAGGAAAAGACTCAAGAGTAAACATGGTTATTTTGGAGACATGCGGGAGCCTTTCTTTTTTTTTTATATATATATATTAACATATAATGTATTATTTGTTTCAGGGGTACAGGTCTGTGATTCATCAGTCTTACACAATTCACAGCACTCACCATAGCACATACCCTCCCCAATGTCCATCACCCAGCCACCCCATCCCTCCCACCTCCAGCAACCGTCAGTTTTTTCCCTGAGATTAAGAGTCTCTTATGGTTTGTCTCCCTCTCTGGTTTCATCTTGTTTCATTTTTCCCTCCCTTTCCCTATGATCCTCTGCCTTGTTTGTCAAATTCCACATATCAGTGAGATCATATGATACTTGTCTTTCTCTCATTGACTTATTTCACTTAGCATAATACCCTCTAGTTCCATCCATTGTTGTTGGAAATGGCAAGATTTCATTTTTTTTTGATGGCTGCATCATATTCCATTGTATATATATATGCCACATCTTCTTTAAATTCATCTGTTGTTGGACATCTAGGCTCTTTCTATAGTTTGACTATTGTGGACATTGCTGCTATAAACATTGGGGTGCAGGTGCCCCTTTGGATCACTAAATTTGTATCTTTGGGGTAAATGCCCAGTAGTGCAATTGCTGGGTCATAGGGTAGCTCTATTTTAAACTTTTTGAGGAACCTCCATACTGTTTTCCAGAGTGGCTGCACTAGCTTGCATTTGGGGGAGACTTTGGAGAAGATTGGGACATTTGACTAGAGAAAAAATGTGGAAGATGGAGAAGTTTAATTTTAATGGGTTGGGAGTAAAGGACCATGGAATGTTTTGGGTGTGGTGGCAATAGGGTGTTGGGGATACAAGGGTGATGTGATGAATATTGTTGTTAAAGAATATGGATTTGGTGTATTAAAGATTCAGGCCACAGAAAGGATTGCCCATATGTTGTCATTCCCAAAGGTCTACTGCATGCCATGAAAAAGATTGGAAATTACCAGGACAATTGTTTATTTGTATAATGGTGATAAGTCTGGATAAAAAAATGTAAATAAATCCCCTGACATCCAGATTATTTAATTAATTGGACAATCTCATTGTTAGCCCCATCTAGTTTATACAGATACATTTAGCTCTGTACAACCACGTTCATGACATTCATATGTGGGTCAGTTGATGTGGATTTAATGAACTGATTTATGATTTTTTACTTAGAGTTACCAAGTCATGTTTCCATAGAACACCAGGGACTAACAATAGGAACTTCAACTTCTTAGGAAAAGTCTCACCACACACAGAGTAAAAGGGCTTGTGGTATCAACTTGGAAGCTTTTCTTTTGCTTGATCCAGTGGCCAAGGGCAAACTGGTGAGCAGGCATTATTTTTCAGAGACCCTTAAGGAACTTATCATTGAAAAGCTAATCACCCTTCTATTGAGAATGTAGACCACAGCAGCCATGGTGTTTATAAAGCCTTCATTGTATTCAGGGAGGAGGTTTCCTTTGCCACTAAAAACTAGGACTTGGTTAGGGATAATGTGGTTCAGGTTTTCCCATAATTGTATGGAAATTCCCTGGGTGACATGTATGGGTCTGGGAAAGATCAGAACTGACAATGCTCGATGACTTCTGATTTTCCAGTCCATCAGAATGGCTGGTGGTGTCTCCTTGGCTATCTGCTCATCAAGCTTTAAGTTGGTAAAATCCTTAGCAGATAAAACAGTGCTTCTCACTGTGTGCTGTCATTGAAATCTAAAAGGAGTAGAATGTGTGTTTGGTCAATGGAATTGGCAAACAGAGCAGGCTTCTGGGGCATCTGGACATTGTTCATACTGAAACCTTTTATTTGTTCATTTGGAAACGAACAACCAGGAAAGCTTCTGCATTTGGGAGATATTTGCAAAACGAGTTCTTTCAGGTTGGGTTTGGCTACAGTCCCATGTGAAGCAGTCACACTTCTTACTTCTTACTCAACGGATTGTGGATAAACCAGGAAAGCTTTGGCTCCTCAAATTGTTTGATCTTTGTTGCATTGCCCGTTTTTGCAGATTCTGACATCTGGAATGAAAATTAGAACAACACATTTAATATTTCTGTTTAATGTTCATTATTGGTCTCCCCTGAAGATTGTTATTCAGGATTGGCTGCCAAAGGCCTGCTATTCTAATTGACAGAATTCTTATCCAGCATTCTGGTTATTCTTTTCTCTCCCTGAGTAGACCAAGAAAGGAATAGTGCACTTCTTCAGTTTTCACTGAAAACAGTAAATTATCAGAGCTGTGTAAGTTCACATTTGTGCTGAGCATTTCATAAATGTTTGTTGAATGGGCCATTCTAGAGGCTTCTGGAACGTTTCTATGTAGAAAGTTCTTATTTACACTCTAGGAATTTTGGAAAATCAATATTCTAAACCCCAGACACATCATGTTATACATCTTGTTTCACTCAATTCTGTGAAGTTTAATCAACAAATACTAGACATGTGTCTCCAGATGCTATTGGGAATACAAAGGAAAAGAAGGAATAACTTCAACTTTTGAGGTATTGTATTAGTTTGCCATAACAAAATACTTTAGAAATAAAATACCACATAATCAAACAACAGAAATTTGTTTTCTCACAGTTCTGGAGGCTAGAAGTCCAAGATAAAGCTGATGGCAGATTCGGTTTCTTCTAAGCCTTTCTCCTTGGCTTGTAGACCACCACCTTCTCCTCTGCCTTCACATTATCTTACCTCTGTGTGCAGCCATTTCTGGTGTCTCTCTGTGTGTCCTAATCTCTTCTTAGAAAGATACCAGTCATTTTGTATTAGGGCGCACCCTATAAACTTCATTTTAACTTAATTACTTCTTTAAAGGCCCTATCTCTAAATATAGTTACATTGTGAGGGACTGGGGGTTAGGCTTCAACATGAATTTGGGGGACACAATTTAGCCTATAAAAGTACTGTTTAGTGGTAGCTGAGAAGCTATACATTGAATGACTATTATGCAAACATAGAATCAGCCAAATGTAGGAACAAAGTTCTATGGGGATTAAGAGAAGAGAGTGCTCCCATCTGTTTGGGAGAACTGGGGAAACCTTTATGGATGAAATGGTTTTGAGATGGATATTGAAGAATGGATTTTAAAGAATGAACTCTTAAATTGAATTATATGAAATTGCCATTTTAAAAATCAAAACAGTCAAATATCAGCAATTTCATATGGTATAACAACATGTTTCTTTTCATACTACTGGTATAGGGGAGGGATTGGCAGGCTTTTTCTATAAAGAGCCAGATAGTAAATGTTTTAGGCTCTGTGGGCTCCACAACTACTCAACTCTGATATTATAATAGGCAAACATCCATGGACAATATGTAAACAAATGACTATGGGTGTGTTCCAATAAAACTTTATTCACAAAAACAGGCCGCAGACATAATGAGTAAGTAGAAGAGTCAGGGCAAGAGTGCAGGTCCCCTGACTTCCACACTAATGTCCTTTCTTCTATGCCATGCTGATTTTATTTCCTAGGAACTAGCAAGATTCTAAGTAAATATGAGAAGGTGTTTTTTTTTTTTTTTTAATTCAAAAAAATCCATTTGAGAAAATAAAACCTAAAACTGCCCCAATCCCCTCCAAAAAAAGAGAGCAGGCTGGATTTGGCCCTGGGCCATCATTTGCTTAGCCTTTTCGTAGGGGAACCTTTAAACTTCCTAACTCTTCAGTTTGTGGAAACGCGTCTTCCCGGATGCCTTCGCAGCCATGAGCCCGGCACGGAGCTCCTCCTCTGGGATGTGCGGATCCCCTCTGTTCCAAAGCAGAGCCTTCCAACATCCAGAGACTGCAGAGAACAGAAAATACCTTGGCTCCAACTCAGTGTTGTCATGTGGTAACAGACCACAAACTTAAGCCACTTCCGTCTTGTCCCTTAACTCTTGGCACATGTGTGTTTTGTTTCTATTTTACTGGCTCCTGAGTGGAACTGCAGAAAGACTCGTGGCCTCCTTTCATCCAGCGAGGGAAAACAGGCAACCACCTCTCCTCACAATGTTCTTGGTATCCCTGTTGCGGAAAGGGCTCTTTCACAATATCAGATTTTTCCTGATGACTGAGAATTTCCAGCAAATACAAACAATCCATTGTGTGTGTGTGTGTGTGTGTGGCGGGGAGGGGGGAGGTGGTGGATGTACTAAACGTACATAGATGCTTCTGTCTTTCACGGGGAGGACGCTGACAATAACGTCACCTCCTAGAGAGGGCTAGGTGGCATCACTGGGGACCCCTCTCCTATTAGTTCTTCACAAGTGTTTAAAGAGTGGCTACCCCACGCCTTTCTAGAACTGGAGGTAGAACTGTGACCAGGCAAGGCAAGATTCTTTTTTTCATGGAGCTTTCATTCAAAGGGGAGAAGACAGAAAATAAACAAGCAGAAAAGTATATAAATCATATAGTCTCAAATGGTAACTGTCATTTCTAAAGAAAATGGAATGGGGTAATGGGCTGCAGATTGCGGGTGGCTAGTTAAGGAATGGCAAGGGCTTCGAACAGAGTAGGGGCTGGCCATGTGATGAGCTGCCTCCGAGCATGACAGGCAGGGGCAAAAGTGAGGCAAGGCTCTGACCTGAGGATGGGTGTGGTCCCAGAACAGCAAGGCCATGGCAGCCTTGAATGGAATGAGCTGGAGGGAGAGTCATGGAGAGCAAAGTTGGAAATCTGCTGTGAGACAGTGAGGCTCCAGGACACCCCGAGTAGCAGGACTCCATCCCAGATCCCAGTGGCCTCAGACTGAATGCTTTAAAGTCCTTGTGTCCTTTTCATAATGTTGTTTTTTTTTTTCTTTTCCTTTTCTATCAAGTTGGCCCTGTTTCTAATCTTGGAATGAGAAATTAGATAATTAGTCTTATTAAAACCTGATACAGAAGATCAAATTGGGCTCCAATGAGGGTGTGAGAGACTCTTCTATGATAAAGTTCATGGAGAGTTTGAGAGCCCCTCGAACACTCAGTGTCTTTTCATACTGACCTCTCACTGTGTCTCTGCTAGGTAAGGCTGCTGAATGTCTGACTTTTGGGTGAGAGTGAAGAAGCTGTAGGAACACAGTCCCCTTCCTTTACAGGCGTATCTCCCACACTCCTGTGTCTTCAGAAAGAAATCTACCAGATTTCTAAAGGAAAACCATTGTCATGTACAGTAATTACGCCTTCTGGATTCCAAGTAAGCAAGAAAGACTGTGGTAGCTGAATAGTGGGCTTAATGTCCATTTTGTTCTCCTCCTTCCTTTTTCTCCTTGAGTTCATATGAGGATTCATTATAGAAAACATCTTTCTATTTCTTCTAATGCTGTTAGTAAGAAGAAGATAATAAAATCATGTCTGTTTCTATCTTTATGGAAGAAGCAGCAGTTGAACAGGGCATGATTTCCATCAGGATGAGGAAGATGTAGAAGGTGAAAAGGCTTGCAGCCCTTAGAGCCTGAATGTCTCTGGGCCTGAGTATCCTTCCCTGTTGCTCTTTTCTCCCTCATATTCTTGTACCATGATGTTATACCATGGGATCCTGCCAATACTGATTTTTCCTTTGCAAATTCAGCTTTTAAAGCTCGATTTTCACTGTATGTGTTCAGGAGCACTGAAGACCAGAATACTGTTTGGCAGGACCAACCTTGATATCACCACCAGGTGCAGGAGACAGCAGCTGTGAGTGACCTCAGGGACACATCATAACCCCGCTACATCCTCCCTATGCCCCACCCTGAAATCCTATCACAACAGCTATAATAACTGACTTCAAGTTTTTGTCTCACATTAAAATGTAAATATGCAGGGGAAGAGTAATGCCTTGCACTTTCTCTACACATTTATCCCTTAGGGGGAGTTAGATACTTTACTGACATTAGGTTTTTATAGGAGGAAAAGAGGAAAGTGTGAGAACACTAGAATGCCTGAAACTCAGGAAGTTGGGGTTGAGATTGGGGGTGGTTTCTGGTGCAGGTGAAAGGAAGATTTGAGGGAGATGGCTCAAAAAGAGAAGCCAGAAACACCAAAGACAAATTCGGCTAACTCCACAATGATCTAAAGCTCTGGCCTCAGGAAATACCATTGGGCTAACTCTTCCCTTCCTTGGCTCATTAATCTTGGTCTCCTTGCTTTATATTGTTTCCTCCCCTCTGCCCAAGGCACCATGTCCTAGCCAAGGACCTCGACCCCTGTGTGGTACAGTTTGCTAGGATTGCTGAGTCTGAATTTCAGAATCATCTCAAGACTTGGTGCATTTTTTCTATTGTTTAGCTCCCCTTCAGTACATATTATAAATAAAAGCTATCCCAACCCAGCTGACCATTTTCTGTTACTACTGTCCCTTCCTCCAGGCAGGTAATCCTTTTCCAAGTCACAAAGCTCTTCCCTGTCTCATCCATCTCTGTCTGGAGCCAGTTTTGTATCTTGCACCCTACATTACCCACCTTCAATGACTTCTCCTTGACCATTAATCCCAGATGTGGAATCCTGTCAAATCTTATTTAAAATCAAAGTACTCTTTATACAGCCACTAAATCTCCTTCATCTTTCATGACAGGGATATCTCAAGGAAACTCCATCCGATTTGTTCAACATGACCTCCTCTGCCTGGGTCCCTGCAGCCTTCCTTCAATAAAGTGGGCTTTTCCAGGTGTTCTCCTTTCACATCTTTTAAGAATGCTTCTAAGAACTCATCTACTACATCCCTTCTATTCCTAAACAAACCAGATGTTACCCAGGCTGATCTTCTATCTCCCTGCTTGTCTTAAGAGGGATCTTAAAAGAAATATGAAGGATGGATCTGGCTATTTTCAAATCCTTGGGAATTACTTCCAAATCAATGAATTTCAGTTACTGCCTCTTTACCTTGTCTGCTCTTCCCATGATTGTAAATTAAAAAAAAAAAAACAAAACAGCAACAACAAAAAGATAAATAGCCATGTGTTTTCTACTGTACTATATGATGTACTTATATTAGGTCATAGTTTTCTGAAGCTTGCCTCCAGGTCAGTTATCCTCAAATGTAAATTTGGGATTTGAGGCAGCTCAGTACATTCCTCTCAATACATAACAAGCCTCAGTTCAGAACCAATTGAGAGATGAACATAGGTAACCTAGAATACAATATCACCTTTAACACTTTGAGTGAGTAGATTGATTTTCTATTGTTTTAATCCTGTATTCAATACACTTTTTAACTCAGTCTCCGGAACAGTTGGATAATCACAAGTTTCTTCCCTCGGGGCAAAACCTACCCCATGGAGTGAAATATACTCTCCTAGCAGCAAGCAGATCCCAAAGAGAGGAGAGAGATGCAGGGTGTGAGCCAAGTTCACTGCTCAGGAAAGGCATTTCTCCCTAAAGGAGTAGAATACATAAGGCATGGGGGAGGGGCCAAGGGAAGAATTCCTTGATATGGAGGTTCAAATGGTGGGGAATAGGGTCTCCAGGAATGTCAGGTTGTATAAGAATTAGCTGTTTGTTTTAAATTGCAAGATTCCACAGGCCCAATCTTGATTCGAGATCTGTATCCAAATATATAAAAGAATCCCAAATGATCTGATGCAAGAGGTTAGTGAACCCCACTTTGATAAGATATTCTCCATAAAAGGGATTATATAGTCGAATGTTTTAGAAACACTGGATTAAAAAAAATCAAGCACATTACTTTCTCGATTTATAGTATTGTAGATGTTTGAGAGGAGGGCGCATGGTATTTTCCAAACTTTTTTTGACCATACCTATTAATCACTTGAGGGACACTACTATACTGTCTCACACAGTTTGGAAAGCATTGAGTTGAATGTCTACAACAAATGAAGTAACAATTATAATCTGAACTGGTTAGAACACACCTGAAATTCACTTTGTGGTGCTATTACACTTGAAGGGAGTTGCTGAAAAGAGGAGCATGTTGAAAGAAGAGCACGTTGAAAGAAGAGCGAATAGGATCTTCAGATGTTTACTAATCAGATCCCCTGAACAACAGTGGAAAGAGACTTAAGACTCCTAGACTAAAATGGAAGCTCAAATATGCATATCCAAAGTCACCCCCTTGTCAAGACCTCACCAAAGCCACAGGGAGGAGATTCAGAGAACTGGGAAATAAAGAGGAAGAAAACAATTATATTTGGAAGCTGGAAAGCATACAGAAAATCCCAACTGAGCTAGTAAACCAAATAGTTGAATCCCAAACCAGAGTAGTTACCTATCACAGATTCCTCAGAATGCTCAGGATGGACAGCTCCAGTTACCCTTGTAACGGGGCGTCATGGTGGGAATAAAAATAAATAGAATTGGGTAAAAACCATTGGCAAAGCAATCAGATTTCTAGCTCTTCCAAAATCTGTGCCATTGGCAAACTGACCCTCCCCAAGCCCACAGAGGACTAGATGTTTATTCTCTGAAGAGGGTAAAATGGAAGAACTTTGAATTGGGGGTTGGCTGGCAAAGATGTTGGTGTAAAAGAAGATGGAGTGTCCCGCTGAAGACAAGGAGATAACCAAGCTCTATACACATCAACATTGAATGCTGCATTCCCACAAATGCACCAAGCAGGAATCTCAAGGAATATACTTCAAGGAATCTGATCATCCCCCAAAGAAAGACTAAAACCAATGCTTCCCTGCAAAGAGCCAACCAGATTACCCTTCAAGGGGAGCTCAAAGTCAACAAACCCCATTCAAAAATGGCTGCAACAAGATTCCCAGTCCCTCATGCAGTTCCAGTACCTTACTTACTTCTCCCCATTAAGAAGCGGTATCTATTTCTCCTCCTCTTGAGACTGGATGGGATTTTGTGACTACCTCAATAAATGGAATATGTTGTGTGATTTTGTATAATAGGTCATAAAAGGTGATGTGGCTTCTGCCTGGCCCTTTGTCTCTCTGGATTCTTGACCTTAGAACCTTGCCATCATGCTGTGAAGAGCCCAGACTAGTCCACATGGAGAGGCCCCCTGAAGAGGAACTGAAGCCCTCAGCCAAAAGTGAGCCTCAACCACAAGACCCATGAGTGATGGATTCCAGCCCCCACCTTTGGAAGCTTTCAGCTGAGGTCTCTGACAATGTAAAGCAGAAAGACCATCCTTGCTCTGCTCTGTCCGAATTCCTGACCCACAGAATCCATGAGCATTATGAATGGCTGTTTTAGACCACAACTCTTTGAAATAAGCATTAATTAAATATTTAAAGAGTTAAACTTAAAATAATTATTTTGGAAGTCACATTCCCTAAGTGTTTCAAGATCCTTAGGGGAAGCAGTTTGCCATCTTGGCATTTGGAAGAATGGTGTTTGTGTGTATATGAGGAGCAGGGAGATCAGATTATGATGGAAGGTAAATTGGTACAGTACTCTGTGTGATCCAAAATTCTCTTAAGAGCTTTTCTGGAATTTTAAACTATTTTCTTTTTTCTTTGAAAAAAAAAAAAAACATAGAGGATGAGACATGAACTCATTACAAGAATAAGTTTCAGGATTTCATAAAATGAAGAGAAAGTTTTGAATAGGCTGAATAGGAATTCAAAGACTACTTATAATACATTCCAGAGCTCAGCAACTTTTTTCATATTGCCTGCTGGTTAGGATTATATTCATCACTGCTACATTCAGTTACAGGTGGGGACATTATTTTGGAAACCTCTCTTTGTATTGTCTTTGTAACCTAGATCTATTGCCCATGACATTTTAGCTATTTAATAACTCTACTGTTCCAACAAAACTTCCCCAAGGAGTACTTCAAGCTCCCAGTGTCCACCAACCTAAGCTCTCCATAGGAGCAATGAAAAACCACAGGTGCGAGAAATCTGAGGATTCTTTCTCTGAGGGGTCTCTCTTCAGTCAGTTCTGTTTTTGTCTTAAAATAGATCTTAAGCTCTCAGGAGTAGTTAATCTTAGAAATTCAGAAATGAACGATTAACCCCCAAAGATTAAGTGATTATCTAAATATGTTAATTCCATGTGATTGTTAATTTATTACCTTCTATCCTCATGATGAATGACAATCTACCTCGCAAACTTCATACCAATTATTTTCATCAGATGAAAACAAAAATTTCCTTGTGAGTAAGGAAAATAAGTATCTTTTCTCCAAAATGAAGAACAGAAAGACAAAACCATGCTCATGTAGCTTATAAAAGGTGTGAAAGAGACTCTGAAGTTCTATGACTTGCTCATGTGGTGTGACATTTTTCATTTGGAAAAATATTGTTTTCAGCTTGCACTTACTGTAAAAATAGGATTCTGATATTTATAGAAATGAAAAATCTTTTTTTTCCTTCTTTAAAATTTTTTCAGTTTAATTTGCTTTTTTTAAAATTTAAATTCAATTAGCCAAAGTATAGCACATCATTAGTTTCAGATGTAGTGTTCAATAATTTATCAGTTGCACATAACACCCAGTGCTCATCACATCACATGCCCTCCTTAATGCCTGTCACTCAATTACCCCATCCTCCCACTCACCTCTCCTCCAGCAACCCTCAGTTTGTTTCCTATAGTTAAGAGTCTCTCATGGTCTTTCTCCCTCTCTGATGACTTCCTATTCAGTTTTCCCTCCCATCCCCAATGGTTCTCTGCCCTGTTTCTTATATTCCACATATGAGTGAAACCATATGATAATTGTCTTTCTCTGGTTGACTTATTTCACTCAGTATGATACCCTCCAGTTCCATCCATGTTGATATAAATGGTAAGTATTCATCCTTTCTGATGGCTGAACAATATTCCATTGTATATATATATATACCACATCTTCTTTATCCACTCATCTGTCCATGGACATCTCAGCTCTTTCCACAGTTTGGCTATTGTGGACATTGCTGCTATAAACATTGGGGTGCAGGTGCCCCTTTGGATCACTAAATTTGTATCTTTGGGTAAATACCTAGCAGTGCAGTTGCGGGTCATAGGGCATGGAGTTTCCTCAAGAAGTTAAAAATCGAAATGAAAAATCTTTATCAGCCTTCCTTCTCCTAAAAAGACTTAGGGTTACCGAATCACTGGCAAACCCTATTGAGTCAAGAGATACTTGCTGTATGTCAGTTTTTGCTAGACTTTTTGATTGGTCTGGAGAGACAAAGACAAGTTAGTTAGACGTGGAATGTGCCTTCAAAAAGCTTACAGGCTACCAGGGAGGTAAAAGCAATTAAAATATAAGGTAGAACATGAGATGGACTATGTGGAAGGTAGAGACATACTGAGTGGGAGTGAAGAAGAGGGAGAGAAGCTTTGTTGTTGTGGTGAGAAAGGATGTTGGGATAAAGGGGAAGAGGAGTCAGAGAAAGGCAATTTCATGATGGAAGTGAGCTCGAAGAACTCACGAAGTATTGGTTCAAATGAACAATAAAGATTGAATTTGGCTGGAACATCCAAACTAAATGTACATCAGTATCAGTGGGGTCCATCTAAAAGGGGAGATTCCTAGACCTTACACCAGATTTAAAGACCCAGATTCCATAGGCGAGGATATGGGTATCCATGGTTTTTTTTTTTTTTTAAGTTTTTTTTGTTTATTTGACAGAGAGAGACAGCGAGAGAGGGAACACAAGCAGGGGGAGTGGGAGAGGGAGAAGCAGGCTTCCCTCAGAGCAGGGAGTCTGATGCGGGGCTTGATCCCAGGACTCTGGGATCATGACCTGAGCCGAAGGCAGATGCTCAACGACTGAGCCACCCAGGCGCCCCAGTATCCATGTTTTTAAAAGGCTCTTCTTGGGACTCTCACTACAGCTGGATTGGGGAATCTCTGGACTGAAGTGCAAGGTTCTTAATGAGGAATGTTGGAGACAAAGTTGGAAAGGTTAGTTGGTGCCAAATCCTAAAGGGCATTGACATCCAGAATGTATATGGGCTTTATTCATTAATTAATGGGGTACTAAGAGAGACCCTTGAGGAATGAAATAAAAATCAGAATGGTGCTTCAAGAACAAGGATCTTCTGTTGTATCTAGGATGGATCAGGAAGGAAGGAGACCAGAGGTAGGGAGAGTAAGAAGGCACTCCCTATAATTTCTTAGGAGAAAGTAATGAAAGCATGAACTTTTGGAGTAGCAACAGCAGGGCTGGGGAGGAAAGCATGGGTGGGCTTCTAATCTCACTCATTCTTGTCATTTACTTGAGTTCCTGTGATGTCTCTTGCTTTGATGTTGCTTCCTGTTAAAGATGCTCTCAGTAAACCCTTAGATATTCCAACCCAAGTTCTTGCTTTTTGGTTAAAACACATTGTGCTTAAATGTATGAGATTGTATTTGCTGTCATTATTTTAATAAGAAAAAAAGTATGTTCAGGCCATTGAGTCCTCTGGACTGCAGGATGCTTAAAAATGTCTCAACTCTGGGTGCAACTGATTCTTTGCCAAATGAGAAAAGGCAAAGAATGGCAGAGCTGTTTAATTTTTGTATGTGTCATAATTATGCAATGTGCTGGGCACATATAAAAATTCAACAGCTCCAGCCAATTCTCATAGACTTAATGAGCCCTGATTACTCAGGTCTTAGATCTCACAAAGTAGTTCCTTTGGAGGAGTAAGAAGGAGCCTACGACTTTTTATAGGAATCACCTTGCTTTGAATACATTGTGTCTATTTGGAAAAAGCTGCAAATATTTGGCATATTACTGGTTTTTCATATGAATTCTTGCAGTAGGTAGAAACAGCTTTCCTAGTTTCTCTGTATAAAGGGACATAAGTAAGAAAAAGGAAAAGAGAAATGCCATGTTCTTTTATTTTTTTAAAGTTTTTATTTAAATTCCAGTTCGTTTATATACGGTATAATAGTTTCAGGTGTACAATATAGTGATTCAGCACTCCCATACAGTACCTGGTGCTCATCACAAGTGCCCTCCTTAATCCCCGTCACCTATCTAACCCATCGCCCCATCCACCTCCCCTCTAGTAACTATCAGTTCTCTATAGGTAAGAGTCTGTTTCTTGGTTTGCCTCTCTCGCTCTCTTTTTTTTTCCTTTGTTCATTTGTTTTGTTTCTTAAATTCCACATATACGTGAAATCATATGGCATTTGTCTTTCTCTGACTTATTTGACTTAGCATAATACTCTCTAGCTCCAACCATGTTGTTGCAAATGGCAAGTTTTCATTCTTTTTTATGGCTGAGTAATATTCCATTGTGTATATATACCACATCTTTTTTATCCATTCATCTATTTATGGAGACTTGGGCTGTTACCATAATTTGGCTATTGTGGATAATACTGCTATAAACATAGGGGTGCATGTATCCTTTCAAATTAGTATTTTTGTATTCTTTGGGTAAATGCCTAGAAGTGTGATTGCTAGGTAGGGTATTTCTATTTTTAACTTTTCGAGGAACCTCCATACTGTTTTCCACAGTGGCTGCACCAGTTTGCATTCCCACCAATAGGGCAAGAGGGCTCCCCTTTTTCTGCATCCTCACCAACACCCGCTGTTTCTTGTGTTGTTGATTTTAGCCAGTCTGAGAGGTGTGAGGTGATATCTCATTGTGGTTTTGATTTGGAAAATGCTATGTCCTTTTAAATGGAGACATCAGAGGAAGACAAAAATACCTGTCTCAAAAATGCATTGGTTTAATAAATTCAGTTTAAGCTTAACCCCCAAAATAAAAGGAAAAATGCAAATTAATCTTGAGAAGAACTTAAAATTACCTACTGTGATCTCTACGGTACCTGTTATGGACTGAATTGTGTCCCCCCCCCCCAAATTCACATGTAGAAGCCCAAGCCCCCAGTACCTCAGAATATGACTATATTTGGAGAAGGGGCCTTTAAAGCAGTGATTAAGTTAAAATGAGTCTGTTAGAATGTGTCCCAATCCAGTCTGATTGGCGTCCTTTTAAGAAGAGGAAATGTAGACGCACAGAGATGCTCACAGAGAGAGGGATGACCATTTGAGGACATGCAGGAAGGCGGCCGCTTGCAAGCCAAGGAGAGAGCTCAGGAGAAACCACACGTGTCGACATCTCTATCTCCAGCCACCAGACCGGGGAGAAAATACATTGCGTGGTGAGGCTGCCCAGTCGGTGGTATATTGCTATGGTAGCACTAGCAGACTAACCCGGTGCCCCATGCCCAGGGGAAACCTGAGGGCTCAGGTGGGAGGCCCACCGTGTACCACATAGGATCTAACTGGTGGCGGTTGGTGTGAATGGATCTGCCACCCCCACCACTCAGCATCCCAGATCCCACTGGTGGAAACCAAGAGGAACAGGTATTTTCAGGGTCTATCTCCTTTCTATCAGATCTGTTCATGTTGAAACACTAGGGATGGAAAAGACCAAAAGGAGAAGATATTCAGAGGCTCTCTCCATGTGAACACCTGTGTCACAGCTGAGATGAAATGGAGATTGTTACTAAGGATCATTTTTTGGGTCATTGTAGACTGTGCCCCACCCTTGCCTTTCTTTTTGGGGAGAATTCTTCTCTTGGTGTTTGAGCTCTTACCTCCCTCCCCACTTGACCTTGGGGAGCCCCTTCACCATGTATTTAGCTTTTATCTCTCTGCCACCCAATTACTCTGTTTCTACTGCCACTTTGTCTTATCTTTCAGAATGTCCCTTTGATCCCCAAGCCCACATTTTCCCATGAAGGTTTCCTTCTCACTGACTCTGCAACTGTGAGCCCAGCCCAGCTAGTTAATGAATGTGCACCAGTAATACCAAGTTCCATCAAATCTAGGACACCATCAACTGAAACAGTATTATTTTATACATCAATAAAAAAGAATAAATGCTGACAAACAATAACACATTATCAACTGTAAGGTGCTTTAAATTCCAGGGTAGTTCAAAAGTAGTAGTAGTAGTAGTAATAATAATAATAATAATAATAATAATAATGTGCCTCTTAGAATCAATGGCATGAGATATATAAGCAGGAAAATAATATTACTTGAGAACAATGACCAAATGCTTTTTTAAAAAAACATATTGCAAAACTTGGTAACCAGCTGAGGTCAGCTGAAATCACCACGCTGTGTTTCAAGTTTGTAATACATCCCCTCATTCCCCAAATGTGGGGGGGACAGAGAGGGGCAGGGATGTTCAGTGTTTTCCCTCAGGTTTCTGTGACTTGTGGGTCACTTATGTCCCTGAGCTCACTGCCCACCTTGCTTTTCTGCTACCCTTTGCTTCTCATGCCCCATGGCTGTTCTCTTTTCTGTGTCCCAGCTGACCAGAGCCTCCTTTCCTCCATACTTTAAAAGATTTCTTGCATTTCATTTTTATATGTATTCAATTTTACTATAGGTTTGGGGCAACAGAGGTGGTTAACATTGCAGTACTTAAAAGTCTTTCTCCCCTTAACACAAAGAATGTCCTTCCGGCGGATACCTCATGATGTCCCCCAGCCACAGTTTGGTTTTCTTTTCACCTCCTCCTTCCCTCTCCACTGTTCTCATCCACCCTCAAGTTTCTCCTCTGTCACCAGAGTAGTTTAGCCCTTCCTCTGACTTCCTGTCGGCTTCAGGGGCTCTGTATCTTCTTTTTTCAATCTAAAGCAGCTTATCAATATATTTCCCCTTAGAAAGAAGTAATGGTAGTCCCCCTAGGAGGCAAAAGCAGGTACATTCCCTTGTGTCTGCTGTTTGTTTAGTCTAGTAAACAGACAGTAAGATACACAGATCTTCTGTATTTTTCAGTTGGATGAATTTTGACAATTGTATCCCTCACCAAAAAGTCCCCTGTGTCCTTTCCAATGAATTAACAGCCCTCCTTCCCACAGGCAACCACTTCCTGATGTCTATCACCACAGATTAATTTTGTCCACTACTGAACTGTGTATAAATGGACTCAAACAGCATGGGCTCTTTTGTGTCTGAATCTTTCGCTTAACATGCTTTTGAGATTCATTCTTGTCATTGCGTATTCCAGTCCTTCATTTATTTTTATTGCTGACTATGATTCTGCTGCATGAATACAGTGCTATTTGTTTTCCACTTCTCCTACGGTTGAACTTCTGGGTGTTTTTGACTTGTAGCTATCATGAACAAGGCTACTGTGAATATTCTCATCCAAGTGTTTTTGCAGACTTCTGATTTTCCGTTGTGATTTTTAAATTTACAATATAATTTCTCTATTGCCCAAGAAATAAGTAAATTTCCCTGAGCTATCATTAAAATCTACAACTAATGTCATGTGTAGTTTCCCAGGACAAGCTAATAAAGGCATGAATTCAGGGTCAATAGAGAGATTTTCATGAATATCGAAAGTTGTGACTGTTGTGTTTGAGACTTTCCAGAGGCTCTGCCTTTCTCTGAGTGATACTTCCATTGTTGGAGTTTGCATGATCGCCCTTGCTATCCAAATGCTCATTATCTGAGCTCTTGTTATCTAAACTTGGGGACTGAATAGATTTATATACTTTTTTTTTTTTGAGATGATCTGACATCTCTCAATATCTCAACCCTCATTCCTGTCTCTCTGAGGCCCAGGAGCAGTCTGATTTGGATACTGTTTTTCACAATGTGTGATGAAAAATTTGCAGACCTAAATGGAACTTTCCAATGACAGAATTGCTAAGCTTCTGTTTAGCACCATGCTCATTCAAGCTCTACCCATCACCCTCTTACGAAGAACCTAGCTGTCTTCGGTCTTTGGAAACCTCCGTTGTCTAACTGTGCAAGGATAAGTTACTTTGCTTTTCCAGCCCTCAGTTTTCCTCTCTGTATTATGGAATTATAATTGCATCATTGAGTTGTGGTGAGGAATACATGTGACTGATGATCTATGGGAGCTCAGGGTACTCAGGACTTTGGGGAGGACTCATTCTTGTCTCTGGTTAGTCTCTGCCCCTCTTGACCCACTCTCCCCCCTTCACCCTGCTTCCCCACACTCCCAGACTGCAACACCCAAGCTACCTTCCCTGACAGGTACCAACTGGTTTTGGCCAATGAGAGGCACCAGTAAGGGATTGAGGGCAGGGAGGAAATAGAAGTTTGGGTTCTTATTCCCCTGGAGTCCTCCCCTACCCTCCACATGAAGCTGTGGGTCCACAGTGACACCACACTTCCCACCCAGATCCATGACTGTCGCTCTGGCTGGATCCCTTGTGGCCTGGAAGTTGTAACAGCCTCCTATTACATATAGTCCCCGAGAGCTCCCATTCTTGGTTGATTCCTTTAACTCTCATGCCTTTGAGCACAGTCTTTTTGTTAAAATCTCTTGAGCTACTCCTCTAAGTGAGCCACCTGTTTTCTGCCAGGGCCCTGACAGGTGCCCTTTCCTGGGCGTGCGGGGGGTGGCGTTAGCCCCGGTGTAGTTTGCTACTTAAGAGACTGTATCCCGGTGCAACCGCGGCATGTCTTAGCCAGAAGAAACCACCATTTGGAACCTGGCTCCGTGCAGGCTTAAACATTTTGTTTATGTGGTGAAAGTAAGGAGAATGTCATTCTTGAAAAGAGATTTCTTTTTTTACTTTTAGCCAAACACTCTTTCCCTCCCTCCCCTCTGACACACACACCTTAAAAAAAAAAAAAAGGATGCTCTGGCTCGTATTTATGAGGGAGTTAGGCATGCAGTTCTCCTTTCAAAGCTCTTCACGTGGAAAGGAAACCGGCCCTGACATTTACACAGTCCAGGAGAATTCCAAATAGAATTTGGACAGATTGGGAAGTTACCATCTTGAAGTGTGTGGGGAAAACAATCCTGGTGGGAAGATGTGGTGACATATATGAGACAATCCATGGACGTCAGGAATGCGCTGCTCTGTACGTGCCGCCGCGCTTTGCGATCCAATGGGATTGCCAAAAATATGCATATGTTCTTTACGATATCACATGAGAAGGCCATCCAATTAAAGCACTCGGCAGTAAATGCAAGGAGGATAATTTCTGAGTCTATTTATGATTGCTTAATGTCAACAAAAGGGTCTTTTAAACGCAGCACATTCCTTAGCCTGCACTCACCGATCATGCTAAACACATCCAAATGCACGAACTATAAAAGGAGGAAGAGGCCGGACCGGCACACCAAGCTCTTTGGTTTCTGCATCTGGCCAGCGTCCACTGGGAGAAATGTAAGTCAGAGTTTACCACATGGATTACAAATGTGCTGAATTGCAAGAATGATTATTAAATGAAAATATCCATAGCACCTGCAGCTTGTCCCGGAAAATTCCCCCAGGGTATTGTGGGTGCTTTTTTAAAAAAATTTTTTTTTGAGGAAAAAAAGTAAGACACGGCAAGATGCAAATGGGAACCCCAGCTGCTTCTAGTAGCAGCTCTGTTAATGTTCCTGAAGGGCTTGCGGAAGCAATTCGGGCTGTCGGAGCTGCTTCCATTCCCATCACAAGCTTGGTGACCAAGGAGTGACGGAAGTATCATTAGCCTCTTTCCTTTAAGGTTCGGGTGATCAAGACAATGAAAATAATGCTATTAGGAGAAGGAAGGGAGAAATGAAGGGGGGGGGGGATTCAGAGGAGAGATGAACCGTGAGAGACTATGGACCTGAGAAACAAACAGGGTTTTAGAAGGGAGGGGGGAGGGGGAATTGGTTAGCCCGGTGATGGGTATTAAGGAGGGCACGTACTGCATGGAGCACTGGGTGTTATACTAAAACAATGGATCATGGATCACCACATCAAAAACTAATGATGTATTGTATGGTGACTAACATAATAAAATAAAAAACAACAACAACAACAACAACAAAAAGAAAATAATGCTAATGTAAATGGCAAGGGCTTTAAACAACCAAGCACATCAGTGCAGAGGGAAGCATGAGCGGGCCCCAGAGTTCTGGCCAGTGGTACTGTTTATTCTGTCATAGGTCAGGGCATCTTCTGGAAAGAGAAACTGAGTGGCTATGTGGATTTTGTTGATTTAAGACATGAGTGTGTGTGTGTGTATATATGTGTGTGTATATATATATCATATATATATGTTATATATATATATCACATTCTGCACATATGTAATATTTGACCATGTTTCAATTAGCTTCTCTGTGTGTGTGTGTATGTGTGTGTGCACACACATGCATGTGCTCATGTATGCACATGCATGTGAAAACAAAAAGAATAAAGTTAGGAGAAATTCAGTGAAGTGGTTAATTTCTGGAATGTGAAATCAGAATACCTAGCGTCGGTTACCACCCTACCCCTGTAAGTACCTGGACGAGTCACTTCACCTTTCTCAGCCTCTCCTCCCCCATTCATAAAATAAGAATGATTGTTGAACCCATACCCCTCTCACAGGTGGATATAAAGATCAAATAAGGTCATTGGTGTGAAAAGGCTTTGCATATGTTACATTGCTAACTAATTATTGGTTGTTATTACTAGAAAGAATTCCCTGCTGCTAAAACTCTCACACCTAAGTATAACTCTATCAAATGTGTCAGCATAAACATGGTTCACACATACCTGGAAATTGGAATCTGATCAGAACCCTTCACCATGTAGGTAACCTTTTTATGGGTTATCTATTAGTAAAGAGAATGCATACATTCAAGTTTCCTTCTAGGATTGGAAAATCGAAGGTAAATTGATGTAATACATGTTTGTAACTTTTTAAAAAAGTGAGCTTTCATAACACAAATGTGACAGAGTTCTTTAAAGAGCTCTAAAATGGGGGCACCTGGGTGGTTCAGTCAGTTAAGTGTCTGCCTTCAGCTCCGGTCATTATCTCAGGGTCCTGGGATGGATGGAGCCCCAAGTCAGGCTCCCTGCTCAGTGGGGAGTTTGCTTATCCCTCTCCTTCCACCCTACCTCCCTGTTCATGCTCTCTCTCAAATAAATAAATAAAATCTTTTTTTTTTTAAAGAGCTTTAAAATGTGTTTGCGCCCCTTTCTTGCCTCCTGCCCCCTCCCATCCTCTGCCAGTAAATGCTGATTCCTGTGGTGATCCTGGACCGGGGTGTTAGTGGTACTCATCTAGATAATTGGTGGAAAGAGGGCTGACATGAACCTAAGAAAAGCCGAGTGGACTTGCCTTATAGAAAAGCCAGAAGAAAAGCAGAGGAATGGGAGGAAGGTGAGAGCCATTGATTGTTGAATTTTGGGAGCATTTTGGGTGGTTTTGAGATAGAAAAGATATTTGGTTAAGACGGTCATGCCACGATGAGTGGAATTTTGGAAAGATGGCTTAAAGCCAATTCTGAAGATTATTTTCCTCTACATTGTGCACTACCACTGCCCTTTGCCATTTTCTCAGTCTTTAGGAAGTTATTAAAGTTTTCTGCAATTTCTTTTTGAATGCCAGTCTTAGATCGCTTCTAAATTTCATTGTGTATTGAGCTGGAATATCAGAATCTCAGTTTTATGTGGGTTATATAAAGATAATAAAAAAGTGACCATCATAAGAACGTCAACATAATTTTTGGTGTTGAATAAATAGCAAGTTATATTTTCAGCTATCAAGATTCTGGCATTTTTTAAAAGACTTTATTTATTTATTTGACAGAGAGAAGCACAGTGAGAGAGGGAACACAAGCAGGGGGAGTGGGAGAGGGAGGAGCAGGCTTCCCACTGAGCAGGGAGACCTATGTGTGACTCGATCCAGGACCCTGGGATCATGACCTGAGCCGAAGGCAGACGCTTAATGACTGAGTCACCCAGGCGCCCCGATTCGGGCATATTTTGATGAGCAATATGAGGTAAAATGAAGGTAAAAAAGAAATTCACAAGACATATATGAATTTATCTGTATCTCCATAGCAAAATGTTGAATGACTAAAGCCTGAGGAAAAAGTCCCAAACTCGGGCCTATTGAGAAGTTCGTCATCCAGTGCAGACCCTCTGCATGCGTAATCAGACATCTGTCCCTGCTCTGCATCTGTACCTGTCTAAAGGGAGTCCTGGACCCAGGGTCTGTTTTAACGGAATGAAATTGTTGGGATAATCTACTTCTATCCCCTAATTTAATATAGTGAACATTCAGGCACAAAACTTTGAGGCACTAACCCAAGGTCAAATAATTAACTAAGGGCATCTGACCCACAGGTTGTGTTCTTAGGACCACACCAAGCTTCCCTGCAAAGTATCCTAAAAGGGATGCACCAGAGAGGTAGGTGATGGAGAGTCAACAGTCCTGCACACACTGGAACCACCTCAGCAAATGTGCCTGTTTTCTCCGCTGACCTCCAACCACTAAAGAGCATCAGGAAGCAAGCTGCTGTGGGATGTAGTGTGGCCTCCTGCTGGGAAGGCTTCCTTCACTTGATGAATCCATTTCTAGGAAAGAGCCATCTCTGTCTATCCTGCACAGGGTCTACAAAGTTCTGTTAATCTCCCTGCCCATTAAACTGAGCTGTCACGCCTGTAATGTTCACCTCTACTTAACATGCACACACAATATTAGACAGCAGGTAAGCTTAAGGCTCTTACAATGACTGCATATGATAACACATAGGATTCCCTTTTCCTTCTTTCTTACAAGAGATTGGCAAAGGTCTGACATGACATGAGTGTAATGTAGCTGGAAAACCATAGCTTGAAATTCCTAGATGATATGAAATTCCTTTAAAATCTTCTTCCTATTCCTAAGAATTTATTTTCTTGACTTACTTAGAAGAGCCTTGCTCATGGAATTTAAAAGAGAAAGTCCAAACACACTATATTTCCTGACTACAACCAAACTGGAAGCATCATGTAAACATATAGCTCTTATATTTTAGTTTTTCTTCTCTGAATTGCAATCTTCCATCTCTGAGTTATGTGCTAACCAAAATGAGAACCGTGGGAAGAAAATGCATGGCTCTGTTCAATTCTGAGTGTTTGAGTATTGGCAGGAGTTAGGATCAACAGGGTCGCAGGAAATCATGCAAAATCATTTTGTCTAGCTGCCTTGCCTTCTACATCCACTCTCTATTATGCATGCCTCTTTAATTATCAAAGTTCCCTGGAAATTACCTCTGGCTTTTAAAGGAAGCAGGAGACTACTCCTGCCTTTGATGACCCAGTCTAGCATCCAACAATACTCACAGAAAAATACATGTTTTTCTTATATCCAACCTGATTTCTAAATATAGATTCCTGCTTCTGGCTATGATGCAGTAGCTTGTGACAGACTTATCTTCCTGCCAAGAACAGCTAGAAGCTTAATTTTTAAAAGTGTCCAAAGGCATGAGGGAGCTACTGATATAACAAGGATTTGAGGGGCCAGATGCTACAGAGAAAGGAAGTTCAGTGAGGTGAGCACACTGATTTCCTACTCAGGGCACTGGGCAATTTTTGGTGTGGAGTAAGAGGTTGAGAAGCCAGTCAGGGAACCACTTCTAATGGGCAGGGAAGTGGTAGAGCTTTAGGAAATATTAAGAGCTAGAGAGAAAAGAAGTTTGGATTTTCAAGGCGACTAAAACTTGAGGGTCAAGATTCTGAAGAGAAGAAAGGTGCAGAGAAGTGACACCAGGCAATTGCCAATTAAGCACATAGGGCAAGAGGCTAAAAGGCTAAGCAGAAAGCCCCTGAAATGCAGAGTGGAGCTTTTGGTAGTTATGTGATGCCAAGAAATAGAAAAATGGAATATCCAACTTGGAAATGAAGAGGTGACCATTGCAGGCACTTCAGGCTCTCAGATGGCACTGCTGGAGGATTATACTCTCTAGAGGTTGGGGCCAACCAGAAGTAGACCAAGACTTCCAATAATGGAATTTAGTCTCAAATCAATTCAATCTCTGATTGGATTGAGATCATTTGTCCCTGCCTGCCTTCCAAAAGAGAGGTTGAATCCTCTCTGGAAGAAGATGACATCATCCAAAGCATCAACAGAATTTTGAACACAATATCTGACATTCAGTTAAAATGATCACATATGCTGAAAACAGAATTGAGAAGTAAATAGATCAGAGAAACAGACAGATGACCCAGATATTGGAATTGTTAGATATGGGTTTAAAAATAATCATGATTAATATGTTCAAGAAGATAGATGGCTATATGGAGAATTTCATCATAGAACCGGAATCTGTAAAGAATAATCATATGGGAATTCTAGAACTGAAAATTCTAATATCTGATATTAAGAAATTAATGGATGGATTTAATGGCAAATTAATGCTGAAAGGAGCTCAGTAAGCTTGAAGACAGGTTAGTAAAAAATATTTAGAGTGAAGCATGGAGACAAAAAAAGAAAAAAAGACAAGAATTGTAGAAAAGAATGTAAGAAACAAATCTGCTGAAAAGTCTAATGCCGGGTTTCTAAACCTCTGCACTATTGACATTTTTTGAATCAGTTATTTTTTGTGGGGGTATGTTTGCCATGGGGCAAATAAATATATCATCTTCAGTTGAGAGCTATGAGTCTAACATAATATGATGGCAGAGGGAGAATGGGACAGAGGTAATACTTGAAAAGAAATGGGCAACAATTGACTCAAAAAGTTATAAATCTAACACCTATATGTATCATAATAAAACTGCCAAAAACCAAAAATAAAGAGGAAATCATAAAAATAGAGTTAAAAAGATCCATTACTCTTGAAAGAGTCACTTTAAGACCACTCACTTCTCAATAGAAATGAAGGAAACTATGCAACAGCAGGAATGGTATGTCTAAAGTACTGGGGGGAAAATGCCAACTTAGAATTCTATAGCCAGCAAAAATATCATTCAAAAATGAAGAAGAAATAAAGACATTTCTGACAAGAGCCAACAGATCTCATTCCCAGCAGGAAATGACCTACAGAAAATCCTAGAGAGAAATGCAGGAAGAAAAGAAGAATGGAAAGAAATATTGACTCTAAAAAAACAGTAACAATCATGCCTTATGGGATTTAAAAGATATGTAGAAATAAAATATATGGTAACAATAACACGAGATAGGAGGATTTGTATAGAAAAGACCTAACACAGCAGTTCCAAGACTGCTCTCCTTAGAAAGACCTGCTTGTAAGGTTGACTACATAGGCATCTGGGAACTTAAATTTTGGGAAGATCACTACCATTCCCTGAACTGAAAAAATGGCTCACTGTAGCTAAACTCTTTGTACAAATAATACAGTTCATGCTGAACCTGCTTTCTTTCTGGAAGTCTGGAATGTTGTTAAGTGTCTATGTGACCAGTACCCAATCTGTACCTTGGGTCCTGAGTCTCTGATGAGCTTCCCTAGTGGATAACCATTTGACATGAGTTGCCACAACTTGTTGCTGTGGGAATTAAGCATGTCCTGTGTGATTGCACTAGGAGGGGACTCTTGCAATTTTGTGCCTGGTTCCCTCCAAACTACCACATGCCCCTTTTCCCTTTGCTAATTTTGTCTTGTCTCTTTTCACTCAACTAAATCAAACCTCTGTGTATAACTATATACTGAGTCCCGTGAGTCCTCCTAGTGAAACACTGACATCAAGGATGTTCTTGGGAACCCCAGTTACAGGTTCTATTAACCTTCAAGATTCAAGATTTCCAATGCTCTTTCAATGTCAGGGAAATGGTGAAAGTACAAATTCATATTAGTTTCTAACAAATCAAGAATGTATGTTACTCAAGATAACTACTAAAACAAGAGTAAATAGGGGTGCCTGGGTGGCTCAGTTGGTTAAATGTCTGCCTTCGGCTCAGGTCATGATCCCGGAGTCCTGGGATCAAGCCCTGCATTGAGCCCTGCATCGAGCCCTGCATCAAGCCCCAAATCAAGCCCTGCATTGGGCTCCCTGCTCAGCAGGGAGTCTGTTTCTCCCTCTGCCCCTCACTCTGCTTGTGCTCTCTCTCTCTCTCTCCAATAAATAAACAAAATCTTTAAGAAAATAAAACAAGAGTAAATAAATGTTAGTTAGCTAATTGGGTGGGATTTGGAATAATAACAAATATTTGATTAAGCCAAAGGAAGGGAAAAAAGAAGAAAAAGGGAGCGTAATTAATGGGGAGAGGGAAAACAAATATTAATATGGCAAATATAAATCCCAAAATTTTAGGAATTACATTCAATGTACATGGTCTATATATCCTATTTGAAAGATGTATCTGTCTAAATTTTATAGAATGTCCAGCCATGGTCTGCTTAAAGGAGAAACACCTGAAATATAAGGGACAAATGGTTGAAAGTAAAAAGCATGGAAAAAACCAGTAGTTTCCTGGCACCATCTCATAAGGACTTACAAGAACTGATGGTTAAATATTCAGGAATTTTGTAAGTCAGTTGTTAAAATTTTGGTTGCTTGAGATTGGCCATGGTGGGAGCATTCACCCCCTGTAAATCTGCAAATGTCACAAATTGGGGCTTTTTGATTTTTGGAGAGCCAGTTCACTGGTACCTCACTGATGCAAACCTTAATTAAAGGAAAGCTGATGCAGCTATGCTAATAATCCTTTTTAAGGCATTGTAAAGATATAGAAATTCACTTATTAATTATAAAATAATTAAGCCACTAGTAAGGTATAACAATTTCAAATTTGTAAACACCTAATAACAGACTTCAAAAAATAAAAGGCAAAAATGAACAGAATTTAAAGGAGACATATACAGTTTCACAATCATGATGGAAGACATCAAAACACCTTCCTCAGTAAACTCTAAATATATTGGAAGGATTTCCTGCCTCTGTGACCCTTATGGCATGGAATGGAAGTATTAGAATTTCTCATCTATGATCTTCACATTTAATTCTGAAGAAAAGGTATCCCAAATAGAGGCCATCACCCCACTCAAACTGTTCAGCAAAAGAAATTTTGGATATTTGATATGGATAATGACTATTCATCTGTTTCTTCATCATTAGTCAACATTTATTGAAAGCCACTTTGTGCATTCCCTGATTCAGTTGTTGATTGTGCCAGGAGGAGCAAGATACTGTTCTTATTCTCAAGAATTTAATCTAATTTGAGATGTAGACATATAAACAAATAATTGCAGAATAAGGCAATAAATATTTGATTATCAGTTGGGCTACTTCTCTTTGTAATAATAAAATAATAAAAATAATAAAAACTCTGACACAGATTGGTTAATGTTATTCTAGAACTTGTGAATTCCTATAAATCATAGAAAGTTAGAGACCTTTGAAATCAACTAACTGAAGTGCTTTAATTTTAACATTAAAATATAACACAAAAAATACATTAAAGTTCAGAGTAGTGAAGTGATTTACTTATGCCTATATAGTAAATTAATTGTCATACCTGAGATAAAAATACCCTATTCTTTATCCAGGACTATTCTTCTTATACCATACTGCATACTTTAGTTCCCTTTTGAGCCCATTCTGTCTTGAAGTAAAGCATGCAGTTTCTTCCGTCAAACAAATAATCAAGCTGAAAAGATGATGCAGATGATTATGCAAGCTTTTATATGGATTTTCATTCATTCTGAAATCTTTACACATTCATAACCAAGTGCAATTAAGAACACTCAGGGCAAATAATATATTGATTCACTTATTTATTCCACTATCAAATGTTTATTAGTATACTTATGGATAAGATACTATACTAAGCACTGGAGATGATGGTTTTTGGCTTGCTGATAAATTCATTTAAAGAATGACTTCACAGAATGTATTATCTGGGGAAGGGGATGAATGAACACATATCAAAATATTTATAATAGTGATAAATGATGCCATAGATGTATGCACAAAGTAAGTGTATATAAGAGGAGATAAGACTGATTTTGAATAATCTTTTATGGCCCGAAGGCTTATAAAATCTGGTAAATATATCACAAACTTTGTGGAAATAAATGTATATGAGAAATGTATATGAGTCTGGATGTATGTATGAGAAGGTGGCTTAAGGCGACTGTAAAAGTGACACAAGAACTATACTCAATATTATTAACATAAAAGTAGTCACCAGATCACTGGAAGTTGGTAGAAACACAAAGGTAGTCACTAGCCCTTTGGTAAGACCAGAGTGAGAGTACCAGTATAGCCTAGGTAGAAGCCTGTTTATATGGAACAATAATAGAGATCTACTAACACCCTCTTTGGACAAGCTGAGGAGAAGGGATTATAGGACTCTGAGCATCCTCCTTGTCCTAGTACCTTTGTAAAGTAAATAGTGACAGGTGGTTCTTTAAAAATATTGTATCATGTGACCCTGTTATTCTGACCGACAACTAAAGATCAGTCCTCTAGCCAAAAGTAACCATCTATTAGTATACTATTCAATATGGTAGCCACATGTGGCTAATGAGCACTAGAAATGTGGCTAATATAATTGAGATAGTTTCCAGGTATAAAATACACATAGGATTTCAAAGACTTAATATGGGGTAAAAGAAGGTAAAATATCTGAATAAATTTTTACTTAGTACATGTTTAAAATGTTAATAATTTAGATATACTGATTAAATAAAATGTTATTACAATTATTTCACTTTTTGTGTTACATTCTTGTTTTGGAGCATTTGCTTTATTTTTTTAATTAAATTTTTAATTTTAATTCCAATATAGTTAACATACAGTGTTATATTAGTTTCAGGTGTACAATATAGTAATTCAACAATCCTATACATTACTCAGTGCTCATCATGATAAGTGTACTCTTAATCCCCATCACCTGTTTCACCAATCTCCCCACCTATCTCTCCTCTGGTAACTGTCAGTTTGTTCTCTGTAGTTAAGAGTCTGTTTCTTCATTTCTCTCTCTCTCTCTCTCTGTTTTCCTTTGCTCATTTGTTTGGTTTCTTAATTCCATATATGAGTGAAATCATATGGTATTTGTCTTTCTCTGACTGACTTATTTTCTCTGACTTATACTTTCTAGTTCCATCCATGTTGTTGCAAATGGCAAGATTTCATTCTTTTTATGGCTGAGTAATATTCCACTGTGTGTGTGTGTGTGTGTGTGTGTGTGTGTGTGTACCATATCTTCTTTATCCATTCATCTGTCAATGGACACTTGGGCTGCTTCCATAATTTGGCTATCATAAATAATGCTGCAATGAATATCAGGGGTACATGCATCCCTTTGAATTAGTGTTTTTATATTTTCTGGGTAAATACCCAGTAGTGTGATTACTGGATGTTAGGGTAGTTCTATTTTTAACTTTTTGAGGAACCTCCATCCTGTTGTCCACAGTGGCTGCACCAGTTCATTCCCATGTTACATTCTTGATGTAGCTAATAGAAAATTTAAAATGTCATACACCTCTTATATTGGATGCTGGCATTAAATGTCTGTTGGACAACACTGCTGCTCTCTCAGCTGCACCAGAAGCTCATGAGGGGTCCTGGGCAATGACTTTGCCTAATAGAGGAGCACCATGCTGATTGGTGATGAGTAGCCAGTCATATTCTTTCTCTTGGGGAGTTTTGAAACATACACACAGAGAAACATAAAAGAACAGTGGGGGTGGAGAGAAGCATGCAGAGAAAAGGAAGTTGGGTCGAAGAACTGTGGGGCCTCAGGGTAGGGAACAGTGGATGACCATCCCGGAGGAGACAGGTTGAGAGAATCATCAGGATTGCTCTTAAGTTATGAATGCCATTGTGCTTTCAAGGGGTCCAGTGTGTGGTTTCCATATTTTATTTCTTCCCTACATAGTCTTATGATAAGTCCTGTCATTTGAGGTCCCTTAGTGTTTCTCTGTTCCTTGTACTTCTGAAGAACTTAACCCTTAAGCTGAGTAATAGAAAGGACCAGAGAAGTTGGTATTTTCCTGGGAAGGAGGAGGAGAGGAGATTTTTAAGAGCAGTGGAACCTCTCTTCATCTCACAGAGCATACCACCTGTGCTTACAAGGGTACAAGCAGAGGCGTGTGAGTGCTTAGTTAATGTAAGTGCAGAGTACATCATCATCATTATTGTTTTGATAATTTTTTGCATTTTTTTATGAGAACTAAGTTAACACAGGTACAGCACCACATATAGCACTCACTGGGGAATTATCTTCCTTTGAGAAAGAAAGTGAACAAGACTCAAGGTGGCTAGAAAGAGGGTTAAATTGAAAGTGAATAATTTTTTAGCATAAAAGTGATCTAGTTAACACCGTCAAAAAACAAGTGTCTTTCTGAGGAACTGCATTCTCCACTCTTTTTTTTTTTTAATTAACATATAATGTATTATTTTTTTCAGGGGTACAGGTCTATGATTCATCAGTCTTACACAATTCACAGTGTTCACCATAGCACATACCCTCCCCAATGTCCATCACCCAGCCGCCCCATCCCTCCCACCCCCCTCCACTCCAGCAACCCTCAGTTTGTTTCCTGAGATTGAGTCTCTTAGGGTTTGTCTCCCTCTCTGGTTTCATCTTGTTTCATTTTTCCCTCCCTTTCCCTATGATCCTCTGTCTTGTTTCTCAATTTCCACATATCAGTGAGATCATATGATACTTGTCTTTTTCTCATTGACTCATTTCACTTAGCATAATACCCTCTAGTTCCATCCACATCATTGCAAATGGCAAGATTTCATTTTTTTTTTTTTAAAGATTTTTTATTTATTTATCCGAGAGAGAGAATGGGAGACAGCATGAGAGGGGGAGGATCAGAGGGAGAAGCAGACTCCCTGCTGAGCAGGGAGTCCGATGCGGGACTCGATCCCGGGACTCCAGGATCATGACCCGAGCCAAAGGCAGTCGCTTAACCAACTGAGCCACCCAGGCGCCCCAAGATTTCATTTTTTTGATGGCTGCATAATATTCCATTGTGTGTGTGTGTGTGTGTGTGTGTGTGTGTGTGTGTGTGTATATCACATCTTCTTTATCCATTCATTTGTTGGTGGACATCTAGGCTCTTTCCATAGTTTGGCTGTTGTGGACATTGCTGCTATAAACATTGGGGTGCCGGTGTCCCTTCGGATCACTACATTTGTATCTTTGGGGTAAATACCCAGTAGTGCAATTGCTGGGCTATTTTCAACTTTTTGAGGAGCCTCCATACTGTTTTCCAGAGTGACTGCCCCATCTTGCATTTCCACCAACAGTGTAGGAGGGTTCCCCTTTCTCCGCATCCTCGCCAACATCTGTCGTTTCCTGACTTGTTAATTTTAGCCATTCTGACTGGTGTGAGGTGGTATCTCATTGAGGTTTTGATTTGGGTTTCCCTGATGCCTAGTGATGTTGAGCACTTTTTCATGTGTCCGTTGGCCTTTTGTATGTCTTCTTTGCAGAAATGTCTGTTCATGTCTTCTGCCCATTTCTTGATTGGATTATTTGTTCTTTGGGTGTTGAGTTTAAGAAGTTCTTTATAGATTTTGGATACTAGCCCTTTATCTGACATGTCATTTGCAAATATCTTCTCCCATTCTGTCAGTTGTCTTTTGGTTTTGTTGGCTATTTCCTTTGCTGTGCAAAAGCTTTTTATCTTGATGAAGTCCCAATAGTTCATTTTTGCCCTTGCTTCCCTTGCCTTTGGTGATGTTTCTAAAGAAGAAGTTGCTGCGGCTGAGGTCAAAGAGGTTGCTGCCTGTGTTCTCCTCAAGGATTTTGATGGACTCCTGTCTCGCATTTAGGTCTTTTATCCATTTTGAGTCTATTTTTGTATGTGGTGTGAGGAAATGGTCCAGTTTCATTCTTCTGCATGTAGCTGTCCAATTTTCCCAACACCATTTGTTGAAGAGACTGTCTTTTTTCCATTGGACAGTCTTTCCTGCTTTGTCAAAGATTAGTTGACCATAGAGTTGAGGGTCCATTTCTGGGCTCTCTATTCTGTTCCATTGATCTATGTGTCTGTTTTTGTGCCAGTACCATACTGTCTTGATGATGACAGCTTTGTAGTAGAGCTTGTACATTCTCCACTCTTGTATATGAATCCTCTTAGAGCTAAGTCAGCCTACACTGGACCACTAACAGCTATGTGCAAACTTTTCTCCATGTCCGTTGTTTTCAGAGAGTGGTCCATGGGACGGCAACAGCTACATCAGCTGGAAACCTGTTAAAAATGCAAATTCTTGGGCCCTCATTTCAGATCCACTGAATTAGAACCTCTGGGGGCCCAGTAATCAGTTTAACGAACCCTGCAGGTGACTAAGGTACATTCAAACTGGAGAACAACTGCTCTGTATCTTTACTGATGCAGTTTCTCCAGCCTGAGATGCTCCGTTGGCTTGTCTCTCCATATTCAATCTCTGAAGCTAGCCGCTCACTCTGCTTTCTCTGGGAAGTCATCCTAAACTTCCTGGGGCCAAAGGAAGTTTGTGTTGTCTTGCTGAAATGTCAACACACCTGAGCTAATTCATATCCAATTTTAACTTGCTTTCTAAGTGGTTTCATGTGTGTGAAACAGTGAGCTTGAACACCCTTTGAGGGTAGAGTTTTTGCAACCTCTCTTCCACCTCTCTGTAAGTCCCCAGTAGGTATGTTTTCTGCACTGAATTGAAATCACGTAAAAACTCCTTTGTCTTTGTATGGAAAATCATGTTAATCCCCTTGAAGATCAGGAGTGACATCCAAAGACTGCTCTTTTTGTCTTCTTCTTGCCTGTGATGAGGACGTCTAGGACCTAGGTGAATGGATTTTCAAATCCTCTTAAAAACTTCCTTCTTCACTGAAAAACATGCCAGGGAAGCCAGCTTTTTTTCTCCTCTTAAAACACCGGGGTGTTATTGCAGCTTCAGAAGTGTTCCTGAATTTTTAAGAGCGCCTCTGAGAATAGGAGATAAGGCTTAAAAGTCCTCAGTAATTTGCCTGCTCCCTTTAAGACCTTCAGAAACTCTTTAGGTACATTAAAATGTTTTCCTTTAATTTTTAATTTTTGTTTTACGATAAGGCTAATTAAGCAACACCTGTTTGGAATGATATAGTTGGTGCAGGGTCAACATTTCCATTGGTTTATAATCCAGCTGTGAAAACTCAATTTGAAGTAAAACTTGGGTGTATAATATCCAAACCCAGGGGGATTCAAAAGAAACACTAATATACCAGTGTGCATATTAGGGGGCAAAACAAATAGAAGCAAAGTGGTTTCAGGTGCTCTTTAGCACTCGCGTAGTGTGCAAACAGTTTTTACGACCATGGTTTGTAGGCCTTCAGCTCCTCATGGAGGTGGGATGCCTTTGGGTATTTAAAAGGAATGAAAACAGGCCAGTTAGTCTATGTAAAATATTAGCTACTGTACACGCGTGGTAATGAGGCTTCTCTCATCAGAGGGGTCTTAAGATGTGAAATGACTCCTCTCATTTTTCTCTGGATTTAAGACCCCCTGGGGGCATCCTGATGTGACAGATGACAGTATGTCTTGAAGACCAATGGGCTGCTTCTGTCCTCCCTCTTCTATTGGGAGGCCGAAGCAGAGATTTATTAGCATGTCATGTAAAGAAACTGGAACTTGGGTTCAGGCTGGAAATAACACTGTGGATAAGAACTTGCCCTACAGTGGTTCTCCAACACTTTTTAATACCTAGAGAGAGACCAATAAATAAAACAGATAAAAGTGTAGCTGTTCAGGTTGCATTAGGGGGAGAGCCTAGAGCCCCCAGCTGCTCGGCTTAGACACTCAAAAGCCTGGAAGAGGCTTGGGTGGGACCTCTAAGGAGTGAGACGGGTAGTTGGAAAGTTACTGTCCTGTCAATGATAGAGCAGGTAACCCAACTCTAAGCTTTATTGTGATCCACTCTTTTTGGAGAAGTTTGGCCAGTTGACGAGGGAGATAAAATAAGTGTTTAGAGGTTTTGCTTGCAGATACCTTCAAGAAACTCTAAAGCTCCAAAGAACTGTTGTAGAGGGGGTTCTGACTTCAGCAGACCCTGAGAAGTTTCTTATGTGGCACCTTTTTTTAAGTTGGTGAGCCCAGGATTTTCCTTAGGGAATGGAGATGGGAATTCCTTCCAAGTACATTGTTTGTTTGTTTGTTTGTTTTGAGGGGGCTGGGGAATCAAATAAAATGATGGATTTTAGATGATTTTGCTATTAAATTAAAGCCATCAAGAGAGTCTAGGGCAAACTAGAATATGAGCTACTATACCAGAAGTATGGTATACTATTACTATACTAGAATGAGAATATGAGCTACTATACCATAAGGCACAAAAGAGAGAGAATTTTTCCTGGAACCATTCAGAGAAGTCATATGGATCACATATGAGTAGAACCTTTACATCTTCAATGTCCTTCCTCTCCTCATGTTTCTCACAATCAGACACTCATGCTACCCATGTCTCTCCTACGTTTTCTGTCATTCTGGAGAAATACCTGCTTAATCTAAAGGAAAAATGGATCCTTCAAGCTGGGCAAAATGTTAAAGATTATGCTATCAGCCTTCTTATTTTACAGTGGAAAATTCCAACTTTAGAACTCAGGTCCTGGGGTTCCCAGGCTAGGTTCTTCTGAATAATGGTGGACAGTTATGTCCCTGCAGTGGATGAGGATGTTGCCACCATGAGACTAGCCATTTCTCCCTGGTGTCTCTTGCTCTTTCTCTGGGATTATGGAGAGCCAGAGGTCTCCCAATCCTAGACTCCACTGGAGAGCAAGTGGCTGGGCCATTTCTTGAAGAACTTGTAGCAGGCAGCAAGCAAGGGTCCCATGTCAACTCTCGTCTAAGACACATGATGTTTTACCACCTTCAGTAATCTCCCGCCTGACATCAAAACCTTCCCTTGAAGGTTGTAATAATTGAAAAAACAAAAACTTTGAGTCCAGACACTCTTGGACATTTTGTTTAATTATAGGTAAAAATTGGTGTCAAAGTTATGTATTTGCTATGGTTGGATTTTAAGTATCTGTAGATCCAACACTGGGGCCAGTGGTACTATGTACTTCGCTAATCCTTCTGTGCCACAGTCTCCCCTGCCTGCAGGTGAGTTTGGCCAGGTGTTTTCCTCACTCCTCTTTCCACCTTTCACCTTGACAGTATAGCTCCTTGCAGTAGTGACTGTAACGGTAGGAGGAAAAGGGAGAAGAGAGGCTGTGCAAGGCACCTTGCATCCAAACTTGCTAAGGCAGTTGTAATTGCAACTCTGTTTGGTTAGTCCTGGAAAAGATGTTAGAAACCATTGCAGGGATGTGGAAATAATAATATCTTGGTACCCAAGTACATTTCCTAGACTGTTTTTTGCAGTCGGGAATAGCAAAAAACACTGTCAGGTGATGTGTGCTGATTTTTTGCATTTCAGAAAAATATGGTTCTTGTAGATAAGCAAGGAGTAAAGACCTTCAGATGATTATGGTATAGCTTGTGCGTTTGAGGTTATGAAGCTAGGAAGAATTCAGGAGAGAAGATGAGGGCAATGAATGGCTTTTGTTTGCAGTTTGACAACATGGTGATGGCTGGAGAACGCTCTGGAGGCCCAAAGAGCCATCTGTCATGTGAGCTCAACAGCAAGCTAACCCCACCTGATGGGAGGGGAATGGAGGCAACGGAGGACTGCCAAGCCTCCCACCCCCTGGGAAGAAGCATGCATTGTCTCTTGAGAGGTTAGGAGCCCCTTCTTTCCACTGGGCTTCCCCACATTTATCTCACACAACTTACCAAGCTGGAATTTGACCTGTGCAGCCCTAATCCCTTTTCCATGTGATTCTTCTGAGATATGGCTCCTACAGAGCATTCCCAAAGCCAATCACACTGTCCTGTGACTCTAACAAAGAAGCCTCAACAATGAAATCAAGTGGTTGGTGCCTAATAAGGCAGCTAGTGGAATGAACTGAATTCATTATAATCAGCCCAACTTCTTCATTTTATTAATGCTCAAATCAAGGTATGCACGTTGGAAAAGTGAACCCTGGTTTCCAGAGTGAGTTAGTGGCAGAACAAATCCTGGAGCCCAGATCTCCTGCTTGTCCTTTCCTGAGACTGGACTCATCCTACAAGCATCCCATAAGCAGATGATTCTTGTGCAAATACATATTCCTGGGGAGTTTCTGTGAAAAATGCCAGGAAGGGGCTTTTTATGAGCCATTTCCTCAGGATGCGCTCTAAGCTATTAAGCCAAAGCTCTAAGCTATTAAGCCTTCTGATATTCATATTGACCACACTAGAGTATGGTGATGATACAGAGGAAATTTTGTCTCCTTTGCTGTCCTTCTGTATTTATCAAGAGTTGGGGCTGAGGATGGTGTTCTACGTGGAGGAAAAGCTAAGCAACTTAGGAGTCAGTTGATCTGAACAGAGTTTATCAGTTATTGCCTGTGACTAAATATGAGATGTTTAACAGGTAAAAATGAAAGGACATGGTAACCAAATGGGTCTAGGAAAGAGAGAAGTATAGTAGGAGTCCCAGATAAGGCACTGAGTTGTTTTGCCTGGAACCTTGAATAACACATGGAAAATTGATGAATGAACAAAATAACGTCTCAGGATTAAGTGCTCTATTGTGTGCTTGGAACTCCAAATGTTATAGTTTTATCTGAAATAAAGGAGAAAATTGTGAGGATTACAGGGTGAGTTAGGAGGATCTTCCTCATCTTCAAAACAAAACAAGAGGTGGAGCCTAATCCTACCTCCACCCCCATCTCACACGGAAGTGTGGGCTGACTTGGTGGTGAGTCACTTCCAAAGAATAGAGTTGGGTAAGGGAAAGCAGAAACTTCATAGTGGAGAAGCCACTACGTTAACCAAGTGATCAAAATTAACATCATCAGCGTTGTCATGTGGATTCCATGTAGCGCTGATATGAAGTGACAAAGAGGGTACCTCTGTGGTATAATTTCCCAAAACTCATAAGCCCAGTCTAACCATGGGAAAAACTCAGATTGTGAGGCATTTTATGGGCCACCTCAAGACTACCAAGGTCATGAAAAACAAAGAAAGACCAGAAGATATTGGGAAGATATGAGAACTAAATGCAACGTGGTACCCTGGATTGGATCTTGAGACTGAAAAAGGACAGTGGAAAAGCTGATAAAATCCAAATAAATTCTGGAAGTAAGTTAATAGTAATGTACCAATGTTGGTTTCTGAGCTTTGGTAAATGTACCATGGTAACGTAAGGTGTTAATATGGAGAACTGGACTGTTGGTGCAACTTTTCTGTAATCCAAAATTATTCCAAAACAAAATGGTTATGAAACATAAAACAACAGGGGTGCCCGGGTGGCTCAGTCAGTTGGATGTCTGACTCTTGATTTCAGCTCAGGTCATGATCTCAGTGTCGTGAGATTGAGCCCTGTGTCGGGCTCTGTGCTGGGTGTGGAGCCTGCTTGGGATTCCCTCTTCCCTTCTCCCTCTGTCCCTCCCCCCACCTCTCTAAAAAAAAGATTAAAATAATAATAATAAAACAAGCCATTAACCAACCAATAATTTCCTTTGGCCCTGTCTCTCTCCTTTCATAGTTGAACCTACCAAAATACCACATTCACTGCTCACATTTACTGTCTCTCCCAATTCATTCCCAAGTCCACTTCTTTCTTGTTTCTGCTCTCCAGGACTTCACTTGTGGTATAGTTGACATAATTAACTACTTTCTCTTTGAAGCTCTATCCTCCTTTGGTTAGCGATTCCCTAGGGTCTCATGGACAACCCTCCTGTTTGCTCCTACTCTCCCTGCTCCCTGGATGATCTTACCTTCCCTGTGTCTTCATTTTTCACACACTGTATATACCAATGACCTCCTTTTTCCTGAAAATTCTCCTGCCTACTAGAAACTCTTTTTGATTGTCCCACAGGCACTCATTCAAAATGTCCCCAAACTAAATTGCTTTTTCTCATTCCCCTTTCTTGAAAAAGTCCCTCTATTCCCTACCTTGGTGAATGGCATTATTGCTCATCCAGTTGTCCACGCCAGAAACTTGAGCGTTTACTCAAGTCATTCCTTCCCTCATTCCCCTTGACTCCTTTAAAGATCTCTTAGATCTGTCCTATCCTCTCAGTCTCCACTTTGCCACCATCTATTCTCACCTGCCCTACAGTCCCCTGGCTGGATTCTCTCCCTTTACTTCTGCATCTCTTCAATCTAGCCTCTACCTTTCTAACAATACTTTTAAAACAAAAAGCCTAAACACGTGATACCCCTTCTTAAAACCTTCAATGACTTCCTATCACTTTGAAAGATCTATCCAGACTTCTCTACATGGTGTTCAAGGACTTTCATCATCTCACTCCCCGTGCCTGTTTGGTTTCATCTTCTGCTCCTCGCCTGTTTCCTGCATTCCAGCACAGCAAACTCCTTGTACTTCTCCAATTCTTGGACATATCATACCTCTCCCTCTCTTTTGACTTTTGCTCACCGAGAGGGTCCTTCCTTTGCTACCACCCAGAACAGACCAGTTATATGGCTAAACTTCTTGCCTCCTCCCCTGATAAATTGAGGCACAGAGAGATTCAGTAACATGCTCAATCTTCACTGATGAGCTGTGGTCTTCTCATTGAGCACCTTGAGCTGATGGGAGGTTTTCATTGTTGGTTGGTTTGTTTGGTAATGAATTCCCAGAGAAGTAAAAGGGGTTAGAGCATATGGTCTGCTGGTGACCAGAATTCTTTATGAAGGGAGGAAGGGAAAATGGGATAAATAAGTGGGCCACTCTTTAGAAGTTTGAGACATGTGAGATTAAGAGAAAAAAGGCAAAATGCTCTCCAAAATGGCAGCCTAGTCCCCAAATTTAAAACATTAATTTATAATGATAATCCCCAGAGAAAAACATCCACTCTGGCAAGGGATTCCCAAGTTGGAGTGGCTGATGGATGGCCAGGGGACGACTGCTGAGATGAGGTATGACGCTGTCCATGGAGAGGAGGGTGGACATCGGTGAATTATGGGCTCTAATTCCAGCTGGGGCCGCGAGTAAATAACAAAGTGCCAGAGCGAGGCTCCAGATGGTTTGTGTAGTGAGTGTGACCAGAACTCCAGCGAGGAATTGGAGCCTGGTAATTCAAACCGGGCCTGCCTTTTTATGTGTAGCAATTCACAACCTTGCCAGAGAGTGTCTATTGGGTGTGCTGGTGGCCCCTTTACAAAAACAGGCTTCCTCAGAAATAGCTGATACCAAAATTTGTAGGCCATGTCAGATGCTGGCTCAAGCCCACTGCTTACTGGAAGGTGATTATCGACAAATTTTGGGAAACCTCAGGCTCAGATCAGTAAGCTTGTATACATGTCAGCCCGTGCCATCTATTGCATGGTGAATGTTCTAGGCTGGAGGAGGCAGAGCTGGGATAAAGAGGTAAAGTAACAATTCTTTTTAACCCCCTGATTTTATCATGCCTCATTTTATAACCCCCTGTTGTGTCTATCTTGATTAGATAATAATGAGGACCTTCCCCCCCCCCCCCCCCCACAGAACTGTGTGAGAAACATGGAGGGCCTCCAGAAGCCCGTTCCATCTGTGGATCACAGGTGCAGTGATCCAGATGACAAGGTAAGCAAACTTCTCCTGTGCCTCCTATCTGTAAGTCCCGAGGGGCTCGAGCACCTGCAGCAAGCAAGGTGGGACAGGACCCCTGCTCCACCATCACCTGGAGGAGAGGAAGTCTACAGGGCAACGTTGACCTGCCTGGAGGAGGAGATGGGACAGGAGGCAGCAGGGAGGGAACACAAGCAGCAGACTGCCTCCTGGGGATGGCAGACAGGATGAACTATTTAAAGACAGAGTCCCAGGTTGACATCATTGATGCGCAGACATGCATTTGTCTGAGGATGAAGCACAGATTCTTTAAGTTGGGGAGATATAGTTCTTTGGTTTGTTCTGTCATTCACAAACTACTTGAAGCATCTATTTCCTGGAGGATCAAAAAAAAAAAAAAAAAAAAAAAGGAATATAGCATATTCCCTGCCCTTAGGAATTATTGAATCAACACACAGTCCCGGAACACATTCAGTTCACTCCGTGCTGATGTAGGCACTCAGAGAAGGGAGTGACTGTCCCTCATAAAGAGCTCACAGACTAGTCTGATAGACAGATTTTTAAAAATTGTCTTGATAGAGGTCATTTTAGGAACACAGTGAGTCTTCCATGGAGGAACATTCAATCCTCAGTGTATTGGAGGAGCCAAGGAGGGTTTTCTGGAGGAGGTAACATTGCCGCCAGGGCTTCGGCTATTTGAGAGGGGGAGGAGGTGGTCTCAGAACAGGGAAATGCACGGTCAATGATGAAGAGGTGAGAGAGGACCTGGGCTGTGCCTGGCTTTACAACCCTGAAGCGGAGAATGCGCTCAAGAACGGGCAGCTGAGGCAGCCGGTGGGGCCATCTCAGGTCCACGCCGATGCCTGGGGCTCTACGCGCAGGTTCCCAGGAGCCCTGGGTAATTCCGTGGGGGGGGGCATGCTATGTCCAGAGATGTGTTTTGAATCCCTTGTCAGTTAAGTGGAGGATAAGTGAGGGACACAGGACCGGAAACCCAGGGGGACCAGAGAATGAAGGTAATATGCCCGGTGTTCCCTTAGCTTGTGTTCTCGATCTCTGGCAATTATACAGATACACAGAATACACAATTTTCAACAACTGCGCTGAGTGGCTTAAAAGTAAAATGGCTTGTCCATCCTCGTAGATTTCCCAGGCTGCTTTCGGCAGGATGGGAGGCCCATCTGCTTCTTTGGCTTGCAGCACAGGCTAAACCTTCCCGCCTCATCCTACAGGCCATTGGTGGCCTGCTCCTTAGGTCCTGGGACAGGAGACAGCCCAGTCACCAAGGGTCTTCCTGCGGCAGGGAGGCAGAGGACTTGGGGCTGGCTGCTCCAGCGCTGGCCTGGGCTCTTCTCTTTCTCGTGCCGAATTGCTGGAGAAGTGGTTGAAATCAGAAGCAAAATGCCACATTGCACGCCCACTGAAGTCTGGGCTCGAGGGAAAGGAAAATGATTGCCAGAGTGTTAGCTGTTCCTAATCCACTCCTGGACCTTAAGCTGTCTTGAACAGAGTTGCCAAACAGCTTGGTAGAGACTGGCCTTTGGGTGGGTGTGGGCAGGGAAGGGGAGGGGAGGGAGGGGAGCATTGGCTCTTCGTCTCAGTTACTTGTTAGAAGCGGCTCCCTTCCCAAGAGGCTGGTGTTGCTGGTCTGCAGCGGGGTGAGTTTATGACTTTGTGGGAAAACTTGCTGTCCGATATGCCGATTTGACTGGAGAGGCAAGCATAGGGTTGTTTAAATTGACTTGGAGCTTTTAGTCTTCCACTTGTTATTTTCATTGGGAATTTCTTGTAAGATCAAAATCTCCTGCGGAAGTCTTGGAAAGGATATCATGAAAGAATGAACCTCTCTTTCTGTGGATTTCTGGATGGGGTTCGGGTTTTCACATGGGAGAGTCTGTGATGGGATGATGATAATTCGGATATCGGGCAGTGATCAAGCACCATGGAAAAAGCAACATCCCGGGCTCAGGAGACTGGGGTTTGAGCCCCAGTTCTAATTCATTAGTGCTACCTTGTATGAGGGCCCTCATTGCTCTGGGCCTTGCTCACCCCGGGCAAGATGAGGTGTTGATTCTTGGACTCAGATTTTCCAGCAGAGCAGAATGAGGTCTGGAGAACTGACAATATTTATGCAAGGTCTTGGAGTGAGGAGATGTCAGAGCTATGAGCATTGCATTCTATAATGAAAGCACTTAGTCCCATTAAGGCACCACGTGTGCTCTGCTGTGGAGCAGGTCACCCTGGTTTCCCCTCTTGTGTGGGTGCTAATGAGAGCCCAGGTGGTAGCTGAATAAGACAGCAGAGGCCTTCTAGCTTTTCCGCTGGGTACTGATTTCACAGGGTGAGGTCAGGAAAAAGCACGGGGCAGAGAAGAGGAGATGGTAAGGGAGGGTCTTCTTCTGCCCTTGAAGAGTGAGTGAAGAGCTGGTTCCTAGAATGTGTCTGCATGCTTCTTTCATTCACTTCTGAAACACAAAGAGCTCTGTCTGTGACCCTGGCAGGACAGCAAGTCTTTTTATGATGACCACAGCGATCTAGGTTGATCTATGACTTGTTGCCTTGAAAAGCACAAGCCCAAAGTCAGACTCGGTGTGTTCTCACTGACACCGTGGCCTCCAGCCAAGGAAGGGCTGGAAGGATGGTGTGGACCACTCCGTAGACACCCACTGGGGGGTGTGGGTGAGGAGGGCCGAGGCCCCGCCCCTCTCAGTAGTTGCTGTGTTCTTGGAGGTTCTCTGTGGGAAAGGAAAGGAACAGAAATTGGTGCAGTTAAGGCAAAATTGAACGTAAGAATCTGACTGTTACTTCATATGAAGAAAGAACAGAGTCTTCAGAAGTTGAGTCTTCAGAAGTAAAATTTGCGTAGTGCTCGACTCTTTTCTATTTTAATTTTAGCTTTTAAGTAATATATTTATGGAGTTTATTCACAAAAATAACAAATATTTATAAAACAGTAGGTGCCACTTTGTTTTAATTTACAAGGTTAATTAAAGAGCTAAAATCCAACCCGAGGTCTGGGCTTTGAAGCACCATACCCTACTGCTTCTCTGAAAAGCAGAAGTCAAATAACATTATAAATCTTCTAATACAAAACAGCGGTGCCTTGCTCCAACCTTCCCCACCCCTGACTTTTCTCCTTCAGAAACAGCCATGTGTATTCCTTGCTGTTGTTCCCTCTGGAATGTTCTTCCATATCTCTCAGGATCAGGTTTATGCTGACTTTTCCTCAATGTTTCCATGTTAGATATTATCTATTGACTTTGTTCTATGAAAGGTGAGGATTTCGCTCTGTCTATGCCGCCCTTCTGCCCCTGCCCTAAGCACAGCTACATCTCCTCTCCCCATTCCACCTTTATATTCAAGCCACCATTTTTAATCAAACTAATATTCAGTATTTGATGGTATATAATTACGGAAATGTTAATAAAAGATGAGCTATACAATATACGATTATTCACTATGTTTCTCTACAACTATCTGTAGTCAATAATTCCTTCTTCTGTTTCATATTGTTATCTGCATAACTAATTCTTCCAATGGGGCTATCGAGCACTTCTCAATATGAACAATATGAACAAATACTTCTGGCGACCTTTCAGACTTTGTTTTTTCTTAGAGTTATTCCTTCTAGCACCGTCTGTCCCGTCCTTTTCTTGCCAGTCAGGATTGTTCATGCTCTAGGGCTGATGCATCACTGGTATCCTAGGATTTGTCTTGATCATCATCCTGGGAATTTCCTTCATCTGCCTCCTAAGCTGGATCCCCGGCTTCCTGGATCTCATATCTTCCTCTTTCTTAGGTTATATCTTTATATTGGGGGAATCACATCTTCCAGTAGCATCCTAAGGAAAAAAATACAAGGCAAAAAAATGTTGTAAGACCTGGCATGTCTGAGAATATTTTTATTCTACTTTCATGTTTGATCGTAGTTTGACTATAGATTTCTAGATTGGATATAGTTTCCTGTTAGAATTTTAAGGCGTTTCTCTACTTTCAATTGGCTCCCAATGCTACTTTTTGAAAAGTATGAGGCAGTACTTTATTCCTTATTCTTTGTGTGGGAAAAATTCTTGGTATGATTTTTCTCTCTGGAAAGTTTTAGGGCTTTTCTTTATCCCAAATATTATGATGATATGCCTTGATGAATCTTCTTTTTAATTCAACATGCTGGGCAGGCAATAGTCCCTTTTGATCTGGAAAGCCATATCTCTTGGCTCAAGAATATCGTGTGTATGTGTGGTTTTTATTTTATACAGTATGTGTTTTTACAGTTTCTTTCTCTGACCCTTCCTTCCTGTTAGCTCATCAGTCAAATGTCAGTCTTCATGAGTTATTCTTTAATTTTCTAGATTATTGCTTTCCTTTTCCATCCATTTTTGTGTTATACTTTCCAGATTTCCTTAAATTTAATTATCTATATATTCTATTGAATTTTAAATGCTAATTTAAAGTGCTATAAGATTTTGAGTTTCTGAGTTCTTTTTTTTAAACTGGTACTTACTCTTTTCTGCCTAGATTTAATATCTTTTCTTAAATCTGAGAATATTCATTCTTTTAAAAAAATGTTTCCTGATTCCTCAATTGCTTCTGCTTCTTCTAACTCCCCCCTCATTTTTTTTTTTTTTTTGGTTTAGATTCCTATTAGAAACTTAATGCAAATGTCTTAGTGCAAGCGAATGGCACAGAGATTTTTTTTTTTAATTCCAGTACAGTTAACATACAGAGGAATAATGGACCACTCCCGCAGAGCAGAAGATATACCATGTGGGCAGGAAAGGGGAAATTTCTGGGCTGGGAGGTGATAAGTGTTCCAAGGTAGGTAAATTTTGAGTTGTGCCCTGAAGTCAGGGCTAGGGTCTGTGGGTGAAGAGGTGAATAGAACATTGCAAGTGGTAGGAGGATTCAATAAATGCTTGGGAGAGAACTCACAAAGCAGCAGGCAAGAAGGAGGGGAGAGCTCTCTTGAGCCTGCTTGGGAAGATGAGACAAGAGAAAACACCAGAAACAGATGGTAAGGAAGCTCTCTTGCCAGAAGGAGAAATGTACCCAGAAATCTAGAGGCATGTCTCCTTCAGTTTTGTAAGGAGCTGAAGGGGTACTTACGTTTTCTCCTGGCTTCAACCCCAGAGGTTGGGAGATGCCAGTAATGTTCATCCAAAGGCTGGAACCAAGCGGAAGCAGCTGCCTGAGCTGCTGTAGTTTCCCGCTGGGCTTTCTGGATGGACCGAGGTGGGTTCATTGTCATGGGGAACATCCCAGGAGAGGAAGTAAGTGCACGTGTCAGCAAGAGCCGATGTGCGGTTGTGAACATCTACTGAGGGTGAGCAGAGAGGTCCCTTGAGGGCCCTTGACAGATGGGCTAGGGGGAGCCTAGCGAACTGAAGGAAGATCAGTGGGCAGTGTAAGTTGGTCGGGAAGGAGAAGGCGTTCTTCTGGGCCCTCACCGACATGTGGGTATGGTAGTGGTTTGGCCATATATATCTTAGGAGGTTTATTATTTTTCCTCTTCTAATACTGTGACTATGAACAAGTTGCTTTCTTTGCAGAGGTTTGGTGAAAACCAAGGAGCAAACTTCTGGTTGTACATGGTAAATCAGATAACTGATCCCTCCCCAAACTCAGCCTGAAACCCTAGCACTCAGCTGCTCAACTCTCCGATTTCACCACATCAGTGTCCGGAGTCCTGCTTAGAATCATAAGAGTCAATATTCACATACTTTGGCAGAGCGTGTAATTAATACTTGTATTAGTGGCAAAAGGAGAGAGAAATGAGTGTTCTTTTCTTGTTAAAGGCAATCCAAGAATGTTTGTGAGGTAGAGCGGGCTTGGTGAAGAGAGTCGTTTGTTGAATGTCTAATTTTCTAGGATGTCCAGATTCTTCTGTATTTCCAAATAACTGCTCGTAGCGGCTGCCACTGATGCCCCTCCTTCTCTCCCAAACTCGTTTTTGAAGCGTGGAGGTGATGTCAGCTCTGTTGTTTGCAATCACAAACCTCTCTACACCATAGTTCATATAGCAAGAACTCAGTCTAAAAAGGATGACGATCTGAATACTTAATTATATAACCATGGTTTTAGAATTATGATTTAAAGGAGTGGAAAGTTGCCCAGACAAGTGAAAAAAAAGTCACAATAAATAAATGCAGTATTGGATTCTACTACAAAGTATAAAATAAATTTCTAGGTTTATAAATTAATGATTGAACAAAACAAATGGGGGAGAGGAGACACATGTCTCTTGTAGAATTCCAAATAATTTATGTAGACAGTCTGCCCTCAAGGAAGTGTGACTAGTGACTTCCTTTCAAAGAGTACAGTATGGAAAGAGGGGAAAAGATAACTTTACAGTAGAGAAACCTGACAAACACAACTTTAGCCAGGTGATCTGGGCTAATGTTCCGAGTGGCTCCAGGAAGTTACTTCTACCATAAATAAATAATTTAAAAAAAAATAAGAATTGGGATGCCTGTGTGGCTCAGTCGGTTAAGCATCTGCCTTCAGCTCGGGTCATGATCCCAGGGTCCTGGGATCGAGCCCCGCATCAGGCTCCCTGCTCTGCGGGAAGCCTGCTTCTCCCTCTCCCACTCCCCCGGCTTGTGTTCCTTCTCTCGCTGTCTCTCTCTCTGTCTGTCAAATAAATAAATAAATAAAATCTTAAAAAAAATAAAAATAAATAACAAAAATAAGAATTATCAGCAGCAACAGAAATGGGCTATTTAGCCCACAAAATTCTATGTTGTATACTAGCTTTATAAGAGAGTGTAAGGTTCAAGAATCTATTATAAATAGTTGCCTGGACATTTTTAAATTCCTCATGGACTCTAGTGTGGGAATTTGCAACAAAGTAAATTAAATGGTCAATGAGTGTTTATTTAACTGGCTAAATATAGTTCCCAACAGTTTCATTGGTAGAAATAGTAGTTATCTTCTAAATGATATATCTTTCTAAAACACATATCATAGGGTTACTTTTCATTGAGAATAAGATTGACGCTGTTACCAGGACATTCATGAATCCTTTAAAATCTGGCTTGAATGACCTTGCCAACCTCATTCCCTATGTGTGACTGTACAATACTCATTGATTCCTCCAAAATTCTTGAACTTTGTCTTCGCACTTGTTTATTTTCATTTTCTCAACCCAAAATGTTTTTTCTCCCTTGTCTGATAAAAATCCTTCAAAACCAAATTCAAAGCCAATCTCCTCTGCGGAGCTCTAACCGTTTGTTTCCACCCAGAATTAACTCGACCCTGTATTTGCGGCGCTTTAGACCACTGTGGGTTCTAGTTAGGCATCTATATTTTGCTCCCCATCCCACCATTCCATGCTTCTTGAAGACACACCCTCTTTCCTTATGCTTTTTTGAATCTTCTGTTGGCCTTAGTAGGGACTCACGCATAGTAAGTACTCAAGAAATATCCATTTAATTCAGTGATTCTAGAATTGGGGTGCACAGTAGAAGAACATGGAATGCTTTTAAAAAATACCAATGCATAGACCGGAATAATTAAATTAGAACTTCTAGGAGTGGATCAATATGCTAATAAGCTTCAATACGCTAATAAGTTTCCTCAGGGGTTCTAATGTGCATCCAGGTAATTGAAGTGGGCAGGGGGTATCTCAGAAGTGAGAGGGGCACTGAGGCAATTTAGCTCTCGCAGCCCTCCCCGAAATCATAGTTCTGCCCTTGATCACCAACATCTCTGAAGACTCATCACTGCACCTGGAAAAGTTTTTGGCTTCACTATGACTTTGAAGTGAACTTTAACTTCTAAAGAAATCTGTGATGACACAAAAGGCAGGTAAGATATATAGTTGAAAGATCAGCCCCCACATGTGGAAATGGTTTGTTACACTCTGGAATGTACCTGTGAAAAATGCAGCTTTGAAAATGTTAATAGCAGATGCTTCTGTTCATCCCCGTGCAATTTACTGATTATGATGTGCGATCACTTCCTCTCAAATTCCAAGTCACTTGTCTTCTGGAGGTGTTTCCCTCAATCAGGACTGCAGTGCTAACATGTGGATTGGCCAGACTACCCATTAGATACAGGGATACTTTTCTGGAGGCCCGCTGCGGGCTCTCGTGAGTTGCTCCCTGTCCCGTCTTTACAAGTGTGATGGCTAAGGTGAGAGCTGTTCTCTCTGAGATGCCAGGATACTTAGTTCCTACAAAGCAAAGCTACTGGCCCTCAGGTCAGCAGTTCTCCAACTTGAGCATGCATCTGAATCACGTGGAGGGCTCATTAAAACACACGTTACTGGGCCCCACCCCAAGAGTTTCTGATTCAGTAGGTTTGGGATAAAACCCCGAGAATTTGCATTCCTAAGTTCCCAGGTGATATTAATGCTGACCACACTTTGAGAACCAGTGTTCCAGGTAGTAGAGCCAAAAGGTAATGATAAAGGATGGAGTAGAAAAAAGTAGAATTGATTTGGTTTTTAAAGGGGTATGCATTAAGGTTACAAATGCTTATAAAGGCCGAGGAGAGGAATGGCTATGATTCTTACTGTTTTAAGGATTATTCTGTGGCTAACCTATGTTACCCTCTAGCAACAAGGAATAAGGAGTAAATGTGTACATGATTTTCAACCACAGGCTGCTCTGAGTTATGAGTTTGTGGATGAAGTTACGCCATGAGATGAGAATTTAGAGGGAGGTTATGTCTCTGCCACAGAATTTTTTTTTTTTTAATCACAAGTGTGAAGCTTTATCACAGTATAAAACAGACTTTTCTAATAAGAAAACCAACTTTGCTGACCACGGCCCTTACCAGACACACAAAGCTCCCAGCCTTTGCCTAAACTGCTAGAAGGGCAAGCTCCCGGCTGCATCCAGAAGGATGCACTGCAGCAGGAAGAGAGAACAGAGTAAAAATAAAGGGGGGGTGGTGGTGGATGGTTCTCTTACTTACAGCTCACGTACTGTTTTGTGTCAAGTACTGTTTGTGTCATGTACTGTTTGTGTCAAGTCATAACTCTCTTCTAGGGTATTGAATGGGTGCTAAAAAAGCCCACAGACAAAAAAGATGAATCAACCCCGTGTTTTCTCGGTGCCCCAACAGAACTCACTGCTTGCTGTGGACACAGGAAGTCCCGTGTTAGGCTATGACTGGGAAGGAAAAAAATAAGTCCAAGAGATGACCCCATCCATCAAGAAGCTACAGACTATTTTGTGAATTCAGGAAAGACAGAGCTGACAAACCAAATGCATATTGGTGGGGGGAGAGAAGTAGGGTGTTGGGGAATTGGATTCCTGTACAGAGTAAATAGCTAAGCAGATGCCTACCAGATCCTGAGGCGAATCTCTAGATTTCTGGTGACAAAAGACCAGGACTTTAGGCTTGATCAAGGTTGGGTGAGGTCTTCAAATACCCTTTTCAGCTTTTCTTCTCAACTAGTCCCCATAAATACCTACCCCACCGTTTCCTACCCAGTAGCATGTAGAGTGTTCCCTGGTATAGAAGATGGGGTGGAAGGGGCTGCAAGCTCTAGCACCAAACAGCCATGGGATTTGGGAGAATAGTTTCTATACTTTGGCCACTGGGGGGGAGCGGGGGGAATGTATGTAGGGCAGGGAGGGGAAGAGCAGAGCCTGTATGGGCTGCAGGAGCCCTTAGGAATTTCAGCTAAATTCTTCAACTGTACGGGAGTCTCTCACCTTTCTTGGAGTTTAGTGCATGTCCTCAGAGTCAGAATCAGTGGGGAGGCCCCCATCAGCTCCTTCTCTTTCCCCTCTCTGCAGGTGAAAATACTTCTGTGCAACCCCTATTTAGGAGATCTTCCACATCTGTCTGTTTTTCGCCCAGCAGAGGGTAAAGGATCTTTTTAAATTATATTTTTAAATACTGGGGTGCTCTTTTGAGGACCCATTAGGGGAGATATTTAGATATTCTTTCCATTGGCACTATGATCCAAATTCTTGCCTGTTAAATGCAAAAAAAAAAAAAAAAATCCTAAAGAATTATTTCTTTAAAAGGACCCAACTTAAATACATCTGTGGAAACTAAGCATAATTTATTTTTAAATTAGGTTAAAAATGTTTGCAGTGTATGCCCAAACTTTTCCAGATGTTAAAACAAGTAAACACTATTAGATCAAATTTAATTTGGTTTGGTGTTTTAATCAACTTTTACCTTGATTTTCTTTTTTGCTTATAACAAGGTTTACTCGTGTGTCAGAGGTGGTCTTAAAAGTGTTAATTTTAGCTTTTCTTTACAACACAAATACACACACCAAGGCATTTTCTTATTATAAACTGAGTTAGATAAACTTTCAGTGTAGCTTTGCTTCATTAAACCAGGAAGTTTATACACCCTAACAAAAAAAATATGTATTTCCATTTGATGTTGGCATCAATAGTGGTACTGTGTATAATGTCGTTAGTACTGGTAGCTGGAATTCTCCATGGGAGACTGATGAAAGACAGATGACAATAAAAAGGGCATCAGAAACCAAAAATAAAATGTGAGATGTGGCTTTAGAAGCAAGGGCACTATTTCCTAAGGCAGAAATTGTTTCTTGGGATGTGGCCTTGGAAGCTCGGAGGGGACAGAGATTGGGGTTTCCTATACAACATGGCAGTCAGTGGAGGAGCTGGACCTGCTCAGGGAGAGCAAAGGGTGTTCCCATCTTCCAAATTTGCAGGGAGGAGAGATGATTTAGGGAATGTGTGGTGCTTTATGTTATTTTTCAAAAGTAGTTTTCTGAACGGCTTTGAATGTCATGAAATGTGCTGATGAAGCTCCTGTTTGGGGGATTGAATGACACAAATTATAGTTTAGCCAAGTTAAATTAGAGGGGTGGGCCAAGGTAGGAGTTGACATTTGATCCTTATTATAGCAAGCCTTGTTTGAGGAAGAGTCTCCTGGATTCTATGTGTTAATAAAGGCACATGAATGCATGTGTCTAAGCGTGTATTTTAATTATGCATATCTATATGTAATTAAAAAATAATAAAAGGTAATGTTTTCAAAGTAGGATTTCAAAGACCCTTTGAAATGGTCCTTTTCATGCTAAAGATAATTTTGTCTTTGCAAGTTCTATTCCTGGTGTTGTTGCACAGATATGGATAATGGGTAAGAAGGAGAAATAAAAGCAACCAAACCAATTTAAATGAGTTACTTTGGAAAAGACAAAGAAGCACTTGCAGGAAAGAATAGATTATAAAGGTGTGAAGAGGTGGGCAAGAATAACAAGGTGCAGCTCAGGACAAATTTTGGGAAAGTTTTGGGGGTGCATTTTGAAAGAGAGAGAAAGACTAGAACATATCATTTTAGGATGAGAAGGACTTTGGGGTATAGACAGCAAAGGGAAGTATAAATAATTTTGTAGTGTGTTATGAACAGGTTTTGAAAAGCCTTACTCAGTGTTCCCAGTGAACCCCCAATTACCAAGCACTCTTCTTTCTCAATATTCTCATAAAACCCTTTTCTTTCCATGTGTTCCTTATGGCACAGTTGAGCAGTCCTCATTTTTGAAATCTTTCCTTGGATTCTCAGAAACTCTGCTAGATTGCACATTCATAAAATTCTGTAAAAATGCCTCATCCCCATCAACTAGGATTGCAGTTGGCGCATGTAACAGATAATCATCTTCAGTCGGTTTAGTTTTTCCACATGACAAGAAGTCTGGAGATTGGTAGTTTGGGGACAGTGCACTTCCCATCCTTACGGTATTTTTTCAAAATGGCTATTCCATCTCCACACATTAGAAGTGTGTTCTAGGTGGAAGCAGGGTAAAGAAGTAAGGACAAAAGGCATATACCAGCTGCATTTCTCTCTTTAATCAGAAAAACAAATTTTCTATATCTGACAGACTTCCCCTTAAATTCCAACCACAATTGTGTTTCCTGGTCAACCCCTAGCTGCATGTGAGCTTGAGAGACAAAGCATTTTATCTGTGTTCATTATTCCCCACTTCCCCAAACAAAACTGGGGTTCTATAAATAAGGGGGAGGAGGATAACAAATATTCAGTAGGCTATTAGTAATTTCTCCCATATCCAGCTTGTTATGTAAGGCTGGATATCCAGACAGAGGTTGGTGGAGACATTGACCAAGTTCTTCCCACCCCCACTTAGAAAAATAAATTTCTAGTCTGTGATTCTCACTGTTAGACTTTTCATGTCTTTCTGAGTGTACTAGATGATATTGCTAATTTTATATGTCCTGTTTTAATTAGATCAAGCTGGAGAAGGCTGTTTCCCCACCAACTGAGGCCTTTGTGCCAAACCAAGAAATTGAGGCCTCCCTGTTTTATCAAAGCAAATAAATGTGCTTATTGTCTATAACCCAAAGTACTGACTTTTATAGGTAAGAGATCTGCTTGTAGTAGAGGAGATCACTCTCATGGCAGACAAATGGGGAAGGGTGTCAGGGTTGGAACCTCCCTAGGCTTTTCCAGTCATACTAAGTAACTATGTAATCTGCTTTGCTGAAATAGAGGTGTACACAATTTTCCTCTCAATATCTTTTGATATGGTGGGCCTTTGAAATCTTATACTTATACTTTTTTTTTTTTTTAAAGATTTTATTTATTTCCTTAAGAGAGAGGGGAGAGAGAGAGCACAAGTTGGGGGGGGAGGGGCAGAGGGAGAAGGAGAAGCGGACTCCCCTTGGGGCAGGGAGCCTGATGTAGGGCTCAATCCCCAAACCCTGGGATCATGACCTCAACCAAAGGCAGAGGCTTAACAGAGTGAGCCACTCAGGCATCGCCCCCAGCCCCCCAAAAGTCTTAAAGTTTCTGGGTTTTAGAAACTAATGCAGTCTCTGGTTCTTAAGAACAAAGAACTACCAAGGGGAGTTAGCTGGAAAAGGAAACCAGCAAGAATAAAACACCTAGAAGGAGTGGTAAATTAACACTAGCACCAATAGGCACTTTTTCCTTGGGGACTTTCATCAGATTCTGGCCCAGAGAAAGGCTTGAAATCCAGGCTTGGTTTCTGGCAGAAGGCTGCTACAGAGGACAGAAAAGCAACAAAGATTTTGGTGGTCATCCGCAGTTGGAGTGTCAAAATTTGGAAGCCTTTCACAGGTGATTCATAACCCCTCAACATATGTATGAAATTTCAAAGCACCAGTTGGGGAAGGAAGCTACGGATCGGATTAAGCTTTAGTTTTCCAGAGTAGAGGACAAAAAGGATTAAAAAGCTATTGTGATTAAGACTGTGGCGTTAGCACAAGCAAAGACACATTCAACAATGGAACAGAATAGAGAACAGTCTAGAAAGAGACGGGTATGTGTGGTCACCTGATGTATGACCCATTTTATTGTTCTACCCAAGATTCTTAATGTATTTGTTAGATCAATCTTGAGAATCATGTTATTCAAGAATCCTACATGCTTGCTTTTTTTTTTTTTAGAGTAGGATTATATTATTATTTTTTTATTATGTTATGTTAATCACCATACATTACATCATTAGTTCTTGATGTAGTGTTCCATGATTCATTGCATATAACACCCAGTGCTCCATGCAGTACGTGCCCTCTTTAATACCCATCACCAGGCTAACCCATCCCCCCACCCTCCTCCCTTCTAGAACCCTCAGTTTGTTTCTCAGAGTCCATAGTCTCTCATGGTTCATCTCCATCTCCGATTTCCCCCCCTTCATTTTTCCCTTCCTGCTATCTTCTTCTTCTTTTTTTTTTTTTTAGCATATAATGTATTATTTGTTTCAAAGGTACAGCTTGCTTTTTTGGATCAAGGTAGTTTCTGAGAGAAGTATGTTAAAATCACCCTTTCTGACAGATTTTGATAAAATGTCCTTTATAATTAAGTCATATCGAATTTTATATATTGCAGACATGTTTGGATAGGAATATTGTAAATGGCCATTTCTTTATCCCTCTTTGTTATACCCTGGTAGGTTTTCTCTATTCTGTCTTCCAAGGAATTGTTCTTTCTTCAGAATATCCTGTCTAGCTTTTTCTAATTTTTTATTTCAGTTCTAATTTTCAAATGGTTTTTAATGTCTACCTTTAATCTTCCATAGTTTCTAATTCTTCCATGATGTTAGTTTCTCCTTTGGCTCTTTGAGAATTTTAAACATCCACTATTTATTTTAAAGTCTTTTCCAAATACCTCAATCATCTCTATATTGTCAGGAGTAAACAGTCCCATCTGTTGCTGCTCTTGACTTCCTTTCTTGGCACTGGGATCCTCTTTCCTTCATTTTTCCTCCTCTCCCATTTACTATTGGAATGATCAAGTTTTTTTTTTTATTCTACCTTGTCTCATGCTCCCTTGGGTTGGAAGTTTTATTTTATGGTTTTATTTTTGAGATGGTTATACTTAAAATTTTAACATACATGATTAATGTAAAATGTCATTCATAGCAGATCTGCATCACTTCAAAACTACGGGGGAACACTTAAGTCTCCAGCGATGTTGGAAGCTTAAGTGGTAGTGAAATTTCCCTCACATCATAAACAACTAGAAACGTGGATAACATATATGAAATAACTGTTTTCGGAACCGTATTGTGTTCCCTGAGAGAAAGAAAAGAAACGAAATGAAAGTAATGAGGATCCTGGCTTTCTCCCTGGAGACATTTTGTGTTCTGAAGCACAGGAGGGAGAACCCAAGCAGAACATGGTGATTTTGCTGAATCTTGGAGACAGGAATTAGAGTAACGGAAACTGATGGAGTTGGAATTCAATGGGCAGAATACAGCCCAGGACAAAACCACAGATGGAAAGAGTTGCAGAAGTATGCACAGGGGTTCTCTTGAATATTTTCTTGAATACTAAGCTACATAGATAGAGTAAGATGCCATGAGGAAAGACAAAGAGCAAATATTGGAGAGTTGTCAGCTGAATAATTCCCAGAGCTCAACAGACAGACTTGGGAGAATTAAAGTTCTAACCAGCCAGAGTGGAGAGACCAGGTTGATAACCCAATTCCTCAGTAGGTTTTGTTTCATGAATGATGACTTTTAATAAAGTAGCTGCTTTAATAAAGTAGCTCTCATAATTACAGTGGTTCTCTCCTTTGTTCTGGTATACTGTTAATGCTTGTGTTAACAATGGTTCTCTCCTTTGTTCCTGTATACTGTTAATAAAATGGTAATCATCACTGAAAGGGCCAACTTCAAATACAACTCCTATTATTTCTGTTGCCATCTATATGTCATGGGTCCCATGTCTTCTATTTCTTCTACCTAGATTCAATTATCTATTTGACATCTCTACTCAGAAGCATCTCAAATGGATGGAACTCATCAAATCATGCAAGAATGAGTTAAATTAACTATTGTGCTATCATATGTAATTTATTAATTCTTTCACATGTTTATGTTTTATCTCTATCTACACTGAAAATCTTTGAGGTCAAGTATCTAGGTTGTATCCTGGCTATGTCACTTCCTGTATCCCCTTGAGCAATGTTTGTTTTCTCATTTATATATTAAGGACTAACACTTCTCAGATTTGTTTGAGGACCAAAATTTAAATGAGCTAGTGTGTGTTCAGTGCTTTGTAAATTGTAAAAGATTATGAAAGTGTAGGATATTATTACATTCTGGCATTCCCCAACAGCACAACCACCCTCTACTTTCCCTAACACCCACGAGAGCGCTAGGCATAAAGAATGTGCTCAATAAATGTGTGAATACATGTGGATGAGCCATTTAGACATTGTATGATAAGACTGGAGGGATACTCTTTCAGTGTTGGTGGACCCAATTCCAACTTGGGGGAGGGGGTTCCCCTACACATAACACCAAGTAATTATCAGACACCAGAAGGTTGTCTGAGAATTCAACTCAATTCTGACACTATTTACCTGGAGAGAGCATCAGTTCCCACAGGTTAAGGGCTCGGTCCTACAAGACTGCCTTCCATCCCCACTTCAGATGCCAACACAAGCCCCAGGCTGTTACCTGTGATTCTGATCCCCAGCTATGGATTGGAGGCTCCAATGACCTCCTCCTTAGGTTTGATTAATTTGCTAGAGAGACTCACAGAACTCAGGGAAATACTTATGTTTACCAGTTTATTAAAGGATATGAATCAATAGCCAGATAGAAGAGATGCATAGGGTGAGGTATGGAAAAAGGGCTCTGAGCCTCCATACCCTCTCAGAGTGCACCACTCTCCCTAACCTCCACCTGTTCACCAACCAGCAACCTCCCCAACCCAGTCCTTTTGGGTTTTTATAGGGGCTTCATTACATAGTCATGACTGGCATCAACCCCCAGGCCCTCTCCCTTCCCCAGAGGTCAGAGGGTGGGACTGAAAATTCCAACCCTCTAATCACATGGTTGGACCTCCTGACCACCAACCCCTTCTCCCCCACCCTTGAGTGGGGTACAAAAGTCACCTTAAATAACATGACAAAAGATACCTTCAGAGCCCTTATCACGGGAAATTCCAAGGATTTTAGGACCTGTGAGCCAGGCAAAGACGAAATACATGTGAGAAATATACTTTGATCATCCAAATGACCAAATATATATTTCTTATAAATCACAGTATCGCAGACACTAAACCAAGACTAAGAGGAACTGACTCCATTATCATCTGTACCACTAACTTCCTGTGTGAACTCAAGCAATCTCCTCACTTTTTGACACATATTTTTTAACCCAGGTAACCTCTAAGAACTCTTTCTGTTCGGCTAGTCCTGCTTCACAGATCTCAGAATGAGGCCCACATACCGCCGGTACTGCCAGATCAATATGCTCTTTCCCTGTGTGTTCTACTTTCTCCGCCCTCTCAGCTGAGAAACTGGAGGGTGATAGTGGACACTCCATTGAAATCTCCACAACAGAAGGAAAACAAATGTGCAATGCCCTTTGACCCCTCCTAGCCTACAGTGCCAGTCCTGGTCTTTCAGTCCCTATTCCTCACAGTGGACAGCTGAGGAAGCACGGTTGGCTATTCTGTAAGCTGGTCAACAAATTTCTTGATGTAGGAAGTTCTTTTCTCTTTCTTCTCTCAACAGGGAGGGGCTGGGACCTGTTTCTGCCCCAGGTACTCAAGGTGGAAATGAAGGTCCCACAGGCAAAGGGTCTTCCAATTCTGGGGCTATTTCCAAAAATAAGGTTACTGTGATACCCCAAATCAGCAGGCACAGGACAGAGCAGTCACAGTTGATCACTGGCCTTCTACGTCCTTGTGGCCTCCAGCCAGAAGACTGCAGGGCCCCTGAAGGCTGTGTGATGTAATGTGTTCCTCAGGGTCCTCGCCAACATTTTTACACTCACCATACAACACACTGCCTCAGGATGCCACTTACCTCCAGCACCTCCCAGGGCTTTCAGAGGGCACTGGTGACATACAGATGGCCCTCGAACTGTCTTCTCTCAACTGCTGTTTCCTAGCAGCTCTGCTTTGGAACTTTTCCCATATGCTTCAAAAGTATCCTTCTCTGCTCTGTTTTTAAATTCAAAAGCTATAAAAACTTTTCTTTTCTCATTTAGAGGCAAAAAAAAAAAAAGTTTCATCTGTATAATCCCCCCTCCCCCTTTATCTCTACTATCTCTCTTCTCCCTCTCAAATATTACCTGTGATCAGGGATCTGGAAGCCTTTAAAGCAGGAATGGAAAGAGGAAGCAAAGTTGATAGGAAAAAAACCAAAGATCACTGCATTTAGATCTTGGCCCCAAGATGCCAGCCCCCCAAGAAACTTGGGTTCTTGGCTACTAGGTGTCCTGTACTGATATTGACCCAAGTGGGTCTGAACCCAAACTTAGGGCCCCACAATAATCTAAACCTGACAGCAGCTTTGGTGCTATTCTTCATGAGCAAAAACAGAGTTCTCTTTGGGGATTTACACCTAGACATTGAAACACATACATTTCTGATGTCAATGGCAGGCTGGTGGTGGTTTGGGCAGTGGGGGGTGACGGGTGTACAGAGAGATGGAAATTAGCTGGAGCCTCCTGAAACAGAGTTGAATGTACCAGAATTAGTCAAAGGACTGAATTGTCTGGTGTGGCTGACATCCTGCAATAATGGAAAGAGATGATGAAGAATTAATTTTTTGTAGGGGTACACTACTCAGTTGTGGGTTACTTTTGTGCATTGTGTTCTTCATTAGATAAGAAAATTGTAAATAGAGGGTGAGCCCTTTCAGAGAATGAGTTAAATCTATTATTTCCTGTATCCTCCTAAGCTAGACAGAGGAAATGTAGTAGATTTTAGCATATGACACTCTCAATTCACTTGATGAAAAAAATGTTCTGATCAAAGTTAAAAAGAGATTTCCTATTATTACCTTGTTGTATTCTCAAACTAGAGATTAAGGTCCCAAACTCAGAGACTAATGACTTAATGGGCCCCTGTTTCTTCCCTACCTGAATCTGATAGGCAGAGTTGTTTCCTTGTGGTTGTTGTTGTTGTTTTAATCTACAACTCCTTGCAAAAAAATCTTGAAAATATTTCTAAATTAAGATATCAAAACTAACTCCAGATGAAGTAGAAAACTTAAATAGGAGTAGCATTGTAATCAACATAAAATGTTTTTAACAAACTACACCACCTAAAAGGAAAATGGCCATAGGCCTGGAGTTTTTTCTAGTGAATTCTTTCAAGCTGTCAAGAATAGATTTTTTAATGTCCTATCTAAACTGTTCCAAATGATAAAAATGAAGTTCTTAATACACTTTTAGAGCCCAGAAAACCTCAATTCTAAAATACAAAATAGAAAAATAATGCTATAGATCAACCTTACTTGTGAATATCGACTCACAAATACCAAATATAATATTAGCTAATTAAATTCAGCTGCATGTGAAAAGAACTACATGCTACCACCGAGTGGAGTTTATTCCAGAAATAAAAGGATGTTTCCATGTAAGAAATCAATTGATGTAATACAATTTGTTATTAGGTGAGATAAGTGAAGCCATGTGGTCATTTCTTGAGATGTTGAGAAGACATTGCTACAATATCTATTTCTATAGCAATAAAAAAAAATCTTTTAGAAAACTTAATGGTAGACAATTCTCTCTTTTTTAAAGATTTTATTCAGTTATTTGAGAGAGAGAGAGAGAGCTAGCATGAGCAGGGTGGGAGCAGAAGGAGAAGCAGACTCCCCTCTGAACCCAATGTGGGGCTCAAACCCAGAACCCTGGGATCGTGACCTGAGCTGAAGGCAGCCGCTTAACCCGCTGAGCCACCCAGGCACCCCTGATGGTAGGCAATTCTTAACATGATTTTTAAAAACCTTAAAACAACAAGAATTATTATATTTTATAGTGAAAGCTAAAATAATACTTCTTAAATACATAATGACTACTCTGCCTTAATTATTAAGGCTTTTAAATTACAGCCAGAAAAGGAATCAAGTGCCTTCCTCCATGTACTTTATCAGTGTTTTTATTGTCATTTTCATCTCTTTCCTCTTTTGTGAAAACTCTATTTGAGTCGAATTTGATGTTATTGTACTAAATGTAATATATTATTTTGGGAAAGAATAGAAATATTTATGCTATTATCTTTCCAAGGATGAACTTGCTCTATTTTTCCATTTATCCAGGAAGCTCTGTAATTATTCCCATAAATTCCTTAAACACATACTGTTAGATTTATTCCTAAGTACTTTTTAATTTATTGCTATTTTAAATGGGATATTTTATTTCCTGTTACATATTAATCAGACACTGTTCATTCATAAGACTGTATTAGCCTGTTAGGGCTGCCATAACAAAATACCACATCCTAGGTGGCTTAAACAATAGAAATTTATTTTCTCATAGTTTTGGAGGTAGAAGGCCAATATCGAAGGGTTGTCATGGTTGGTTTCTTCTGAGGCCTCTCTCATTGGCTTGTAGATGGCCATCTTGCACTGTGTCCTCCCATGGTCTTTGGTCTGTGCATGAATACCCTGGTATTCTCTTTGTGTGTGTTCTAATCTCCTCTTCTTATTATGACACCAGTCATATTGGAGTAGGACCCATTGTAACAGCCTCATTTTAACTTAATCACATCTCTGAGGGCTTTATCTCCAAATACAGTCCCATTCTGGGTTGCTGGAGGTTAGGGCTTCAGTGTATGAATATTGGGGGAATACAATTCAATTATAACAGTAGTCTCTAGGAGCAGAGAAGAGAAGAAGCTTTACACCTAATGACTGCTATACAAACATGGAATCAGACAGCAACAAAGACCATTATTTATTTCTGAATGTTAATCTTTCTTATTAAAACTAATTATATATATTAGCATTTCAAAATGGACCATCACCTTGTCTGAAAATAACATTTCCTCTTGTCCTTTCCACTTATTATTCCTTATGTAAAAACTTTTCTAGCCTTATTGCATTGGCTACACTTTCCAGGGCAATGATGAATAGAACCAGTGGATGCGATTATCCTGATCTTTTCTTTGACTTAACAAGGTTACTTCCAAAGTATCACATTAAATGTGTTCCTTGTGGTTTGGATTGATAGTATTTATCAAATTAATATAGTTACCTTTTTTTCCTGGTGTAACCAGCTTATTGAACAGGCTGGATTCAGCACAACACTGGCAGAAATAAATTTTCCTTTCCTTCTCCCCTCATCACTCTTGATTAACTTAGCTCTGTTGAATAGTTCTTTCTTACCTGGGATGAAAGCATGGTCAGATTCCCTAGTTCTGCCAGTTGTCTCCAGTCATAAAATGTTCTCCAGTTACTTTAAGGTTATAAATAGTCAAGTCCAGTTTAATAATAAAACTCCAGACTTTAATCCAACTTAAAACCCCCCTGCTGCACATGGGGTGCGCCTCAGGCTGTAAGCTCCATAGTGAGAGAAAGAGGCACAGCTGCCTCCTCACTGTTTCTTCACTGTTCCCTTTCTCAGACTCACCACTTGGTGTTTTGGCCTTTCCAGGATTGGTCTAGGGTGGGAGGATTTAGGAAGTCTTCCTTGACTGTCATTGCTCATCTCTGGGTATGGTGGACATTGAAAAGCTGACTTTCCTTTCATGGAGTGCTTTTGTGGCTCTTTGAAGTGATGCTCTCTGTGGGTTTCTTGCATTTAGTGCCTTTCACTCAGGCAAAGCCTTCACCACCCGGTCTTTTATAACTTCCCCCCAGGCTGCTGGTTTCCAGTGGTCCACTACTCACTAGGGATATCCTCATCTCTTCCTTCAGTCCTTTTAGACAGGGTTCCTTTTAGGATGGCCCATGCTTGGCCCCCTTCTGTGGGACTCTAAGATGGCCCATGAGATATACACACTCATTCCTATTCCCACCAAACTGGGGGAGCAGCCGCTCACCCCGTGAAGTACTGTCTCTGCTACCCTGAGGCACCTCAAGATACAGCTTCTTTCTTTTAGACTTCCCGAGGCAAGCCCCCATGATAGGTACCAATCCTAAGTCCTCAAATTAAAGGGCACATTCAGATTTTCCAGGGGCTCTTTTGAAATTCCTCTCATTTGGTTTGAGGTGGAGATGAGTACCTTCTTCCTCTCCACAATGCATGCATATCAGATTGCACAGCACAACTGTCTGACTTTTCATCCTTCTCAAAAGGACAGAAAAGGAATTTGATCATCCCTTCTCCAAGTCCCTCTGGGATAAATTGAGAAACTTGCTTTAGAATGTGAAGGTACTCGAAACTTTTTGCTTTGTTCTAAGCTTTTGGAGCCTCACCCCTAACCTAGAGATAACAGGAAGGATCTGATGTCACATTCCGTTATGCCAACATTTTTTCTGTTTAACATGAATGAATATTAAACTTTAAATGATTATCTTTATTTATTGAGATGATTATGTAATTTTTTCTCTTTAATTATTTAGTGGGATCATTTATATCGGTGGATTTTCTAATGCTGGACCATCCTTGTAATCCTGGGAAAGACTCTACATGTTCATGTGTTATTTGTGCATATTGCTGCGTTTAACTTGTTAATATTTTTTTTATTATGTGATGTTAATCACCATACATTACATCATTGGTTTTTGATGTAGTGTTCCAGGATTCATTATTTGCGTATAACACCCAGTCCTCCATGCAGGACGTGCCCTCTTTAATACCCATCACCAGACTAACCCATCCTCCCACCCCCCTCCCCTCTAGAACCCTCAGTTTGTTTTTCAGAGTCCATTGTCTCTCATGGTTCAACTCCCCCTCCGATTCTCCCCCCTTCATTCTTCCCCTCCTGCTATCTTCTTCTTCTTCTCTTTTTTTTAACATATAATCTATTATTTGTTTCAGAGGTACAGATATGTGATTCAACAGTCTTGCACAATTCACAGTGCCCACCATAGCACATACCTTCCCCAATGTCTATCACCCAGCCGCCCCATCCCCCTCCCACCCCCCACCACTCCAGCAACCCTCAGTTTGTTTCCTGAGATTAAGAATTCCTCATATCAGTGAGGTCGTATGATACATGTCTTTCTCTGATTGACTTATTTCGCTCAGCATAACACTCTCCAGTTCCATCCATGTCATTGCAAATGGCAAGATTTTATTACTTTTGATGGCTGCATAATATTCCATTGTATATATATACCACTTCTTCTTTATCCATTCATCTGTCGATGGACATCTTGGCTCTTTTCACAGTTTGGCTATTGTGGACATTGCTGCTATAAACATTGGGGTGCACGTACCCCTTCAGATCCCTACATTTGTATCTTTGGGGTAAATACCCAGTAGTGCAATTGCTGGTTCATATGGTAGCTCTATTTTCAACTTTTTGAAGAACCTCCATACTGTTTTCCAGAGTGGCTGCACCAGCTTGCATTCCCACCGACAGTGTAGGAGGGTTCCCCTTTCTCTGCATCCCCACTAACATTTGTTGTTTCCTGATTTGTTAATTTTAGCCATTCTGACTGGTGTGAGGTGATATCTCATTGAGGTTTTGATTTGGATTTCCCTGATGCCGAGTGATGCCGAGCACTTTTTAATGTGTCTGTTGGCCATTTGGATGTCTTCTTTGGAAAAATGTCTGTTCATGTCTTCTGCCCATTTCTTGATTGGATCATTTGTTCTTTGGGTGTTGAGTTTAAGAAGTTCTTTATAGATTTTGGATACTAGCCCTTTATCTGATATGTCATTTGCAAATATCTTCTCCCATTCTGTCAGTTGTCTTTTAGTTTTGTGGACTGTTTCCTTTGCTGTGCAAAACCTTTTTATCTTGATGAGGTCCCAATAGTTCATTTTTGCCCTTGCCTCCCTTGCCTTTGGCTATGTTTCTAGGAAGAAATTGCTGTGGCTGAGGTCGAAGAGGTTGCTGCCTGTGTTCTCCTTTAGGATTTTGATGGACTCCTGTCTCACATTGAGGTCTTTCAACCATTTGGAGTCTATTTTTGTGTGTGGTGTAAGGAAATGGTCCAGTTTCATTCTTCTGCATGTGGCTGTCCAATTTTCCCAACACCATTTGTTGAAGAGACTGTCTTTTTTCCATTGGACATTCTTTCCTGCTTTGTCAAAGATGAGTTGACCATAGAGCTGAGGGTCCATTTCTGGGCTCTGTATTCTGTTCCATTGATCTATGTGTCTGTTTTGTGCCAGTACCATACTGTCTTGATGATGACAGCTTTGTAATAGAGCTGGAAGTCTGGAATTGTGATGCCGCCAGCTTCGCTTTTCTTTTTCAACATTCCTCTGGCCATTCAGGGTCTTTTCTGGTTCCACACAAATTTTAGGATTATTTGTTCCATTTCTTTGAAAAAAGTGGGTGGTATTTTGATGGGGATTGCATTGAATGTGTAGATTGCTCTAGGTAGCATTGACATCTTCACAATATTTGTTCTTCCAATCCATGAGCATGGAACGTTTTTCCATTTCTTTGTGTCTTCCTCAATTTCTTTCATGAGTATTTTATAGTTTTCTGAGTACAGACTCTGCCTCTTTGGTTAGATTTATTCCTAGGTATCTTATGGTTTTGGGTGCAATTGTAAATGGGATGCACTCCTTAATTTCTTTCTTCTGCCTTGTTGTTGGTGTATAGGTTCAGATTTCTGTGCATTGGTGTATAGGTTCAGATTTCTGTGCATTGATTTTATATCCTGCCACTTGACTGAATTTCTGTATGTGTTCTAGCAGTTTTGGGGTGGAGTCTTTTGGGTTTTCCACATAAAGTATCATATCATCTGCAAACAGTGAGAGTTTGACTTCTTCTTTGCTGATTTGGATGCCTTTGATTTCTTTTTGTTATCTGATTGCTGTGGCTAGGACTTCTAATACTATGTTGAATAGCAGTGGTGAGAGTGGACATCCCTGCTGCGTTCCTGACCTTAGGGGGAAAGCTCTCAGTTTTTCCCCATTGAGAATGATATTTGCTGTGGGTTTTTCATAGATGGCTTTTATGATATTGAGGTATGTACCCTCTATCCCTATACTCTGAAGAGTTTTGACCAAGAAAGGATGCTGTACTTTGTCAAATGCTTTTTCTGCATCTATTGAGAGGATCATATGGTTCTTGTTCTTTCTTTTATTAATGTACTGTATCACATTGATTGATTTGCGGATGTTGAACCAAACTTGCAGCCCAGGGAGAAATCCCACTTGGTCGTGGTGAATAATCCTTTTAATGTACTGTTGGATCCTATTGGCTAGTATTTTGGTGAGAATTTTTGCATCCATGTTCATCAAGGATATTGGTCTATAATTCTCCTTTTTAATGGGGTCTTTGTCTGGTTTGGGGATCAAGGTAATGGTGGCCTCATAAAACGAGTTTGGAAGTTTTCCTTCCATTTCTAGTTTTTGGAACAGTTTCAGAAGAATAGGTATTAATTCTTCTTTAAATGTTGGTAGAATTCCCCTGGGAAGCCATCTGGCCCTGGGCTTTTGTTTATTGGGAGATTTTTGATTACTGCTTCAATTTCCTTAGTGGTTCTAGGTCTGTTCATGTTTTCTATTTCTTCCTGGTTCAGTTTTGGTAGTTGATACATCTCTAGGAATGCATCCATTTCTTCCAGGTTATCTAATTTGCTGGCATATAGTTGCTCATAATATGCTCTTATAATTGTTTGTATTTCTTTGGTGTTGGTTGTGATCTCTCCTCTTTCATTCATGATTTTGTTCATTTGGGTCATTTCTCTTTTCTTTTTGATAAGTCTGGCCAGGGGTTTATCAATCTTGTGAATTCTTTCAAAGAACCAGCTCCTAGTTTCGTTGATCTGTTCTACTGTTCTTTTGGTTTCTATTTCATTGATTTCTGCTCTGATCTTTATTATTTCTCTTCTCCTGCTAGGTTTAGGCTTTATTTGCTGTTCTTTCTCCAGCTCCTTTAGGTGTAGGGTAAGGTTGTGTATTTTAGACTTTTCTTGTTTCTTGAGAAAGGCTTGTATTGCTATATACTTTCCTCTTAGGACTTCCTTAGCTGTATCCCAAAGATTTTGAACAGTTGTGTTCTCATTTTCATTTGTTTCTGAGAATTTTTAAAACTCTTCTTTAATTTCCTGGTTGACCCATTCATTCATTAGTAGGATGTTCTTTAGCCTCCATGTATTTGTGTTCTTTCCAACTTTCCTCTTGTGATTGAGTTCTAGTTTCAAAGCATTGTGGTCCGAAAATATGCGGGGAATGATCCCAATCTTTTGGTACCGGTTGAGACCTAATTTGTGACCTAGGATGTGATCTATTCTGGAGAATGTTCCATGGGCACTAGAGAAGAATGTGTATTCTGTTGCTTTGGGATGGAATGTTCTGAATATATCTGTGAAGTCCATTTGGTCCAGTGTGTCATTTAAAGTCTTTATTTCCTTGTTGATCTTTTGCTTAGATGATCTGTCCATTTCAGTGAGGGGGGTGTTAAAGTCCCCCACTATTCTTGTATTGTTGTCAATGTGTTTCTTTGCTTTTGTTATTAATTGGCTTATATAATTGGCTGCTCCCATGTTAGAGGCATAGATATTTACAATTGTTAGATCTTCTTGTTGGATAGACCCTTTAAGTAGGATATAGTGTCCTTCCTCATCTCTTATTACAGTCTTTGGTTTAAAATCTAATTTGTCTGCTATAAGGATTGACAGCCCAGCTTTCTTTTGGTGTCCATTAGCATGGGAAATGGTTTTCCACCCCCTCACTTTCAATCTGGGGGTGTCTTTGGGTCTAAAATGAGTCTCTTGCAGACAGCATATTGATGGGTCTTGTTTTTTTATCCAATCTGATAGCCTGTGTCTTTTGATTGGGGCATTTAGCCCATTTACATTCAGGGTAACTATTGAAAGATATGAATTTAATGCCATTGTATTGCCTGTAAGGTGACTGTTACTGTATATTGTCTGTTTTCCTTTCTGGTCTACGTTGCTTTTAGGCTCTCCCTTTGCTTAAAGGACCCCTTTCAATATTTCTTGTAGGGCTGGTTTTGTGTTTGCAAATTCCTTTAGTTTTTGTTTGTCCTGGAAGCTTTTTATCTCTCCTTCTATTTTCAATGACAGCCTAGCTGGATATAGTATTCTTGGCTGCATATTTTTCTCATTTAGTGCTCTGAATATATCCTGCCAGTCCTTTCTGGCCTGCCAGGTCTCTGTGGATAGGTCTGTTGCCAATCTAATGTTTCTACCATTGTAGGTTACAGATCTCTTCTCCTGAGCTGCTTTCAGGATTTTCTCTTTGTCTCTGAGACTCATAAGTTTTAGTATTAGATGTCGGGGTGTTGACCTATTTATATTGATCTTGAGAGGGGTTCTCTGTGCCTCCTGGATTTTGATGCCTGTTTCCTTCCCCAAATTAGGGAAGTTCTCTGCTATAATTTGCTCCATTATACCTTCTGCCCCTCTCTTTCTTCTTCTGGGATCCCAATTATTCTAATGTTGTTTCGTCTTATGGTATCGCTTATCTCTCGAATTCTGCCCTCGTGATCCAGTAGTTGTTTATCTCTCTTTTTCTCAGCTTCTTTATTTTCCATCATGTGGTCTTCTATCTCACTGATTCTTTCTTCTGCCTCATTTATCCTAGCAGTTAGAGCCTCAATTTTTGATTGCACCTCATTAATAGCCTTTTTGATTTTGACTTGGTTAGATTTTAGTTCTTTTATTTCTCCAGAAAGGGTTTCTCTAATAACTTCCATGTTTTTTTCAAGCCCAGCTAGTATCTTTAAAATCATCATTCTGAACTCTAGTTCCGACATCGTACTAATGTCCATATTGATTAGGTCCCTGCAGTAGGTACTGTCTCTTGTTCTTTTTGTTGAGGTGATTTTTTCCGTCTTGTCATTTTGTCCAGAGGAGAATAGATGAATGAGAGAACAAAATGCTAACAGGGTAACAACGTCTCCAGAAAATATACACTAAACAAATCAGAAAAGACCTGAAACCAGGGGAAAAGAAAGGGAAAGAAAGTAAAAAGAAAAAGAAAAAGAAAAAGATAAAAACAAACAAAAACAAAACAAAACAAAACAGAATATGATCAAATATGATCAGGCTGGTGCATAGATCAGTGCCACACACCAGATTTTGGGTGTATTTTGGTCTGTTAGGAGAAAGTGCCTCCTGAAATTTTAAAGAAAGAAAAACTTATATATGTACAAAAATAAGGGTTAATACGATGAGGGGATGGAATATGACTGTAAAGATGAAAATTATAAAAGATTTTATAAAAGGAATTGATAAGAAGTTGGTTGAAAAAAGAAAGAAGAGGATTTTTTTTAAAAAGGCGGGGAGAGAATGCGATCAGGCAGGAGACTAGAACAAAGCCATACACTAGAGATTTAGGGTATATTTTGATCTGTTAGAAGAAACTGTATCCCAAAATTTTAAAGAGAGAACAACTTATATATATATACCAAAAATAAGGGTAACTACTATGAAGGGATAGAATATGACTCTAAAAATGAAAAATAAAAAATGTTTTTTAAAAAAGGGATTGATAAGATGTTGAGTGAAAAAGGGAAAAAAAATTAAAAAAAAAAGACAGTTAAAAAAAAATTAACTTTGAAGGACTAAAGAATCAGGGGGAAAAAAAGCCATGAATTACATGTGCAGTATTCCCCTAGCGCTGGAGTTCTGCCATTCTCATTGATCGGTAAACTTGGTCTTGGCTGGCTGTTCTCGCTGATCTTCTGGGGGAAGGGCCTGTTGCCGTGGTTCCCAAATGTCTTTGCTGGAGGCGGAATTGCCCCGCCCTTGCCAGTCTGGGCTAAGTAATCTGCTCGGGTTTGCTCTCCGGAGCTTTTGTTCCCTGCAAGCTTTCCCTACAGCTTTGGAGGACGAGAGTGAAAATGGCAGCCTCCCAATCTCCGTCCCCGAGGAGCCGAGAACTCGGGGCCCTGCTCTTCAGTGTGCCCCCAGAGAAAAGCAGTCAATCATGCCCATCTCCCCAGTCTCCGGCAGCACTCTGTGCTCACCCGGCCTGTGACCGCGCGTTTCTATTTCTGGCACCCGACCCCGTGGATTCTCCAAACCCAGCAGATCCCTGCGGTGCGCTCCTGTGCTGCTCCGCCCGGGGGAGGAAGGGGAGTCTCCCCGGATCTGCCACTTGTTGGGTCCCTGCTGGAGGAGCAGTGGCCTGACTGTGCCGCGGATCCTGGTTTATGGCAACCCCGAGCTGAGAGCCCTCGCCTCGGCTCCGTCTCTGCAGCCGGCTTCCCCGCTCCGATACCTGAGAGCTCTGCCGCACACAGGCACCCCCGGTCTTTCTGTGACCCCGAGGGTCCTGAGACCACACTGTCCCGCGAGGGTTCCACCCCCCGCTTAGCCACCGGAGTGACGTCCCTCAGCGGAGCCGACTTCTAAAAGTTCTGATTTTGTGCTCCGCGGCTCTATCACTTGCCAGAAGTGGCCATCGGAGGCCCCCTCCCCCGCCGTCTATCCTGCCGAATATTGCCTCGGATTCACTTCTCCGCACGTCCTACCTTCCAGAAAGTGGTCGCTTTTCTGTTCACAGAGTTGTTGCTATTCTTTTCTTTGATCTCCTGTTGAGATTGTAGGTGTTCAGAATGGTTTGATCCTATCCAGCTGAATTCCTGGGACCAGATGAAATCCAGGTCTCCTACTGCTCTGGCATCTTGCTCCGCCCTTAACTTGTTAATATTTAATTCAGAACCATTACGATCATATTTATAAGTCAGATAGGTCTATAATTTCATTTTCTTATACTGTTCTTGTCAGATTTTTGTGTCATGGTTATGCTAGGCTCAGAAAAGATCTTGGGGGAAATATCTGTCTATATTCTGAAACAATTTGTTTAATAATTATTATTTCCTTGAATATTTCGTAGTCTTACAAAATAGCCTCAGCTTGATGTCTCTATGGAAGAGATATTTCTGACTACTGACTCAATTTCTTATCAATTTCTTTGGTAGGCATCAATCTATTGAAATATTTCTTGTGTCTTTAGTAAATTATTTTCATTCATATTTTTTCCAGGAAGTTGTCCATTTCATCTACATTCTCAAGTTAATGGGACAAAGTTATTCCCAGAAATTTTCAAGATTACTTATATCTCCCCTGAATCTGTACAAATGTTCCATTTTTTGTTCTTAATATTGTTTATTTTTCCCTTCTCTTTTTATTATTTATTTTGTTGGAAATGTGCCATTTTTATATCTTCTAAAAATGAAAGCATTTTCTCTATTATTTCTATTATACTGAATTTACCTTCTATTTGTTAAATCCTCTCTTATTTTAATTTTTTAAGTTCTAGTTTCTTTGAGTTTTCTGCTTTTTTTATAGCTTCTTTTTTTGAGTACCCACAATTTTTCTTTTTTTTTTAAATAAATCATTTGAATGTATAAATTCCCTTCTAAGTACACTTTTCCTGCAAACCACAAGCTTTGATATGGTGTGCTTTTTAGTTACTTAGTTCTAAATATTTCACTATTTACACCATTATTTTCCCCTTAAATCCATGAGTTATTTAGGAGTGTATTTTTAATTTTAACACAAATAAATTTAAAAAATATTTTTTAAATGTTAGTTTCAAATTGAATAAAATTGTGGTTAGAGAATGTGATCCTTTATGATCTCAAGTTTTTATTGTATTTTGAGTCTTTTTGGCTCAACACGTGGTCGATCTTTATAAATGTTTCCAGGGTACATAAAAATAATGTCTATTCTTTATTTGTTGCTGGACAGGATTCTGATTACCTATCAGATCACATTTTTAATTTTATTGTTCCCATTTTTATGTTCTCACTTATTTTGTACCCAATTGATTTGTCTGGGTCTGAAAGAGGTGTATTAAAATAGCCATTTTGAATGGGTGATGACTATTAGGGAGGGCACTTGTTGTGATGAGCACTGGGTATTATATGTAAGTGATGAATCACTAAATTCTACTCCTGAAACCAATATAACACTATATGTTATCTAACTAGAATTTAAATAAAAAGTTGAAACAGAATTAAAAATGAAAAATAACATAGCCATTTCGAACAGTTTGATGTGCCTTAACATGGGCTTCTTTGGGTTTATGATTCTTGATTTTCATTTAGCATCTTGTTTCTGCAAATTTCTGTCTTTCATCGAGTTTGTATGTTATACTGTTTGATATTATCTAAGAGATTCCCCAGGGCCTTGTTCTTTTTAAATGTTTTCCTCTCTGTTCTTCATCTTGGATAATTTCTATTGCTCTCTCTTCAAGTCTACTTACATTTTTTTTTTTTTTTTGCTGTGTCCATTCAGCCATTAAATTCATCTAGTGATTTTTTTTTTAATTTCTGAAATTATACTTTTCAGATCTAGAATTTCCTCCCTTTTTTTGTCCCTATTTATATTCCATGTTTTTTTATTTCTCTGCTGAGATTATTATTCATGAAAAGCCTGCTCTTTTACTTTTCACTGAGCATACTTATAATGACTTTAAAATCCTTGTTTGTTAGCTCCAACATCTGGTTTATCTCAGAATAGGACTCGATTGATTTTCTTTTGAGAATGTATTCCTTTTTTTTCTTTGTATGTTAGATTTTAAACATGTTGCTTATATTTGAGTGGCATGCAACTTTGGGATCATGTGAAAGTAGGACATATTTATAGCTTGTATCTTGGGCTCCCCTCAGGTTCTGCATTCTTGGAGGAGATGGTATGAGGAAGTTCACGTAGCTCTAGGTAGATATAATCAAACTCATGTCAATTAGATATGCTTATGATGTGACTCTACTGTGTGTGTGTGTGTGTGTGTGTGTGTGTGTAGATACAACTTTTAAAAACCACTTGTAGGGGTGCCTGGGTGGCTCAGTTGGTTAATCGTCTGCCTTTGGCTCAGGTCATGATCCCAGGGTCCTGGGATGAGTCCTGGGCTCCTTGCTCAGCAGGAATCCTGCTTCTCCCTCTGCCTGCTGCTCCCCATGCTTGTGCTCTCTCTCTCCCTCTCTCTGACAAATAAATAAATAAAATATTTTAAAAACAAGTCCACAGAAGTGGAATTAAAAAAAAAAAACCATTTGTGTGTCACTCTCATCATTGAAGATTACACAGCACTTTCTAGCCTTTATGTCACAACCACCCTTAAGGTAAACTATGCTTCCCAAATGTCAAAAAGTTGGCCTCAAAACAGCCCAAGAGACTGTCTTTAAAATTATGATGTTCATATACAAAGGCAGATTTGCTGTCAATTTTTGAAAATTCAGCTTATGACACTCAAGTTCTAAATGTCAATTATGCATCAAAGAGGTGAAGCCAAAATGATTTTGACTTGCAGAGGATACTGCCAAACACTCCCTTATCTAACTGAATAGAAAGAAGAAAATAATGCACTCATGTCAGTTTGCTGCTTTTGTGATTTATCTAGAGGATTTATTTGCAATACTTCAATATTGGTACATCTAGGTGACAATTTTTGGCAGAAGACACCATTTCTATGTGAAAAAATTCTATTGTTTTTCCTAGTAATTTCTCCTTTATACTGAAGCTGGTACATTAGACTCACTTATTTTCTTAGAAAAAATAGAGATAATTGTCTAAGTTGGATGATGATTACAGAGAATCCATTATACTAATTCTCTGTACTTTTGTTTATGTTTGAAAATTTCCATAATATGAACTTAAAAAAAATTACTTCTTTGTGGTTAAGAAATGGAAGCCCCTGTTAAAAGTTCCAATGAATTTCTATAGGGAGATGATTATTAGTATAATGGTTCAGAACATAGCGTTTTGGGCATAAGTATGAGCTTTGGAGACTGCCAAATTTGGATTCTGACTCTGTGTGACTTTGGGAAAATTAATTAACCTCTCTGTGCCTTGGTCTCCCCTTCTCTTCCTCTTCCCCTTCCCTTTCATTTTCTTTTCCTCTCCTCTCCTTCTCATAAAAGTGCCAAAGAGCCCTCAACTGGTAGTGGGCAAAGCACTGGATATGACATTATGCCTGAGGTCAGCTGTGACTCCAGTTTTATCAGTCTCAATGCGTGAACTTGGCCACTGAGGGCCAGTTTCCCATAGGCATAATGAAAGGCTCAGATTGAATGATGCCTGAATCTATTCTCTGTAATACAGATGTTGAGTCTGTATGTGGTCAACCAATAGACAACCTTCTTCCCTATCTGGATTCAAAATGGAGCAAAAGAATGAAGAAAACAAAAGAAACAAAAGAATCAGTGGCTATAGAAACAAAACATTGCCTGTAAACTTAATAAATACTAAGTGGAAAGATATGGTTTGGTGTGAGATGTGAGAATCCTTTGGGTTTGCTAATGATTTACCCATCTACTCACAGGCCATGCTGGATCTCTATTTCTTTGAAGAGGAGCAGAGAACAAGTGCCATTTGGCTGCGTTCTGGCCAAAAAGGGGTGAGCAGAAGTATATGTGGGTCAGCCAGAAAGTCTTCATGACACAGAGGAACACACCCTCTTTCCTTCCTGCTTCTGCTCTCCTACAATGAGCTAATGACGTTTGGGGGTTTTGAAGCTATTTTACACTCTGAGGTTTTTCCTAATATCTTCTGATTATCCTTTTAATAACTTGGGATCTGTGGTATTATCTCTCTTTTCATTTCTGACAGAGTTTTTGCATTTCTCTTTTTTAGATCAATCTTCCTTGTTTGTTTTTTTTTTTTAACAATTTTATCAATCTTTTCAAAGACTCAGTTTCTTGATTTGTTGATTTTTCTCCCTTCTTACTTTCTGTTTCATTGATTTCTGCTGTTTTTATGCTTTTGGGGGATTGATTTTGTTCGTGTTTTTAACTTCTTGAGGTGAAATTTTAGATCATTAATTGTAAGACTTTCTTCTTTTCTAATCTGTGCATTTGAAGCTATAAATCTTCCTCAGCATTACCATTGGTGCCTCCCATAAATTTAAATATATTGTATTTTCAACATTATTTTGTCAAAATATTTCCTAATCTTTGTGATTTCTTACTCAACACATGGACTATTTAGAATTGTGTTAATTATTTTCCAGATGTTTGTGTGTTTTCTAGATTTTTTTTTTATGGTTATTCATTTCTAGTTTAATTTCAGTGTTAGAGAGCATACTGTGTATTTCCTGGTGAGGCTTGCATAGTTTGGAGAATGTCTATTTTGTAGTTCTTGAGTGCAGTGTTCTATAAATGTAATCATATTGATTAATGATGTTGTTCAAATCTTCCATATCCTCACTTATTTTTTTGGACATATTCTGTCATTTACTTAGAGAAGTATGTTTACATCTGAAATTACGATTGTGAATTTTCTTTTTTTATTCTGGCAATTTTGTCTTATATATTTTGAAGCTATATATTAAATAAATATATATTTAGAATAGTTAGATATTTGTCATAAATTGCCTCTTTTTATCATTATGAAAAAAAAAATTTGTAGCCCTATTAATGCTTCTTGCCTTTAAATCATTTTAGTCATTCCTTTCTTTTGGCTAGTGTTTGCAGAGAACATCTCTTTCCATTCTTTTATGTTCAAACTATGTATATTCTTATATCTAAAATATGTCTCCTATAAACAGGATATCGTTGGGTCTTTTAGATTTTTATTCAGTATGACAATATTGCCATTAAATTGGACTATTTCATAGATTGACTTTTAATGTAATTACCAATATATTTGGGTTTATGTCTATCACCTTGCTTTTTAATTTTTTTCCATCTCTTCTTTGTTCCTCTTTTCCTGCCTTATGTTCTACTTTATTTCCTTTGTTAACATTTTCATTATATTATTGTATTATTTCATTATCAACTTCTGAGGTTATAACTTGCATCTGTAATACATTATAATTTAAATTAGCTCTTTATTGCTTCATAAACAACACAAAAACTTTGCAACAGTGTAACTCCATTTACCCTTTTCTTTACCTTTGTCCTATGGTGGTCATATATTGTGTTTATACTTTGGGTCTACTGGCTGAAAATTTTGTCAACTTCCGTTTGTCTGAAAATATCTGATTTCTCATTTATTTTTGAAGGATTTTTCCAGCTAACTTGAATTCTAAGTTGGCAGTCTTTTAGCTCTTTAAATATATTATTTCACCATTGACTGACTTCCATAGTTTTTGCCCAAAGGTCTACTCTAATTTGTATCATTGCTCTTTTGAATGTAATTTGTCTTTTTATCCTCCCCTCTGGTGGTTTTTATAATTTTCTCTGTATCTTTGGTTTGCAACAGTTTCTTCTGTGGATTAATATCCTTTATCAGTTATGTAAAATAATTGGCCATCATCCTTTTTGCTGTATCCCCAGTCTACTCTCTTCCAGGTCTTCCAGTTACATGCATACTAGAGCATTCAGCTGTGTTCTACACATCTCTTGAGCTCGATTTTGTTTTTCTTTTTAATTCATTTTTTTCCTCTGTATTTCAATTTTTATAATTTCTATTTACCTGTATTTGAGTTTATTAATTCTGTCCTCTCCTAAATCGGGTATGCTCTGAAGCTCATCCAATGAGATCATATCAGATCACATGTTCCAAGTTTACAATGCCCATTTTGGTTCCCTTCATAGATTTTAATTCATAATCTATTGAAATTCTCTGATTTTCTTTTATTTTTGTCAGTCCTTTCTTCTAATTTATTTAGCATACTTAATAGCAATTATTTTTCAAATCCATCTCTGCTAATTCCAACAAGTGAGTCAGCTGTGGGTAAGCTTCTGTTGTCTATTTTTTCCCTTGATCATCAGTCACATTTTTATCTATCACATTTTTATCCTTCATATCTCTCAATTTTTAATTACATTTTGGACTTGTGTATGAAAGAACCATGGAGACTGAGTTACTGTTATTTAGTCTCAGAGAGGGCTTACCCATTCTTTGTTAGGAAGACAGAGTGAGGGAGTGATAATCTTCATTTGGTTAATAATTGAACTGAATCAGTGCTGGGTTGGAGTTCTAATTAGAATCAATTCATTTTTCATTTCAAATTTCATGAGTGTTAGACCTGTCAGATTTTATTTCAGGTGTCTCCCAGGATTTGGGAGTCTAAGCCTCAAGAGACAATAGGAAATCTTATTCTGCTTTTTCAGTCCAGTCCTTCAGGCTTCCTCATTAGCCTAGCACCTAGTTTCATGGGGGAAAGTGACCCTACATTTGAAACTTCTCCAGATTCTAATTCACCCTTCCAGCCCATGCAGACATGAGAAGCTCTGCTGGTTTATCTCTTTATCTAGTAGAATTCTTCTGCCTGATCTTCACCCTGTGCTCAGACTCAGTAAATTCCGCTGAGGTGGAAAACATCCCCCGATCTCTTCTTACCTAGGAAGCCCTCACTGGAATTTAATTTTTGTAAACCTCTTTGCTTTCACAGCTCTCTTGTGTCTTTTAAGAATATTGTTCTTGTAATTTAACCATTTTTTCCTTGCTTTTATGAGGTGAGCAATGATCTATCACTACTTCCTAGATCCTAACCTTAAAGTGCAGACCCCCTATGTTGCATTTTAAGTGGCTTTGAGAATGGAAGTCATATGATGAGCTTGGGAAATTTGTAAATGTGGTAGGCAAAATAGTGTCCTCCCCAACCCCCAAACAATACCCATATCCTTGCAAACTGTGTATAAATTACCTTACATAGCAAAGGAGATTTTGCAGATGTGATTTAGTACCTTGAGATGGGAATTATCCTAGATTATTTGAGTGGGTCCAGTGTAATCACAAAGATCCCCAAACATGGAAGAGGAAGGCAGCAGAGGAGATCAGAGTGATGAGACATGAGAAGTAATCAACCCACCATTGATGGCTTTGAAAACAGAGGAAAAGGGACATGAACTGAGAAATGCAGGTGGCCTCTGGAAGCTGGAAAAGGCAAGGAACGAAATCTTCCGTAGATACTTTGGAAAGGAACATAGCCCTACTAACACCTTGATTTTATCCCAGTGAGACCTTGTTGGACTTCTGATCTATGGAACTATAAGATAATAGTATTGTTTTATGCCACTAAGTTTTTTGTAACTTGCTAAAGCAGCAATAGGATTCTATTACAGTACGGTAAGAGCCTAGGACCCCAGTGACGGTTTCCCTGGACTGCCTAACCCTGAACTTCTTTTACAAGAGTGAGAAATCATCTTTCAAATTTTTTGAGCCACTGGCATTTTAGGGCTTTCTATGATGAGCACCCAAAACTAATCCTAACTAAACAGTGGCCTCCTTTTTAACCCAACCCTCCTGTATTATTGATTCCATAGTCATCCTTTGAGACTTACCATCTCCATTAAAACGCTCTCAAAAATTTTTCCTCTCCATACACTATCTTGTATTATTTCAATTTTGTCTCTTCAACTTATAAAACACTTCACCTATTATTCAATTGTAACATGACCTCCAAACTACTGAATAATTTACTTTCTCCCATCCTTAGATCTCTCCTTTTTTTACTTCCCTCTCTGTAATGCTTAACTTCCACATACAAATTCCTTAATCATTTTCACAATATCCTGATTTTTTTGGCATTATTTTCTTTTGTTATTCCTGCTGGCAAAACCTCTGCCACTGCTGAGTCCAAACTTCTCTGTTTGATCTGGGACTCCAGAACACAGCTGGAGAAAAAGAACACAGCTTAACAGAGTGTGAGGTGTGTGTGTGTGTGTGTGTGTGTGTTCATTACTATGGTCCGGACCTGCATGTATATTTACCACCTTGGCATCTCCATGTTGGTGTCTCCAAATACTCATACTCAAAATATCCTAAATTGAGCTTAAAATCTTTATCCCACACACCTGCTCTGCTGCTACTGTTTCCTACTTCAGTAAATGGTACAACCAGCCATTTAGTTGTTTATCTAGAAACCTAGGAGTTACCTTGACCACCTCCCTTTTCCTCCATAACTAATCAATGTACCAAATGCTGTTGATTCTACTTTCTAATTATCTTTCATATGTATCCATGTATCTCCCTCCATGGTACAAATCCTTTAGCCAAGCTTCTTTCATCCTTTACCCATGTTTCTGCATAGTCTACTAATTCATATCTCTGTGTCTACTCTTGCCACCCAACTGCAACCGCTGCTTACCCAGAACCCTGGTTGTTTTCTTTGACTTTGTATTACTACTACTACTACTACTACTACTAAAAGATGCAGAAAATCAGATATAATAATAAAATAAAAACCATATTGATGTACCAAGATATATACCTGTGTGTTACTTTGAAATGGTTCAGAAAAAAAAAATTACAGGCATCATGACATTTTGTCTCTAAATACTTAAGCACACATGTCCAGAAAAGTAAGAATATGCTTCTACTTAACCACACCATTTCTATACCTAAGAAAATTAAAAATAATACCCTACTATAATTTAGTAACAAATATTTAGTAAAATTTCCCATATTGTCTCTAAAATTTCTCTTATTGCCATTCCTTATGAAGCCAGGAATAAATCAAGGATCATTCTTTGCATTTGATTGTTGAGTCTCTTAACATTTTTTATTTTTATTTTTATTTTTTTATTTTTTTAAAGATTTTATTTATTTATTTGTCAGAGAGAGAGAGCACAAGCAGGGGGTACAGCAGGCAGAGGGAGAAGTAGGCTCCCCGCTGAGCAAGGAGCCTGATGCGGGACTTGATCCCGGGACCCTGAGATCATGACCTGAGCCGAAGGCAGCCGCTTAACTGACTGAGCCACGCAGGTGTCCCTCTTAACATTTTTAAAAAAAATCCTCTCTCATCCCCACCCCCACATACACCTTTTTGATGACATTGAATTTCTTTCTTTCTTTCTTTCTTTCTTTCTTTCTTTCTTTCTTTCTTTTTCTTTCTTTCTTGTATTAATGCAATTTTTATTTTTTCTTTCTTTTTTATTATTATGTTCAATTAGCTAACATATACTACATCATTAGTTTTTGATGTAGTGCTCAGCGATTCATTAGTTGCGTATAACACCCAGTGCTCATTACATCATGTGTCCTCCTTAATACCCATCACCCGGTTATCCTATCTCCCCACCCCCTTCCCTTCTATAACCTTCAGTTTGTTTCCTGGAGTCCAGAGTTTCTCATGGTTGGTCTCCCTCTCTGATTTCTTCCCATTCAGTTTTCCCTCCCTTCCCCTATGGTCCTCTGTACTATTCCTCATATTCCGCATATGAGTGAATGAAACTGGACCATTCTCTTACACCATACACAAAGATAAACTCAAAATGGATGAAAGACCTAAATGTGAGAGGAATCCATCAAAACCCTAGAGGAGAACATAGGCAGTAACCTCTTCGACATGGCCACAGCAACTTCTTTGAAGATGCATCTCTAAAGGCAAGGGAGGGGCGCCTGGGTGGCTCAGTCGGTAAGCGTCTGCCTTCGGCTCAGGTCATGATCCCGGAGTCCTGGGATCGAGCCCCACATCGGGCTCCCTGCTCTGCGTGAAGCCTGCTTCTCCCTCTCCCATTCCCCCTGCTTGTGTTCCCTCTCTCGCTGTGTCTCTCTCTGTCAAATAAATAAATAAAATCTTAAAAAAAAAAAAAAAAAAAAGGCAAGGGAAACAAAAGCAAAAATGAACTTTTGGGATTTCATCAAGGTAAAAAGCTTCTGCACAGCAAAGGAAACAGTCAACAAAACTAAGAGATAACCTACAGAATGGGAGAAGATATTTGCAAATGACATTACAGATAAAGGGCTGGTATCCAAGATCTATAAAGAAATTCTCAAACTCGACACCCCAAAAAACAAATAATCCAGTCAAGAAAAGGTGACATTGAATTTCTAGGGAAAATAGGCCAGTTGTGTAGTGTAATGTTCCATGCTCTATACTTGCCTGTTTCCTCATGTTGATTAGGGGATTTTTTTTTTTTAATGCAAATTTGCTCAGCAGCACTCCTGCTTCAGTGGTTCCCAGTCGCTCCTAAGACCAAGTCCACAAAACTTGGTGAAATCTGCAGAACCCACAGGGACCTGACCAGGCTTCCCCCCGACTCCCTACCTCCTCTTGCTCCACTCTCTTCCTGCTTATTCTTTTCCAAGCCCTCTGGCCTCCTCTCTTTTTTGCAAATACTGTTATCTCCTTCCACTCTGAGGACACAGGGCATCATTTCTGTCTGGGAAGCTCTTTTACCCCCACTTTGCCTGCTTGGATCGTATTCATACTTCAGGATACTTCTTTAGGCAAGTCCTTTTTGACCCACAAAACTGGGATATACCTCCCTTTGTATATGTCCTCAGAGGTCTCAAAAGTTTCCCTCCATGGCACTTAGCATAGTTTCATTTAATTAGTTATTACTAATGATTTCACATCTACCTCCCTCAATGGACTGTAAATTCTATGAGGATAAGGGCCATTCCTATCTTGTTACCTTTGGATCCCCAACACTCATTACAGAGCTGAGCTCATAATAGCTGATCAAAAATTTGAGCACTTTTCTTACTCTCTCTATGCCTAAATTACTTTGTCTATCAAATGTGAATAATAATAATGCCTTCCCTACAGGCTTTTAAGCAATAAACAAGATAAACCCAATAAAGCTCTTAACATAAAAACTGGAAAATAAGAGGCCAGGAAATAGAAATTCATGGTAATGAATTTAATACTTCTGAAAAGATGCCATTTTTCAGAATTATGAAAGGTTGACTATGTAGAGATCATGTGCCATTTGTACATGAACAATTTGTAATTTAGTAGAACGTTAATTCTTAAACAAAGTGGTTCAACTAAAATGTGTATTTCAATTTCTCTTGTTTGATGGGCTCAGCTGTCACACAATCCTTCTTTAGTCAGTATTTCAGAAGAAATACCTATAATCTGTGTTAGGAGAATAAGAGAAAAGAAAGTAAGAGATGGTTTGCCATTGCATAGTTTAATTAATTTGTGTATTTATTTGATTGCCAGGAATATTACATTCATGGCAATTCATCAATATTTATATTCACTGATTATTTTGACACGCAATTGACTTTTCTCTTGGAGAAAAATAACACCTTTCAAACTTAATTTTGCACTGTGCCAAAATCTCTTTTCTTTTTTTTAAAGATTTTATTTATTTATTTGAGAGAGAATGAGAGACAGAGAGCATGAGAGGGAGGAGGGTCAGAGGGAGAAGCAGACTCCTGCCGAGCAGGGAGCCCGATGCAGGACTCGATCCCGGGAGTCCAGGATCATGACCTGAGCTGAAGGCAGTTGCTTAACCAACTGAGCCACCCAGGCGCCCCAAAATCTCTTTTCAACTTGAGTGCACAGGGACAAATTAGCGACTTTTGAAGATAGATGTACTCCATTGCACACAGTTGTTGCCCTCGATTTCCCTCTCCTCAGATAGGAGAATTTGCAGGTAGCCTGATGCCATTGCTTGGCACTGGGGTGCAGAATCCCAAACATATGAAAGAGTTAAAAACCAGCTCCCAGTAATGATTTCATTACCTCAACTCCATTTGTAATGTAAATCCTTCAGAGGTGCTTTCTATTCTTAGAAGAAAAGTCACACGCTGGGGGGAGCGTCACCTTCGCAATCAGCACCCCTTTTAGCTCCTAATGTAGAACATATGGTGGTTGAAGAGGTTACAGAGTTACAGAAATGTCATTACAGAATTTCTCTATGTTCACATGTATCATCTGTCACGTAATTGTTTGTTTTACAGCCCATACCTATAATGGGCTAAGTGGGGACTATTTATATCAGTTAACAATGAGTGCCTTTAATTAGTATTTCATGCAACTGGAACATGTTAAGAAAGCTGACACAAATCTGGCTGGGTTGGGAGATTCCATGTGAATTTCATTATGGAATTGCTAAGATACTGCAGTTGCACAGGTACCGAGGTTTCTGCCGCCATAAGCGCTCTGGAAGCTCACCATGTGTGAAAATGACAAACCATCACATTGGGTCTCTGCTGACGGGCATGTGGAACTTGTCCACTCTGTACCCAAACCCCAAATTCCTCATGCTAGCCCACACAGGGGCCTGTGCAGGCATGCGGAGAACATGTTACAGAGCCCGTGCAAACCTTGGGAAAGAATGCCGGAAAAAGAAAGAATGAGCAAAGCCTCCGTGTTACAGGTGCTTAGTGCTAAGTGAGAGGTTGGCAGTTGGATAAAGTATTTTTGTTAACCATTTGCAAATGGCTTCATTTTTCCCATTCTCATTTTTAGACCCTTTTATTGAGTCAAAGACACCTCATCGACATCCTAGATGCACTAAAGCAAAACTGGTTTTGGTAGACAATGAAGACATATTTACATGTCTAGACCTATAAGAAAGCGTCTCCAATTAAGATATTGAAGAAGATAGCCATGTCAGCAAGCCATCCTTCAATTCCTTTGAAAAGGAATCCCCACCTTATAACTACAATAGAGGCTGGCGGGCCATTCTAAACAAACTCTGAGCAACTCCACGTGCTGTGCCCTCTCTCCCTTTTAGGATTTTGTGAGGTATGCACAGTATATCCAATCTGTCATCTTGGTTTACAGAATCAGACAACATTTTCACATGTTGATCTCAACTTCAGAAAGAATGCTAATTGTTTTGTCAAACGAAAATGAATTTTTAAACAGTGAAGTTTTATATATATATATATATATGTATATATATATATATATATATATATATATATATATATATATATATATAGTGATTTATGACTCAGTGGAAAAACGATTCTGTTTTTTTGACAATGTGGTCAGTGTTACAGAAGTTAGTAATAGACTTTCCAATGTTTCCTGTGAAATCTTTAAAGTACTGTTTAGTCATAACTGATGGAAGTTTTCTGGGGGGCATATCTTGCCATCTGAGGCTGCTCATGCAGGCCAGAGTGTCTTTGCTTGGTAAATATACCCAGACTACCGAACATCTCCATCAGAGAAAATCCTGGAATCTGAACCACTGGAAAATTACAAGCAGGTTTCTGCTTCCGGTGAACCAAAATGCACAGATTAGGACAGTGGTTGCTAGTGAAGGCACATCGCCCTGCCTGACAACAAACTCTGGGAGGGGGGGAGCGGGAAAAGTGGGGCATATTCATCACCGTTCTCCTCAGTGTTGTTTCCTGGGACAGTGAGGGGCAAACACCTAGTGCATGAGTCCTTACCACATCTTTGGCCATGACTGTGTCCTCGAAAGTGTTTTGCTATGGCTTTTATTCATTCTCAGAGAAAGCCATGGGCTTCTCTATCTGTGTCGACACCTGGATCTCTATGTGAAACTGTATCTCCTCTCATACCTACCACATCAAAATCACTACGTCCACAGGAGTGATACCTGACCCCTGACTTTAGACTACGCCTTCACTTTGAGTCTCTTTAGGTCTCTGGATCTTAATTATCTCACACAAGCAACAAACGGTTGATTGCAAATTTTTAATACCATCAGCAACTTTCAGTCCCCCCATAAGTCTTATCCTAATTATGTTTACTGTTGTACTTAAATGATGGTTATCATCTTTCAGTGTCTGCATTTATATATAATGTGACTCTTCCATTTCTCTTTCTATGTAAGTGGTATCCATAGTAATTTTTACACTTTCCATCTCACTTGAAATTAGATATGAAGATAACTTTCCTTGACTTTTGTATTTTTTTCTAATATCTTTAGCATTTAACACAAATGCTTTGTTTTCTTTATGCAGTCATATGAAAAGGTTAAGTCGATGTTGGGAAGTTTTATTAAGGGAATGTATCGTATCTTGCTGCCTTTAAGTCAAGATAGAGAATATAGAACAAAACAAAATAAAAATTAAATATTTCACATACAGAATGTATCCAGGCCTATATTGAGCTTTGGGGGCTCTGAGGTCATGTTAAGTCCCCTACATCCCATAAGAGCGCCTCCAGGGTTCATGTATTCTCATTGAAAACAAAGTCTGGAGTTGCAGCCTGCATAGGATGTTATCTGAGTTTTATTGGGTTTCTGGGGACATCAAGATAAATGCCACTGTGAAACTTGCCAACTGGATGCATACAAAACAATGCAGGGAGGGAAAGGGAGCAGGTAATATCATCTCTGAGCTGGGAGTTCCTGGTCCAGGGGAGGAGTGTCCCTTGCTGGGCAAGTGGACACCAGGTTAGCATTGGAGAGGGCTGCAGAAATGGGGGTCCACCCAGGAAACAGGCCCAAGCCGCTAACCTGAATGCTTTTTGAGAAATGAAAAGGAGGATGAGATATACAGGGAGGGCTATGGCTCAGGACGGTGATGGAGGCAGCCCAAGAATTAGCTCTGCTGCTACAGCGATATGATCTACCAACTAACTGGGTCCCTTTGCATCCAGCAGGCATCTTTGCTATTTGCTGACCCAGCTGGATGGGAAAAATTGTCAGGATGTTTTGTTGGGAAACCCTAGGCAGACTAGAGAATAATGGTGTCATGGAAAGGCTCTCAGTAAGTATTTGTTTCACTGAGTTTTACTCCATTACTCAGATCTCACCAAATAAAATATTCTAGGCGAATGCTGATCAAGATAAAAATATATACCTACAAAGAATCTAAAATAACTATGATGGCACACAGAATAGCAGAGCTGGATCATCCATATTAATAAAATTCAAAGACTTTTAATTCTGAAATCACTGAGAGCTGGATATTGGGCAAGTTTGTTTTCCATGTAAAGCAAGAAGGGATTAGGTTATGGCTCCTCTCTTCTTACTTTCTTATTGAATAAAATAAATTGAACCAGGAAGAGTTTAAGTACCATCAAGACAGAACCATACTAACTTGTTTCTTTTGCGTGTGTTTGTAAATGTGCCTACACATCAACTAGATGCAACGGGAAGGAAGAGAGTATAGTAGATACCAATAAAATACTTTGCCAAAAATAGTCACTAGAGATACAGTAGCTTAAAAATGAAATATGCCTAAAGTAGCAGAAAACTATGGCAACCAATGTATTATATGAGGTTGCATGATTAAATCTAAATGTGTGGATTCAATTATAATTGCAGATGTAGGAGCGGGTACATTGGCAGACAGACTTAGCAAGTTCAGCTTGCAAAATAAAGTAACAAAAGCTGGGACCACACCATGAAAAGAGTTTCTTTCTGATAGCCTGCTGCCCCAGGAGAATAGTTATTGGGAGGTAGGCAGGGACTAGAACAAACCAGAATATGATTAGATATGATGATTAGATGATTCTTTGTATAGTTACAGGAGTGTATAACAAATATTTGAAATACCAAGTATAACAATGTCAATAAGGAATGCCCTCCAGGTTAGTTATTCATGTGCTGACTTAAGAGAGCAGAGCTCACCACTGTCTTTGCCACTCTGTTGGAATAATTTATGACACTCCTGGGAGTGGAGACATAGAAGGATATGTGTGTGTGCCTACATTGATAAATGGCTTCTTTGATGGTATGCCCTGTTTGGGCTGGGAAAGCCAGGGGCCAATTTGGGTTACGGAAAGATTAGTTTACTTATTTAAAATCCAAGAATGTCCAAATAAGTTAAGAAGTATACTCATGCAACACCACTGAAAAGTCATTTAGTTTTTTTGAATTGAAGTGTAGCAGACCCCAGCTAACAGATATTGAGTGCTTACTGTGGGCCAGACAGAGTTAAATGTTTTACATTTTCAGCTCATTTATTTCTTACAGCAACCTTAAGGAGTAGACATTATTGTTATCTCCTCAATTTTATAGATGAAGAAAATGAGACCTAAAAAAGTTACTTCCATAAGGTCACCCAGCTAGTCAGGCGAAGCATCAGGGCTAAATCCAGGCCAATCAGACTCCGGAGTATAGGTTCTTTCCTACACTCTGTTGCTTCCCAGAAGGCATCCATTCCCAGAATTTCCATCAACCATGAAATTATAGAAAAAAATGTAAATGAGAAATGTGGTAGACATGGCCCCCAAAGACATCCACATTCTAATTCCTAGATATTGAGTGAATATGTTTCCTTACCTGACAAAAGGGCATTGCAGATGTGATTAAATCAAGCATCTTGATCTGGGGGAATTATGCTGGATTCCCTGGGTGGGCCCAATGTAATCACAGGGTCCTTATCACAGGAAGGCGAAAGCTTCAAAGTCAGGAAATGAAGATGTGAAGTCTGAACCAAAGGTTGGAGTGATGGCTCTGAAGAAAGAAGAAGGGGCCGTGAGCTGAGGAATAGAGCTGGCCATGAGAATCTGAAAAAGGGAAGGAAAGGTTTCTCTCCTAGGATCTGCAGAAGGAATGCAGCCCTACTGGCACCTTGAGCTTGGCTTAATGAGCCCCATGCTGAACTTCTAACCTGTATATAGAATAAATGTGTAGGGCTTTAAATCTCTAAACCTGTGGTGGTTAACACCCACAATAGGAAGCTAATCCAGGAAACCTCATCGAAATTCAAATGTAAAGGAGTTCCATAGAAAAAAGTCTAGGCCAAATTTATGCAAATGGCATTCTAATGGTGATGCACTGAGAAAAATATTCTTGGACTTCCCATCCTCTGAGAAGCAGGTCAGATTGCATAGAATCAGAAAAGATCATGACTTACCTTCACCACACGTGCCTTCCTCTGGATGGTATGGATTCATCTGATCAGAGCAAATAAACCAGCACTAAGCCAGCAAATGCCAGGCCTGTGCCCTAACCTGGAGCTCTCCCTCAGTCAACAACGCTTTCTTTTTTTTTTTTTAAAGATTTTATTTTTTTATTTATTTGACAGAGAGAGAGAGAGACAGCTAGAGAGGGAACACAAGCAGGGGGAGTGGGAGAGGGAGAAGCAGGCTTCTGGCTGAGCAGGGAGCCCCATGCGGGGCTCGATCCCAGGACCCTGGGATCACGACCTGAGCCGAAGGCAGACGCTTAACGACTGAGCCACCCAGGCGCCCCTACAACTCTTTCTTTACGTGGACTCGGTGATGATGATTAAGCAGCCCATGACATAATGAGGGTGGAGTAGGGTAGATCTCAGCATATTGTGTTCTGAGGTGCTTTGTTATCTATGGAAACTAATAGATTTCACATGTGCAAATAATAACCAGCTAGAAGATAAAAAGAAAGAGAAAACCTGTTTATGATAGCCATAGAAAATGGGATATTTTAGGAATAAATTTAGGAAGAAGTGTTCAAATGCTATATGAAAAAAACAATAGTCATTCTTTTTTTTTAAGATTTTATTTAATTTAGAGATAGAGAGCTCACGAGCAGGGGCAGGACAGAGGGAGAGGAGGAGAGAGAAACTCAAGCAGACTCCACACTGAGTGCGTGGAGCCCTATGCAGGGCTCGATCTCACCACCCTGAGATCACGACCTGAGCTGAAACCAAGAGTCAGATGCTCAATGGGCCGTGCTACCCAGGGACCCCGAAACTAGGATCATTCTTGAAAGATCCAAAAGTAGACTTGAATAAATGGAAAGATACTGCTCATTTTTGCTCAGGACATCTCAACACCATCAAGATGTGAGTTCTTTATAAATGAATTTATAAAATTGATTAATTCCCAATAAGCCTTGATTAAAGCCTGGTAAGAACTGGACAAGGTGATACCAAAGTTTGTATGGAAAAAAACAAACCTGCAGGAGTAACTAGGAAAGCCCTGAAAAGGAATAGTCGTGAGAAGGGAAGTAGCCTTCCAGATACCTAAACATATCACAATACCTTGATACTCAAAACGGCAGTAATGGTGTGCAAATAGACAGAAAAACCAATCGCAAGAATAGAAAGTCCAGAAATGGGTGAAACTATGTATGATAATGGTGGTTCCTGGGATCACTGGGGCAAAAATAACCTTTTTATATCATTATGTTGGGGGAACCTGGAGAGTCATTTGTAAAAAGATAAAGCTAGATCCATTTCTCACAATACACAATGAATCAAAAATGTGAATGTAAAGAAAAAAATGAAACTCTACAAGTAGAGCCAAAAACATAGCAGAATTCCTCTATAACTTGGGTGTGGGGTTTCTACGAGTTGCTTTAGTTTATCCTGTTACTTTTGATATTCCTGTTATCTGTTTTAGAAGCTGCTCTTGTATGCAATATGTTTGGATTTAGTTTTTGTGACACAACCTATGAAACTTTTACTAGATTGTTTTGTTCTATTTACATGCGTTAGTATAATTAATATTATATACATATTTTGTCTTAATTCTGTCATCCTATGATTTTAGTTTTTAATGCTTCCTGGAATCTGTTAGCTAAACTGGCTACAGCATAGATTCAATTTTTCTATGTCTGCTTTTCTTTGCAAATACTGTGACTTTCAATCAGTAGGCTCAATAGTTCCTTTATCCCTTGAATGTTTTCTTTATTAGGACTTCAGTATATACTTTTTTTATGTACAGGGTTCTCCACTTGAGAGACTTCAGTCATCTTCAGGTTAGATGGTATCACCCCCTTTCCCACTGCTTTTAAATTGTAACCTTTTCTCCCTTCACATTCAGTAGGATTATTTTAGACTTTTCCTTCGTGCCAGTAATTCACTTTGAAGTAGTCAGCTCTGTGACAAACTGTTTCTAATTAATTATATTTTCTATATCACAGAAATCAATAAATCATGCTATGTATCATAGGAAATACATATCACAGATATGTATCTCTATATTTTTATCTTGTCTATATATCTGTGATATAGAAAATATAATTAATTAGTCTTAAGTGGTGTCTTGGTCCTTGGTTTCTTTCCTTAACTCTACAAACTCCTTTTTCTTCTTATTCTGTTGTTTGAACATCTCATCTCTGAGGTCATCTTGATTAGATGCTGTTTTTCTTTTGCGTGTGGTGCCCCTTTATCTCTCATATTATCCTCAACCTCATCACCTTCTCTTTCTACAGTGTGTTTGCGAGCTCTTCCTGGCCTTTTGCATGCTGAAGGGGAGCAACTCTGTCTAGCCTTCTCTTTGTATTGATACAACGTGGGTAAATTCTCTTCAAGTCCTTTCTGATCTTGGCTGTGAACTGTCTTTCCCTTGAAAGGTGCATTTCACATGGGGTTTTCTGTTACCTAAAGACCAGAGGAGGGAGAAGAGGGGTCAGCAATTTGAGGAAAACCCTCACCAGGACCATGTGCTGCCTTGGTTTGCAGTTGGATTCTATTCTCCCATCTTGGGTTTCATGAAACTATCTTCCCCACCCAATCCCACAGAAAATTTTGTACAGGAACAGCCTCGTGTTGTTGTTGTTGTTTTTCAAAGATTTTATTTATTTATTCATAAGAGACAGAGAGAGAGAGGCAGAGGGAGAAGCAGGCTCCCCGCTGAGCAGGGAGCCCGATGAGGGACTCAATCCCAGGACCCTGGGATCATGACCTGAGCCGAAGGCAGATGCTTAACCGTCTGAGCCACCCAAGTGCCTAGCCTTGTGTTGTTCTATCCATTAAGCTTTTCAGCATTCCCTGTAAAGGGAGGAAGCAGGAAATTATTATTTGTATCCAAAGGACGAATAGAAAACTGGAAGATCAGAAACAAGGGTTTGTTAACGGATGTCATTAAACTGTCACATTATGCCAAACGTTTTCATTGTTAAATTTGATATTAGTAAAAAAAAAAATTCATTATACTTGAACTGCAGGCTCGACTTTTTACTTTGTAAGATTTCCCGAGCTTGCATGGTCATTACGAATTAGTCATTACAATTTTTAAGTGGAAGAAAGTACTTGAAACAAAAACAGTTTTAAATGCGAAAGGAATTTCCCAAAAGAATGTATGGGCAACACTTCTGTTTAATGGGGGATGCGGGTGAATTTTAATACATTTGTTATCCTGGAGTGGAGATTCCAAAAATAAGACTGCCTAGAGCTGCGGGCATCCTAAGTGTCCCGCCCAGTGTTCTTGGGCTACTGGTGCTTTCTCTGCTCGCAGGGCCCTGCGTCCTCTGCTTCAGCCAGGAAGTTGCCTGGCGGCGTTCCCTCCCCCGGTTTCGCCTTTCTGATGCCGGCAGCCATTTCTACATCGTCCCAAGCGAGCCAGGGAAAAGCGATGGTAAAAGCGTCGTACTTCGGGTGGCCCAGAATCTTTTGAACGCCTGTCCTGTGGTTCTCCCACGTAATGGGTCCTGTCTCCCTGAGGTAGGAACTAGAAATCAATTGTTGAATCTTTATGTAGCCAAGGCACAGGACTAGGACTCCAGTTACTGCCAATTATGCTCGCCACCCTGGGCAGCAAGAGTTGAAGTTGGACCTCCTAGTGAAATCTGTGTCTTTGCCACACTTTTCACATGCTGCGGAAGACGAAGGCCAACGTGGACACTCTTCCTGGTCTGGGAGAATCAGGGAGCATGGTGGACACACAGACTTTCAGATGCAGAGGTGGCAGGGGTCCTGGCGACAGTGTCTGTGGTGCAGCCCCCCCCCCGCCCGGCGTGGGGGTGCCCCACAGCACCTGGACATGGAGATGATGAGATCCCCGCGCAAGCAGTTCGCCGATGTGCGTGGCTATCGCTCCAGGATGCATGGCAGCCAGCCCGAGTCTCTGGCTCTCCTGCAGTGGCTGTGGGTTTCCTCGTGCAAACAAAATGTCCCCCTTAAACTAGCCAGAGTGACTGGCTGCGCTTGGATTTTGGAGCCAGTGTGAAGAATCCATAATGTGGGGAGGGGCAGCCCCGCCAGGTTCTCAGCGCGCCACTTTCCCTACCTGCTCTAGCATATTTATTTTCCCGTTGTATTTTCTCCAGTTGCCATAACTCCTCACTGCTCTACACAAATGGCTTGGGCTAGGGCTGTCAGATTTCAAAACTGAAGATGCTCGCTTGCACCGCGGACTGTGTGATTTGGTTATGTGAAATGTCAGGGAGGTGAGTGTATGGGCACAAAACAGATTAATGGTACAGAGTGTAGATTAGCGTTTGCTTAGGGCTGGGGACCAGCTGTGAAGGCACCGCTAATGGGTACTAGCTTCTTTTTAGAGTGATGAAAATGTTCTAAACAAATCATGGTGATGGTTGTACAGCTCTGTGAATATATTAGAAACCATTTAATTGTAGACTTTAATTGGTTAAATTTATGGTATATGAATTATTACTCAATAAAGATGTCAAAAATTAAGACACCCAGTTAAATTTGAATTTCAGACAAACAAGTTTTATTTCTTTGTCTGAAATTCAAATTTAACTGGGTGTCCCGGATTTTCTCTGGCAAATCCACTCTAGATATTTATGGTGTCCTTGCTTTCCTGTCCCACTTCACTTCAAGTAAGGATCACCAGAATGCAAACCCCAGAAAGTGTTTTATATTTTTTATTTTTTTAAGATTTTATTTATTTATTTGAGAGAGAGCACGAGCCAGGGGGAGGGGCAGAGGGAGAAGCAGACTCCCCACTGAGCAGGGAGCCCAACTGCTCCATCCCAGGACCCTGAGATCATGACCTGAGTTGAAGGCAGACACTTAGCCTACTGAATCACCCAGGCACCCCTTGTATTTTTCATTTTTATTTTTAAAATTCAGGCTCTTAGCTGTACAAAACAAAATTATGTGGGCTCTTGGAAACTTGTGTCTTATTATTTCAGTGGCCACCAATCTCACCTTTCCACGATTGTTGTTTTCATTCCCTGAAAGGATCTGGTTTAACCATACTCAAGTTTCTTTGCATGGGTTCTCTCCACCTTCCGTAGGGTATGGAGGGCTGAAAAAATCCCCAAGTTCTTTACCTAACATATCTCATATATATTACTAATATAGCTGATTGGAGGAGGTTTATTTCAGTGGTCTGATTGGTCTCCCTAGCACTTCCTCTAAATTACACAATCTTGTGTAGTTTGCTGGCATAGTTCACAATCATGGGCCTTCTTTGCAAAGGGCCGCCCTCTGCCACATGGTGAAAGATCATCTGATTGCTTGCATCCTGCAGAAACTGACACCCAAAATAGAGAGGTAATAACAAGATTGTTTCTTCCAAACTCATTAATCAGATAATTCACCTCACATCTGTGGGAAGGGATGAGTAAGGAATTTGCATCGGCCCCAAATATTACTGTAGTGAAAGCTCTTTCTTGGGAAAATATAAAACTAGAGAAATAGAGATTTTTTTGGAACTATGAGGAGTGGGGATAAAATAAATCTAGAGAAAGGTGTACACTAGGAGTCTGTTTTTGTACATATGCATAAACACAAATCTTGGAAACTAGAGGAATTCTGCTAGATTGCCTTTAGGGAAGAATGGAGAGGGAGTGGGAATATCAGTTTTGAATTAAAAAAAAAAGACAGGAATAGGAGAAACTTGTCATGATTTTTAATTTGAGGGGGTGTAAATATGGGTTTCTTTTTAATATTTTATGCAATAGATTCATGTACAATGAAGCAGCCTTTCCCAGCAGTGCCAAACATCCATTTTCTTGCTTCTCTTCTTGTTCCAGTTTTTGGTCTCAGAGGTACTCACAGGTTAGTGTGGTTTTTACCATGGGCCTCAGTCGGTCCACGTCTTAGGAGTACTGGGTGAGAAAACGACGGGGCTGTCAGGAGGTTTAGAAATTGATAGGCAACTTTTATGCTGTCCATGTAGGCTGCATCCTCTTTGGTGATTACTGATAGATTGAAGCTTTTTATAAGTTCCCAGTTCATGGATCCCACCTCACCCAGCTTTGGGGCAGCCTCATTCCAAGTAACCACTCTTGTACCCTTCATCTGGGTTTCAGAAACAAAAAGGACCTCAAAGGAGAGTTTCTCTCTTCCTTATGGTGGTAGATGGGTTAACTTAGCTCTGACAAATGCCTTCTCCATAGCGAAAACGAAGCACCATCTGTCCGATTTCATGAGATGGGTCTTCTAGGGAAAGATCTACCAAGCAGATTGGTCTGGGAAGCCCGGAAAGACTCCCTATGAGTACTGTTAAGGCAATGTCCAAATGAAAGCCTTTTGCCTCCACCCTTGCTTTTTTCGTCCTAATTCAGAACAGTTGCAATTTATGTTCAGTTGGGAAAACAGAAGAGAATTCACTAAACCAGAGAACATGGGGGAGGGCATACCCATGTTCTTCTGCTATGAGTATACAGCAGACCTCTGAGATGGAGGACAAATCATAGCTCAGGGTCTCCATGTCCTCACCTATAAAACAAGGGGTTTGGTGAAATGGCCTTGAAGAGTCCTTCGAACCGTAACCTCTGCAAATTCTACGAAGCTGCATCTTTAGAGGCTTGGCCTCTGATGCCTTAGCACTTGGCAGCTGCTTGGAGGGGCCTCGGCATACTCTTGAGACAATGTTGGGTGACATGCTGTCCCTATCTAGACCCCGTCATTGCTCCGACCAGCTTTGATGGTGTGCCCCAACTTAGAAGCTGTCCCACTCCTGAGCTCTGCTCAGCATTTCTTTTTATGAAGACTATTTGAGTGTTTCTGTTATACATCCTGGTTGCCATGCAAACTTGGCTCGCAGAAGCCTGAAACAAACCCCAAACACCTCCTTACATACTTGCTTTATGACATTTTATTTGAATGCCAATATAACAAGTTTATAGTAAATGGAGGATATGGCAGGAGACTAAAATAACACCATAGTCTTTGAACACTCTAATCTGAGCTTAATAATTTTAAGATTTTTAGACATTTGTAACTCAACCTATGGGCAAAATCTAGTAGTAATGGTACTTGGGTAAAGATGTTATGCATGGAGCTCAAAAAGATTGTACTGGATCAAATAACACAGTGGTTCCAAAGGAAACTAAATCTTTTTAAAACCCTCAAACATCAGTTTAAACTGTTAACTTTAATTTTATTTTAAATTCATGTTAAAGTAATTGCATCAAGCTGGGATTAGGTACCCTCTTTGACTCTCCTCTACAGAGTTAACCATTTCACGTATTCGAAACATAAATATAGTTATTTAAAAGGGGAGGAGGTTAAAAATAGGCTGGAGGTTTCTGCCTACTGTGGTTTTGCAGAAGCAATCCCCCTAGGTGCTTCTCCAGCCTGACCATCAGTCACCCATTTCTCCATTTGTTGGAAGACAGAGCATCCATCTGAGCAAATCGCTGAGTGGGGAGACCACAAAACAGTTCTCAAGTCCATGGACAAAGTGACATTTTAGCCAGCACCTTGCTTGTTAAGAATGGGAGTGTTCAAAGTTGGTTTGATGATGTTCTCAAGGCAATAATTCTTCAGGGGTGTGGCCTTGCAGCGTAGAGAGAGCACTGGGCAGGGAGTCACCCTGACCAGGCTTCCGGGGCCAGCTCAGCCAGTCTCTAACATCCTAACTTTAGAAAGTTTATCTCTCTTAGTTTTAATATTCCAAACCATAAAATTAGGGGGTGAATAAAATCTCAAGAGTCCTGTCAAAGCCTGACGTTCTGGGCTTTTTCATTTAGCAAAACTCTCTGGAGGTGAGCCGCAAGAAGGCAGCCATCCACATGGAGCACTGTGGAGTGACTATTTCCCTTACTCCTTTTTATTTTCCTGTGACCCCAGACTTGGCCACATCAGGAAGTGGCCGGGAAGTGCCCGAGTGCTCTGATGTGGGCAATCTCTGGCTGCTTTGGGGCCAGTATCTATGTCATTAGGTGGGAAAAACAGGGAAACGGAACAAAACAGTCTTCCAGCACCGTCGGGAAGGTCTGGGAGCCCCAGCAGAGGAGCTGCTGCTGAGTACATTAGAGCCCAGGAGAGCAAACCAGCAAGAGGAGTGTATGCAGGAGGCTGCAGGACGGACTCACGGGGTCAGCTGTGAGTGGACACAGCGCGGCCATCTGAGAGCGAGGCCAGGAATGCAGGAGAGCAGTCCCGCTGATTGTGAGAAACAGCCCAAGTCAGAATAGAGGGGCACTTCCTGACCTTGGCCATCTGGGACCAGAATCCCGTTCTTTCCCATGCATCCACTTCTGTTGGCCCCATGGCACAGTGTAAATGTGAGTGAGCTCCCAGAAGGGGGTCAGAACATGATGTTTACACCTCAGCATTCCAAGTTCTGAGTAAGTGTCTACCTATGCTGGATAAAGATCATTCCTTGGTAACCAAGTGCCTATTATTCCATTCAGAAGAATTTCCACATAACTTCCTTTAGTGCTTTTAAAATGTAAGTGCCCACGTGTGATCTTGGAGGCACTTAGCGACCCTGAGACTCATGCTTCACATAGAATCCAAAATATTTTCTTTTCTTTTTTGAACACAAACATAAAGATTTGAATTGGTAACTTTTTTTTTTCAGTCTGTGGCCCTCAACTTAATTTTCCCAAATAACTTTTTGTTCTCCTAAATATAGAGGAGAGTCACCTACAGTGTGGCTTCAGTATTTTATTTTTTTGATTTTTTTGAATTTATAAAATCTAGAAGAAACGGAATAGAAGTCTTATCTCAATTTCCTTGTTATAAATGGGGATTTAAAAATTTAATTGCATCAAAAATAAGATAAAAAATTTTAAAAATATATGCTATTTTACCAAATGGCATATATTTCATGTATCTATATAACTAAAGCTTTTTTTGGCAGAAAAACAAAATTATTAACATAGGGTTTGTTTAGATTTTTTATAATCATGTGTAATCATTATTTAAGATTTAAGTTAAGCTTTTATTCCTTTTTTAAAATAGTTAATACTTACCCCACAAATTATGTACTTGAATTTCTTATGAGCTTGTTTGAATTTCCGCTCATAGTGTAGGGGTCCAGACTTAGACAACACTATTCTGTATTCCCTATGATGAGACATGAGACAGCACTTCAATAAAGAAAGATTACTTTTGCAATGGACTTGTGGATTTGTTTAATTTTATTCCTTATTGTAGAAATTAGCTGTTTTAGGGTCTTTACAGATTTTATACATTGTCTATAGAATAGAGTTCTAGATGATTCTAGAAGAAGGAGACCATTCCTCCTTAAAGAGCACAATGAGTGTTTCAGGTAACAATGCTGGCTGACACCTTGGTACTTTGTGAATTATTCGGCCTTTAGTAAGCTCAGCTTTGGGTGACTGGTGTGTGTCTGGGGGAAAGGGGAAAGGTCTCTGCCCTCAGAGAATTTTAAATCCAATTAGGAAAATAAGCAATTAAGAAACAGTTAAAATTATGTTTGGGATACATGAAGTATATCCTGCTCTTGTAAAACGGTGAGGTAGGATAACCTCTATTTCTCCAGGCTCTAAAAGGCCAGTTTTGCATCGTCCCTCATTTTCTTCCAACTACTAACATTTTCCAGGAGACAAGACAAAGGAGGTAGGGGGCTGTGATGGTTAATTTCATATGTCAACTTGACTGTCCACAGGGTACCTAGATATTTGATCAAACATTATTGTGGGTGTAACTGTGTGTTTCTGGATGAGATTAACACATGAATCCTTAGGCTAGGTAAAGTAGCTTGCCCTGCCCAAAGTGGGGGCCCTCATCCAGTCAGTTGAAGACCTGGACAGAAGAGAAAGGTTGAGTAAAAGGGACTGCCTCCTGCCTGACTGTATGAGCTGGGACAGTGGGCTTTTCCTGCCTTTGGACTTGAGATGAAACATTGGCTCTTCTTGGGTCTGCTGTTGGTCAGCTTTCAGATCGGAACGCATGCCATCTGTGTGTACCCCTGTTTCTCAGGCCTTTGGACTCAGACTGAAACTAAACATCAGCCCCTGGGTCTCCAGCTTGCCAGCTGCAGATCTGGGGACTTCTCAGCCTTCATAATCACTTGAGCCAATTCCTTATCATGAAACTACATATGCATAAACCTACATATGCATAATGCATACATGTATGCATGTGTATGGGTGTCTATCTTCTATTGGTTCTTTTCCTCTGCAGAACCCTGACTAACACAGCAGTCTTGCCCTTTAGTTTATCAATGTCCAAAGTACATTTTAGGCATTTTCCAAAAGGGAAAAAATTAGAGGGACAGAAAAGTATCTCTCTTTGCAATTAGCCAACCAATTCCAGGGCAAACTGAGCCTTTCCAGCTTTTCCAGCCTTCCCAGCCCTGTCCAATGGCTCCCTCATTCTTCCCTGAGCTGTTGCTGCCTGGGGTATCCAGCTGTCATTGCCTAAAGACTGTGACCATTCCTCCCAGTACAAGCCCACAGGCTGGAGTCAGCTGCTGTCTGCAGCTTCACCAAGTGCTATTTGGACCTCATTGAAGGCAGCGTCCTGGGAGTGCATGTACCACACTGTTCTCCTGACCACCCAAGCTGCACCCTACCCAGGATCTTGGTGTCTTCACCTACAAACCCTCCACTTGACAGCATCCTTCCTGGGGACCTTAGGTTCCCCAGGCCCTTAAGGGCTCAGCTCCGGGGTAAGGAAGCCAGTGGCTCTCAGATAATGGGACACAGCACCCGGAGAGACTCATTACATGCCTCAGGCACTGGTTTTGCACAGCAAGCAAGAAGTACTAGGATTTATGGAGAAACTGTCCGTTAGAGAAAAGATGAGTACCACCAGTTCAAAGAACTTACTTGGTTAACCAGGGTAAGTTGAGGCTTGGAAAAGCCTAAAGCTTGCCTGATTTGGGAGGCCCTCTTTAAGAAAAAGAATTCAAAATTGCAAAAACAAAATTTGATGTGAATGTGATATTTATTTGGAATAAGAAAAGAAAGAACAAAATTTACGTATTTTAAAGAACTGACAAATATAACCTGTGTCACAAAATCCAGAAAAATAACTATTTTTAATAATTGCCTGATATACCTCCATAGTGAATTATCCCAACATTTTTGGCTACATACTCTTTGACGACCTTTTCATGGAAGAAAAATTTTGATATATAGAGAATAAAAAGATACTTTAGTCTTTCCTCTAGCATGATGGACCAAAATTTACTTTTTTACCGTTTATAGTTTAGGCAACTTTATTTTAGCTTTATAGCTTGCTATTGGTAATACTGTAAATGTTTAAAGTTTAAGAAAACCTTCATCAAGTGTCTCTCATATAAGAGTTAAAAGTTGAAAAACTTTCCCACAGACTAGCTTCTAGCTCCAATTATGTGGTTTTGTTTGTTTGTTTGCTCTACCCACATACTTCTGGTGGGGGTGCCTCAGAACTCATGCATAGCCCAGCGGCACCTCTGGTCTTCACCTTCGTGTTACAGTGCATGGTCGTTCTGCAAAGGGGGTGTAGGAGACCATCCATACATAATAGGAAATGGCTGATAGTCAAAATGAAAGAAGCAGCAATCTTAACTAATCTCAGTTAAATATCTTACTTTTTACAATTTTACAAGAACACACGATAAGATTATAGATTGCTTGACTGCTGCCAGGATCTTGGAAAGGCCCGGGACAAGTGAGAGGAAGCTTGGCCAGTTTCATGCTAAATCTTTCCCTGAACAGTCCAATGAATTGGGGGGGGGCGGTGTGTGTCAGACACCTGCTCTCAGGCTTTTTAGTTATTCCTTATTTGCAATCTGCTTCCCTGAGTCTGATGTCACCTTGTCCGGGAAGACCCTCCTTGAATTCCCAAGACCAAGCTAGGCGCCCACCCTGTGTCCTTCAGTAGCACCCTGTGCTCCCCTCTTTTGTAATACCCACCATGCTTTGTCATGCCTATCTCCCCCAGTCAATTAGAAGCTTCACTAAGGACAAGAACTGTGACTTCTTCACCACCATGTTTCTGGTGCCTTCCAGTGTCTAGTACTCAGTGAAACTTGTGAGCTGTACATTGAATGAATGAAAGAATCAGCAGTTGCTCTGGTTGTTCCTAAAATTTGGCCACCATACCAGTGATCCATCCTTTGGTTTAAGGCCCCCTTGGGGAATACTTTGGCAGTGACTGCTCATTCAATTCAAACTTGAACTCCATCTCTGGAATTCATTCTTCCCAAATTTGTTTGACTCTTTGCAACCAGTGCCCGCCTCCTGCTGCCATCCCCCTCCTGAATGCAGCCGGGGTCCATGAAATAAAAATGTCTACAAGCCTTCCCTTCTGACACCATCTTTTGCTCTTGTGCACTCTGTATCCTGCACACTATTTTCACAAACGCGTCATGAAGATCCTTCCCATAAATTTGGCAATGCAGTATGAAAGAGATCTTTTGTTCTGTGTCATAGAAGAAAAGAAGCAGGAGGAGGAGGAAGAGAGGAAGGAGAGAAGAAGGATGAGGAAAAGAAAGCAAGGGAGGACAAAGAAGAAGGGGGCAGGAGGAAGAAGGGATCAGTAGGAGAGGAGGAGAGAAGGAGAGGAGGAGAGAAGGAGAGGAGGAGAGAAGGGAGGTGTGAAGGGATCTAGACAACATCACGAAGGGACCTGGAACAAGTAGGAAAGCTTTATAAATCCCAATCCAGGGCTCTTTGCACTATACTGTCTTAATCCAGGGCTCTTTGCACTATACTGTCTTTTTAAGATAATGCAATGGAGTGTCACACTGGGAACCATTCATCTTCAGAACTTTAAGAGAGAGTCCTAGAAGCCACAATGGTTGATGAAGCTATTTAGAGGAGATGGGATTTAAATGGAGCCTTAAAGTTTGGATTCCTGGGGCAACAGGGATGTGCAAACACTTGGAGACCATTAGAACCCCTGCTAGGTAGGCATTCTTGCCATCCACACCCAATACCTTTCCTTTCCAAGAATAGGAACTCACAATCACATCAGCATAGCAAACTAGCCAGTGTGCAAAATGTGCTTTGAGTGACCAGATGTCTGCACTATGTGCAACTTGTCTTTACCCAGAAGCAGTGAGCCCATAGTGCGGGGCATTCTAGTTCATTAAGTGTGGCTATGGCAAGTATGGAATGTGCAGGTTGCTTGTTGCCCTTGGCCCTTCCTTTCTTCTACACATCAGTCTACAGCAGTAGCCTGCCTGCATCTCTCGAAGGAAGATGGAGAAACACAATCCACAAGGACAGTTGAGGCCCCCACAGGAACATAGAATTGCCTCGAAATACAAGGGCTCATGAACAGTTTACATCCCCTTTGGAAATCCCCCTAAACTCTCTGCCTCCCTAGTTTCCTGGTACAAGATCTAATAAATCTGTACACTCAGCTTAAACTTAGTGCCAGCCCTCATAATGGAACGATTACATGTGTTTTGTGTGTCAGAGACCTGACAGAAAGATTATACAGCATAGTGAAGCCATCGTTGGGGTTTTGGCAGGGGAAGAAGGAGATAAATATGTGTCCAGGGGAGAAAAGTGGCAGCTCATGGATTTGCCGCCTCAATGTCATTCAATCACTCAGCAAAAATGTATTAAGTTTAGGTCAACATGCATTTATCAAGTGCTTCCTATGTGACAGGCATTGTGTTACGTCCTGTGAGCACAGAGGTGCACAAGACACATCATTTATCCTTGGAGCTTATGAAGAAGCCCATCAGAAGAGACAGGAATGTAGGAGGTGATTTCAGGATAATGTGCTAAGTGCAATGACAGAGGCTGTAACGGGAATGATGGCGGGGTAGAGGAGGTTACTCAGCTCAGCCTGGGGGATCGGAGGAGGCTTCAGCAGGAGTCTGGAGGGATGAGTCGGGTGAAGGGGAAGGAGAGCTACAAGCGCAGGAAACAACTTGAATAAAAAAGTACAGAAGTGCAAAATATCCTAGTACACATGTGAATTAGGAAGGGGGGAAGTGAGAGGGATGGGCAGAAAGGGACTAAGGAGAAGAAGTCAGATGTTACTAGACTGGAAAAGATTGATGGGTGCTGTGAGGGATTCAAAGATGAAGTATAGACAGTTCTATCAGGGAACTTACCAACTGGCCAAATTGACAATTAAAGATGCATTTAAAGTTACAGCAAAATAAGACCACATTATAAAAGATACCAAGCCCAGGGCGCCTGGGTGGCTCATTCGGTTGAGCGTCTGACTCTTGATTTCAGCTTAGGTCATGATCTCAGGGTCGTGGGATTGAGCCCCATGTTGGGCTCCATGCACAGAGGGGACTCTGCTTGAGATTCTCTCTGCCCCCCTCCCTCTGCCCCTCCCCCACACCCTCTTTCTAATAAATGAATAAATATTTTTTTAAAATAAAAGATACCAGGCCCAATAAGAAGTGGTAAAGTGCCAAAAGCCAGGTAGAGAATTTCACGGAATCAGTTTGTAAGAGGATGAAGGCACTTGCCGGGGGGAAGGGCTCAAGGAGGTTGACACTTGAGCAGAGGAGGATCATCTGTGAGTAGGTTGGAAAGAAGGGGAGTGGCATTTCAGGCAAAGAGAATACTTTGATCAAAGACTTGGGGATAGCAGTGACTCCAGTCATTTTAGGATTGCACAGGAAGGGTGACCATGGTATGAAAACATTTTCAAAAAAAAAAAAATTAAGTCTTTGTATATAAAGCATTCCAAGCAGGAACAGTTGCTTCCCTAGTAGATCAGGCTGGGGTGGGATGGATGGATGAAAATAGCCACCAGGGGCTAATTTGTAGAATTACAAGAAAGAGAAGTGATGGGCAATGGTTTTGTCACGCCAATTCTAAGCTGTATTCAAGAAGCTCTCCCTTCTTAAACAATCGATGGGAATGCCCGTTTCAAAGTAAGTGAATATGAATATGACTCTGGATCAAAGAAAGGAAAATGATAGAAATCTATAGAGAGAAGCCTAATACATGTAAGTGCTTACAGTCCTTCCCCTATGGCCTATTAAAGGGGACAACTACACCTAAGGTGACTTTGTTTTGCATTGGAAACCAAGACAATTTTATATGGGACAAACGCTAAACAAGACAAGATGCCAGGAAAACTACTGGAAACCAGGGTAGTCTAGGCAAACTGGGATATACGATCCCTGTAGTGGTCAGAGTCCAGTTGGGAGCCAGTAACCATGCTAGGCATTTCAACAGAGAGAATTCAATAGAGAAAATGGGTCAAATGGATGGAGGAGTATAAGGAAGTGCAGTGGGAGCACCACAGTGACCCAAAGATAGTAGGGTGGGGAAACTGAGGCAGAGGTTGGGCTTATCAGAACCTAGAAGCTCAGAGGAGGGACCTTGCAGAGCTGGAGCTCAGCCCTCTGGGGAGGTAGCCCATCCCTACTGCTTCTAGAAATCTCAGGAGCTCAGAAGAGGAAATCCATGGGTCAGGGGCTCAGTCCTCCCAGTCCATGGGGGGACAGTGGCAGCTGGTGATGGCACCTGTCTGGGGCATGATGAGGCTGTGGCTTGGGAGCTAGGAAAGAAACTGGAAACTGGAGCCACCCGGGGAGACGGAGTGAAGGGCAGTGCTAGGGTAACACTGACAGAAACGGTGAGCCGACTGCCTCCAGGCTTCCCCCCACCCCCAACACACACAAACCTAACAGCTGGGAGAGGAAGAATAGGGCTTGTAGGGTCCTAGCCCCAGCACCACAGAGTGGGGTGTAGGAAGGTGGATTTGAAGCCGAGTGATATCGGTGTAATAACTCGCACTGTCGCAGCAGGTTGAAAACGGTCCTGATTTTGAGGAGGGAATTCACCTAAAAGACCACTCCATTCACGAAGTTACAAAACCACAATCTGGTCCCTGCAGAAGAAGGAAATAACCTTGATCAGGTTTTCCCTCGGTGCCAGGAGCTTTACAGATGTTGGTTCATTAATCAGAATCATCTCAAAGAGCAAGCATTCACCTCGTTTCACAGATAAAGTTTCAGGTGGTTAAGTAGCTTGTCCAAGACCAAGTAGCTAGTGAGACGCAAGGTCAGGACCCAACGCCCAGCCTTTCTGTCACTTCTTGGTCTTTCTGTGGTGGAAGCTGCTTCTTCCCAAGGCTGAGACCCAGGATCCTGGATGGAGGGACAGTGGCTGGAACACTCCTGGAGACCACTCTGCCACCACCTGCCTCTTGAAAGTTCAGGCCTAGGAGGTCTTCTGCCCTCGGAGTTCATATCTAGCCAGCATCCAGCCTCACCAAAGTGGTTTACTCCTGCCCAGTGCTGGCCTCACTCCTGTCTGAAGGAGCCAGAACTTTGAATGAGCTCGCCACCTCTTGGAGGGAGCATCATGCTGCAGCCAGCCATAGATACATTGTGTGATGTCCGGAGAGTGTTTGTCTCTGTCCTTGGATTTGCATGTCTTATAAATTCAGCCTTACTTACCAGGATGACATTCTCGCATAATAGGCTCTTCTAGCCCGAGAGCCAAAAATTGCAAAGGCAAGAGTTATTTTTTTGGCCCGAATCATGTCTCCAGTGTTCACTGAAGATGGAAGTAAATTGTGCCTGCATTTTCTGGAAACACTGGCACTGAGGTGGGACCTTATTGAGGAATTCACCAAAGCCCAAGGGAGCAGAGAAGATAAATGCTACCAGGCGGTTACAACTGGAGCAAAATTCAAAAACAATAGAATATCAACTTGAGATCATAGCGGGCTACGGCGAGGGTGACAGAGAGCCAGGGAAATGACTCGGTGCCCAGATAAATGAGGACGTGGATAATGGGGGATGGCACTATAAACACTGCTTTGAAGGGAAGCCCGAGGGGCAGGAGCTCAGGCAGCTCTCCTTATCCAGGGACTCCAGCTCAGCCCCAGGGAAGAGGGAAATGCAGTTGCGGTTTGGCAACCTGCCCGCCCCGATGCCCGGTCCCAGCCTTCCCCGGGGTTTCCCCGGGTGGCCTGCGAGGGCCAGGTATGGGTTCATCCTGTCATGCCAGGGGTTTTGCAGAGAGGGCCTTGGGGTCTTTGGAAAGTGACTTACCCGGAGCCACATGCCTGCCAACTTGGCAGCTGTTACCAGTTACACCAGGAACATCTGGCCTGAAGATTGAAGGAAAAGGGACACTTGTCTACAGAGAAAAAATGTTGAAGTATACATTTTGGACATGAAGAAATAAGTAATGACATTTAATGTTTTCATAAAGCTGCTGCACTGAGCAGCAATCATCCAAAGCCCAGGCGCAGTCATCCATCGTGCATCCGGAGACCGCCACGTGCCTGCCCGGGTCACGCAGGGCCTCTTCCCCGGGACATCGCTGCCTGCTCCAGGCTTTGTGCCCTGAAGGTGGAGAACAAAGGGAGGCCCTGGGGAGACCCCTCACTCCCAGACATCACTCACAAAGATGGGGAGCAGGGAGCAACATGGAAAGAGTACCCACTGGATTGTGTCGCCATCATGGTACTGGGTAAATAATATTTGAAGGTTCGAGTTTCTCATCTGTGAAATGGAGGTGTCAAAGACGAGATGTTTAAGGTTCCTCCAGGAGTTGATAACTCTGTGCTTTTTGGAAGAGAGGCGATTCCATCATTTCTATGCCAGTCCTGTAGGTTAAACATGATTCTTTCCAGACCCTGCTCTTAAAAGGCACATCTCCCTTGATGTGGTGATTCTCGCACCCCTCCAACCTCAGAATAAGGGAAGGAGTCATATGGGGCCAGCCGGAGAGCTGTGAGCTTCTGGAGGAGCAGACACCTGGAGAGGGAGAGGAGGGGCCAGCAACCTGCCCCCATGTCCCTGTGCGGCCCCTGCTGGTGGCTGTCCCCATGGTGCCACCGGCCATGGCACCTCACACCTCGACTTAGGCATCTCCTGCGTGTGATTTTATTTTATTTTGTATGTTTATTTTTTTAAAGATTTTATTTATATATTTGAGAGAGAATGAGAGAGAGAGAGAGCATGAGAGGGCGGAGGGTCAGAGGGAGAAGCAGACTCCCTGCTGAGCAGGGAGCCCGATGCGGGACTCGATACCAGGACTCCAGGATCATGACCTGAGCCGAAGGCAGTTGCTTAACCAACTGAGCCACCCAGGCGCCCCTGCATGTGATTTTAAAGAGGGGGGTTGAAAGAGAAGCTGAGACATACTTGCTGAAACTTGGTTCCTTTTTGTTGGTAGAGTGTTGATGAGGATGATATGATAACTTCACTGAGTTTAGCAGAGATTGGGGCTAATCAAACAAGAGTGCATATTTAAGAACTTTGGGATTTATGAGAGAGCGACCCTTCACGTAATTTCAACACACCATCCCTAATTGGGGATGCCTTTGGAATTTCAAAACATTATCTGTGCCAAAATGACACATCAGTGATGCATTATTAATGTACAAATATCATCAATAATGTGTATGTTACTGTTGTAAGTTCATGTCTCACCAAAGAAGATCCTGTGAGCCCCTTCCTGTTTTCAACTAGGAGGTGGGAAGTAGAGGCAAGTACCGTTGCTCCCAAAATACCATCAGGGGCTGCTACATCTCTCATCCCCCATCTCCTCGAGCAAGTTCTGAAGGCTGCCTGTCTTACAGAGAAGCTGTGCCCAGCTTAACAGTGGGTGCTCTGCTCAAGCACCCTAAACTCTGGAGAGCCAGGAGAGGACAGTGACGATGGGGAAAGGCCAGAATCAGTTTACTGGCCAGCCGATCGGCCCACACTGCTTACTCTTGGGCCAAAGCAGGGTTTGTGGGTCCATTGGGCACCTGTGGTTTGGGGCTACAGCTTTTCTAAGCTTTAGTCTATGGCTCTTTGATTTGATTTTGTACATCCAGGAGCTTTTCCTCTCTATTCTAGAAGCTGAGATTAAATCGTGTGTTTGGGGCAAAGACAGTGAGCAGGGCTAGAGCCTGGGCATCAAAATGGTGTGCACTGCACCTACATGATAGGTGACTCAAATTGTTAGTACTCACACAGACACTTCCCATGGTTTTTAAAATTAATAGACACATAAAGTGAGTTGTTGCCAAACCAAATTGGAAAGTACTGTCAAAATGAAAGAAGAGCATTAAAAAACAAAACAAAACAAAACAAAACAAAACCAACCCTATTGCCTAGAACCTGCTGTCCTGACCCCAAGTAACGCAGGGAATAAGCAACTATTGTGGTGTTTCCATTCTGCTCTCTGTTACAAAGTCTGGAATGTGCAGGGTGAATGGACAAACCAAGGACTCCCCACTCGGCCCACAACCCTTTCCTTCTCCTTGCAGCTTCTGATAACACTCATAGACCAAGCTATAAACTCTGTGTACCTAACTTTAGAGGGCAGTTTTGCTCCTCCGTTCTCCTGGGCATCTGTATTCCCAAGAGAACTCTCCTGCAGAAGTGACGACGTTTTTCTCATGGGCTGAAATGGGTGTTTTTCCTCAAGACCCAGGATGGCTCTCTCATGGGACAAATCCCACATGTTGGCAGCATGGAGCTTCCTATACAATGCGAGTGTCGGAACCCAAGCACCTGCCCCAAATCTCTCATCATCCTATAACATGCACGAGGTGGAATCTTAAAATTGAGAAACTGAGAAGGCTTTTGTTAATTATCAGGTAAAGTTCTCTTGCAGGTAAAGAAAAGGGGGCTTATGAAAAGACACCCCTACCCCAGTGTGACTCTGGATAACTTTTCAATCCTTGGAATTTTCCTTAGCCAGACCCGTATACCATGGGCCAGAGTCCTCCTTTACCAATGGCTCTCAGTATGTATGTGCTCAAAAGACCACCGACGTCCAAATCATCTGTGGAGCTTTGAAACCATGCAGACACTCAGGGCCCACAGCAAGCCTCCCAAATCAGAAACTCTGAGGATGGGACCCAGGAATCTGCACTGTGGAAAATCTCTGGGTGTGACTCTGTGCTACAGGATTTTGAAAAGCACCTTCTGAAACCAGTAACATGTTAACTGCCTGTCAGTTACCATCCCAGCAGGAATTAGCTGACCGGCCAGCTCCTAAATGGAGCTGCAGAGCTGCGGGTCCTTGGTTCATCCTTCCTTTCTTCAGTGGGTGAGTTTTGTATCAGGTTACCCAAGACTCAAGTGCCCCGTGTCAAGCCTTCCACTCTGGTGTTTCAAGCCCCCAGTCACTTTGTTGCCTTTGCAGGACCAGAAGCACTGAGAACCAAACTTTTTCCATTCATAGGGTTTTGCAGCTCATCCTTAGATAGCTTCTCAGAAAATCAAGAAAGAACAAACCCCGCTACTACAATTCATGGTTTATCTTTTTTTTTAAGACAAATCTTTTGAAATATTCATTATAGACTGAATTTTTGGCAAACCAAGTCACGATTCCTGAAAATTCTTTATCTGGAATACGTTGATAATAACACTTTAGTTTTGCATTTTCTCCCCACTTCTTTACTGTTGACACATGATATGAAAACTAACACCCAATATACCAAAGGAACCCAACCGTTAGTCATTTTGAAGTGAAAAATCATATGCTAATATATTTCCCCTTTTTGTATTTTGGATCTGTTCAAAGTGTTTCAGCAGACGTTTTATCTTCGGGGAAAAGGCTCGCATGTAGGGAATGAACGGGATGCATGATCAGCAAGTGGATTTGCCTGGAGCAAACTAATCACCTGGGAATAAAGGGAGCTACAGCAAAGCTCGAGTTGTCAGGGTCCACACAACCTCAGGCTGAGACCACGGAGGAAGGGCGCCTGGCCCTTGTGGTTGGTTAAAACAGGGAGTGTGGTTTCCTGCCCCATGCAGATATTGCACTGCTCTGTAATGCCACTCAGATCCACAAATACCGCTTGTTCCCCCTCCTATGAAGTCTGATTTCATAGAAATCAGAGCAACAAGGGCTCTTCTAGCAGAGGGGGTGGCCCTCTCACAGCTCGCTGGTCACTCTGGATTTGCTCAAGGGGCCAATATTATGGAACATTCTCAATTCCAATCTCTCACCCCTCCCCCTCCCTAAAGCTGGTACTTGGGTTTCAGTCATAGCAGGGGGAGGAGGACCACCACTTATTAGAACTTCATCTAGATGCCTTTCAAGTTCCCAGGGCAAGCGCCTCTCTCCTAGTGGGGCCACCACTCGGGACTCAACACTACTTCGGTGTGACAGTCTATACTCAGGAAGCCCTCCTGCCATAAACACTAAAGAGGCAGAAGCCCCCAATCTCCTTCTGTCCAGTGAATACCCTTATTCATGCATCAAACTGAGGCGTCCCACAGCTTCACGTCACCTAGGGAGGGTTGGCATTGACAGCCTTGGTAGTTCTTTGGAATGTCTGAGTCGGGTCCCATTCCTTTCCTCCCCTCATTGCAAGCTCAGGATGTGGAACTGGGAGATGCTACCTCTCACTGGAGCAAAGAGAGTGATGGGTGGTAGGTGAGCGAGCCTTCTTCTAACAGTCTGGGGTAGGTGCAGGGAGAGTGTCTTTCCTTCAGTCCCTAGCTTGTTTTCTCTGCATCGATTCTCAAGTGTGAGGAAGGTGGCCACAGGCCTACAAGAACAGCACAGCCGAAGCTCCCAAGGATCTCCTACCCTATTTTCCTCCGTAGGCAGAGGTCAGACTGAAGAGCACATTATGGGGTATATTCTGAAGACTTCTCTCTGTCCTTATCCAAAAAGCTGGAGCTTTGATGACAAGGAAAGCAAGCCTCAAAGGTGCAGCTTTGTTGAACTCATGACAGAGAGTAGAACGGTGGTTACCAGGGACAGGGGGCGGGGGCTGAGAGAATTGGGGAGATGTTATTTAAGGGTACAAACTTGCAACCAGTATAAGTTCTGGAGAGCTATTACACAATATGGTGATTATATGTCAACAATACCGCATTATAAACTTCACATTTGCTAAGAGACTAGACAGTAAGTGTTCTTATCACCCCCAAAAATGATAATTATATGAAGTGATAGAAGTGTTAGCGCTATGGTGGTAATCATATTGCAAACTGTAAATGTATCAAACCAACACCTTATACACCTTGAACTTACACATCGTTGTATGTCAATTACTTCTCAACAAAAAATTAAAAAAAAAATTAAACGATGCAGCTTTGATGCCAAGGAAAAAAGAGGGTCCAGCTATAGTATTCTGTGAAGGAATTCAGATGGAAAGGGAGCGACAAAGGACCTGGACTCTAATGGCTTGGGAGGAAGCACAAGGGTAGGGAAGCATCATGTGTTTCGGGGAAACTGATTACAGAAGCAGATTCCCTCTCTTCATTCCTATGGTTCTTAATAAAGCCAGAATTAGAATCCGTGGAGGGACCAAATAGTTCTTCCCAGGACCAGAAACTAATGGTGATAGATAGTTGCCAAGGATTTCCAATTATTTAAAAACAAAACAAAACAAAAACTCACAAATCTGGTTTTGGAGCAGGGAAAACCAGAAACCTCGTGGCAAAAGGGAATTCGTCTTTTGTTTGTTCCTTGGAAGCGCAAGAGTGTGCGTGGTTTTAAACGAGGAAAGGCGAATTTCGTAACTCACATAGGAAAATTTAAGGGGAAAAAACCCACTTGTAGGTAAGATTAAATAGAACTGGATTTGAGAGTTTGGGAGGAAGGGGTGCCGGGAGATGCCACTTGCTTGCCAGCAGGTGGCGCGTTTTCTTTAGGATTGCTTCCCCGAATCTCTCGGTAAAACTTCGGGGCCAGACTAGCTCTGAGTCCCTTCGCCGGAAATCGCTATGCAGATAATAACCCTCCAGTGTCTGGAAATGTTTAATTACCGCGAACGCTGATTCCTCCAGCGCCGACCGCCGCGGATGTAGCCCGTTAAAGACGCAGCGCCGCGGGTATGGTAAGGTAATTCTATTCCCAGGGTTTCACCCTGCCTATACAGAATTCAGTTAAAATAACTTCTCTTCACCATCCTCCGTTTGATTAGACACTGCTTCGTTTCTAATACATTTATTTCCACCTTTGGATAAGAGGAAAAGTTCAGTAGTCTTAGAAGGTAGATGTGGTTAAGTGTCTAAAATAATTCTGACAACTCATTTGTACAAAAAGTGTAAACTCACTACACCTTTTACACACATTTTACACTTGCTCCTCACAATATAAGGCATCATCAACATTTCATTTTACAGATGATAGTATGGCCAGGACTCATGCAATTTCACATGAATCTTTGTGCTTTATACATGTTCTTCTTATAAAACAAGGGTAGATATATGCATACGTGTATTGTTACATTTAGTAAGGTGACAAATAGTTACAAGATATTTACGGACTCAAAGAACTTACGAAACGGGAACTGCTTGGAAAAACAGTTCACTTTCCCTTTCAGTTTTGATACTGTAACTTGTCTGTCGCTGTCACAATAAACACCGGCTCTTGGGTTCACCTGGGATCTATTCTGCTAAGACTCTGGAGTTGTTTGTACGTTATCAGAGCGTGTTATCTGTACAAGTGTGTGTGGATGTCGTGTTACTTACCTCCCCTGCTTAAAAACTACCCCCTCCCCAAGCTGGATTTTGACCTGATTGATCGTAATGGTTCCAGAGGAACTGTTGAGCCATTACAATCCATCATCTAAATGATTACAGAGGGATACCTAAATCTCCGGGTTATTTGAAAGCTCTGTACATGCGTAAAGGGGGGGTCAAATGAGCAGAGCCCCAATTGTCCACAAAGTAGTTACAGGAAAGCTTGCCTTGGAAGCAAAAACTCGTAAGTGCTAAGTAAATAACTTTTTTTTTTTTTTAAATGAGGTCATTTTTGTGTGGCTGGGGAGTAGGGAGAAGTGGGGTTCATTTTTGTTTTATCCAAAACACACCCAAAGCCACAGAGGCCACGTTCTAGTTAATTTTCTGGAAGCCGTTCAATTTTCACTCTGCAGACAGGCTGGGGCTCTTTCCTTCCCAGTAAGCAGGGGTTTGGAGAGAAGCTGGGGCCGCGGCAGGGAGACCTACGGAGGCTGTCACAACCCCAAGTGTGCCCAGAAAATGTGGCGGCGAGGGCTCGCTGCGGGACTGGGAGCCATGCAAAGACCGGGTAGCTCTGCAGTCCCGGCTATGGATCTCCGCTGGACCCCACCTGCACTGGCGGGGTGTAACCCGGACCTGGAGGCCTGGTCGCTAGTGTGGGGACCTTTTCCGAAGGATGCTCAGTTCCAACGGAGACTGGGCCCCCGTGGGCCCCCGCGGTTGCGCCCTGCCGGCGGTGAGCGGGCGGGAGAGTCGGAGGGAGCCCCGGCGGAGTTTGCGGCGGGTCTAGCTGCCGGCGGCGGGAGCTTGCAGGCTCAAAGTGAGCAGAAGCTGCAGCCGCGGGTGGCGGAGTGCGCTGGTCGCCCGGGAATGGGATGGGTGTCCACACAGGAGTTTCCTCACCTGCAGTGGGCTCCGACACCATAGGATGGTTGGGTTCTGGCTACGGAAGACGTTTACTAAATTCCAAACGTGATGTCCTTGTCGGTCCTAAATGAATCCGACTTCCCTAAAAAGTAACATGGGAGACTTTAGGTGTCCTGGGTCCTGCCCTCCTCAATCCATCCAAGTCGGAGTCCCGTAGCACTGCGACCTGCTTTAGGTTGATCAGTTTCTCTTAAATAGACCTCCTTTAAGCTGATCAGTTTCTCTTAAATAGTCGGGGGAGGGGATCCTCTGCTGTTCCTCCTCGAATGGAGGGCAGAGGGGTTCTTAGCTTTCTGGGCTGCTTCTGCTTGCCCTACTCAGGGGGAACCAGAACCTGGTTGGCTTCCAGTGGAGACTGAGGCCATGGTTTGTGGGTCACCGCCTTGGGAGCTTGGATTGGGGTGGAGGACTCCAGCAACTAGCAAATCTTTCATTTCATTTCTGAGGTTTCTGGGTTTGTTCATTGTCAGAGCAAGACCTAGAAGGAGCATCTTCCAAGCCAGGTATCTGAAACAGGCCCATCTTTGCCCCAGCTGTGCCAGAGTCCCACAGCTCTCACCTTGTCTTGTCCTACCTTGCAGACCAGCTCCGGGGGGAGGCAGCCAGAAGCCTCTGGGAGGCAAAGCCCGAGATGCTGGGCTATGAGGAGCCAGCTCCAACCTTGCATCCCCATCTTGCCCTACACCTGCTAAATTCCAAGATTTGCCCTGAGTCCAAATCAGTTTTCCAGGTACGCTGGCAAAAGTGGCATCAAACAACCAGTTGCATGGTCCTTTCTTCAGAATCCCTAAAGACTCTCTTTCCAAGAGCTCTTTAGGGATCCTACTACCTGGAGATTTCTACAAGTCCTTGAAGCATGTTGGCCAAGGGCCCTGATTCAGAAGAAAAAGGCAAATGGAAAGATGGAGGAAATACAGTTATACTGTGTGTTTTGAGCAGGAGATGGAGTTTGTACACCTGGGAAGCTCCATCCCACCTGAATGTCCTCTTCGGAGCTTTTCCTAAGCAATCTGGACAGCCAGACAGCCAACTGTGGGGGCCTTTCTTGGATGCTTTCATGGCTGCTAATGGAGGTTCCCAAGCTTTGTCTCCTAGGAAAGCCTGAGACTGGTACAGGCAAATTCCCTGGACCAAGGTGGAAGCGAGTACAATCCAGGAATACCCTGCTGGGCTTTCCTTCCAGGCCTTCCCCTCCTCTTAGAACTTGCTGCCATGGAATCTCAGGGAAAGGAGTGATCTCAACTCCTTTCTGCTCCCAAGGGGCTGCTCCCTGGCCAGAATGTCGCCCCATGCTGGCAGCTGTTGGATTCCAACTGCATAGGCAAACTTATGTGGGCCCCTGACTCAGCACTAACCTGTGGCAGGGGATGAGTGCAGTCCCTTGGGACAAAAACTGCACCCCCTCTCCCTCCTCCCCACCCAAGTCAAAGTTACCCAGGGGCTGGAGGCCAGGTTCTGTCCTAAAGGCCTGTGGATAAGACAAGGGTCTTTTTCCAACTATGTCTTTTGGGGGCATTTCCACTATCATTTCCCTAGGTCAGAGAATGATACCCTAAAAATGTCACATCAGACTTGCAGAGCGAAGCTGGACAAAGCACCATTTCCTCCCCAGAGACACAGAAGTAATACGCTAGAGACCCACTGAGGTGCTGGGTGGATCACTCAGCAGCAACCTTGGGGCAAACCTTGGGAGTGCAGTGGTGTAAATCTGGACCCACCCAAGCCCTGGGAAACCTTTGCCTCCTCCTGAATCCAGGGCTGGTGTTCCAGAGAGGTGGCAGCAAGAGGTCAGGGCTGGGGTCAGCTGGAGGTCAGCTCTCAGAGCCCAGCAGTCAGTAAGGTATGGGCACTCTCCCTAAGGCGGAAGCAGTGAAGACAGAATTTCTTGCAGACAGAATCCTGACCCCTCCTTAGGTCCCAAATGCCACCTGAACCAGCTCCTTGGGCTCAGAGGTCCTGAAGCTGAGGAACTTTGCAGCTTGCTCTCCAAACTCCCAACCTATCCTTCCAGAACAAATGAATACATGATTGGAGGGTGCGACAGTGCCTTAGGGTGGAATCCCAGAGGGTTTTGGAATCTAGGACAATAACTTTCTTGACCTCCTTCCCCCACCCTCCACCTCTGATCTTTCCACCGAACTCCACAACCCGAGTCTGGGGTCAGCCCTAGGCATTGGGGTCTGGGCTGCCCTGGGGGTGAGCACTCCGTAGATGTCCAGGAACTGCTCCATACCCAGGGCCCTACGCCTCTGGGAAGGGATTCTGGGAGAAAGGGCGACTCTGCCAGGGGCCAAAGAGCTCTGGAGTCCAAGCTACAGGGCGGGGATCCCGGTGTACCCCCCCAACCTTGCATAGGCTGTGTCCCAGGCATGCAGGAATAGGACCGCAAAATGCGAGGTTTCAGCCTGCTCTCCTCCGCTTGAGGCTGTTTCCTCTAGCACGCCAGGGGTGCCGTGGTGGGCCTAACAATGCAAAAGGGGTCGCACCGGACTGAAAAGCAGGGGACGCAGGTCGGGAGAGGCCGGGGCCAAGTGAGCGCGGCTGCCAAAGTCTGCTGCCCCGGTCAGCAAAACTTTGTCTCTCAGTGCGCAGGCGCAGGGCAGGGTTGGGGGACAGGGGAGGGAGGGGAGGAATCCTGAGGCAAAGGGAGGAGGGAGGGAGAGAGGGAGGGAGGGAGGGAGGAGGGTGGTGGATTAAAATAAGTAGGCGGCTCGGTGCTAAGGGATGAGTGAGTCGGAGCTCGGTCTCTCCCCAGCAAGTTCTCAGCCGCTCCCGGTTCAGACCCAACCAGGGAGCCGCGAGCGGGGCTCACCATCCCCCGAAGGGCAGGACTCCGGGGCAGTCGAGCGCTCCCGCGTGTCGGGCGCTCCGAGTCCCCGCAGCCGGAGAGGAGCCAGGACTCTAGAGCTCCGGGGGTGCCTGTGGAATCCAGCGCCTCTGGCTTCCCGGGTCCCCCGCAGCGGAGCCCCAGAGACGCCCTCAGCCCGGGACCGCCGCGGAACAAGGTAACTGCAGCCCTGGGAGCCCCTGCTCGGCGAGGGGAATGCGGGCAGCACTCCCGGGTCCCCTGTCACAGTGCGGCGGGTGTCTCCTCTCTCTGGGTCCCAGAAGGAAGCTCTTCTTGCCAAACGAAGGCTGCAGGACCTTTGTGAAAGTGAGAGCAGCTGCAGCCCAGGGTGGTTGGGGGTGCTGACTCGGGGACTTCCCGCGCGGGGTCTTCGGCCTCTGACCTCCGGGGAATGAGGGGGCGGGCCTCCACTCCTGCTCCTCGTGCGGCCAGGCTCCATGGAATCCGGGGCGAGATGCCTGCGGATTTCGGAAGTCAGCCTGTGGGCCCCCCTCTAAGAAACCGAAGAAACTTCAGCGGGCACAAACTTTCCCGAGATGCACGCCTAGCTCAGTCTGACCTACTTTAGCGGACGAAGAAGGAAAAGAGAGTGGATGGATGGCCATGGCCGCAGCCGACGGCGCCAGGGACAGGTGCATGCCCCAGCCAGGTCGCGCTCTACGTGCAAGTTTTCTTTTTTCCTATTTCGGAGTTGCGCTCAGGTATCAGGCCGGCTGGACCGGGAGCGCAGGGCCTCGTGCCTGACCCAGCCTTGCACTTGAGCTCTAACTTTGGGGTGTTCTCTATAGATAATTGCTCTGTGTAGTCAAGGCCTGGGGACTAACCCGCCACTGTTTCGGTGCAGGGAAGCGTGCAGGGGGGCGCGAAACACTACTTTCCAATCGGTGACCCGCACGCCGAAGTAGCGGAAACGCTATGGGTGCCGTGAGTGTCTCCGGTTTGGGGCTTATAAGGGAAGGATTCGTTTCCTCCCCGGACTGTCCCCTAACTCAGCCTTCGGGAGAGAAGGGGGAAGTCGGAGAAGAGAGGAAAAGAGGTGAGGGGCTGCCTGCGGAACTAATTTCTTTCCCGAAATGTCTCTGATCAGAAGAATGAAAACCCACATCCAGTCCTTTTTCAGCAGCTCGCGCAGTAGCGGGATAGGCTCTCAGGGTGTAAAGTAGCTCCGAGGGTTTCTTTGTTGCCACAATTTGGTAAATTTCAACCGGGCGAAGAGCTGCGCGCTGGCTTTTGGGAACAGAAACCACGTGCTAAGCTAGTTGGTCTCCCAGGATCACGGCCTCCTAGAGAAGAGAGGGGCTGACAGGGACAGGGGACTACCAGTGGGTTGATGTTCTATCCCAGGCTCCTCAAAGTAATCGCGGTTTCATTAAGATTGGGGAACAGATCGCTAAGGACACAGCGGGAGTTTAAAAAAATGCCGCGGGATGGCCGCCTAGCCGAAGGGTTCGTTCGGTCTCGTTTGTTGGGAGAATTCAACAGAAGTATCCGGTGGTGGTTAGTCCTCCCACCAGGGGTCTGGACTCCTGTCACCGCGAGTGTGTTGGGGATTCGGTGTCAGGGATGATTTTCTGGGGCTGCTGCTGGGCTCCTTCAGGCGCAAGCTCGTGGAGTTCGCTCCGTTCTCATTAATGCAAGCAGTTAACTCGCTCACGCTCAATTAGCCCCGAATAAACCACTTTAATAGACTCTACACACTTCATTAATGCCCAGCGTAGGGCTGGCTGCAGACCTGAGATTGGCGCTCCACCGCGCGAGGGAAGCAGCGCCGGCACTGCGCAGGGGACCCAGGCTCGGAAGCGCGAATTGCTTCTGCTGCGTGCAGTCGGGATCTTTACCCGCACCTCCCAGGTCCCGAGGCTCAAGCTCCTTGCCAAGTGGCCGCCTGGCCCGGGGAGAGGTGTTTCCCCTGGTGTTTAAAAATCTAAAGCGTTCACACACGAGTCGCGGGGGTCAGGGCAACAGGGCCCGGAGGGGCTGGGAGTTCGTCCATCCTCTCCGGCTGGAGAGGCGAGTGTGAGACTGTTTTTCTCTTAGTTGACCGCCTGAAACCGGATCGTGCATTTCGCCCATTCTTGGTACTAGTGTAAGGAGCCACGTTTCGAACGAATTTCGTCCCCGGGAAAATCGTTGGCGAGAGCCTGGGGAGCCCTGGCCTCGGAATGCGGCAGAAAATAAGAAACTGGCTGCGCTGCTGAAGAAAATAAATTGAGTGTTGGGGGAAACAAGATCGGGCAGATAGCCCGGAAAGGTTGGCTCCCAAGAGCAGTGATGGCTGCAAACGCCCCCTCCCCCCACGGAGCCCCAGGTCCTCTCGGCTCCTGGGGGTAGGCGAGGAAAGGCCAGGTTAGTACCCGACGTTGGTGGGCTCCCCACCGGGGCACCGAGCGGGCTCGGGCCCTTGTGCAGCCCAGAGCCCCAGCGCCACCGCCGATCGCTCGGCTGGGGATAGGTCGAGCGGAGAGGAGCAAGCTGAGGCCCCGGTGGCGCCCGGAGGGCCCCGGGGAGCCAGAGATAAGGATCTGATTTCCAGCGCCTGGAGGGGAAGAAGAGGTGACAGCAAATCAAAGAGCGCTCACCTCGCCTAAGTCTGGGCCAACGTTTGAAGTTGGCGAGTCTTCTCTTTCTCCCTTCTTCCTCCTCTCTCCTCCCCAACCCCAAAGGGCCCCTGCTTTCTCTCTGGCCCCATTCGTATTTTGCTTCGCCATGTCTTAGTGCTCTAGGATGATCCCGTCGCTCTAGGATCACGGGGCCAGCAGTGATCCAAGCAGCAGAGAAGACTGGTCCGAAGGCCCTGGCTTTTCCAGCGGGGTGGGCACTCCTGCTCCCAAGGCTCGGTCACCGCAGAGTTGTGCCTCCCCTAGCCCCGAGGCTGAATTAATTGCTGCCTTGACGCTGGGTTTTCAGACCATTGCTAAGTAACTTGCAGGGGGAAATTTCTGCAGGCTCTCCATGTTTTGCACTTTCCACCCCCAGTAGAACCTCTGTCCCTACCAGCCCACTTATTCAGCCAGTGACCTCTCTGCCAGCTTCCAAGGGAAAGCGTTTCTGGGTCAGGATTGTCCTTACTCCTTCCTGAATGGGCAGGGCACTCTCCCATTAAAAGCTTTGCTGCAGTGAAAGGCTGCGGAGTCTCTGACTGGGACTTTTGGCCTTGGGCTGAGGGTAAGCTAGGCCAGGGAAGCTGTCTGCGTGGTGTCAGGGTCTGTCCCTGGAAGGAGCAGAACAGTGGCCTGCACAACTCAGGGAGGGGGACTTACTGAAGGTTAGAGGAACAAGCTGATGAAGAGAAGAGGGGGAAATGAGGAGTAAAGGAAGAAGTGGGCAGCAGAAGTGAGACAGGCAAGGAGAAGGGCTCCCCAAGTACCCTGCTCCCACAGTGACTTCTTAAGTAGCCTCCAGCTCAGAGCCCAGAGAGTTCAGCACTTGGGCTCCCAAGGCCCCACATGTACTTTCTACTTTCCTTCTCCATTTTTTGCTTTCACTGGACAGACTGAAAATCGCAGGAATGTCTGGGAGGCTCAGGGATGAAAAGTCTCTCTACAGAGCCCTGATCTGTCCACGGAGGCTGGAGACCCTGACCAAGCAGGCCAGGAGATGCCCGTCTGCTTGGTCACTTCAGCTTCCCGGCCTTGCATTCCGAGGGGCAGAGATCAAAGCAGCTGAGGCCCAGCCTCAATTCTGTAGCCCATGGGCATACCTACCTGCCCAGGTGTCACTGCACCCAGAAACATCCAGAGAACCCAAAGACACCGCCCCCTTTTTTATGGGGTAGGGAGGGCACTGAAGCTCCCTCATGTGTGACGGCAGATGTTTGAATGAGTAAATGAATGCGGGTGTCTGTGTCCTCGCTGAAACAAAGGTGATCCCCAGGGGCTAAGGTAAGGAGTCAGTCCAAAAGCAGAGAGGGTGTTGTCCACAGGGCTCATTAATAGTGAGGCAGAAAAGCAAATTTGACGTCGAAGTTGAGAGTTTTGAGGAGAAAGATGACATGACTTCTGGAAGCCAAACTGAAGATCAGCTAGTAGAGTTTAATGCACGGGAAGCAGGAGACATACAGATTTGTGTGTGTTTGTATGTGTGCTCTCTCTGTGAGGCCTTTCGTGGGTTTGGTGCGATCTCCTGTGTGTGTATGTGTGTGCGCACGCATATGTGTGTGTGACCACATTCGGGCCAGTTCCTGCATTTTGTTGAGTAGCACAACACTGATCATCTCCGTTTATCTGGGATACACCTTGTCAACTGCTTCAGAACGCGTGAATCCGCGTTTATCTGTCATTGCGCGTTTCTATGTTTGTTTATCTGCACATGAATGTGTAAGTGTGCTTCCAAGTTCCTGTTCTCTTTGCAGGAGAGTGCAATTCTGTGTTGACTCAGGCTTGTGTGGATGTAAATTTCCACACACCAGTGTCCCTGTGTCCCTGCCTTTCTCAGGGCTCTGGACACTGGAGGCCTTCACTTAAGTTGGTTGAGTTCCATGGGATTTAGTTTCTGTAGCAAGTTGTGTGTCTCTGCGAAGGCCATTTGGAGGGAGCCCTTGCATCAGAGAGGGTTCCATCTTCTCTGTGAGGGCAGTGGGTTCCCTCAGCGGGGGTCTCAGATGCCCAGCATCTGCCCTGGGGGGCAAAGAGGGTGTGGCTAGGCTGGAATTCAGGAGGAGGGCGACCTACCCTGAACTTCTCTTTTTTTCTCCCTTCTTTTTTTCTTCTTTCCTTTGCAGATTGAGATCAAGACCCCACTGCAACTACCACAATGGGCAGCAAAACCTTGCCAGCGCCGGTGCCCATTCACCCATCCCTGCAGCTCACCAACTACTCCTTCCTTCAGGCAGTGAATGGCCTGCCCACGGTGCCCTCGGACCACCTGCCCAACCTGTATGGTTTCAGTGCCTTGCACGCTGTGCACCTGCACCAGTGGACGCTGGGCTACCCCGCCATGCACTTGCCGCGCTCCTCTTTCTCCAAAGTGCCGGGCGCCGTGTCCAGCCTGGTGGACACGCGCTTCCCACTGCCCGCCTTTCCCTGGTTTCCTCATGTAATCCAGCCTAAGCCCGAGATCACCGCTGGAGGCAGCGGCCCCTCCGCACTCAAGACCAAGCCACGCTTTGATTTTGCCAACCTGGCTTTGGCTGCCACGCAGGAAGATCCATCCAAGCTTGCCCGGGGGGAGGGTCCTGGGTCCCCCGCTGGTGGGCTGGGTGCTCTCCTGGATGTAACCAAGCTGTCCCCAGAAAAGAAGCCCACAAGGGGACGCCTGCCTTCCAAGACCAAGAAGGAGTTCGTCTGCAAGTTCTGTGGCCGCCACTTCACCAAGTCCTACAACCTCCTTATCCATGAGCGGACACACACGGATGAGCGGCCCTACACCTGTGATATCTGCCACAAAGCCTTCCGGAGGCAAGACCACTTACGGGACCACAGGTACTGCGGGTGCCCCCTCCCCAAAAAGCTGTCTGTCTCTGTTCTCACCTTCCTCCTCCCTAATGAGGCGGTTCTTGAGCCCAGCTCTGGCTCCAAGCATCAGAGTTCCTGGGAATTCTCTAACATAGCAAAGGAAGCCCGACAAGGCTCAGGGATAGGTTCTTGGAGCATGGGGTGGAGAGAGCCTGGGAAGAATAAGTCAGGTCTCCACGAGCTCCAGACGGGCAGGCACAGCTGGCCTCACCCTTCTCCCATCTGCAGCGCTGTCCACTACAAATTTCTGCAGTGATGGAAAGCTGGACCCATGACACATGTCCCCACTGAGCACTTGAAATGCACAACTAGTGTGACTGCGAGATTAACTTTTTAGTTTTACTGAATTTTAATTTTAATAACTACATGTGGCTAGTGCTGCCCCAGCTTGGACAGCACAGCTCCAGCAAATTGCCCACCCCCCCAGGTCCCCTCGTTCGCCTTTATTGTTAACCCGGGCCTTATAAGGAAACCGTGCTTGTCCCTCTGGGGAAGGCAGGGGCGGGCCTAGCTGGACCTGTGGACCGATCCGATGGATCAGACATTGCCTATGGGTTTCCTTCACCTCCCTACTCGATCCACAAACTTCGCATTTTGCCCACTCCACACTAGGTACCCCCCGCCTGCCTCCCCCCTTTCTTTGGAGGGCAAGTGCCTCATTGCTGTGGGAGGGGATCTTGGATAACTGTGTATAACATGACATCATTTTGCAAAGATTAATTTCTCTGTTTTTGCTTTCAGATATATCCACTCCAAAGAGAAGCCCTTCAAGTGTCAGGAGTGTGGGAAAGGATTCTGCCAGTCCAGGACTCTCGCTGTCCACAAGACGCTACATTCACAGGTGAAGGAGCTCAAAACCTCCAAGATCAAATGCTAAAGAGAGCCTCCGGGTCACCAGCACCCTGGGTCACGCTGCCCCTTCCTCCAGAGGGACCTGAAGCCAAAGGCGACTCCGGCGGGCAGCGGGAGGGGTTCCCGGGACCTTTCCCTATCCCAAATTTGTCCCCTGGGTCCCGGGCGCACGCGGAACTCGAGAGCCCCGCCCCGAGCCGTGACCCCAGCCACCCGGGCGGCTCCCCCAGGACGCGGCTAAAGTCTTGGCCAAAAGGCGGTACTCACGTGGCGGAAGGGAAACTGCATTTAAAAAAAGAACGAAAGCTCCGCGGAGCCGCAGCGGCGCCTCTCCCAGAAGTATTACTTTTTCTATTGTTATTTTATACGTTTTCTTTATTATTATTTTTTTTTCTTTGACCATATAAGCTTGTAACTCTGCCTGCGGAGAGAGAGGGGAGAGGGAAAGAAGTTCTGCGCGTTCGCAGCTTTCACCCCCTCCTCCCGTCCCCATCCCCACCCCGGGGAGCCTGCAAAAGTGTAATCCATGTATCTGCTTCAGCAGCCCGGCCCTGGGACCGCGGGGCCGCGGATGCCCCCTCCCTGCGCCGCCGCGCGGCCGCGGATCCTTGGCCCTCGGACTCAGACGGCGGGGCGGGGGGGCCTGGGGCCCTGGGGCTGGAGGGGGCCCGGCCTCCCGCGCCCCTGCTCCGCCGCCCAGTCACCACGAGCGAGCAGCCGGCTAGGAGCAGGGCGTTGTATTGCGATTGGCACTTTATGCTGACCATCGGTAACGGACATTTATCACTGGAGTTTTTTAAAATATGAAATAAACGGTTATTTTACAGGCATTGCAGGATGGGTATTTTCCCTCCCAAACACAGGAAACTGGGAGGCTCCTTTCCTCGAAAGGAGCAGGTTTCCCTACCCGCTCCAACCTGTCCCGCTTCCGGACCCCCGCCTTATTGAGGTGCTAGGGTTGAGATGGATGGAGAAGCCTCCTCTCTCCCTGTGTTGGTCTACCTCGGATCCCGTCCCAGGTTTCTTTTCTTACTTCACTCCTCCATTTCGGTCTTAGGTCTCAGGGTCCCCAGTCCTCACCTCCAAACCGCTGGGGTTTTATAAAGAAGCCGAGCCTGCGGCCAGGCCAGGACGTCGGCCGTGAGAAATCTCAACGTCTCCGGGTCCCGGGGTCGCTTAGGGTCCACTAAGGGAACAGAATGGCACCCACCTCTCCAACCAAAGGCTTCCGTACTGACCTCCTGCATCTGCTCTGGTGAGGGAAGGGGGTGCCTTCACTGATAGCCTCAGGCCCAGTACTGTCCCCTGGGCCCCCATACCCGGCTGCACGTGCACAATCACCGCTGCCTCCCCCAAAGCTCCAAACCTACAGCCCTCTCTCCATTAGGATCCCCCAGAAACAGTTCTTTGGCTGGGGCTCGTCCCCTGCCCGGGGCACGGCCCCACGCCCTCGAAGATTCCCTACAGTTTTTAAAGCCTTGTTAGGAATGGCGGGGGCGGGCGCCCTGGGAGGCCCGGGAAGTTTAGGAGGAGAAATCTGAGTCCGCCCTCCACAAATTGAACCTTCCCCGGGGCGTCTAGTTTTCCCACAATTAGAGGCCAGGCCGCCGGGGGCTCTCCTGCTTGGGGCGGGGCGGGACTCCCCACAGCTCCAGAGTCCCGACCGCAGGGCGGCGCAGGCGCTGGCGCCCGCGGCCTTTCCCAAGCCGAGCGCGCGGCCTCTCGGGCTTCTGTGCCCGGCTCTCAGCGGCCGCGGACACGGCTGGGCCGAGCTTCCCTGCCGCGGGGACCCAATGCCCCAGCCTCAGGCAGGGCCCTGCGGGCCTGAGAAAGGAAGCCGGGGCCGTAGGAGTTAAAACGCTCTCGCCTTTCACTGCACCGTCCTCACCTCCTCCGGGCATGCCTCCCCGCCCAGCGCGGGCTGGAACTCCGCGGTTCCGGAACCCAACTTGCCCGTGTGGCCGTGGCTGGGCCGGCGCGGATGAGCCCGGTCCTCCGCGTTCGGAGCCACGCTGCCCCCTGCTGGACAGGCCTGGACGGGCGGCCCAGGACTGGGGCACCTCACAGTATCCTGCCCACAACTCATCTAGATGGACTCTCTAGATGAACTCTCCGCTGCAGGCCCTGTCCACCACTCCTCTAGATGTCTGGTCTTGCCCTCAAAACCTTCTTGACCGGTCCCACGGCCCACTGAGAATGAGGACAGTCCGGGTTTGAACCGGCCTGGGGGATCTCCCCTAGTGGAGCAAGATCACAGCCCTTCTTCCCCAGCTTCATAAGGACGCTCCCCAGGAGAGAAACGGAGTCTGGATCCCAGAGAACTGATTTCTGGGCGCAGAGACGGAGGGTTAGTCAGTGGACTTGGGGCTTCGACGGCTTTAGCCCAGCCAGTGCAAGCCGTAGTAAGGTGTGCGCACTTGGCCATGGCTTATGTTAAGGCCCATTGCAGGAGCCACATCGGTTCCTTTATTAGCTCCGTGAGGTCGGGGGACGTGGCTGTTCTAAGATGACAGTGCCTGAGTACACACAACCCTAGCGAAAGCTTTGGGCACCTCTGAGGACCTGTGAGAGCGCCTCCCTCAGTTCCTCTGTTCTTTCCGGGGTTCCATCTTTCTCAAGGATTTACTACTGCTTCAGCTCCCGCAGCCGCCACGTTAGCCACCTCCCACTCCCCCAGGACGTCCAGAGCCTCTGCAGTTAGCTCCGCCCCAAGGACCTCGTGAAGGCTATGAAATGGGGGAGGTTTGCAGGCGAGGTTTTTCCATTCTGGACCACCCCACCTCTGGTAACCTGAATCCCCTTCCTTCCGTCCTTCGTAGGCCCTGCAATATCAAGTGTGCATCCTTAAAGGATGGATTCCCAGCACAGGGTTTATAGCGAGGAGCTGGGAGTCGCGCAGCGTACTGTCCAAAGACCTGCACTGACTCACAATTCCTCCACCGTGCCTTGCCCTACCAGTGGCTCACTATCATCCTGCTGGACCCAGAAGCCACTTCGCAGCATAGCTCGCTGCGTCTATCCCCTGACAGTGATTTCATGGATTGCGCAGTAACAGCACAGCAAGTGGAAGGGCAAGCTGGGGCTGCGGGCCCCAGACACCGCACAGGCTACAATTCCCAGGCAACGTGGTTGGGGGCAGTTTCCAGCTCCCACTCTGTGGGTAGCAAGAAAAAGCAATGAGAATGCCGGAAATGCTTGGGTGGGTCTTACTGATTGCCCACGCGGCAAGGGGACAACTCCCCCCCCCCCACACCTCTAGAAGACCCCATTCCTCTGCCCCCCCACCTCCCCTGACCCCAGTTCTCAGACATTAAGCTTCTTTGGTCTCAGGTCCCCAGTGTGACTTAGGTCGGTTTTCAGGAGTGAAGGAAGGGAGAGGAGAGTTCAGCTGGGGCCCTCCCCCAAGCTGCTAGGCCAGCTGTTCCTGTGAGGGGGGGGGCGGGCGCTACTTGGCTGGACCTCTTTGCTGATGGGTAGAAGGCGCAAGAGACCTTCAAGGCAGCCTGGAGCTTCCTGGTGCTCGCTCTGGGAGATCAGCAGCGCTCTGGGGAAAGAACAGCTCGCAGGGGCTTCTCCCCAAGAGGAAGAGGTTAAGGTTCCACCTCCTCCTTCCGAATGTAGTCAGGGTTCTGCGGCGTAGGATGGACCGTTTTTCCCTGCGGACCTCTTGGCCGCGGGAGTCAGAGCTAACATAGGGTCGTGGGGAAGGGAGAAACGCAGTGGACTGGTCTAGGGCTCCTTGATAGCACCTCAGCACCAAGAACGTGGCATACCCAACCCCATCCCTGGAATCTTCGTGTCTCCAGAGCCGCTCAGAGGCATCCCACCCCACCTGCCACAGCACTAGGGCGCTGTGACGCCACACAGGCCTCCGGCAAGATACGCCAGAGCTCCGCCAAGTCTACAGCGGGATCTCATTTATGCAGTTCGATGACGTCACAGACGGGCGGTGATACTACGGCTCCCACATTTCCCGGCCCCGCCCTGCGAATCCTGCCAGAAACGCGCGGAGAATTCGTCCGTTCCCGGACAATAGGGTCAGACCCGAAGCGTTGGTAGGTGCCCTGAGTGAGGTAGAGTGCCCGGCAGCGTTCCCCTCCGGAATCTCGTGGCTTAGAATGCTGTCCGCGCGGGTAGGGTTTCAGAGCACCAGCCGCGGCGGGATACTAGCCCCGCCCACGTTGCCCCGGCCTACCCACCGCCTCCACCACTGCGCATGCTCTGCGCGCAGGCGCAGAAGGAACTCGTTGCCCAGAAACGCTGGCGCTGGAGTTAACCGTCCCGCGGCGGCGCTGGAGTTAACCGTCCCGCGGCGGTGCTGGGCGGTCGGTGTGGACTTCGGTGTCCCACTTTCAGGTGTAACGAACACAGAGTACCACTGGCCCAGCGGGCGCATCCTGCTATCGGTCTTTATGAGCCCTAGAGATGTTAACGCCGAAGAGGGCAGCTCTGGGTTAATGCGGGCTAGAGACCCTTGGAGTCTCTATGGCGCCTCGAATCCAACGCTGCCGTGGTCCGACGGAGGTCCCTGGGATTCGAGCCGAGAGGGAGTGTGCGGCCCGCCCCTGCCCTAGATCCAGTGCGGCCCCAGTCTTTTCTGGGTTTTTGAGGCAGAGGTCTTGGTCACCAGTCCAGCGGAGCTCTTGGAGGCACAGGCTTGGTCACCCACCCTGCCGGTTCAGCCTGGCTTTCTGGGACGCTGCGACAGCCAGACTGATGGTTGGGCTCAGGTTGCATATGTTCCAGATGAAAAATTCACTATGGACATGAGATAGGATGAGGGGGTCAAACCTCATGTCAGTGGTAGAGGAAGAATTAGAAGTTGCGTTTCCTTTGAGGCAAGGGGCCTGAAGACCCAGTTGTAGCTTTTCCTGCCACTTACAAGGTCAAAATCATACATATTTTCTCAATCATTTATTCACCACTCGAATCAACAACTGGGCCCTCATGTGTTACAGAACAACTTTCGCATTTATGAAGCACCATGTAAAGGTAGTAGAAATGCTTCTCTCAGCATCCTGAAGTAGCCTGCCTCCCAAGCTGCCTTATTCCTAAAAGAATCATCTTCCCTCTTTACTTTCTCATCACCCAGAGATAATGAAATGGGATGGAAGAAGGCTGTCACCTGGACTGGTAGTCATGAAACTTCCTAGAAAACTTGAAAGAAGCCGCCTTTAACTCCGTGGAGAAGAATGGATAAATCAGTTCACAGATTATTTTTAAATTTGCTTGAGAGAGGAAGGTGGGAGACAAAATGTAAGTGCCCTACTTACCACTCCTTTGTGGCATATGCCTAGGGTGAAAAATACAACTTGGGGCAGACTGAGGTGTCAGGGCAGGGGCCTATATATGTGGCAAGTGGGACTGAATAGGAGGTAGGGTGTCTTGCACTTTGCAAACACACCCAGCTACAGTCTTCTTTGGATATGTGCTTTCTTTGATTTGTACTAGAGTGTCCATGGCCTACGGAAAAGATAGTTGTACACTGTTGTTACATGGACAGATCTGCAGGAATGTTCCTCTTACCCAGCCACCTGAGCACTGGCTATCTGATACCACTCCTCGCCATTTTTCTTGGCCAATGCTAGTTCCAGCTCCAGTGATTAGAAAATAGAAGGACTTAGAAAAGTGGGGTGGATGGACAAATGGAGTGAGTTTTGTTTCTTATTTCTAAACATGGAGTTGGATCTTAGCAGCTAAGCCATTTCTGGGGAGGTGTAGGCATAATTAGTTTTCAATGTTTGGTTTGATTGAACTCTTGCTTGTGAGATAAGATAAGGAGTTTTGTCGTAACAAGGGCAGGGATGGGTTGCTTTTTGTCACTGGTAGGAGTGGGTACCACTTGGATACTGTAGGTAGATGGTAGCATGGGGACATGGAATAAAACTAGAGGAGATGGGGCAGGAATCGCTAGATTCTTCACCACTCAAAGGACCAGAGAGGGAAAATGAGCTTCTGGAGAATCCTTAAATAATGAGATTTACTTGGGAGGTTGGTTCACTTCTTATTAACCTGGGTCAGGAGCTGAACATGTCTGTGCAGAATTCAGAATATCTTCAGTATTTCACGGTATCTCACAGCATACGTAGCTCCTCCTGTAGGTCTGTGGTTGGTGAAGAACCAGGGCAGGGGTGGTGCTGTACCTGTCAGGGACAGTTTCTATTATGTATGGCCTTGTTAGAGAGACCAGCCCACACTGAAATATTTGAGCAGAGTCACTCTAAAGTGAGTGGAGTGGCTCAGAGAGTTCTTGTTAACTGTTAAAGGGATCTGTGTGCCATAGATCTATCTTTTAAATCTTTTATTTTCTATATTCTTTTGTTTTTTAATTTCTTTGTCTATTAATACCTAACTTTGGTACTTTAGTGTGTTAAAAACTCCCACTATGATGGTAGAATTGTTTTTTTGTTGTTGAAGTTCTAACATATATAACATGTTAAGATTTGTCTCTCCTTGACAGTTAGCAGTACTCACGGGAGATTCCTCAGTGTAGCATTGGGGACCATGTCAGTGACTGGGGCTTTACCACTTTGGGAAAAGTGTGAGGCCCTGCTAGGGCTTCTCCAGGCGGGAAGCCAGGCAAGGTTTTTTCCCCTGGCAAATGATGCTTTATTTTAACTATCATAAGTATGTATTTAACTGGGCCAGGGAGGATTAGGAGTGTTGGGGGAGGGCACTGGGTTTTGATATGTTTCCTCAGCTTTCTCCCCCCATATTTTAATTTAAACCTTTCCAGGCATACAGAACAATAGAGAGAAATTTATAGTTAACACTCAATCATCCACTACCTAAATCCCACAATTAACATTTTACTATACTTGCTTTATCACATTTCCTTCCATCACTCCATCCCTCAAACTTTTTTAAAATGAAAATTTGTAAACACGCAGAATAATTGAAAGAATAGGACAAAGAACACTCTCATCTCGTCTTCATAAAGTCAACAATTGATCATGTTTTGTTATATTTCTCTCTCGCTTTCTCCCTGAACCATTTGAAAGTTAGGTTCAGACTTCATTATATTTTAGCCCTAAATAATTCAGCACACATATTTTAGGAATAAGGGTATTATTCTACATTACCACGACATTGTTATCAATAATAATTTTGCCTAATATCATCAAATATCCCATCTACGTTAAAGTTTCCTCCAATTTTCCCACCAGTTGAATTTTTAAAAATCAGAATCCAATAAAAGATTTCATATTGCATTTGTGTCTTTAGCATCTTTTAATCTAGAACAGTTCTGCTTTTTTTAAAACCTGTAATTTGAATTAAGTATAGATTTACAGGAAGTTACAATGATAATACAGGGAGGTTCCATGTACCCTTCGGTACCCTTCACCCATTTTTTTCCCATGGTTACACCTTGCATAATGATAATACAGTATCATAACAAGAAAATTGATATTGGTACAATGTATGCATATAGTTTTATGCTATTTCCCCACAAAAATGGGAATAGGTAGATTCTTCTAACTGCCACCACAATGAAGATACAGAACTATAAAATCACCACAAAGATCTACTTGTATCAATATTTTAGAAGTCTGAGTGAATGTAGAAACCTTACCTCCTATTGTGGACTGACTGTGTTTCCCCCAAATCCCTATGATGAAATCCTCACCCTCAATGTGATGGTATTAGGAAATGGGGTTTTGGGGAGGTAATTAGGTCTTGAGGGTCAGCTCTCATGAATGGTATTCATGCCCTTATAAGAAGAGTCTTGAGGGAGCTTGCTTCCTTTCTCTCTGCTTCATAAATATGGGGGGACACAGCAAGAAGACAGCCATCTACAAACCAGGAAAATGACTTTCACAAGACACTGGATCTGTTGGCACCTTGATCTTGGACTTCCAGGCTCCAGAACTGTGAGAAATAAATGCCTGTCCTTTTAAGCCAATGAGTCTGTGGTATTCTGTTATAGCAGCCTGACCTAAAACACCAACTTTTAAGCCCTTTTATCCTCCCTGTTTATGACAGAATAGTCTTAAATATTTCCTCTACATACACTAACATCGAAGTCATTCGATGTTATATTTTTTGCTTTGACCATCAAACATAATTTAGACAACTCAAGAGGAGAGGGAAAGTCTATTGTATTTAGCCTATTTTGCCATGTTCTTGCTTTAAAATTTTTTTTTTTTCCCCTTCCTCATAGTTTTAGTTTCCTCCTTTTATCATTTCCTTTCTGTTTAGAGAACTTTTTAAGCCATTATTTTAGGTTAGGTCTGGTGGTGAAAAATTCTAATAATTTTCCTTCATCTGAGAATGTCTTTATTTCTCCTTCATTCCTGAAGGATAATTTCACCAGGTATGGAATTCTGGGCTGACAGTTCTTTCTTTTCAGCACTTGAAAAATGTTGTGCTACTTCCTATTGAGAGTTTAAAAAAATTTAAATGACTGTATTTTTTTTAATTCTGAAATTTCCATATTTTTTTATGTACTCTGTTTCTTTGCTGAGACTTTCTACTTTTCAGCTGTTGCAAGGGTTCATAATTGCTTATTAAAGTATTTTTATGATGGCTGCTTTCACATTCTTGTTGATACTTCCAACATCTTTGTGATCTCGATGTTGATGTGTGTTGGTTATCTTTTCTCTTTCAAATTAAGGTTTTCCTGGTTCTTGGTCTGACATGTAATTTCTGATTGTACCCTTGAAATTTTTGGTATTGTGTTATGAAACTCTGGATCTTATTCAAATCTGTTTCAGTAAGTTTCCTCTGACTTGCTGTGACATGGTGGGAGAAGGGGTGCTACTTCACCACTACCATGTGGGGGTGAATGTCCAGGACCCCCAGTTGGCCTCCCTTGGCACTCTGGAAAGAGAGGGGTGCCACACTGCTACTTGGTAGAGGTGAGATTTCAGGCTCCCCACTAGGCCTCCATGACACCACCTAGGCTAGGAGGGGAGAGATCCTTTTTGTTGTTCCCACATGGCTTCTGCTGGGGGTAGGGTGGAAGGTCTTGTTACCTCTCGGTGATGGTGCAAGTTTGATTGCCCACTCAGTCTTCTCAGATACACCTGGGTAGGGCAGGGAGGAGCCCACCTTTGCAGGCAGACAAAGACAGAAGTCCAGAGTCCTCATTCCGTCTTTCCTGACGGGTGATCTATGGCCCTTTGAATATCTTGTTGCATAAGTGAACTGGTATTGGCCTTATGGAACTATACACTAAGGGACAAATTTCTCCACAAATTCCCATTTCCTGGCATCACTTCTTTTATTGTTCTAACATGATCCTGGGTGTCCACTCTAAGGTATTGTGGTGTTTTTAATTTTGTAATACAAAATTCTCACTTTATGTATTGACATAAAATGCTCTGGGGTGGTATTTTATTATAAAGTTACAAAACTTTTGCCTACTCTCAAATGTTGGTATGTAGGATCCTTGTGGATTTAAAAAAAAACAATTGATATTTTTAAAGTAGCTATAATGTCTTGAATTTTGACCCAGGAAAATTGAGTCTTTTATTATTTTGTTTATGAAAAGAAAAAAAAAATCTAATGTATCTAGTGGCTGGGAGCATGGATTTCTTTTTTACTCTACTCCTGTGTCTGGTGTTCAGGTTATAATTTTTAATATAAATATTTCCATAGGATTTTAAACTTTTTAAAATTTTTGAGAATGGAATTTCAGAAATCTGTCCAAATTTTCCTAAAATATTAGGTTAGTTTCCTTAATTGTCCAAATTTTCCTAACAGGACAGGATTTTTTTTTCTTCTTGTGCCTTACAGATTTTCTTAGTGTTGCCTTGGTCAGGGAGAGAAATAATTACTGAAGCAAAAAACTTCTCTTCAGTTAATATTATTTATTGACTAAGACCTCTGACTTGTGCCCGATCATAGGCTAAGTGTGAACATCATGCAAATTGAGAGCAATAGTTTTTGCTTTTTCCAGATATATGTGGTTACAGCATAATGTTTACTTCCATGAGTCAGGGCAACTTAAATAGATAACCTAGATAAAAGGAACTGGGAAGCAGGAAGCCTGTGTCTTGGCACACATTTCATTGCTAACTTTGTTGGGTCGCCTTAGTCAAATCCCGTAACCTCTTAGGGCCTCAGTTTCCTTACCTGTCCATGAGAATAAAAGTATTTATCTTTTCTGACTTGTACAGCTTTGGTCAGGGAAAATTTAGATTTGTGCCATAAATATAGATAATATGGCTAAAGACTATCCACCTCTTTTTATTTAGTCTTAAAAAAGTATCTATAAACACTCATAGCTTTTCGGCTTCTTTTGGTGTCAAAATGTCTTTGAGCAAAGAGAATTCAAAAAGTGCTTGGGATAGCCATAAACATTTTACAGACTTAATTGACATAGTTGACTATGTCCATTTTTGCTATGAGTGAGCAACCACATTTATTTTTCTCTCCTGGATACTCTGATTCTTTAGTTGCCCAGCAGCTAGTTACGTCACCCATGCAGAGTCAGGCAGAAGCCTCACACGTGGTTTACAGAACTGTGTAGCAGACTTACGTGGATCGAAATAGCTATAATTAGAAAATCAGTCTCACATTTAGGAACTACGCAGAAGCATGTGGATATTCTGACTTGTCCCAGAAGCACAATAAAAGTAAACCAACTGGTCTTGAAGTAAGAACAATTACAAAAACACAAATTTTGAAAAAAATGAACACAAAGATTTGAATCATAAATATTTATTTCTAGAGAAACAAGGCAAACTCATTTCAAATTTCAGAGGAAAGCGTTCGCGGTAGTTAGACCACACCAACCATCCTGCTGTGTTGACATGGGGATTTGTGCATAGGGCCATCTGTAGGTGGCAAGATGCCCGCCGCCAACCCCATGGTAGGCAGGATCTCTTCTCCTGTCTTTGGACTGCTTCTTAGATGTGGCAAGGAATTAACGAAGAATCCCTGTAAATTTCATCTGCTGTTTGTGATCTTCAGAATCTGAAGTTAGGGAGTGAGCCAAAGCTAACTATGACATGAACTTTATCTGTGGATATTAAGGTCATTTTACAATTGGCTGCAGAGCACATGTTTGAATGGCAGAAAAAAATGTAAAGCAACGTCTCGAGTTTTCTCTGTGTGTGTCTACTATTGGCTTACTTCCCTGTCACCTAAATCACTCTGAGCCATATAATAGGTACGGGCCAGAAAGACACAGAGCATGAGTATCAGTAAGGATCTGTTAGTGTAGCCTGAGGAGGCCAGGTGAAATCCATTCTGACTTTTCCAGCTTGTTGGTTTCATTGTTTTCTACAATGGGTGATTGTCTTCAGCTCAGCCTGCTTGGCTGGCACCAGGTCCTTTGAGGTTCCCAGAAAATCCCCATGTAAATGTGCAGCCAGAAAGTTGGGTGCACAGCGGGCTTAATGTCTGGTGTGTTCCTTGGTGCATACTCTCCTGTGTCTGGGGAGGCGTGCCTCTAAATGATGAACAGAAATTGCCTTAATTGAAAGTACTTCTGTTGGCAGGATGATTTCAGAGTCTACCTCCCTTTGAAAACAAACTCTCACCTGCTCCCCAGGGGTCTGGAATCCCTCATTTTCTCATGAGAACCCTTCCTTCCTTAGCGAGAGCCGATGTTGAGATGCAGACCTAGGAGATATGCTAGGAGGAGATATTTTATAGAGCTACCATTTATTGAGTCCTTCCCACATGCAGAACACTGTGCCGAGAGATTGGCATCCACGGATACTATTCTTCTCATTTTTTTTACATGAGGAAATGGAGGCTGGATGTATATATCTGCACAAGGCAACACAGTATGTTATGAGAACCAGCCTTCAATTCCAGGTTCTTCAGACTCCAAAATTCATGAGCTCACAAGACCCTCTACTGCTTCCCTGTCCTTGAGGTGCACCGAGATCTCTAAGATTCTGATTGCCCTGCCCAGAAGGATGAAGAGTGCTGGGCTTTTACCTCTCCTGGGGAGGGAGAGACTAGGTAAGAGGGGTGGGCTGAGGAAGCTCTGGGCTTCCCAGGGGATGCTGAGCACAAGCCAAGGAATGATGAAGGCCGGCCGGGGTCCTAGCCTCTGCCTCCAAGCACAAGGCGGAGGCTCTGCTCCTGCTCCAGATTGCTCTGGAGCAATCTGCCAAGGGTCTCATTCAGGATGGAGCCCTCCTGGGAGAAAGGGAAATGGGAGCCTGTGGCTGATCCCTGCCTGCATGAGAGCTATTGTGCTGGTCTTCCATCAGCAGAGGGTGTGGCTTGTTTGAGACGGGCAGTGTGGTGTGTGAGATGTTCCTCTGCATTTCTCTTCATTTCCCTACAAGCCTGTGAACCTGAATAATGTTGAAGCACCTCAGCTGGGCATCACAAGGACAGATGGTAGAGTGGAAACTGAGGCCCAGGTGGGTCTCTGGGTGCTGTCCTGATGGGACACGGCTAAGCTTCAGGGGTTCACCTTGCAGTAGAGGCACCAATGATGAGTGTGGCTAAAATACAGCTGGAGAAGGCAGTAAGAGGAACTTAGGTCACCCAGACTAGACTCTTTCTGGACATGGCCTCAGCCTCTCGCCTCCACAGTCTGGTCCAGGGATCTCTCCCAGATGCTCATACAGAAACCTCGCTCATAGCACTTCTAACCCTGGGTCACTGTCATCTCTTCTAGATTGCAGGCTCCTCGAGGACCTGGGCCAGTTCTGTTTGTCTCAGCACTCCCTATGCCTTTTGCGGCACCTGAGCCTGAGAACATGTTCCTAGCCGAGCGGGAAGCTCAAGAGCCTTGGCCAGATTATAGGCGTGAGGAAAACTTCATGAGAAAAGAAGTTTTCTGTTAACAAGTTAACTGTTTCTGGAAAAAGCGTCCTTCCGATCATTTGAGAACCATGTGTATAAATTGAGGTAGAAGGAGCTGTCCGCTGCCTGAGTGATGGAGGCTGGCTGGAAGGGACTTTTTCAGAAAAAGGAACAGCAGCTTTGCTCTGAACAAATCCTATATTACTTTTTCAAATGGTAATCTGCTAGTATGAAGAATGTACCTTTTATTTCCGTTTTGCCTTGTATTTAAATGAAACATTTAAAATGACATCCTTGAAAATTGAGAAGGCAAATAAAGCGGTCCTGCTAATTTAATGAAGACCAAGCTGTAAATGTAACTTTTATGGGGTGTCAGCCACTCACTGAGGAACCTGGTAACCAGAGGGAAAGGAGGGGGCAGAGGTGTGTGATGACTCATCCCAAGAGTCCAGAACTTTTCCTAGTTTTCTAGAGCACACAGGATCTCTGCAGAGGAGGAGGGCTCTGCTGTTAAGGAATGAGCTAGAAACCTTAGCCCTGTGAATTGTCCCTTCCAATAGCCTTGTCTCTCTCCTCGATGAGACTGGAGAATGGCGTGGCTGTCAGAAAACACTCATCCCCCTGGGTTGGTGAACATCTCCCTCTGGTACTCTGTGCCAAGACGTCCATATTGAAGACAAATCCGATGCCCTCTGTGGTATGCGGCCTATCTACAAAGCTGGTCAGAGTGCAGCAGAGGGAGGGCCAGTCTGTCCTCCCGGGTGTCCTTTCTGTAATCCCCTTGTCACAGCCACCTCTGAAGGCTGCTTGCCCTGACAGAGGGGCCGTGATGGGCAGCCTGTCAAATAGATTGTGAGTGCATTAGTAGGATTAGCAGAGAAGGCTAATATTGCAGCATTCCGCAAGTTCATTCACAGCATCTGAGGCTGGGCTGGTCAGCTGTCAAACTGGGCAGGCACAGGCTCCAGAATTCATGTCACATCAGGGACTGGCCCTGAAATGGTCAGAGACACGACAGTCCCATGTGTTTGACTTGTGTTTATGAATTATTATTTCACAACAGAGCTTAATTTATAATATTAGTATAAAGATGCTAAGTATCCTTTTTTTTCCCATCTGATTGATAAACTAGCTGAAATACTTTAGTAGCCCCTCAAAACCAGATGCTTTGTTCTTGGCAGTTTATTGAAGTATAGCTGATTTAATTTCTGCTTGTTAAAGTAATATACCCTCATTTTGGAAAACTTGGGTCAGAAAAGTATAAAGGAGAAATTTAAAATACTCAGTTCTTTCACCAGATATTACCTCTCATGCCATTTTGATGTATTTTCATGTGGTCTTTCTTCTATGCATGTCAAGTAAAGTTGTGATTATATTGTATACTTGGTTTTGATTCCTTTTAAAAAACCAAATATTATATCCTACGCATTTGCCAGTTTTCTTGCACTTTTCATGAAAACACCTATTAATACTTTGTGTGAATATATTTGCATTAGTTTTTTATTGGTGTGTAACAAATTACCACAAACTCAGCACTTTAAAGTAATACCCATGTATTAGCTCACAGTTCTATAGGTCAGAAGTCTGGCATGGCATGGTTGGGGTCTCTGCTCACATCTCAGAAGGCCAAAATCAAAGTGTCAGCTGGGCTAAGTTCTCTGAAGGCTCTGGGAAAAATAGCTTCCAAGCTCTTTCTTGTTGGCAGAATTCAGTTCCTCAAGACCATAGGGCTGAGGTCCTCTTGTCCTTGCTGGTTGTTGGCTAAGGAACACTCTTAGCAGCTGGAGGCCACCTGTCTTCCTTGACATGTGGCCCCTTTGATCTGCAAGCCAGCAATGGTGCAGTGCATCCTTATTGTGTTTGGACTCTGGCTTCTGTGATCAACTGGAGAAAACTCTTCGCTTTTAAAGGGCTCATATGCATAGGCCACGCCCACCAGAATAATTTCATTTTAAGGACAACTATGTCATATAATGTGACCTAATCAGTGGAGTAAATGCCATCATACTATTGTCGGCAGGGTTGTGCAGGGCATGCCTACCAGGGTGGAGAAATAGTGGGGCCATCTTAGGTCTCTACTTACCAGAATATTTCCATTTATTTAACAGTTTCTTTGTTTTAAAAAAAAGCTGGGCTTATTTCTCATTTTTTATTATTATAAGTGTTGTTTTTGGATGAGCATCTATCCTGTGTTAATGTGCTAGGTGAAGAACCGATATTTTCTTATTTGCATTTTTGTTTCTAATGAAATTCAACACTCAGTTTCATGTGTTAGCCATTTGTCTTCTTATGTGAATTGTTTCTCTTCTTTTTTGGGGTTTATCTTCTAATTGATATATCATGTTCTGTAATAGTAAGGACATTATAACTTCACTAATTTTATTACAACTATTTTATCTTTGTGTACTTTTTGATGTACAAAGGTTTTAAATACATAGGTACACAATTCCATTTATATCTTCCTTTCTGTTTTTGCCTTGATGTCATATTTAGAAAATCCTTTTGCATCTCAAGATTTTAGAAATATATTGATTATATTTCTCTATTTTATAGATTCATTATTTGTATTTAAACTTTAATGTACATGGGATTTATTTTGATATATAGTATGAGGTACATATTTAAAATTTTCCCCCAAACTTATTAACCAGTAGCCTAATATTTAACATATAACTCATCCTCACTGATTTCAAATGCCATTTCCATACTTGACCTTTTTTGGTGGCTTTTCATTCTGTTCAATTGTTCTGTTTTGTAGGCTGGTGCCACAGTATGCTCTTTTGGTTATTATATTTTGAAATAAATTTAAATACATTGAAATGTAAATTCCTCCTTGCTTTATTTAGTTTTCAATATTTTATTGGCTCCTTTTCCCTAGTGGTTTCACGAATTTTTGATGGAATTTTAATTTGAAGTGTATTGACTTCATAATATTTACGTTGAAGAATGATGGTTTTGCAATATATAGTCTTCCCATTCTAGCAATATAGAATGTCTCTCTACTTACTAGAATTTTCCTGCATGTTCCTTAGGAAAGTTTAATTTTTCTATTTTAATAAAATTTCAACTTTACAGAAAATTTGCTGGAATGTTACAAATAATTTTTTCCCTGAACCATTGGAAAATGAGTTGCTGGAAGATTTCGGTGTGTAATTCTGACAAAGAAAGACTTTCTGTACTACTATCGAAATCGAAATCAGGACATCAGCATCTATGTATTACTGTTAGCTCACACAGAGATCTCATTCCAGTTCCACCAGCATCCCCAAACATGGCTTTTAGAGAAACAGGATCCAATCCAGGATCCTGTGTTGTATTTGGTTGTTACACATCTTTCATCTCTTTCAACCTCAGTTTCTAGTCTTTCTGCGACTTTCATGACCTTGTCACTTTTGAAGGCCAGTTATAGGGTAAAATGTCCTCCAGTTTGGGTTTGCCTAACGTGTGCCCATGATTTGATTTGGATCATGCCTTCTTGGCAGGAGTGTCCCATAAGGAATGCCGTTAATGTGTCCTATCAGGAGGCACACTGATTTGTCCAGTTCTGGGGACTCGACTTTTGATCATTTGATTAACTTGTGTCTGCCAGGCTTTACCACCCTAAACTTACCCTTTTCCCATTTGTAAACAATAAGTGTTTCGTGGGGAGATACTTTGAGACCATACTGTTGTTAAAGTATTTTAAGCTTTGTTCGGTGCTACTGGAATCAGCGTTTAGTTCAGGGCCAATTTTGTCCCACGACTGGGGGAAAAAACCTTGCTTAGTACTCTGCCTGATGCTCTATGAATTATGAGGTTATCTACTCCGCTGTGGCAACAGGAATTATTTCCAGGTGTGTATGAACTCTGGGGCTTGTTCTTGCTGACCCTTTCTGGTGGCTCTTTCCCCAGCCTTGGGTAGTTCCCCAACACCGTGAAGATGTGAGAGAGACTCTCCAGATCTTGGGACTGCTCTTTCGGCAGCTCTTTTCTTGCTGGCACTCTTCCCTGGGAGCTCACGGGAGTTCCTGCTCTGTTCCTCAACTCAAGAGAACCTGGGCTCTGCCTGGACCCTCCCTCCCAGTCCCAAAGCCCGCAAACTCTCTCAAGGCAACAGTAGGGCTCACCTCATTTTTTCCTGTCTCTCAGGAATCGCTGTCCCTCATTGCCTGGTATCCTATGGCCTGAACACTATTGTTTCATATATTTTGTCTGGCTTTTGACTCCTTCCATGCAGAGGGATAAAAATAGTCCCTGTTACTCCGTATTGACTGCAAAAAAACACTTACGCGTTTTGGATGAATCAAATGCATCGTTCTTTTCCAGGCATTTATTAAAATGTAGAAATGTTTCCTTCTGCTCTAAATGGCCCCAGGATGCTGAGATTTTTTTAAAATGTCACTTGTAGTCTGTCTTCTCCTTCCTCAGTGACTGCTTGCCTCTGCTATCAGCTCCTTGCCTACTCTCCAGGAGTTTATGCATCCCCTCTGTTTTAGGGCAGTTTCTTAGATAAGGGTCAGTAGGTTCTAAATGAGTGTCTGAAGATCTCTTCTAGGAATTAAAAACGTGAACTGTGTCATATGTGTTTGACTGGGCTGCTTTCTTGCTTCCTTTCTGGTCCTTGGCCACAGTTCCCTAGTCGAGTCTGCTAAAGTACTGCTTTTTGGATACACGAGATATAATGCCACTTCAGAGCTTTGTTTGGGAAGTGTGCTTATTGGTGAGTCAGGGGTGGGAGTGGGGCTACTGCAGTCTTGCTGGATCATAGAATAATTTCTGTAGTAGTTTTCTAGCGTTGTCATAACAAAGCACCATGAACTAAATGGCTTAAAATGATAGAAATGTATTGTTTCCCAGTTCTGGAGCCTACAAGTCTGCAGTCAAGGTGTTGGCAGAGCCATGCTTCCTCTGAAACCTGTAGGAGAATTCTTTGTTGCCTCTTCTTAGCCTCTGGTAGTTTGCCAGTGATCCTTGGGGTTCCTTGGCTTGCAGCTGCATAACTTCATTGTCTGCCTTCATCACACATGGCCTTGTCCCTGTGCATCTCTGTGTCTTGAAATGGACATCCACTTATAAGGACACCAGTCATACTGGATTAGGGACCCACCTTACTCGAATATAATCTCATTTTAATTCAACTAATTACATCTGTAACAACCCTATTTTTAAATAAGGTCAAATTCTGAGATATACTGGGGGTTAGGACTTTGGTTTTTTTTTTTTTTTTTTAGGGGATACAATTTAACACTTAACAGTTGGTATAGAATATTAGGTGACTTTCTTAGTGGAAACTGGATGAACACCCAGAGTGGTAGGCTTTGAACCAAAAGCAGATGACACAGGTGTCAGCAAAGATTAGGAAAGCTGGTTGGGCTAAGGGTAGCATGCTAGCAGGGAGTCCTGTGCCAGGTTTGACTCCTAACTCCTGTAGATCGGAATGCGGCGACATCAGTATCCTGGTGTTAAGCCCAGGTCTGAAATTTCCTGATGTAAAATCCTTTGCCCAAGCTTTGGCTAGTGGCCCCAAGCCTCAGTGAGTGCTGCAGACAAAGGGCAGATCTTAGAGCTGAAGCTTCTCTGACAAGTTGTCATGGTAGCAGTGACCACGCATAATGTTGGGAAATCTGCTTTCCCCTCTCTCAGTCTCTCAAGTGTATGATACAGTATTGTTAACTATAGTCACTATGCTGTATGTGTCCCCCAGAATTTCCTCATCTTAGAGCTAAAAGTTTGTCCCCATTTCTCCCACCCCAGCTCCCAGGAGACACCATTCTACTCTCTGTTACTATGAGTTTAGCTTTTTTGGATTACACATAAAGTGAGATCATGCGGTATTTCTTTGACTTATTTATTTGTTTTACTTAGCATAATACTCTCAAGGTCCACCTATGTTGTTGCATGTGGCAAGATTTCCTTTTTTATGTCTAAATAATATGATATATCACATTTTTCCTTTCTTATGGCTAAATAATATTCCATCTATCTATCATCTATCTATCTATCTATCTATCTATCTATCTATCTATCTATCTATCATATTTCTTCATCCATTCATCTGTTGATTGTCATGATTGTCATGTAGGCTGTTTCCATGTCTTGGCTATTGTGAATAATGCTGTAATGAACATGGAAGGGCAGATGTCTCAATATAATTTCATTTCTTTCAGATGCATATCCAGGGTGGTATTGCAGGATCATATGGTATTTCTATTTTTAATTTTTTGAGGAAACTCCATACTGATTTCTATAGTAGTTGTACCAATTTACATTCCCACCAATAGTGTCCAAATCTCTCCCTAGTTTTAAGATATTCTCAGCCATTATTTGCTTAAATAAGCTTTTGCCCCTTTCTTCCTATTTTCTCCTTCTGGGACTCCAATAATGCATGATTGTTTCTCTTAATGGTATCCCATAGTCCCTATAGGCTTTCTTTAATCTTTTTCATTCTTTTTGATTTGTACTCCTCTTATTGGACAAGTTCAAAAGATCTGTCTTCTACCTCACAGATTCTTTCTTCTGTTGATCCAGTCTGATACTCTCTACTGAATTTTTAATTTCATTCATTTTATTCTTCAGTTTCAGAACTTGTTTTAAAAAATGATTTCTATCTCTCTAATAGACTTCTCATTTTGTTATTGTTTTGCTGATTTTGCTGAACTGCCTTTCTGTGTTTTCTTGTAGTTCACTGAGTTTCCTTAAAATGATTATTTTGTGTTTTTTATTGGACAAATCTCATTTTTTTGAAGTTGGTTATTAGAAAATGTTATTTCTGTGGTGGTGTTATGCTTGCTTACTTTTTAATTTTCCTTGAAGTTTGTGTCATTGCATTCACATTTAAAGAAATAATCAGCCTCCTCCAGTCTTTACTGACTGGCTTTGGGAAATACCTTCCATCATCTATATTAGGGATTCTAAGCCTTTTTTAGATCTTTTCTATTGATATTTCTGCTCCACAGTTCTTGTTCCCTCATAGAGGGTGAATTCTTAAGATTGTATGCCTTCTTTCGATCCTGCAAAACCAGATTTGGGGCTGTCAGCTACCCATTTGCTTTCTTTAGGACGGTGCTGAATGCTCAAATTGCGTGCTTTATCACAATCCTGCTGAATTCGGCTGGCTTTCTGCATGTGCTCACTAGCTGTCTGCAAAGGCTCATTTTTGTTGCCATAGGGATTGTGCTGAGGGAGCTGGCCACAGGATGGTGGGGTGGGGTATGGGTGAGCTTGCAACGCATTTGGAGTGCCTGTGGACCAGTAGGAGGATCTGTAGGTGAGATATGCCCAATGGCTCGTTGGTGGGCTTCCTGATGGAGTGTGCAACACGGTTAGTAGGATATATGTCTCTTTGATGCCCTCCAAGAGGCCTGGCTGCTCTTCTCCCTGACACTTCTCACTCCCCACTCAGGCAGCACACCTCAGGATTTTGGGTGAAATGAGAAAGAATTGGGTCTCTTTTGTGGTATCCCACAAAGCAGGGGAAGCTGGGCGCTCACTCAGATGCTCTTACTTTCCCTTGTGGGAGAAGTCACAGGCTGAGAAGATCTCCCTTGGCAATGAGCTCTGCCACTTTGGAGGAAGGGTAATGTGGGTAAAGTGAAACTTCCTCTTACCTTCTTCAGTGCATCAAATCTCATTTTTTTTTTTTTTCCAGCTATGTGCTGGAACCTCTCCACTGGACTCCCAGACTTCCACAAAGGCATTCTAGTTCATGGGTGATTAAATCAGTGCTTTTGAAGAGGAAGATGGTAGAAAACTATCAATTCCACCATGCTGATGGTATCACTCTTCTCAGCCATTATTTCTTGAGCACTCACATGCCAGACACTATTCTAGGCCTTGGAGTCACAGTGCAAGATAAAGTCCTTGTAGAGTTTGACTTCTGGAATTGCATCAGTTCATTATTTGTAAAGTGGAGGTAAGAAATGAATATGCTCAATTAAGTTGTGAATAGTAAACACAGTCATTTGTATAATGAGCTTAGCCCAGTGCCAGGCATAACAGAATTTTCAGTAACTGTCAGCTGTTTATATGGAGACCAGACACAGTGGAAAGTGGGTCTAATTCTTGTCTCGTTTGGAACTTCAATGCTCTGACGTGGGGAGGACATGCTGAATAGTCTAGGGGGAAGATAGTAGTTTGGAGTCTTGGATGCCTTTTCCGGATTTAGGATTGAAACGCAAAGCTGGACTACAGTGGTGTCATGAGGGCAGTGGCAGAGCATCCCAAAGAGCAAGGCCTAGAGGACATGTACCAGGTTTATCTCCTTGGCCAACACATGCTTCTCGGCTCTGCCCAGAGCTGCAGCCAGAGGTAAAGGATTTCATACTGCACAGCAAAGAATCAGTGAGGACCAAAAGCAATGTAACACAAGTTACATTGTGCAGAGCACATTGCTGTTTTAAATTTTGGTTTGCCTAAAATGGCTCACTGTATTAGTTGCCTGTCTTAAGTTCCTATACCTCGATATGTGGTATTAACTCCAATAGAAAATACGCAACCAACCCAAAGACAACATAGTTTAAGAAATGTAATATTTTATTTGCATCACATTTTAGAAAGCTGTTTTTTGTTGAGGAATGGGGTAACTGCTACTGGACATTTTACTTTGCCTTGGGAATACAACTCTGAGAGTTGGAGTTTATACCAGAATTTGGCTAATCTACTCAGATTCAGCATCTGTACTCCTTTAAGTGGCATTTAATATTACAACAGGAAATCTTTACTGTTTTTCTATCATAAAGGTACTGTATTATGTGCTCAAGTTGGCTCACCATCTCTGATGAGCTGTAGAAGAAATGGAAACAGATAGTGTGTGAGTTGAGCAGGGATGCTTGTGTGATCAATCTCGCATCCCACAAGTGTTGTGGGCCAGCAGCATGCATTTCAGGTGTGCAGATGAGGTCTCAGATCTTTCTAGAGCTCCCTGAGATGGAGAAAGTGATTTCCCTCTCTCAGGTTGGTTGCGATGCTTAAGTGAGATAATATGTGCAATAAACCTGGCACACAAGAGGTATTCAGTAAGAACAGTTTACTCTCCTTTTTTGTGTCCTATTTTAGGAATTTAATTTTCTTCAGTGTTTTTAAAAAGTAGTTAAAATTAAGCCAATTAGTTTCTTATTCCTAGCTGGAGGGTCTGGCACGTTAGAAGATGATCAGTGGGTGTGTGTGGGGGATGAGTTGCTTGTGGTGCTTGGGGTAAAGGTGTTTCTTGTCCACATCCCTTGGTGGGTTGGAGATTCAGCACTACCTCCCAGCTCTTGAGTACACACACAGACAGGTTAGACTTGGCTGGTTAGGCTCTTTCCAGGAGACGCTCATGGGAGAGTTTTTCACATTTCAGTATTTGAGCCACTTAATGCACATGATCTGTGTTTAAACCTACCTTTCAAATACCTGGCACATTCTATGCACCTGGAACAGTTCCAGGGCTTAGAAATTCAGGGAAGAATTAGAACACATCCCTCATTCTTAGGAAGTCAGTAATTCAGTAGCAGAGAAAGTACTACACACACGTACACACACATGCATAACAACGCATGCAAGTACTCACGTATACATATACGTATATGCTTGTGTGTGTGTGTCTGTGTGTATTTTGGGAGGTGGGTATCCTAAGGTAAGGGGCAACACTCAATGTGAGAGATCCAAAGTTGTGAATGTGTTGACCATGTTTTAATGTCAAAATTAGGATCCATGGACTGATAAGAATATAGCTCCATAGAAAGTCAAAGGAATAATGCTTAAAGTTGGGGTAGTTCCAGGATCAAGACTGCCTCCTTTAGAGGTACCTCTTGTCCTCAATAAGTTTACAGTCTAAGTAGAGAGTCATGTGCATATCCCTGGATGAAAGCTCTATGAGATGTGTCATCAGGGCAAGAGAAGGACCCAAAAAGAGGTATGGCTGCTCAGAACTATGGGAGATGAAGATGGAAGGGGAGGTAGAGTTTGATGTCAGTGAGTAGGGAAGGATCTGGGAGAAGAGGGAATGCTGAGTCTGGAAGGATACTGGAAAGGTGCCTGGCCACAATCTTGTCTAAGCAGGGAGATCAAAAAGCCTTTCCTAGATTTAAGACAATGAGGCCCACATCACTGGGGAGCAAGGTCCTTCTGTGGCCAAGGACTTTGCAGCTGGCCCTCAGAAACATGGTTGAGAGCAGACATGAGGGATTGATTAGAAAACTGCTATGCTTGGGAAGAAATGTAGATTTCAGAGACATGAAATGAAATGAAATGAAAATGAAAACATGCAAGCATTTGTAAATGGAATATGCCTATCATTGTGGTTTTATGTGCCCAGAGACCTTGTGAGCAACCTGTAGATATGGCTGGGGAAAACATGTCTTTAGAGGCCCTTTTCTCTCCCTTGCACAATGATGGCTTTCTCCTTGGGTGGCACCTGATGGTTGTCATATTTTCCTTTCTGAGAGAGGAAAATTGTTTTTTTCTTTCCTTTCTGAGACAGGAAAATAACTGCTTGTTATCAGGAAGTGAACTGGTGGCCCACGAAGCTAGAGCTTCATCGGGCTCTTGGGAGGAAACCTTATGTGTGTACGTGGGGGTAGAGATGGTATTGCAAAGAGATCAAGGACCCACTCTGGAGACTTATTAGTTGTTGACATTTGGAAAGTTACTTAATCTCTCTGAACCTTAGATTCTCATCAATTAATGGCAATAATGATACCTATCTTGTAGAGTTCTCGAGAGGACTAAACATAGTAGTATGATGCTTGGCACACATTGGGTATTCAATAAATCTCACCTGTTATTATTGCTGTTTTTTTGGGCAGACACTAATGTAATATGGGTACATTCTGAGTGTAGTTGGAACACAAAATTTCTTGGGGGTGGGGGTACACAATCATACACATTGCTGTCCGTAGTGCTGAACTATCATTGCATGGGGCATGGCTGTAGCTCCTAACCTCAGGCCACCATTGATGGCTGCTCAGTCTCTCCCAGAAATTCTGAGCCAGAAATGTGTAATGAAGAGGCCAAGATGGTAGAGAAGCAGACTGATAATAGCATTTGGATAAGTCACTGAGAAATTCCTATGGACAAAAAGAGATATTTTAGTCTCTCTTAGAGATTTATATTACCAAAGAAAAAGTCCAGACTGACATGGCTCAAAATGCTGCTACAGGATGTGTTATGTGATAGAGGGCTGTGCATGTGTTAATGTGAATGATGAGTTTGGGTAGTTGGCAGAACCCTGGAGGAGTAGAGCTTGTTTAAGTGTGGTATCTTTATCAGTTGGGTTAAAACAACATTTTAATAGATATTTAAACATTTTGGCTCAATAAAATATTTGTAATTTTCACAATGTCACAGAACAAATAAAACTATTACTTTATGATGTGTGTGGTCAATTTCATGTACTGTTGAAAATCAAAACATACTTCTGAGTGTAGTAAGTTTTTTTTTGAGAATTGGAAGTTTTGAAGGACAGACATCTCCCCCACATTCCTTTCCTTGGTTATTCTGGTGGTGATTCTGGGTGTATTGTTTTCTCTGAGCCCTTGTCCTCCATTTTCTCCATCTCACAAAGGTCCAAGCTGCTGGAGCAGCTTGGCTGGCCTACCTCCTAAAGTCTACCCATTAGTCAATTCATCCTTCCTTTCTTCCATCGTTCATCCATACGTCCACCAATTAACCAATTGTCAAACATGCAATTATTGAGCATCTACTGCATATTATATACTCTATTTTGCACCAATAGAGTAGCTTGTCTAATCTACCTGTTATTTTGACAAATCCTGACCTTTGACTCAGCCCCTTCAGAATCTGCTGGTGCTATATTTATTCCTTTGTCAACAACATTTATTAGGCACTTACTGTAAGCCAGATACTATTCTAGGTAGTGGGGATACAGCAATAAATACTGCTATCTAGTGTGTGAATTACTGAAATAGGTTTCTGATTGGTTCTTTTTTTTTTTTTAAGATTTTATTTATTTTTGACAGAGAGACAGCGAGAGAGGGAACACAAGCAGGGGGAGGGTGAGAGGGGGAAGCAGGCTTCCTGCGGAGCAGGGAGCCCGATGAGGGGCTGGATCCCAGGACCCTGGGATCATGACCTGAGCTGAAGGCAAGTGCTTAACGACTGAGCCACCCAGGCACCCCATCTGATTGATTCTTTTTGACCCCCTGCTGTTCATTGTCAGTACAGCCAGAGGTCCTTTTAAACCTAAGTCATGTCATGTTATTTCTTGGCTCATAGTCTCCTGATAGCTTCCCATCTCACTCAGGGAAGGGTAGTGGTGGAGGTGATAAGAGCTGTATTCTCTCTTTGTATTTTGAAGGTGTAGCCTAAGGGGGACTCACTGACAGATCAGACATAGAGTATGACCAGAAGAGAGGAATCAGCAATATCTCCAAGGAATTTATCCTTGGCAGCTGGAAAGATAGAGTTACCAATTACTGAGTTGGAGGAGACTTATAGGAGCAGATTTGGAGATAAAAATTCCAAATCTGGTTTTGGACATGACAATTTTTATGGCATTTAATTGGAGGTATGGAGCATGTAGTTGGAGATAGAATTCTCCAGAGTTCAGGCTGGAGATACATATTTTGGAGTCATTAGCATATGAAGGTCATTTAAAGCCACAAGTTTATGTGAGACTGCCAGTATAGAGAAAAAGAAAGTTCCTAGGACTGAGTTCTGGAGCACTCATCATTTAGAAGGTGGGAAGATGCGGAGAGTCTTGGAAAGGAGACTGAATAGGAGAAGATGAAGAATTTAGAAGTGAACCAAGTGGGTTGTGTCAAGGGGAAAATATATTTCAGTAAGGAGGGTGGGAGCGTGGGTTGAGGGCTGAAAATTGACTTCTGGAAATCACAGGAGGTCTTGGTAAGAGCTGCTTTGGTGGAATAATAGAATCAAAAGCCTGACTAAATTGTGTTCAAAAGAGAATAAGGAGAGAGGAAAGGAGACAGAGTAATGACAAGTCTTTCAAGGTAGCCTAAAATATGTCAAGGATTCTCATGATTTTCAAAGGGTTATGCATGAATAAACCACGAATAGCTTTGTTATTGCTATGTTGTTCTAATATTTCCACATACTACATTGGCCTAAAGAGAGATCATCATCTATCAAAACCAGGTCGGAAAGTGTTGAATCAGCCAAAGGCTGCAACACCTATAGCTTCCCTAGAAGTAACTCAAGGCTTGCCTTGTAGAGCCTCTTACTAATAGGAACAACCACAATAGTAGCAACAACTAATAATAATACATTAGAGTTCTCACTGCGAAGCATTATACTGAGTGTGTGTCATGGATTGTCTTATTTAGTGCTCACAACCCAGTGAGGGTGGTGTCTCTGTTATTTCTATCTTACAGACTTGGTGGTTTATAGGCAGAGGTGTAGTCCTTTGGAATATTGGTGAGACTCTGATTTTTATTACTTTTTGCATCTAGGCATTATTTCAAGACCCTGCCAAAGAGCAATAACATGACACAATTTTTCAGAAGTGAAATAGGGAATAAGTAAAGGCTGTTTTCCCCAAGGGCTACTATGTGGATTGAGACCTCACTCTTCCTTCCTACTTCACTTAGAGTTCTTGGGAATATAGGTGCCATTTTTTAAAAAGATTTAATTAATTAATTTATTTATGAGAGAGAAAGAGAGAGAAAGCAGGGAGGGGACAGGGAGAAAGAGAGAGAGAATCTGAAGCAGACTCTGTGCTGAGCCCAACATGGGGCTCGATCTCACAACCCTGAAATCACAACCTAAGCTGAAATCAAGGGTTGGATACTCAACCGACTGAGCCACCCAGCCACCCCACAGGTACCATTTTTAATGGGTGATGCTAGGCAATTAACAGACAAGCATGCCATCTTCAGGGACTTTGTGTGGTTATGAAAGAGATCTGTTCTTATTGTGGTCAATCTCCTCTTTGACTCCCCTCTCTGATGCCCGTGGCTCTCCTTGCCCTAGTATTGTAGAGTGAAGGGCTTGCTTCATTCAGAAGGAAGAAAAGTGCAAAGTGAGGTCACTGGTTCCTGCTAACTCTTAAGACCTTAACTTTCAGAAACATTTCAGAAATGTTTCCTAAACATTTACAAGAAACAAGAGGTATTTTGATAGGCTTATAAACTTTATTTAGTTTTAACAAATACTGAAGTTACTGGTTTACTATACCAATAGGAATTACATGTTGTGCTATAAAGTCAAAGGCAAAAATAGTTCAGATAGCTACAGCTCTAATTAAGACTTCAGTGCGTGGTAGAGTGTGGGGAAAGTAACACTGCACAGTCTATGGACTATTCTTTTAAAAACAGTTTAGCTACTCAAGTTCCATTTATTTTAAAGAACCTTTTATGGAAAACCTAGAGAACATTGGTTTCATTAACAACAATTGTAGGTTTCCATGAGTAGCAGATGGGTCCATTGAAAGGACCGGATGAACAAATATGAATTGAGCATATCCTTCAGAAATTAGGGGTCTGTTTGAAACCCATTAGTGTTTTGTACAGTAGCTTTAATCTTTCTCTTCTTGGGTGGAATTAAGTGCTCATTTTTTCCTTTCTCTTCCTTACTACCCTTTTCTCTTTAGTTTGTAAATGCATACACACACACACACTCAAAACATTTCATATTGTATTACCACAGTATAATTTTCTCTTTGTATTTCAATGCATGTTTTAGTTTGCTTGTTTTTTCTGAATTGATGATGATGATGAATAAGACTATATCTACACGTATTGTGTATGTTTTTCTCCAGCTTTGTTGAAGTATATTGACAAATAAAAGAGAATGTATTTAAGGTATACAATGTGATGATTTGATATACATATACATTGTGAAATGATTACCACATTCAAGCTAATACACACCCATAACCTCACTTAGTTACCTTTTCTTTTTGTAGTAAGAACACTTAGGACTTACTCTTTTAGCAAATTTCAAGTATGTAGTAACTATAGTTGCCATGCTCTATGTTAGATCTCCAGAAGTTATTCATCTTCTAACTGGAAGTTTGTACCCTTTGACCAACATCTATTTTTCCTGTCCTTCAGCCCTGGCAACAACTACTCTCTGGTTCTGAGTTTGACTTTTTAAAAAAATTTCGCATATGAATGAGATCATACAGTATTTTCTTTCTGTGTCTGGCTTCTTTCACTTAACGCAGTATCCTCCAGATCCATATATGTTGTCACAAATGGTGAGATTTTCTTATTTTTTATGGCTGTATAACATTCCATATGTATATATTCCATAATATATACACATTTTCTTTATCTATGCATCCATTGATGGACACTTAAGTTGTTTCCATATCTTGGTTATTGTGAATAATGCTATTGCATGTTTTTTTTTTTAACATTTCTCCAAATGACTGCCTCAGACTTCACATCCCCTGCTAACCAGTAGGATCAAGACCAGAAGATAACTAAGATATTTGAGGAGAGTTTTCTATACTTGCTTTCACTCTGAAAAGCCTTTGGTGATCAAAACAATTAAAAGTGTCAAGGAAATAAATAAGCTCTGTGTGATTCTGGTTTTCCAATATGTAATTTTTAAGGGATTTTTTAGGAGTTATAAGGTGCTTGTTAGAAAATTATGAAATAAATATTATTTTAGTGCCATTTTTTCCTCTTTCATTCTCTTCTTTTTCCTCCTCTTCCTCCTCATTATTATTATTATTTATTTTAGATACAGCTTATCCCATCACTTTAGGTTATTTAGCAGACCCCTGACTATAAAGGCTCTAGGATGAAAGCCTCCTCACAGTTGTAAATGTTTTGCTCTTCCAGTACAAAGTGTCAAAAGTCTTTTTTGGCCCTTGATATTGGTCAAACACATATTCCAGTGCATTTCATAATTATCCGAAGCCCTTTCAAGTATGGCCTACCATTTTTTTTGCATGTATATCTACTCCCCCCAACTCCACTTGAGAACCTGGATTTGAATCTCATCTCCGCCTCTTATTAGGTATCTGACCTTGGGCAAATTGTTTAATCTTTCTGAACATATGTTTCCTTATCTATAAACAGGAACAGTGTCTAGCTCATACATTTGTGCTGATTAAATGGGATAAGTCTGACATAAGAAATTCTCATTGTAGGGGCGCCTGGGTGGCTCAGTCAGTTAAGCATCTGCCTTTGGCTCAGGTCATGATTCTGGGGTCCTGGGATCGAGCCCCATGTCAAGCTCCCTGCTCAGTGAGGAGTCTCCTTGTCCCTCCCCTCTGCCCCTCCTTCCCCTGCTTGTGTGCTCTCTCTTTCTCAAATAAATAATAAATAAAATCTTAAAAAAAGAAATGCTCATTGTAAATTGTAAAGTTCTATTTAATAGTAATATAAAATTATTATAGTAATAATAATGTAATTGGAAAAATATCCTCCTGTTGGGGACCAGAGTTTTCATATGACATAGCCTATTTTAAGTGATATGGTAGAGTTAGCCACAATTTACATAACCATCTTCTAAATTGGGCAATTAAATTGTTTCAGACTACTTGGGCCTGTAAAGAACACTGCAATCGGAGTGCCTGGGTGGCTTAGTCAGTTGAGCCTCTGACTCTTGATTTTGGTTGAGGTCATGATCAGGTTATGAGATCGAGCCCTGTGTTAAGCTCTGTGCTCAGCAGGGAGTCTGCATGGGATTCTCTCTGTCCCTCTCCCTCTGCCCCCCACCCCTGCTTGCTCTCTCTCTAAAATAAATAAATAAATCTTTAAAAAAAAGAACACTGCAATTATTTTTTTTTTTTTAAGGATTTTACTTATTTATTTGAGAGAGAGAATGACAGATGGAGAGCACGAGAGGGAAGAGAGTCAGAGGGAGAAGCAGACCCCCTGCTGAGCAGGGAGCCCAATATGGGACTCGATCCCGGGACTCCAGGATCATGACCTGAGCCGAAGGCAGTCGCTTAACCAACTGAGCCACCCAGGCGCCCAAGAACGCTGCAATTATTATGCTTATGCGTAGATTCTTTGTATGCATTTCTGAATATCTCTTTCGAGTTTGGTACCAGAAGGCCAGTTACTTTCTCATTGGGCTGCCATTGCTCTGGACTCCTGTCTTATCAGCATTGCTGCTCTGCTCTTTGAAGAGTTCTTTCCCCTTGCATTCTCTCTGGACTACAGAAGGACCTCCAGAAAGACCTGGGTATGAGAGGGATTGCAAAAAGATGGGCTTTGTAGTTGTTGGTAGGATGGCAAAATGAGACTGATAATGCCCTGTTGCTCTGGAGGATCTTGGTGTAGGGAAAAGATAGTCTCTGCTTGGGGATGGATGGGGAAAGCAGAGAACAAGGAGAGGGAGGGCACATCAGATCGTGGATGTATGTTCCTGCCAAGAGTCCCCATCGGGTCCCCAGGGCTCTCCCAGCTGGGTTTTATAAGATTACGATTGAATTCACGACTTGATCTCTGCCAGAGAGAGCAGTTCTGTCTGCACCGCCCTGCTCAATGTTGTATCCAAAGTGAAGAGTGGGGGCAGCAACCCTCTAGGCTGTGAGCAGCTCTCCCTTTGAGTGAATGGCCTGTGAAATGTTAGAGAAGACCTGAAACCCTCCTCCCTGGGCGGATATCACCTTCTTCTTTTGGATTTTATAAAGAACCTGATCCTCTTTGCCTGAATGGAGCCAAATAAATGGGAGTCTCAAAGGAGGTTGATGGCTCTGCCATAGAAGTCCCACAGCGACGTCTGGTTTTGATGTATTGCTGATGGATACAATCATGCTTAGAGAGCGAGATCACTTTTGCCAGTTTGAAAGAAAGGTCATGTTTTTAATTTAACTTAATTTCCTACACCAAAGAGAATTTTCAATAGGATATTCGACTTTTGCACCTTTAATGAGACCAGATGCTCTGGGGCCTGCAGCAATGAAGAGAAAACAGATTTTCTAGTTTACACTTCCATTTCGTGCATTTTCTAAATTGGGCATGTGCAGTTTCTTTAAGGATGCCATTCCTCATGGGTATTTCTCTCTTTCCTTCTCATTTTTCTTCTCTTTCTCCCTCTCTCCATTTATGTCTTCCTTCCTTCCTTCCTTCCTTCTCCTTTCTTCCTCCTTCTTAGGGTTACCTTTCCTTGAAGACATAACATGGGTGAAGCAATGTGCTTAGAGCTTTACAAACTGCAATTAATTTCCATTTTATAGATGAAGAGATGGAGACTCAGCAGGGTTAAGTAAGGAGTATAGTATATATTGTCTAGTGGAATGATAGGCTGAATAACAGTCATTACAAGCTTGGATGATGAAACTAGATCACCTGTATTTGGTCATTTATTTGTGGAATGACCTGGGAAAATTACTTAACCTTTGACTACTGGTCTGTGTTGATTGTTTTAAAGTTACAAGTTTAATTTTGTTTTTAAAGTTGACAATTACATATATAAAAGGGCATATGTATTGTTTATAGACTAATAAAACAAATGTCTGGGTACCTTTCAAGCAGATTAGGAAGTAGAACATTGCCCATACTTTTGAAGCCTTCCATGTGTCCCTCCCTATTGGCAACACTAACCTCACTAAACCCCAAAGCTAACCATTATTTTAGATTTTGTTTTTTTTTTGTTATTTTCTTGTTTTTGTATATATGTACACACACACACACACATACCCTATTCCTAAACAGTATATTCATTAGTGTTGTTTTTGTACTTTATTAAACTGAGAAACACTGTAATGTATTTTTCTTTGACTTGCTTTTTATACTTTTAACTGTATTTATGAAATTCAACTAAGGGGTGCTTGGGTGGCTCAGTCCTTAAGCGTCTGCCTTCGGCTCAGGTCATGATCCCAGGGTCCTGGGATCGAGACCCACATCGGGCTCCCTGCTCATTGGGAAGTCTTCTTCTCCCTCTCCCACTCCCCCTACTTGTGTTCCTGCTCTTGCTGTCTCTCTGTCAAATAAATAAATAAAAAAATCTTAAAAAAAAAAGAAATTCAACTATATAGTTATAGTTCACTTATTTTCAGTACTAAATGGCATGCTACTTTATCTCAGTTTATTTAATCATTCTCTTCTCAGTGGACATTTGGGTCATTGCAGCTTTTTGATATTACAAATAATTCTGTTATGCACATTATTAGACTTTTCTGCTGGGATCCATCTGCTGAAGTTTCTCTAGGGTATATACACCTAAGAATGGATGGTCATAGTTATGTGTGTTCAACTTTATGCCCAACTGCTTTCTAAATTTGTTGTAGCCTATTTACTGTCTGGTTGGTAGAGAGTTTCTATTTTTTCCACATCTTCACCAACACTTGGTATTGTCATATTTTAAGTCTTTTGCCAATATCGTAAGTGTTAAATATATCTTATTGATGTTTTAACTGGCAGCTTTCATTTCTAATCAAATTGAGCAACTTTACATATGTTTATAGTTATTTGAAATTCCTCTTAGGTAAAGTGCCTGTTTGTTTTTTCCCTTTTTTGGGTCCATTTCTCCTCTTATAGTTTCATCTTCCCCATGTATTAAATGGGGAACTATTCTGGAAACCCTCTAATGCCTTTATAATTACATGCTCTGTGATTCAAAATCTGATATTTTTATGCTGCTAACTCTCTACTTTCACATGTTGCATTCCTTTCTTTAAAATATGCTGCATGTCTTAGGGATTGATGCCAGCTCATGGCCCCCTTAGGTCAAGGACAGTACAGAAAAAGTCTCCCATAAAATAGCCCACAAGAGTTTTCTGACTTTCATTGATTATTTTTAAATTCCCATTAACAATTAAAAATAAGATCTCTTTTTCTCCCATTTCTATTCCCTCAAATATTTATAAGTTAGACACATACTTATGATTGGCCAGAATCCAGATTTTTCTGTCAAAGATGCCATGGGGGTGCCTCTTTCTTCTCTTTTTCTGCCATTCCTCTCTGGTGGTAGAATAAAGAAAAAAATTTAAAGCTTAGGAGATATAAATTCATCCTGTTTCTACAAAGTTAGATATGTGATCGTGGTTTATTTTTAGGATAATTTATTACATGCCTCTTCATTGCTCTGTTTCTAACTCATGTTTTCCTTCAGGTTGATGGTTTCAAAAGCAACAACAAATCAAAACAAAACAAAATTCCCCTAAACCAATGAACCAACTAACCAATGAAAACCCAAACCTAAACCACCACAAAAGAACCCCAACATACGTTATCAAATCTAATATTACCCTTTGATTTAGACCAAGAATCACACACGAGCAACTAAAATTTTTTGTGCAGTTGCCAACATCTGCTCCTACCTCATCTTATCTTTTACCAGATCAGGGGTCTCCGAACCAAACAGAAAAATGGGATGAGAGCAAGGTCGTATAACAGGAAGTTCTCCACTCATATCCTCCAACAGCAATAATAATTTGGCAGCCATCAATGGACAAAAGTGCCTTTGTGGGAGCTTTGGGATCTAGGTAGTATGTCGTGAAACCCCAGTGGAGCCCAAGACCAAGGAGGGCCATTTAGAGGAGGGAGTCACACACACTCATGTTGCAGGTTTGCCAACTCTGGTCCTAATTATAGACTTAGAAACAGCCCCATCCCCCTGTGGACTTGGCAAGAGCCCTGTTTGTCCTTGGTCCTGCCAAGGCTATCTGCCAGCACTATCTGCCAAGAGAACTGGGAAGATCCACACCCCCTATGTCTTGGGTAGAAAGCCAACTGACCTGTCTTGGCTGTGGACCTTGAAGCAGCCCATGACCTGTCTCTAGCCCCTCTCAGTCATGGTCTGGGATTGGTCTTGCCTACCCAGGGACCCAGTGGGAGATGTATTCCTGTGTCCCTAGAGGCAGACCTACAGACCCTGGTCCTGACTATAGATCCTGAAGCAGCTCTGTGACTTGGTTTGAGCCATACCCTCCTGTGGTCTGGGGCCAGTCCTACCCACCCAGAGATCTGCCCTGTGATGAAGTAGGAGCCCTCCCAGGGACAATGGTGGGAACCATACCTTTCTGCATACCTGGTAACAGCCCCTCTGTCTGTGTACCCAACTGTAGACCCTGAAGTGGACCCTTGTCCCAGTGCCAGCCTCACTGACCAAGATCCTGGAGGCAGTCCTGTCTTCCTAGGGACCAGGCAGTATCCATAACCACCTACGCTCCTGGAAACAGGTCTGCTAACTGTGAACCCAGCAGCAGCCACGTGATGTGGCTCCAACCCTACTCAACTGCAATACCAGAGATACCACCAACACCCAGAGATCTAACAGGAGATCTTACCTGCCAAAACCAGTCTGTAAAGGCTGGAAGAGGTGTTTGCTCCTTCAAATGCCAAAGACACCAGTGCAAGGCTATATAGATCATGAAAAATCATGTAAACATGACACCATCAAAGGAAACTAATAAAACTTTAGTAACCAACCACAAAGAAATGGAAATCTATAAGTTGCCTGACAAAGAATTCAAAATAATCATCTTAAAGAAGTGCAACAAGATGCAAGAGAAAACAGGCGACCAAACAAAATCAAGAAAACAATATATGAGCAACATGAGAAATTTGATAAATAGAAACCATAAAAAAGAACCAAACAGAAATTCTGAAACTGAAGAATATGTGATTGAACTGAGAAACTCAACAGAGAGCTTCGACAACAGGCTCTATCATGCAGATGAAAGAATTACTAACTTGAAGATAAGTCATTTGAAATTAGCATGATGACTATAGTCAATACTCTATTGCTATTTGAGATTTCCTAAGAGAGTAGATCTTAAGTGTTCTTACCATGAACAAAACACAGTAACTATATGAAGTGATGGATATGTTAATTCACCTATTTGTGGTAACACTTCATAATTTATACATCTATCAAACATCACATTGTACATATATACATTTTTTATTTGTCAATTATACCTTAATAAAGCTTGAAAGGGAGGAAAAAATGTGATGCAGTGGGAAATCAGAAGGTCCAAGTTGTGGCCACGAATTAAGCATCCAATGTTGCTCTAATGGCAGAGGCTCCACTCAATATAAAATTGCCAAGTAGCTATGATAAGAACTTTTGGATCATAGGTAGTGAGTAATGCTTGATCAGGGGTGGTGGTGGTGGTTGCAGAAGTCTCTTGAAAGCACATTGCCTTTCTGTAGTTTCTGTCCTTCATCAGAGAGGTCTGTGGTGTGGAGTGTCTTGTCTCTGTCTTCTGCAGGCCTCAGAACAGAGCTCAGATTCAGGTCAGAAAATTGAGCCCAATCTTCACAAGACTGGATTATTAAACTCTCTCTCACAAAGAGGCATGTGAATATACTGAAAGTAGAAACACTTGGCTTTCATAAGGAGGTTATAAGAGATGGTTTAAATGATTTTGTTACCAGTAGCCTCTATTTCCACAGGGCTGACCAGGCTAGAGCTGGGATGGGCAGGGAGTATGTGTGAGCTTGTTGAAGACAGTAAACTAGAATGAAGAGCACATACAAGTTTCTTTAACATGGTTTAAAATCCCTGGGAATTCTGTTGGATCCTCTCAAAGCTGGAAATAGAAGAGTTTGGAGGCCCAGTGTACTTCTTAACTGGAGCAGCTGATTCCTATGCATTTTGATTCCAGGTAAAATATTATTTTAACAAAGGTGTTATTAGTCTGGGATCTCCAGAAGAATAGGAACAATAGAAAAAAATATATACACACACACACACATACCACACATACACATACATATATAGATACATACATATATATGTGTATATATATACATACATATGTGTATATATATACATACATATGTATATGTATGTGTATGTGTATATGTGTTTATTTATATGTATATATATTTATATATAAAGAGATTTATTATAAGGAATTGGCTCAAGTGATTTTGGAGGCTAAGGAGTCCCAAGATCTTTAGTCAGTAATTTGGGTATCTAGGAGTCTGAGTCTGAAAGCAGCAGAAGATATTGATGTCCCAGCTCAAGGACAAGCAGAAAGAGGATTCTCTTTTACTCTGACTTTTTGTTCTGTTCAGGCCTTCAACAAATTGGATGAGACCCACCAATGTTCACAAGGTCAATCTGCTTTACTGAGTCACCTGATTCAAATGTTCATCTCATCCAGAAATACCCTCACAGATGTACCTTGAATAATGTTTAACAAATACCTGGGCACCCTGTGGCCTCATCAAGTTGACATACAAAATTAACCATCACAAATGGGTTACAATATTTAAAAGTAGGAAAAAGTGAAAACCCTTGGTTCATAGCCTAGAAGGTGGTAGTGATGGTTGTGGGGATGTTGTGTAAATTGTGATAGAGGCCTTGTTGGCCAATTTTCCCAGCCATGCACAGTCTTATCCTCTAATTGTTTATCCTCTAATTGTTGAGAGGTCTTTGCATGACATCATATATTAACACTGTCTAAGTGTTTTAAGAAAATATCCACATGCAATCCCTGTAATTCTCCAAGACTTTATTGATTCCTCCCTTGGCTAGCTGTTGCTGCTACTCCTGTAAATCCTAATCCACTTTCAGTACTGAGTGCCATGACCCTTTGCTACACTGCACTAGGCAGTCTGTCCTTCTTGCCTGTTTCCTCTGGTCCCTTGGAAAAGTCACGTTGGATTGTTTTGGCTCATTCATTTGCCTAGGATTGGTTTTTGGTTTTGTGTATATTCTAGAGCATTACTTCTGAAAGTTTAGCCAGTATCACCTGGAGAGCTTTTTATTTTTTTTAAAGATTTTATTTATTTGAGAGAGAGAGAGAGAGAGAAGGAGCAGGGAAGGAGGGGCAGAGGGAGAAGCAGACTCCCCACTGAGCAAGGAGGCTGCTGTGGGGCTCAATCCCAGAACCCTGGGATCATGACCTGAGCCAAAGGCAGATGCTTAACCAACTGAGCCACCCAGACGCTGCCCCCTGGAGAGCTTTTTAATACACAGATTACTGGGCCCTATTCTAGGATAGTCAGTCTGGGGAGGAGGTTAGAGAATTTACATTTCTAACAAGATACCAGGTGATGCTATTGTTGCTTGTTTGAGGACCTTAGCGTAGTGCTATTCTATATGGTACTCTAAAATCTGTTTACATTTAGTATAGCTTTTTTATTATTGGCTTTTTTATTGTTGTCATGTGGTTTCAACATAAATAATATATTATTTGAATGACTTTTAACCATTGGTTATTTCTCACTAAGTTACTGGCTCTTTGAGGACTCAGATTTTGATGCATCTTAAGGTAGTTTCACAACATGCTCAGGAGGTATATGTTGATTGAATAGAAAGGAAGAAAGAAATGGTTCAGTTGACAAATGACATATCTCATAAAGGGTTAGTATCCAAAATCTATAAAGAACTTAACCAAACTCAACACCCAAAAGACAAATAATCCAGTTAAGAAATGGGCAGAAGACATTAATAGACACTTTTCCAAAGAAGACATTCAGATGGCTAAGAGACACATGAAAAGATGCTCAACATCACTCATCATCAGGGAAATACAAATCAAAACCATGATGAGATATCACCTCACACCTGTCAGAATGGCTACAATTAACAACACAAGAAACAACAGGTGTTGGCGAGGATGCAGAAAAAGGAGAACTTTCTTGCACTGCTGGTGGGAATGCAAACTGGTGCAGCCACTCTGGAGAACAGATGGAGTTTCCTCAAAAAGCTAAAAATATCTACCCTATGATCTAGCAATTGCACTACCAGGGATTTACCCAAAGGATACAAAAATACAGATTTGAAGGGGTACATGCACCCCAATGTTTATAGCATTATCAACAATAGCCAAACCATGGAGAGTGCCCAAATGTCCATTGACTGATGAATGGATAAAGAAGATGTGGTGTGTATATAAAATGGAATATTATTCAGTCATCAAAAAGAATGAAATCTTGCCATTCACAATGATGTGGATGGAACTATTATGCTAGTGAAATAAGTCAGCCAGAGAAAGACAAATACCATATGATCTCACTAATATGTGGAATTTAAGAAAGAAAACAGATGAACATATGGAAAAGGGGAAAAGAAAAAAAGGAGAGAGGGAAACAAGCCACAAGTGACTCTTAATGAGAGAGAACAAACTGAAGATTGATGGAAAGTGGTGGGTGGGGGATGGGTTAGGTGGGTGATGGGTATTAAAGAGGGTGCTCATTGTGATGAGCACTGGGTGTTGTATGCAAGTGATGAATCACTGAATTCTCCAGAAACCAATATTGCACTGTATGTTAATTAACAAAATTTAAATTAAAAAAAAAATGCCCAGTTGATGGAGGTCCACAGCATTCAGGGCTCTGGGCTCACCCCTCACACCCTTATGCCACATTTCATCCAAACACTGGAAATTGTGATCTCTCTCACTTCCTGCAGCAACTCACTGGCAGCCTTGAGACCACCCTGCCTCAGGCTGAGAAGTGAGAAATTCTGAAAGCAATCGAACACTGTAAATTTTCACAGCAGTTCAGCTGAAAGCTGTTGGGCACAGATGTTTCTGTAATTGTGATATGCTGGGAACATTCTCTGGGCTCCAAGCACAAGGGCCTCAGCCTCATTCTTCCACCTGGGTGCCTCAGTGGGCAAGTCTCCCTGTCTCGAGGCTGTAATGGGAACCAGGTGGCAGCATGTGTCTGTTTTAAAAGAGCTGAGCAAGATTCATGTCCCAGTCCCAGTCAGTCCTTCCTTCTTGCCTCAGCTCAGGCCTCAGGGAGCTGGCTTTGGGGATGGTGGCCCCAGCTCTCTCCAGAGTGGGGTGATTTTCAGGCCCTTGTTCAGGATGGGAATGGACTCTCATGTTTGCTGTTGGGTGGAGCCACGGAGGGTTACCAGCTGCTCTCTGATAGGCTGTAAGAAAAGAATCAGCCTTTTCTGATTGAGTAGGACTATTTCAAAGAAAGAATATAACTATTCCAGATGACCTCCATGTGATCAAGATTGCTACCATCATTTCAAAATCCACAGAAAGATCTTGAAACTTGTGACATATTCCTTCCAGACTGAATTTTCTTTTAGTGTATACTATTCCTGCCTTTAGTGAGAGATAGTTTGTTCGTTTGCTTCAGGGTTCTTCCTGCTTGTGGAAACATGGCGAAGGCTATGGATAGCACAGGGGAAAACATCTGCTTCTGTTTGAAAACTGACCAAAGTTCAGTGAACTGGGAACATTTTTCACAAGTATTTCCAGTCAGGATAACTTTAACCTGTATGTACGATAGCCAGAGGAGTAAAGAGGACAGAGGATGAAGGATATGGAACTATGGACCTGGGAAGGAGAAAGAGTGTGCCATTGGACATTTCTTGGGAGTAGTTAGCGTCCTGCCTTGGTGACTCAGGCTGAGTGACTGTCCTTGTGTGCACATCCATCCCTGTTACTGCGTAGTGAGTATAGCTGCATCATCTTTCCATGAGATACTTTCCTGACACAAGCTGTTGAAAGACCTATGTTCATAAACCCTGGTATAACATTTGTGTTCTGATTATATCACTGATGTGTAACATCATCTCTACAACTGTTAAACAAAAGTTTACCCTAAACATATTCACAGATCTTCTGAGAGCAAGAGGAGTATCTACTTCCAGTTTTATCTCCTATGGAGAACATATGCCATATTAAAATATAGTCACATCTTTCTTCTTGGGTACGGTTATTCACCATGCAGCTTTTTGAATCTATTATCTTCATATGGGAAAAAGGAAAAAAAAAAAGATTCCAAGAAGGAATATTTTCTCTAACTCAGTGAGGTAACTGTTAAGATAAAACTAAAAGAAGCTTTCATTTAAAAAAAAAAATAGAAAAAATCTCCCCCGCAAAACAGAAACTATTAGAATAATAAAGTTCAACAAGTTTGCTGGATCCCTCAGCTTAAGTATGTTTAACACGATTTTTTATCAGCAATAGTCAACTATCATTTAAAAACATAGTAAGAAGGTAACCGTCATAGATCAATAAAAACTATATGTAAGAGTTAGCTTAATCAAGAGTATACATATTTCTATGGGAAAATGTTATATTCTATTAGAGTACATAGAAGATGATTTATTTAAATGGAGACATTCCTTATTCCTGTATGGAATGAGTTAATATTATCAAGCTGTTTTCTGCCCCAATTAATTTACAAACCCAATATAATTTCATTTAAAATTCCAGTGAGATATTTTGAAGAACATGAATAACATATTTTTAAAAATATATGGAAGACAATTCACAGCGCTAAAATATATATATATATATATATATATATATATATATATATGGAAGAAATAAGGTCCATGAATAGCTAAGTGAACTTTAAAAAAGTAGAGAAAAGGGAATATTTATTTTGCCAGAGATTAAGACATGTTGCAAAGACTGGTATTTGTGTAAAAAGAAACAATCCAATGGAACAGAATAGAGAACTCACAGACAGACATATATCTACGTATTTATGGATCTATATATGTATCTGAAATATCTGTATCTGGGGCGCGTGGGCGGCTCAGTTGCTTAAACATCTGCCTTCAGCTCAGGTCATGATCTCAGAGTTCGGGATCGAGCCCCGCATCGGGCTCCCTGCTCAGCGGCGAGTCTGCTTCTCCCTCTCCCTCTATGATCTCTCTCGCTGTCTCTTAAATAAATAAATAAAATCTTAAAAAAAAGAAACATCTGTTTCTGAATATCTCTATCATCTCTATATAGTGTATGCATATCTGTATCATCTTTATGTACATGTATTATATATGTATGTCCATCTACACGTATACTTATTACATCTGGGAACTTAATATTCCAGAAAACTGGCACAACAAATCAAAAACAGGGGTGGGGGGCTGGAAGATAAGTAGTTTAATAGTTGGATTTGGGAAAACTGCCTCACAATATAAAAAAAATAGACATTAGCATACAAAGGTGAATTTCAGATGGAGTAAAGACTTCAATGTAGAAGGAAATACTATAATGTTAGTTGAAGAAAATATAGGAGAATATTTTAAGGCGTAGGAGGGAGGAAGAACTTCTTAAATAAAACCATTAAAACATAGTGCACAAGGCAGAAAAGTTGATGGATTTGATCATGGCAAATTTAAGGACATCACGAATAAAGTTAGGAACAGTTTAACAACCGGATAACATTCTTATTATTACAGATAAGATAGTAATATCTAGGATATAAAAAGGACTCTTAAAAATCGATATGGAAAAGAGAAAATCTCAGTGGAAAAATAGGTCAAAGGTATGAATCACCAGTGTAACAGAGAAAAGAGCTCAAAGGCTAATAAGTAAATGAAGAGATTCAAATTAAAGGAAAATTGAACAATAAAGAGATAGGACTTTACCCTTGTTATTCTGGCTAAAATTCTAAAATTTGATAATGCCAAGTGTTGGGGAGTGTAGGCATATCAAGTAACACTCCTGCTCTTCTGGAGACGTTCAGAAGAGCAGCGTGGCAGTGCTTGGCTAAGTAAGTGTACGCATAGTCTAACCCTGCACAGAAATGCTCACCCAGGTCTATAGGTGACCTGCATGAGGAGAGGCATTGCTGTGTTGTTTATGGGGGAAGATATTGAAGGCAACCCAGTGTCCATCACTGGACGAGTGGATAGTTAAAATGTGGGTTTGCATATGATGGGGTAGCATGCTGTAAGAAGCAGTGAACTAAATATTGGTGGACCTTAAAATATGGTACAGAGTTAAAAAGTAGAAAATAGAATGGGATCCATAGCACGATACCGTGTGTGTACAGTACAATGCATATTTTATAAGAAAACATATACACAAAGGGATGGACATTAAACACATGAGAATAGTCCGCATGTGGGGGAAGGGTTAGGGTGAAGGTTAGCATTACGGGTTAGGACAATGAGTCAGAAATGGGCATTAAGGGGGAGAAATAATTAAAGGAGAATGTGTGTGGACTAATGATGATAATGTGCCCTAGATTGGGAAGTACGGTTAATTTAAAACTTCAGATCTTAAGAAATGAAGGAGGAAAAAGTAAAGAAGTCTCCATTTAAAAGTTGCCAACTCCTCTGCTTTTCTTTCTAGGTGGAATCAGGAAAACATTTTGGAGTGGATCTTATTATTCCTTTCAGAAAACAAACACTTGAGTGATGACTCTGCTAAGTAAATGTAAGACCAAATCTTGTGGCTTCACCAAGTCAGTCCCTCCTAGCATGGGTGGACAGGGTTGCTGTTGGGTAATTTGTATAGTGGCAAAAATCTTCCTTTAGGAGGAAAGGATTGAAACTCTTAAGTTTTCTTTTTGGGAACAAGATTGGATTGAGAATGTTTTGACTAAGTTTCCTCCAAACCATGTGTTCCCAGGAGAACTCAGTGGAATCCGGTCTGGTGACCCACCTCAGTGCCGGGGCTAGGGGACTGCTAGGCACTGCAAGGAGGAGAGGGGCAGGGCTGGATCTGGCATAGAGTTAGGCTAAGGCTCAGAGCTCCTCTCTTTAGCCCCTTCTGTCTCAGGAAATAGCTAGGCATGCGAAAGTTAAGCAAAGACCTTGGCAAACCGAGCTTGGGACATCCTTGGCCAAGCCCAACTCTGGAGTAGGTGGGATTGTTCCTTTTGAAGAAACCACTGTTTGCATAGGGAGCTGGACCAGACAGGGTGTTATCACTGCTGTGCAACAGGATATATCTATTTTTGAAAGAAATCAATGTGGCAAAGACAAAAGCCATAGCAGTCAAAACCTGGGCCTTTAGTTGTGGTCCAATCTGATTCCCTGGTTCTCAGTTTACTTGGTGTTTGAAAGTTGAAGTAGTCCCTTTGGTTTAAATCTACATTGGGCTCATGGACAATTCTAGGCAGAGAAAATCCAAAGAAAGAGAAACTGGATATCCTGATAATTTGGATAGGATAGAGACTTGAATGGTCAATTTGAATGTTAAGAAGAAAAGTGACAATGTCTTCGTGAAGTGGGTAATACCAGTTACACACCCAAATCCTAGTACTTTAGGAAACCATATAGAGTACGTATGTGCCAGGCAGGATGCTAGAAAATGAGACGGATTCAGGATGATTAAGACATGACTTTCTCCTAAAGATCGAAGTGAGATGATTTCATGTAACAAGGAGTCAAGCTCCTTGGGGTTCATTGTGATCTTATTTGTAAAGTGAGGATAAGGACTGTTGTGCATCAGTTACCAACCTGGAGTGCACCCTCTATAAAGGTTAGCAGGACCATAAATTCTGCTGTAAGATGTCCTCTAGGCAAACCTAGTACACTTCCGAGATAGGGCTGCCATACTACCCCAGGCACTCACTTCACTGTGTCTCTTGTGGAGCTCTGTGCGTGGCACTCAGAGATGCCTAGGAAGGTGGTATGGCTTTGCACTGCCCAGGTCTTGCTGTTGCACTGGGTCAGGGTAGTTGTTGGAAGAGCATCTCTGACAGAATTCTCTTAAACTTCTGGGAAAGAAAGTCTTCACCTTGCAGGGACCTCTGTGGTTCTCTCTCTCTCTCTCTCTGGTCTGTTTGTTCTCTCCTTGCCTGTCATAATCGTGTTTACATACCACCCAACCCTTCCCATTAAAAATGACAGAGACGAGGGGCCCTAATGAATCACTCTCTAGGCATCCAAGTCACAATAATCAATTATAGCTCCCTGTCACTAGGACAATGATCTCTGAGAATCAGTGATCTTTACATAAGCTTGTTAAGAGATCCATTAGAAGGGGGTATGGACTCTCTGTCCTTTGGTATATTGTTTCAACAAGAAGCCACATGCCTAGGGGGCCCTTCACTCATGGGACTTGAAGCTTTGAGTCATGGATTGGCAGTGTGGGAGTAAAGAGCACCTCGGGGACTCAACAAATCCTGCCTGGGAGAAGATATCAGATGAAGTTGAAGGGTGTTTCCTTCCTGCAGATTGTAGGGAAGCCTGCAGTGTTTGGGGCTTTGCTTTCTTCCTCTCCTTGAAGAATCTCCCCTTTCATCTCATCTCCATCCATCTCCAGTCGGGGTTGGATAGACTAAGGTGAAGATGGCCAAGGTGAAGGTGAAGGTGGACTAAGTGAGTCAGCTGGCTATCGTGGTGGTAAATATCTTAGGGCAAAGGAGAAATGAGGATCCCGTGTAAAGAAGATTCCGGTGGTATTAAATACAGGAAGGAATTTCTCCAGGAAGCATATGTGTGAATGGGGACAAGCAGCTATTTAATTTGGGAAGAGAGAGGAGAACGTAGAAAGTTGATTTTGAACGTGGAGAGGTACCCAGGACTTCCACTGATGAAGTGGTGATCTCATGGTGTATGGGTTCGGGGTGCAGGTTTAGGGTTGACACCTCCAGGCAGCATGTTCTCATGTGGCCCCTTTCTTCCTGGTCTGCTGAAGAGTCTGGCATGGGTGCTGCAATTTCTCCTTCTCTGCAGACTTCGGGTGGAGGGTAAGTAAGGTTATGTCTATCTGTAAAAATCTGCATGCAGAGGAATTCACAGAAGAGTGATCACTGGGACACAAGGGTCCTCCTTGGACTTGCCTGTGTTTGTTTCTAGCATGTTCTGGTCTTTGTGGCCCTCAGCCTCTACCTTCTCCAGATCTTCATTTGGGCTCTATCTGTCCCCTGTATCAATCCCCATGGAGGCAGGAAGAACTAAGTGAGCTCCACTGTCAACTCCCTCTCCTCTCCACCTGATGAGGGCCTGCTCCTGAGACCTTCCCAGGTCTGGATCAGGTCCCCCAGAGATGACCAATGGGCTTCCGTGTCCCCTCACTCAGGTCGGAGTCACTCCATCCTTGTTCCTAGTTATTGGACTAAATGGCCAACCCCGTACATGTTGCACCTCATTTAATATTTCTAACAATCCAGCGAAAGAACATTAGTATCCCAATTTTATAGATAAGAATACTTAGGCTCAGAAATTGTAAATAATTTGCCCAAGGTCAAATAAATGATATATGTGAGGTTTTGCCTTGAACCTGTCAGACTCTACATTTTTTGCTTCTTTCTACTACCCTTTTAAGCTACTTGATTGTCTGGATTAGGTTGTCTCTTTCTTCTTAACTTGAATTCTTGGGTTGTTCATCAGTTCCCCACCAGAGGCCTCTTTGGCTCTTATGTCCACCCCATACAGAAACTTTTAAGCCAGGCCAACTGGCCCATGCTTCCAGCCCATGCCAATCTGTGAAATCAAGTGGCAAATGTTAGTAGATGTTCTTGGCTGGGGATTTTTAAATTAAAGGATTCTCTCTTTTAGTGAGTATACAGTTTTGTTCTTCAACATATTTACTCTTTTTTTTTATTTCAGAATAAAACTTTTCCTACCACTGCTGGCTAATTGAAGATTATCTTCATTGTAAAACAATTGGTTAAAAGTAGCTATTATCATTTGCAGCAGTTTGTCTCTGTGACCAGAATTTTTTTTTCTTTTGAAACTGTAGAACCAAGACAAAACACTGAACTAAATTGGATGCTGAGAGTGATAGAAAATTGCAATGGTCATCCTCCACTTCAGATCTTCATCTTAGTAAAATTAAATTTTTAATTAGTAAGTATACTAATTTATTAATAACTGATTAAAAAATCTGTTTTTGTGTTAGGGTAGCATATCTTTCATTTATAAAGAGTTCATCTACTAAAAATGATTGAAAACCACTGCACTGAGGATCCCTCTGAAAGCCCGTACTTCTGCCTCACTCTCACTGTTCCACCCTTGTAGACCCCCTGTCTGCTTGCTTGTGCCCCCATCTTTATCGCTTGACTTTGACCCCAGCGAGTGGGGATCTCCTCAATTCCCTTCTTGCTATTTTGAACCTTGCATGAGGTTTTCAGCCTCAGCACCTACCACTTTCTGAGGATAGGACTTACTTCTCCAGCCCAGCCCTGCAGAAGCAGCTTCTTCTGAGTCTGATCCTGCAAATGAATCCTGAGCTGGATCCCCTCTTGGGAGGTATGGACTCCTCTAACTCTCCACGGATTGCCGGGAGGGCATCTGGAAGCCCCAAATATGGGTGCCTTGGTTTATATTGTTCCTGCTCTCGTGTGGCAAGTCTTCACAAGTGCTGAGAAGTGGGCTTTCTGGCAATGGCCCCCACCACTCCTTGCCCAACCGTTTTTTGGGCCATTTAAAACACGAAGGTTTGCCTCTTCAAATAAAGCAGTATTGGAGGAAACACAGAGTTCCTGACTCTATGCCATGTGCTGTGCTAGGTGGTTCCTTGTGCATTTTCTCTTGTTTGCTTCTGGCTTCAACTAAGTGGCATAAACAAAACAAAGAACCCATTAGAGAGCACTTGTGGGATTGGGTTGGAGAAGTTTGCTTTTATAGGGGAAGAAGTAAAAGGAAGTATTTGCCACCAGGGCAGGGATTTATTTATTCTGCTGGTGATTCTCAGATTACACCTAAGGGCTCTGAGGCCTTCAGAGAGCCCTGAAGGATTCTGTGTACAGGGGTGGGATCTTTGGTACTTTGAACAGAACCAAGGGGGATGATTTCTGAAAATGATCAGGGCACCCTCATTTGCCAAAGGACAAACACCATGAGAAAGCACAATCCCTCTGTTTTTAAGAAGCTCAGAAGCTGGCTTGGAAAAAAAGGCACTGTAGTACAAGACCATTAAAGGTACTAGACAGCATATAGTCATGCGTGACACAGACCGTCGGGGCCCAGGAGAATGAGTGAGTCCCCCAAGCTGGGGGCTGGGGAGCCACTCTGGACAGTAGGGCTGGTCTGGGCCAAATTTGATGGGGAACTTCTTTGTGTCCTCTTCTTTTTGCACATTTCTTCATGTCTTGTGCATAGACCTTGTTTCCATAGTACTTTCTGTTCCTGTTACTTACAAGGAGAAGAGATTTACTCAGGTTACTTTAAGCACTGGGCAGTGGTCGTAGGGATAGCATGAGGATTTATTAGGAATTGAGGGGGTAATAAAGGTCATGGGGAGCTTATGGTATTTCACCATTCTGTGACACAATTAATTCTCCTAATGGGACTAATATTAGTGCCCACTCATTGGGTTTCTGTAAAAGAAATAAATAAGATAATCCATGTATTGCTTAGCTTAGTGGGTGGCATGCAGAAGATCTTCAATACATGTGATTTCTATTATTACTGATGAGTTTTGGTTTCTCATAACTTTCACTTGCTGTCAGCTCCTGTGGTTCCAACTCTAAATTCCCCTCAATGTCTCTGTCTTGACGTACGGGCTTTCAAACTCCTTTCAACTGGACCTTTTTCTGGTCTTTGCCTGAATTTCTTCTCATTTCCAACAATGATCTTAACAGAGAATCTAGTTGTCTTAGCTCACGGTTTTGGTTGGGTCAGGTCATACGTGACTGGCCGTTTTGTTAGCAGGCTTCCATTTGGTCTAGGCCCTCTTCTGGTCCAATAATCAGAGGCTGTTCGCAGGGAAAAAAAAAAGCATGCATAGAAGAGGGTGTGGACATGGCATGTTGGGTGGGGCGGTCTTGGTGTTCTGTGAATCCCTCATAGCCTAACATTGTATAGACATCTGCCCAGTTCAGATCTATGCACAGTCTCTTATACTCAGTGTTGAGAGGACACATAGATGAGAAATATATGGTCCTTGTGAGACTCTCCATCAGGGAGTGGTTTGGGGGTAGAGAAAACAAAGTGCCCAGAGACGGTAGTGTGTGTTAGCTTCTGAGAGCAGAGTGAGGGGACAGGCTGTAGTCATCAGTGGTGGGCCCTGAAGGCCAGTGCGTCAGGAACTGGTTCCTGGAAAAAGAGATCCTGGGAGAGGGCTTTGGGAGTCTTGTAGGCAAATGGCAGCAAATATGCCAGATTTTGTGCTAAATGGGTTCATTATTTTTTTATAATATGCCACTGAGGTAAGTACTCTCACTATTTAAATTACACATATGAAAGAATGCATGCTCAGAAAGGTTAAGTGATCTGCCTTAGGACTCAGAGTACTAGTGAGTGGGAAAGGAGTGTTTCAAACCCAGGCACAAAGGTTCCCACAACAAGAACAAGGGCACAAAGGGAAGCCATAGTTTAAGCTCATTCCACTAGGAAAGGCCCCTCAGTCCATTTGGCTTGAGCCCATCATGCCTCCTGAGGAGTGTTGAGGGAGAGACTGGAAGGTGGGTTGGAGAAGATGTGGAGGGTCTTGAATACTGAGTAGATTGAGGTTGGTACCAGAGTCTCAGTGCCAGCCCTTGGCACTGGGTCTTGCATGCTGTGGAAGTTCAGCAGATACTTTTTGAAGGGAAAAGGATTTAACTGCCAGGTGGAATGGTTATCAGGACGTTTTCTTGGCTGCCATCTTGGGTTCTTTAGCCTTGTTCCTTGGCTTTGCTCTCCCTCCCCAACAGCCCCCACTTCACATGGACATCTGAGTGGTCTTCCTCAAAACTAAGCTTCTTTATGTCACTCTTTTGCTTCAAGTTTCCCAACGGCTCCCTAGAGCTCTCAGAGAAAGTTCAAACTCTTAAGTGCAGCATTAAATAACTTTCCAATCTGGACTGATCCCATGTCCTTGTTCCCTCCTCAATGTTCCCGAAGCTGCCACATTGAACTGCATAACTGTACCTCAACAGGATATCTATTTTCAAGACTCCATGTGATTGACAGGCTCTGCCCCATGTTCTGCCTGGAATGCCATCCTTTATTCACTAGCGTTGTTGGCTAAGTCCCTTCGCGGGACAACAACCTGTCAAACAGACTCTTTTATTTCCATTTTACAGATGAGTAAAGTGAGGTTCAGAGAAGTTAAAATGCTTGTCCAGGGTCACAGAACTCGTAGGATCAGAGGCAGGATTGCAACCCAGACAGCTTGACTCTAAGACTTGTATTCCTCAGCACCCTCCTGTGTGGTCTCCCCCCTTGAATTTTTCACTGGGTGGGCTCTTTCTTATTCTGCATGGCCCAGATCAGATGCCTCTTCTATGGCACTTTCCTTGATTTCTCCCTCACCTCCAAGTCCCTCTGTCAGATGAGTCACTCCACAGGGTTCTGCTAAATTCTCCAACAGCATTTGGCACCTCTTCTCTCAGGGTTTGTTTCCTAGAGCTCTGTTATGGACTGTGTGTTTGCTTCCCTCCCAAATGCATGTGTTGAAGCCCAACCCTCAATGTGACTGTAATTGGAGATAGGGCCTTTATGGAGATAAAATTAAATGCGATCATAAGGTTGGGATCCTGATCCAATGGATTAGTACCCTTATCAGAAGAGACTAAAGAGCTCACTCCCTCTCTCTCTGCCACGTGAGGGCACAGTAAGTAGGCAGGCATCTACAAGCCAGGAAGTAAGCTGTTAGGACTGCATTAAGTTAACATTTGTCATGTGGAGCACAGGGTGCTGGATGGTGACTCTCAGTTCAACAATGGATCACAAAAGAAATTGAAAAAGAGGAGTTTATTACTCCCAGGTCCTGAAGAAAGAAACTGGCATGCCTTGAGGGGCTACATGGGGAGGTCAAGGCAGAGTGCAGACAGAGAGAGAGGGAGGGTCTGTGGGTGAGGCACGTTGAGGTTTCCAGGCTAGGGCTGGATTGGTCAATTCAAAGCAGAAGAACAGGGTGTGGGACTCCTCTTTAAGGGGCACATAAGGCAAACAGACACTGGGGGGCAGGGGGGCTGTTGCTCACAAGGGCTGTTAGGGACAGCCTACCAGGAGCTCACATTTGCTGGTGATTCTGCTGCTGCATCTCAGGGCATGCTCTTGCATGAGGGGCAGGTGTCAGTGTGGGTCCCTGCCAGCCGCTTGGCCGCACAGAACGGATGCTGAGGCGGCAACTCCATGGAGGAGCTTAGCTCACTTCTCAACAAGAGCCTTATCAGAAACGGATCCTGTGGGATCTTGATCTGAGACTTCCTGCCTTCAGACCTGTTGTTTAAGCCACCCAGTCTATGGTATTTTGTTAGGGCAGCTCAAGCAGACAAATAGAAGCTCTTTCCTCCCTGATTGGGTCTCCCTTCTGGAATGTGAGCTACTCATTGGCAGGGATCCTTTCTGTCACTGTCACCTCCAACTTGGAGCTTACTGCCTGGAATCAGGGCATGCTGGAGGCTCAGGGGCTATGGAATCGCGTTCACCACCTCACCACCTCACCACCACAGTCCCCAGCATCCCACCACTACAAGTGGACCAGAACATTCTCCCCACTCCTGCCCATGTCACCTGGGCTCTGGGCCCCTGGCACTCCAGAGGTGCAGCTGCTGCTTCTTCACAGAGCTCCCACTGACTGCTGATTTACTAGCTTCTCACAGAGGGCTTGGCGGCCTGCTGTCTCCTCGGGCCCTCGTAAAGCGGCCCCTCCCCGCAGCCCAGTCCCAGCAGCCGCCCCGCTGACTGCCTGGGCAGAATTTATGACAAGGATTCATCAGATTAGGAGGCACACATGGGGTAGTTCTTCCTCTACGTGCAGAATGCAGTCGGACAGCATTGTAGGCCCTTCTGCTGGCTGAGCAAACCCACGTGGTAAGCCTGGCATTCTCTGACCTGAGTTGTTTAGAAACATTTTGATTTGACAAGAAATATTTTTTGAAATGTTCTGGAGCCGAATAGAAATTTAACTCTCTCAGGCCTGTTTGGGCTACCTCCTGCCCAGCTTTGGGAGCTCCCAGTGGTCTGCTCACAGTGGTTTGCTCTTTATCAGGACCCAAAGGCAGGCCAACCTCCACTTCCTCTTCTAAGAATGGAATATTCACCCCAGATCCTGAAGGCCACTCATCTACTCTCTACTTGTGGCATGTCCATGAGAGGGAGCTCACAGCTGCCCCCCTGTCATCCCTTTCATGATTAGACTATTCTGCTTCACAGAAAGTTCTTCAAAGCTTAAAAAACATTTTGCCTCCCTCTTGCTCTTGCATCCGCTGGCCTTTTTCTGCCATCTTGGGCAGCAACTAAAACAATGCAGATCGGCTCCATCTTTCACATAGGCAGTTTTTCACCTATTTGTAGAGAGCAGGGTGTCTTATTCATCAAACATTTATCAAGAGGCTGCTCCTCTGGGCACAGTGGGCGGAGAGATGAGCAGGACGACTGGTGCGATTTCACAGCTGTGTTCTGCACAACTCCAGGGGGCTCCGCTCACACAGACCACAGCCTGTGCAGGCACGTGGGGCTGCCCTGAATGAACACTATGTATTCTCATCCTTGAGGCCCTCACAGGTTACTCAGGAGTCTTCTGAGGCTTCTTAGCCTAGCCAAACCTCCTGAGCTCTCTTTCAACCATGTCTTCGTAGTCATGGCCCTGAGGTTCCTCACCATCTTGATCTTTCTCCCCTGAATATATGTTTATCTGTCAGGGTCCCTCTGCAAACGGGATCCATTAGAGTGGTTTAGGGCTGTCATCTCCTGTCTGGACTTTGAACTCCTGTTAATGCAGCCATCAGGAAGAGCCTCTGGCTGAAGTTTTGCTTCAGTGAGTGATTTTCTAGAGACCAATAAGACTTGGAGATCATTTGACTCAGATTAAGGGAAAGATATATGCACCCTTCGGCGACATATGACATGGTTTCAGCTACATCTAGCCTCACATATGCCATTCAGGATTCTAATTATCCACTTACATATCTGTCTCCTTTATTAGCTTCTTTGTAGGAGGAGCTAAAGTTTATTTTTGTGCATCTTCTGCAAGCGGAGTGTCTGTTTGGCCCCTGGCATCTACTTGGTAAATGTGAGATAAATGACAACTGCTATGTTCATGTCTCATTCTAGGTACTGTAATGCAGAAAACATGGCATCTGCTCCCACAAAGACTTTGACAAAGATTTCTCGTGATATGATCAATGAATAAGTGGTGAATTTTGAGAAGTTGATTTTCGGGGAGGCAGTGCTCCCAAATGGTGGTTACCATCTCATGGGCTTTGCTGTGCCCCAGTGAAGGCTGTGGGTTTACCAGCAGCATGAAGGCTTTTTTTTTTTTTTTTTTTTTTTTTACTTTTAGCTTGGTATTCTGCTTTTATTTACTTTTTTTTCTTCAAATTTTTATTTAAACTCTAGTTAGTTAACATACAGTGCCATATTGGTTTCAGGAGTAGAATTCAGTGATTCATCACTTACATACAACACCCAGTGCTCCTCACAACAAGTGCCCTCCTTAATCCCCATCCCCTATCTAGCCCACCCCCCACCCACCTCCCTCCATCAACCCTCAGTTTGTTCTCTATCATTAAGAGTCTCTTATGGTCTGTTTCCTTCTCTCTCTTTTTCCCTCTTCCATATGTTAATCTGTCTTTTTTCTTTTTTTCATCTGTTTTGTTTCTTAAATTCCACATATGAGTGAAGTCATATGGTATTTGTCTTTCTCTGACTGACTTATTTCACTTTGCATAATACACTCTAGCTCCATCCACGCCATTGCAAATGGCAAGATTTCATTCTTTCTGATGGCTGAGTAATATTCCATTGCATATATAGATATATACCACATCTTCTTTATCCATTCATCAGTCGATGGACATTTGGGCTCTTTCCATGGTTTGGCTATTATTGATAATGCTGCTGTGCACACACCTTTTCAGATCTGTATTTTTGTATCCTTTGGGTAAATACTTAGTGGTGCATTTGCTGGATAGTAAGTAGTTCTATCTTTTAACTTTTTGAGGAAGCTCCATACTGTTCTCCAGAGTGGCTGAACCGGTTTGCATTTCCACCAGCAGTACAAGAGAGTTCCCCTTTCTCTGCAGCCTCAGATACCTTTTTTGATCTCAGTAATGGCACACAACCAGGGAAGATGAACTTATAGCTATTTCTGGAAACTCTCAATTTTTAGGGATCATTTGAGGCACTAGGAGGAAAAGGTTTTGCAGGAATTGGCTTTCAATTGAGCCCCAGTATTCTCAGGGACATAATCATCAAGTTTTTGAGGTTGTAAATGTCTGTGGAGGGCAAGATAAAAGTGTCACTGGATTCTCTTGGAGGTCACAAAGCCTTCTTCAAGTCACCTGCCTGTTGGCACCTATATGAATCAAATCAAATCAAACATCCAAAATATCAGAGCTAAATAACCAGATAGGAAAGAACAAGGAGGGCGAGACTTTGCAGGGAAGGGAGGAAAGAGGGAGGGAGATAAGCTCTTGAGGGAAGGCAGATGTTGGTTCTGCCTGTACGCCTTCTTTAGGGAAGGCTGACCAGGTCACTGGGTTCACAGGAGCCTTCGTGGTCTCTCAGTGTCAGCCATAAGCTTTGTTAGCTCCCCCACCTCCACTCCGGCTAACCCCTTCCCGGTGCTCCAGACGGTGGCAGAACTCGGCCTTGAATTTGGCGCCCCTGACACCCAGTCCTGCAGTGTCCCATAGCAACATACGTGGCTGTGTTTTTCACTCACTCACTGGTGCTTATGTCATGATTTTATCCAGCTCTGGTCAAACATGCCTAATCAGTGTGCTGAAGGAAGGCCACTCCACTCCACTTTAGGGTAAGACAACAAGACAAAGCCACCTCAGTTTTGGTATCCCTCCACACCTCTCGTGCCCCGCTTCTCTGTTTTGTCCCAGAACGCCTACAACTCATCTTTGCGGCATTTTGTAAATTTAGCTTGGGGTTGAATTCATACTAATATTTGGAAACTACCTTAATTTTATAATTAAAAATGAAGTGACTCATCCAACCTTCTCTTTCTCTCTCCACAAATAATCTGGCTGTAAAACAAATCTCTGCTATTAAGTGGTATTTATTTAATTGTGATTTGCTGTAGAGCCGTTGAAGAGGGGGTCATTAGGTTAAAATCATTGTGCTGGTCCTCTGAGCAGAGGATGTCTTGTGCTGACTTACGTTTGGGTGTGTTTTCTCTGATGCTGAGCTAACACAGCCATGTTTACGTTATGCATATTCTCTAGTTGCTGACATTTTTGGTTCCTCCAGAAGGAAAAAGACGCAGCACAGATGAATGACCCTATTTGATGTGATATGTCAGGTCAAGCTGGACCAATAGATGATACTGGCATTAACTACATTTTCTTCCCATCTTTCCAATCTTCCTCACCCCCAAATCAAGGTTGAAGAAGAAATCAATAATTTCAGATGGTCTGAATCCTTTGAGCTTACACTGAGAGTCTCTGAGGTTGGATAGAATCTTGAGGGGCTAATAAACCAATGGGCTTCTTTGGCACAGACCCCAAAATACCACCTGGGACCTTGGTTGTCTCCAAATGGATAGGAGTTTGGAGACTCGTGTAGAGCCTTCTTTTTGAAATGTTGAAATGAGGCAGTTTATATATAATACAAAAGGATGTTCAGGTAGGGCAGGGCTTACCAATAAAACCCCCTTGGGAGACTTTCCTCAAATAGTGTTTCCAAAGTCCTTCATCATCTACCCATTCAGAGCCCTCTTGGCTTTGCATTTTCTAGGCAGATGTGAGAAATGTCACCACGTTTCCAAAGAGGAACTGAACAAGACAGATGGGCTCGACCCCAGCAGGACACCTGGATGGCAGCCTTATCTAGAGCCAAAATGGGACTGCATGTGCCTGCCTGTTTATTTATTCTCCTCCTGTTTGGAGACTTTCCCTGATTAATTACTTTCTAGTAATCGAGGCTGCTAACTAATGTCTCAGCTGATTAATCTGTAGTTTGGCTCTTGGTCCCAGAGGGTGGGCTGGCCATCCGACTGGGGAGTGAAGGAGGTCATTGGCCAGGGGCTCCTGGGATGCCAGTTTTGGGCTCGTTTATTTGCTTTAAGTCTTGTTTGCTATTCCTGCAGCAGTGACTGGCAACAGCTCCCCCCAAGTCCCATCCAACCTAATTGGCCTGCTGAAACAGCAGTGAACACAAGATTTAAGAAATGTTTTCTTTGAAAACTTCTGGTCTGACAGACACTTTGAGATCAGGTTTCACCCTGTTTCAATTGCACACCATTCCCTGGGACTTTCAGGAGAAATATTGAAAGGGAGTCTTATAGGGGAGCTGCAGCTCTGTGGTTTGGGGGGGGCTGATGAGCCAGAGGGTGGAGGGAAGGCCGTGCTGAGGCAGCCCGGCATCTTCAGAATCTAGAGAGCCTGCCAACGTTAACACATCCGAGGAGGTATTCAGTATCAAAGTCTCCAATATTTGGCTCCATAAACACGATACCGGTTGCAAAAACAAAGCTAAGGAGCTCATGCTGATTACTTCAATAAAAGCTGTTTAATTATGAACGTTTGGGAAATGAAGTTACCAACAGGACCAGGAGAGCTTTGGCGTCCAGTGTCCCTGCTCCCAGCATCCCACTGTTAAACTAGATTGTCCACTCAGCTGAAAAGTCTGACATTGAGCAGGGTACACCCTCAGCCCTGCAGGATACTTCTCACTTGCCAGTAACACTCTTGTTGCAGTGGCAAATTTTGGGAACTGAGTACTGATAGAATTATCTAATGTTATCTATGCCATTTTCAGACCATCCAAGGGTTACTTCGGGGTGGTGGTCAAAGCTCTCGGAAGACCTACATTTGTTTCTAGGTTTTTCTTTTTCTTAGCTGACTTTTCTCCGCACCTCCCCCCCCCCCCCCCCCCCGGAAGTCAGGGTTCCAGCACTAGGCAAAGTAGAATTCTGAGCAGGGAGCTCGTGGATCTGGTTGTGACAGCATGTTTTGGAATCCTCAAATGAGTTTTTCTTAATCATAGTTTAGGAAACATGATCTTATTAACGCTTCTGTATGATTCTCCTCTCTCTTTGTGCGGTTATAGCCAGTTATTTGATGTTTGATATAAAAGTTTAATGAACAAAAATCAGAGTTGAATCTGTGTATATAAGGAAAGAAATGTAAGGACGTACACACTGTCAAGGAGTGAACTCTTTTCCATAAGTGACTTTTCCCCAAATACTGATTATTTCTCAAAGAACGGAAATCTTTTATATTTTAGTCATTTTTAATAGAAATCTTTAAAACTTACTCTTATTCATCAGCAGATATTGAATATAATAACATTCTGACATTTGAAATAACTATTGAGTAATTTATGTTTTTTACCATTTGTGTGTGTGTGTGTGTGTGTGTGTGTGTGTGTGTCTACTTTGGGTCATGAGACTATTTTATGCTCTTGTAATGACAGTATATCCTTGATTGTTATTTCCCTTTAACAGTGCAGTAACAATTCTTTCTTCTTTCAGTGAACAGGATAAAGAATAAGTTGGGAGGAAATTCTGAGTGTTTGGGGCAAATTCCTTGCTTTAAGCTCATACCTGCCTGGAGAAGGTCTGGAACCTTCCAGGTGGCTGGTGAGCTACAGTGAAGGGGAGGGGCCTGGAGTGTGTGGACAGGGGGAGGGGTTAGGGAAAGGGTGACTCTGGAGTTCGGTTGGGGGTCCTGGAGTTAAACTTCAGGTCCTGGCACATTCACCTGGAGAACATGTGCCAAAATCTTTTCTTTTCCCCAACTTACATTCAAAAATTCAAGTTAAAGGGTAACTTTTTATGTGTGGTATACAAAGTTAAAATAACACTTCAAATTCCTCTGTGTATGGATTTGTTTTCTCTCCAAATGGTCAGAGTTACTGAAAAAAACTTGGAAAGGTTACTTGAGGTTCACAAGACCCTCTGGGAAGAGCCCACTTAGACCAGCCACTGGGACTTTGAGAAAGACCAGTGTAATGTTGTTACCTGGCATTAGTGAGAAGGGGCCCTGACTGGTTCCCAGGAGCTTCCTGTGTTGTTATTAGCTGCAAACACCAGAATTTGTGGGGCAAGAAAAGGGGACCAGGCTGGGAATCAAGATGCCTAGCTCCTGGTCCAAGCCCTCTTGCTATTTGTGTGACCCCAGATAATTCATTTACCTTCCCTGAGTCTGATTCTTTCTTTATTTAGTAGGCTAATGATACCAATGCCTTATCATCAGAAGTGGAGATACAAACCAGTGAGGTAATGGGTGTGAACGAATTTTGCAAAGGTGACGAAATGCTATAAAATTCAAGGGCTACTTAATTTTACATATTTTAGCAACATTTAAGTCCTTCCAGACTCTATACATGCTATACTGCTTTAGAGCAATGATAGTCTTAGAGGTCATCTCATTCAGTGCTCTGATTTTATGTACAGGAAGCTGAAAGAGAGGCATGGAGAGAGGGATTTGCCCACAGAGTAATGTGGCATGGGAGTGCCACGGCTGAAGCTAGAGCTAGGAGATACGACTCCCTTTAGATGCTTTTTACATTTATTTTATTTATTTTTTAAAAAGATTTTATTTATTTGAGAGAGAGAGCATGTGTGAGCACTAGCAGTGGGGAGAAGCAGACTCCCCGCGGAGCAGCGAGCTGGATGCGGGACTCGATCCCAGGACCCTGGGATCATGACGTGAGCTGAAGGTAGACACTTAACGGACTGAACCACCCAGGAGCCCTAGGTGCTTTTTTTTTAATAAAACAAACAAACAAACAACAACAAAAAAAGCAGTGTCTGTTATAGAGAAGGCACCTAGCTAATGATGGATGAGTTCAAATGAAACAGCTTCAGGTATTACACAACAATGAAATTCAAGGGGAATCAGGTGAAGGTATCAAAAGAAGGCAATTGTGGGCCATCCTGACTTTTTTTTTTTTTTTTAAGATTTTATTTATTCACTCGAGACACAGGGATACAGAGAGAGAGAGAGAGAGAGAGCACGAGCAGGGGGAGAGGCAGAGAAAGAAGCAGGCTCCCCGCTGAGCCAGGAGCTGGATGTGGGGCTCGATCTCAGGACCCTGGGATCATGACCCGAGCTGAAGGCAGACGCTTAACCATCTGAGCCACCCAGGTGCCCCACCATCCTGAGTTTCTTGCCTTTGTTTGAAATCTACTGACTTTCCAGGTCCTTATGAGCTCCATCCCACAAAGGAAGCACACTTTTTAGTTTCTTCTCTCCATATTCTAAACTTACATATGACTGTGAGCTTTGGGGACTCTCAGCACGTAGGGCTTTGAGTAGCTGCTCCCCTGGTCACTTCTGGGCAGATCCATGCCCTATGTCCCCAGTGGGGAAAAGGGAGCATGACAGAGAGCAGGGCCGCCTCTGAGGAAGGACCAGACTTTAGGCAAGGGTGCTAGCCCAGGAGCATTCTAAGTACTTTGTATGTCTTTTTTGATTGTGGGGGAGCAGTGGGCTCTGAAGAGCAAAGCTGGAACTGTTTCTGTTGACTGCCCTTCCTTTCATCCTGGATTTGATTCTCCATGATGGACTTGTGGGGTAGCCCAGTCCCAGCCCAAGAGCCCCAGATTCAGGTATCATAGGGGTATGCCATGAAATGTAATCAGTTGACTGTCCAGTTGCTGGGCAGTCAAGCTTTTATGGGGGAGCCACTAGATATTTCGAATTTTTGATGCTTTGAATTTTATTTTATACTGCAGCTTTCCCCTGTCCCAACTCAATAGTACCTCAGGCAGGAAAGCCCGCAGCTCAGGGTGGGGGACTATGGTGGTCTTCTCTGTTTCCCATCTACACTGTTTGTCCTTCCCCAATACCTGCCTTTAGTCTGCTCTAGATCATCTAGGGGTTTGTGGGGGAGAGTTAGGGAGTGAGAAAGGTACTGCTTGATGGGGCCTGTAATGATCCAATATTGTTGCCGTCTGGGTTTGGTGGACGCTTGTTACTCATACTGAGTATCAACTGCTTCCCTTAACAAGGTTGCTGCCTCTTCAAATTGGCTACTTAGGACTCTAGATATCAATGTTCAGCCTTTCTTGGGGTTGTCTTGCTATGCAGTTCCCACAAGGACTTCCTGGGCAGAGCTTTTCATACCATGATATATTCTGGTATCTTTCTACAGGGTCCATATGGAGCCAGGGGAAACCCAAAACCCAGGCATCTCTCCTGCTTCTACTCTCAGGGTCACTGGCCCTTCACTGCCTCTCTCGTGAGTTTCTCCAGGCTTGGAACCAGTCCCAGTCTCTGGCCTTTAGACAACCGATCGAGCTCTCCAACCTGTCATTCTAAAGCCCCCCACAGGTAAAGGGATGCATCTCCTTTCCTTCCTTCATGGAATGTGTGTAGGGATGGTGGTAATGCTTAGCATTCTTGCCAAAAACATCCTTTCTTCAAGGTCTCTTCAACCCCAAAGTTTTTCAGAGTAGATGTTGGACTAAGGATTGCAAATATGATTTCTGAAACATTTCCTTTGCAAATCCTGCACCAGTGGGCTATCATTTCATTTTATAATGTGTTATTTCAGCAGGATCCCGTTTTAACTCCTGTTACCCTTCCATTTGAGATGCAGGCAAATCACATTGGAACTTGCCTCGTATGCCTTGCAGGATAGAGGTAGATTTCAAAAGGGGTCATGGAAGGAAAGAGGCTTCTCAAACTCTAACATCCTATTGAATTGTTGGGCATTATTCTTAACATTATCCTTTTTAATGTAAGTCAGAAAATCTGCATGTAGAAATAAATCATAGTTCTATCCTTTAAAATACATTTACTGTATTTTTAGTGCTGTATCTTTATCATTGAGGCAATTCATTAGCAAATGGTCATTTCCAAGATCGACCAGGTTCAAATCACATGTGTCTTTCTCTTTAAAATGTTCTCTTTCTGCTTTTATTAATGCCTGCTTGTCTTCTTGTCAGTGGAGTGGTGGCCTTCAGTTACCCATAGGCACAGACCAAAGCCTTTGGTGTAAACTGTGAGTACCCTACAAAGAGGAAATCTGTTTTTGCTGTTTGCAAAGGAATTCAAGACCTTTATAGTCACCAAGAACTCATAAAACCAATGAGCCATATATATGAAAATGATCCCTGGGTCTAGTCTTCAACAAGCCAGTGTTTGCGAATCAGTTTGGGAAATAAATATGAGCAACTAGGGCTTTGGGTTTGAGAGTGTGTAGTGTCTGTTTGTGAGTGGGATTTCTCCTGAAGTCATCTTGCTGTTCTGTATGGAAAAATCGGGAGAGTTTAAACAGGGTTGTCTTATGTTTTAATATGCTAAACAACAGCAACAACAACAACAACAAAGTTAACAAAAAATAGGTAGAGCACAAGCAGAGAATTTTTTAAAAAATTTTTTTATTGTTATGTTAATCACCATACATTACACCATTAGTTTTTGATGGAGTGTTCTATGATTCATTGTTTGTGCATAACACCCAGTGCTCCATGCAGAACGTGCCCTCTTTAATACCCATCACCAGGCTAACCCATCCTCCCACCCCCCTCCCCTCTAGAACCCTCAGTTTGTTTTTCAGAGTCCATCGTCTCTCATGGTTCGTCTCCCCCTCCGATTCTCCCCTTCATTCTTCCCCTCCTGCTATCTTCTTCTTTTTTTTTTTCTTAACATATATTGCATTATTTGTTTCAGAGGTACAGATCTGAGATTCAACAGTCTTGCACAATTCACAGCGCTTACCAGAGCACATACCCTCCCCAGTGTCTGTCACCCAGTCACCCCATCCCTCCCACCCCAACCCCACTCCAGCAACCCTCAGTTTGTTTCCTGAGATTAAGAATTCCTCATATCAATGAGGTCATATGATACATGTCTTTCTCTTTTTGACTTATTTCGCTCAGCATAATACCCTCCAGTTCCATCCACGTTGTGGCAAATGGCAAGATCTCATTCCTTTTGATGGCTGCATAATATTCCATTGTATATATATACCACATCTTCTTTATCCATTCATCTGTCGATGGACATCTTGGCTCTTTTCACAGTTTGGCTATTGTGGACATTGCTGCTATAAACATTGGGGTGCATATACCCCTTCGGATCCCTACATTTGTATCTTTGGGGTAAATACCCAGTAGACAAGCAGAGAATTTAATGTACGTTTCCAATCCCCAATTTTTAAAGTTTATTTCAAGTTTTAAATTGTAACCAAAGGATGCTTCATAGAACTGTGTACTTTTACTTTTACCTACTCCGGATATGTAATCTCTTAGGATGTGTGGCTACCAGAATGAGAATGTTGGGTTTTTCCTGACCTTTTTAAATTGTAATAATGCTGTATCTTTTATTTTGTTTTCTTTGCATGTAACAGCCTAAATTAGCTGATCATGTGTGTGTATAAGTATATGTATATGGATGCATGTTTTGAGAGGAGGGGAGAGAGTGGGGCAAGGGGGTTGATTATGCTCAAAGCAGGCACACAGGATTTATTATGTGTCCCCCAATGTGGTTAAGTCTGACATTTAGTCTTTCAACAAATATTTATAGTCTCCCATGTTCCAGGAACCTTCATATTTTTTGGGGCAATGCGGTTAATTAAGCCCTGGTCCCTCAAGGTGCTTACATTGGAGTTGGATCTCTTTCACCATTGTAAATGGAGCACAGAGCTTGAAAATTACTTGCTCTGATACACATTTATTCTTTATTTGGTACCCAAACAATGAGACAATCCTTGCTTAAGTATTTTTTTTTGAGAACTTTCATTTAAAAGTACTTTTTCCAATAAAACATTCCTATATGTAGAGATCTTAGTTTTATGAGGAGTGGGAATTTTTCTTATGCAGATTTTCTTTATAAATGTGGAGTCACTGATGAAGTGGCAAGGGTGGGAGATTTAGAGGGTGGCAGGAAGATATACACAACATCTTTGGAAGTTGCCAAAATCAACACTAATAAGGTATTCACTATCATAGTTTTCAGAATGTGGATCCATAAAAGTATTGTGGTTATGTCTAGGACCAAGAGGCATTGATTTTTATTTTACTATGGTATTGCAGACTGTGCCATTGGCAACAGAAGTTATCATACCATTCTTTTGGCAAGATAAACTAAGTCTGGTTCTACTTCATTCTGCAGTTGGGTTGTCTATGGATCTGGGGTAGATTAACTCAGTTGGTGGGAGTCTAGGGCCAATAAAAGTTAGTTGCAGATCTGATTCCCAATTAGACATCAGTCACTTTCACATGGAAGAAAAGGAGATTCTTCTTTGCCTCTGGTTGCCGCATAATGGTGGCTGCCATAGCTAGATCATATGGTCATCAGAAGACATGGATAGAGAGGGTGTGAAGACTTGGTTTCTCCAGTCACTTCTCCCAAGGGAATAATTCAACATACTTTATACAATGACTTTATCAGTCAGGTTGCCAAAGTTTTTGTGAAGCAAACCTTGGAAGCATCGCAGAGTAATACCTACCAAAATGGAGCCCAGGTCCACTGGCAACTTCCATCAACAAAGGTGAGCAAGTCTGGCCCCAGGACCTAATTCTGCCTTGACTTTCGCTGAGATAAGGAGCCCCAGGGCTCATACTGTCAGAAGTAGTTCACTCTTCAGTAGGATAGGGTGCTAGTTAGTGCTTGATTCTCTCATCCTACATATCCTGGGTGAATTAGACCCCTATATATGGAGGACAGAACGGAAGTCTGCTTTCATGTCTGCTTTTCCAAACGTTACCCAGGGTTGTGGACATGCCCTCAGGCATAATTTTTCTCAAGACCTCACAGTTTCTGCAGTTGTCTTGGGTTGAGAAAATGACATTACTCAGCCACAACCAGTTTCTTGACAAGATCTTCCATAAAATGAATAATAAAGCCGGATTTTAAAGATGAAACATGTTTATTTGGTCTCTCGTGTTGATGGAGTAGTCACTGAAGTTTCAATTTTCCCAGGAAGATAGACAAGAGGATGGTGGTCTAACGGCTGCCCTGAATGGAGACAGATGGAAAGCGTGAATAGATCTAGATATTTGAGGTTTGCAGAAGGATGCAGGTGGTTGACACTGGAGACAAGAATAGGAGACAGATGAGGAGTTGCTGGGGCGTGTGTATCCAGTCAGTACAATTCTATAGTCCAGGGCTGGGCGCCCTGGAGAAAGAGGCTGGAGAGTGGCTCTTGGCAATGGAATACCCACTGATTAGCATGGGCTAAGTTTTCTAGGGTTACAGTAGAGGATGGACTCTTTTCAATCATGCTTCTCTGATGGCTTTTATATATGTATACACACACACACACACACACACACACACACACACACACACACACATACATAAAACCTTTCCTCATTTTCCCAAACCAAACCATATGCTGTGCACTAAGGACAGAGTAAAGGTCCCTAACTCAGACCTTTCCAGTATGAATTACTTTGCAGTCGTTCCTCTGTGACTGAGCATCGATTTTTATCATCTTCCAAAAACTAGCAATCATGCCCATATCCTTCTAAGACCAGGCTGCATCCAGGGGTATCCTCTACTATCCTCCAGCCTGGGCTGGATCCAAGGGTGCAGGCCACCTCCACAGTGGCACAGCCTAAGAATTCCATTTGTCACCTGGAAGATCCCTCACTCATAGGGCTCCCATTGCCTAGAATCTCTGCACAGAAGGCAGAAGAGAACTCCAAGTGGTGTCTCTGACTTGAGATTATGGGTTCTCAGAAGCAGTAGAAGCTTGCAGTGGCCCACAGATTCCTTTGGGGGAATCCCCTGAGGCCTTGGGCCTATTCTTTCTGGTCAGACCTCACAGAATCACGAGTATCACCTCTATGAATTCACTGCCTTCTCTTCCCCATCTGCCCCACTGACAGACCCATAAATCACACACTTTCAGAATGGAGGCTATCAGGATTTGCCTATACTAGATGTATATTTGTTTCCACTTTTGCTCTTGCTCTTTTGGTGTCTGTATGAGTGTGAGTATGAGTGTGTGAGTGTGTGTGTGTGTTAAGTAGCTTATGACGTGACTTAGCCGAGGTCACAGAAGGAAAGAATTTTATGAGGAAGTGGAGATAATGCATTGTCTAGAAGGGTGTGGGCTCACAGTCAAGGCAAACCCAATTTGTCTCCCGGGCATCGGTGCACATACTCATGCATGATGTTGTCAGTCTGTACTCTTGTGGCATCCATCTCTAGGTGCCCCAACAACAAAGTCTGAAAGTTTCTTGTCACCCTGAGGGCAAATTTTGCCTTGAGTTTTAGTGCCCATGAATCTGTCTCACTAGTACAGTTATGTTCACATGGGGTCCAATGGGCCACTTAGCTCCTCAGGTGAGACTCAACAGGCAGTCCTAGCTAGACAGGAAATCTCTGAAAAAGCATGGCTGAACCAGGGTGATGCATCCTTGTCCAGGGGATATGGCTCTGAGTGCACATCCCAAAGACAATGGGAAGGGTAGGGTTATCTTACTATCAGGAGGCCTGGGCTTCTTGAATATATGTCCATGGTCCTTTGTTACTCCACCTGGGAGAATGAGAAGGGACCAGCGGCTACTAGTCCACTAGTCCATTCTTCTGTCCTGACCGTGCCTGTGATCTTCTTGGGCACATTACCTGGGAAGACTCAGGAAGGTGAAGCAGAAAGTCTGGGCTTCTGGTTTAACTACAGCCCAGGGACCTCTTCATTCTGGTTTTGCTATCACTGGTGGCATGAGTAAGACCCACTAGAGACTGCCAGAGGCCCAGTGTATAGCTTACGCTTCATTTTTGGAAAGAATCTTTATGCAAATATATCAGGGAACACCTCTGAGTGTGGTTGACTCATTTATCATTCAGTTGTTCCTTCCCTTGTGAACAGACACTGCCTGAAATACAGGCCAAGCTTCAGGAAGGAGACTGCCAAGTTATAGGACAATTTCTTCTTTGAACAAAGCTGGACTTAGGAAAAGCACCATCCTTCCCTGTGTTCTACCCAGGCAGCTGTGGGGGAGAAAAGGGGCCCAGTTCTCTTGGGGCCCAAACCAGCCTTATCCATCCCAAAGCTGGGTCTACAGTATGCCCTGGATGGAAGGGTAGTCAAGAGGGAAGGCTGTGGCCTGTGTCAGTGTTATCACACACACACACACACACACACACGATACTTTTGGGGACTCCTGTTCCAATAACTGGGCCCTTCCTCACTCTTTACTCAGGAGTTTTGTGAAAGTGCTTCTCCACTTCCAGCTGGTGCCTCCTTAGAATAGTACGTGAGGATGCAGAAAGAGCCCTATCCGGACAGGTGATCTCATGATTGGAGTTGCTTGTGTTGTGTGGGGACCACTCAGAGCTGTGGATGTGTAGGCGTGGAGGACCAATCCATTGACCTCAGTTATTAAGCACCTACTGTGCACAGAGCAGTGTGGGAAACACTGTGGGGAGTGCACAGGTATGGGGCATGGGCCTGGCTTCCAGTGGATCATTCTGGAAGAGAGACAAGTGAAACCACAGTGCACGTGGAAAAGACAGGATGGATCAATGGGGACCGCAGCCGCAGATTTCAGGGAAAAATTGGGACTGGGGGTGACAAAGTTACAGAAAAAGAGAGGAGGGTCCTGACTTCTTATGTGGACAAGTGGTGATGGGACATGGCGTGCTGGGATGCTCACCCAAAATCCCCACAGGCACCTGCGTTTTCCAGGGAGTGTGTTCACCTGAAGGTTGCCTTGCCTGCAGTGGGAGGAGAATGGCTTTTAAAATAAAGGTCAGCTGCAGCAGCCTCAATGGGCTGGAGAATGTCAGACATCTGGTTAGGCTAGGCCTCTGGTTGGCTTAGCGTCCATTGCTGCTTTTTGAGCTCTTCAGGTTTTTCTCTGACCATTTAAATGACAAAGGGGAACTTCTTGCAGGGGTCATGGGGAGAATATTTTTAGAATGAAGGACCTTTTTTAAAAATAAGACAATTACTGCAAGATTTTGAAATCTGACAAGCAGACATTTTCCATCCCCATCAGGAAACTGCCCAATTTCTCGGACCTTTAAATACCACAGGTAAGCTCCAGTATCTGGCTAGCAGTGAAAGGGGCTCAAGCAGAGCTCTGTGCGGGGGGCTGCCAGTGAGTCTGGTGTTTCGGACCCAGCTTCCCCTCTGTTACCCCCATTAGCTGGACGCTACTCCTCTAAGAATTTGGCTTCCGAACACCCAGTTGTAAATTCTGGCTCCAACCTGTAACTAGCTGTGTGACCTTAGGTAAGTGAGTTCACCTCTCTGAGCCGTTGCTTCCTCATTTGTAAAATCAGGATACATACCGTTCTGAACTCACACGGTCTGGGGAGGATGATTTGGTTTGGTGCAGTGTGTTTCGGGCCCAGAGCAGTGAGAGGAAGAGGGCCTTGCAGCTTCCGCAGAAGACTGGTGATCAGAGCAATCACCTAGTACAATGGGCGCAGCGCCACAGGTGACCGCAGGGATGTGAACATGGGCCGGCCTCCGCGAAGGCTGAGACGAGGGCGCAGTCAGTCTAGGTAAAGTGTGGAGGCAGCCACGGGCTCACAGAGCCGCGTGACTGAGTGTGACCCGCGTGCGGTGTGCCCGGGCAGGGGCTGGGTGACAGGGCAGAGTGCCGACGGGCTTCTCATCGCGGGCGGAGGCACGACGTGGGGCCGGTGACAGGTTTCTTCTCTGTGGCTTCTCTCCTGACCTGCTTTCCTGAGGTAGCCCCATTCTCCTGCCCTCAGGCACCCGCAGGCCCATTCCTCTGCTTGCTTTCCTTCAGAGCCGTTCTCACTAGCTGAAATTATTTGTCCACCTTAAGTATAACTCTTAATGTAAGTTAAATGTCTTAATTACTGTCTCCTCGGTGTTCATGCATGTAGTTGGCGTGAAGTAGACACGATCAATATTTGTTCAGTGGATGAATAAACAGCAAGTGATTATACTCAGATGAAGACCAAATCGTCAGCAGCTTGTATCACCGACCCTAAGAGATGCCCTAAGAGATGTAGTCAGCATCCCTGAGTCTGTGGAGGACGAGAAAGGAAGAGTTCGCCTTCTTTGCTATGACATCCTCTGAGGTTGGGAAAGCGGACATGTTTCCCATGTATTTGGGAATGAGGGAATGAATGTCTATGCCCTTCTGGTTTCTGCCAAGAGGGAGGCAGAAAGAGGTAGTGGTCAACTCAGAGAACCTCAAGGGTAGAAAGAAGGGGTGTATCACCTCTATGTTTTTGCCACAGACCCAGAAGTCTTTGTAATCTTGGTGATAAGAGAGATGTCTGCTTGGAGCCCCTGGTGTGTTCCAAGGTTTGACACCCCTTGGTTACTCGGCCACACGTGAACAACCACGATGTGTGGAGTTAATGCGGCTTCCTAAAATGCATCACAGTCACACTCATTTCCATAATCATTCACAGCAGCTGCTCCTGTCTCTTTTATGTTTTGTTTGAGAGAAGATTTCCTGACGAACTCACAAGTTCATTTATGTTCTCTGACTCCTCCTAATTGCCAAGTAGTAATGGGTTAAGAGAGAAAGCATTTGGCATCTCAACTGCCCTTGGAAAATTGGTCGCACATTCTCTTGTTGAGAGCACTGGATTCAGACCCTACCTGCCTTTTGTAACAACCATCTTCCTACAAAACCTGTTAACTGAATCTTAGTTTCTCCACTGATTTTTACTCAAATGCTAGAGAAGCCTTTCTGGGGCTCTAATGACTCTTTAATGCAACTAGTGGAGCCTCATGTTGACTCCACCTCAGCTGATGGCTTGTGTGGATCAGTCCCAGCAGAGCTTATTTATTTATTTTTTATTTAAATTCAATTAGCCAAGGTATAGTAACATCATTAGTTTTTGGTATAATGTTCAATAATTCATCAGCTGAATATAACATCCAGTGCTCATCATATCACATGCCCTCCCTAATTCCTATCACCCAGTTACCTCATCCCCCCACTCACCTCCCTTCCTGCAACCCTCAGTTCATTTCCTGGAGTCAAGAGTCTCATATGGTTTGTCTCCGTCTCTGATTTCTTCCCATTCATTAAGCTTCTGCACAGCAAAGGAAACAATCAACAAAACTAAAAGGCAACCTACAGAATGGGAGAAGATGTTTGCAAATGACATTACAGACAAAGGGCTGGTATCCAAGATCTTTATTTTTATTTTTTAAAGATTTTATTTATTTATTAGAGGGAGAGAGACAGAGTGCATGAGCAAGGGGAAGGGCAGAGGGAGAAGGACAAGCAGACTCCTTGCTGAGCAGGAAGCCTGATGCGGGGCTCGATCCCAGGATCCTGGGATCATGACCTGAGTCGAAGGCAGATGCTTAATGGACTGAGTCCCCCAGGCGTCCCCCAGCAGAGAGTTTAATGAAGAAGTTGTAGTCAGAGCAGGGGCAAGGTGAAGGGAACTGACGGGGACCAGTCACCTAGGGACCAGCAACCATGGGCAGCCATTAGGCCTGAGGGGCAAGGCGAGGGTCCAGGAGTGGTTACCCGTACTGTCCTCACGGGCATTGAGGCTTTCCTCTGCCTGTACCCTTCTCTCTGAATACTCAAGAAGAACGGAAATTTTCTGTCATACAGTTTAAAATTGGTGTTGGGGAAATGGAATATTTTTAAACTCTGAAACTGTCAACCGTGTGCAGAAGTTGTGAAGGAGGGCTTGAGATTCATGTCTAGTGAGTCCAGCTGCAGGATTTATAAACTCTGCCACCAATGCAGCACTCTTTGCCTGTAGTCATGGAATAAGAGCTGACAGTGGGTATTTACCATGCATTAGTCCTTGTTTTAAGCAATTTACATTATTAACTAATTTAGTTTTTAGGAACACCCCATGAGAGACTATTTTTACTCCAATTTTAGAGATGATAAACCTGAGTTCAGAGGTCATGTGACCTGACCATGACCACACAGTTAATAAGTAGCCACGTTAGAGTCCGCATCTCAGTGTTTTGACGGCTCTGCCCAAGTTCTTGATCAGGGAGCTCAGTGTCTCTCTTTTGTTGTATTGTCACTGCTGTATCAGTGAGATGTAGTTTGTCTTCTGAGGACCCTCCAATGCACAGCCACCAATATTTCTGCCCGCTTCAGAAACCCTCAGGGATAAGTTTTTGAGTTATCTGTCGCTGAGATTCTCTGTGCCACAGTAGTCTGCACCTAAAAAGATGTAGCTTCAAATCCAGTCTGCAGCTGGTCCATACAGGCTTTCCTTGGCCCTTTCAATGGCCAGCTTAATGCAGTGTGCAATTTGTATGTCTGAACAGCCCAGTTCAAGTGTTCTGGTGAGTGGCACAAGTCAAGCTTACTCTGTGTTCTTAGGTTTCCAAGAATCTTTCCATGAGTTTTTAGGAAGAACATTATTGAGTTATTATTAAAGTTTTGAAAACCATATGCAATAATGATACAAAGTTTCTTCTTACACAATGTTTATACAAGGAAGAACATTATTTATTATTAAAGTTTTGAAAACCATATGTAATAATTATACAAGTTTTTTCTTGTATAATGTTGTAAAACCACAATATTATTACTTCCATTTTATTGCTGGAGAAACTGAGACCCACGCTCATGATATAGAATGATATGGACAGCAATGGACTGTGAACCCTGAGGTCATTTTCTGGCTCTTCCTTCAACCAGATGTGTGACTTTGGACATGCTTTCTCTCTCTCTCTCTCTCTCTCTCTCTCTCTTTCTCTCTGGGTCTCTGTCTTACCACTTACAACATTTGAGTCTCAATTTGATTTCTGAGCTCTTTTCCAGCTCTGCAATTCTATGACTTACTAAGATCAAAGCAAGTTGCTTGTTAACTGATGTGTTTTATAGATGACATGGTTCAAAAAAGGATTTGAGGTGGCTTATAGGATTAAAATGCACTTAAGTCAAGATGGTTAAAAATAACAACAGAATTGAAAATAATAAAACACAATGCAAAAGAGATGCTTCAAGCACCAAGACTGAATGGTCACTGATGGCCAATATTATGTCTAGAGTCCCAGAATCCCAGGATGTTGCAGCTGAAATTAGCCGGAGCTATCATGGCTTATCCACATACATCCCAGGCTCTTAAGCTTCTCCTCTGGAGTATTCTGCTAGTAAGAATGTGTTATTTCTGGGTGAAGCCATCTTGGAAATCTATTTTTCTGACCCACAGGATCTGTGAGTCTAGAGCATCTTGGCTGTTACGACGTGAAGAGATTTAGCAGCTCAGCCATGAGTGGATCCCAGGTCTCCTGACTTTTGCCCAGTGCTTTGTCCATGGAAGCATGCCACCTCCTATAATGACAGTGACTTTTCACCATATAGTATACAGGCAAGGATTTGTGGTTCTACAGTCTTTCCGTAAATAGCATCTCTCTGATTCTCTTAACCTCCTGAAGGTAGGCAGAAGTGCTATTATTCCCATAGTATCTCTGAGTGAACAGGCTCAGAAATGTTGAGAATTTCCCCAAAAGCGTGCTGCTAGTTAATGGAGAACTGTACCTGGAACCCGGTTTGTTGACTCTGGAGTGTTCAGTGCTTGCCTAGGCCATCACTGTGTCCCTGCATTCCAGGGACGAGTGTTCTCCATTGATGTGTCAACAGTCCACTTCTCAGGAGGTGAAGCCAAAGCAGCTGGTCTGAGACAGCCTGACCCACACATGGCCCACTGCCTACCAGAGAGAACCTTGGGAAGCTGAGTGTTGGTAGACTCCCTGGCATTGAACCTTTGCCCCAGATGCCAGGCTTTGAGCTTGAACTCTGTCCTCTCAGACTGCGTTTAAGCTCTGCAAGTCTATAAAAGTTCCTGCTATGTGTTGCACAGATCTTGAGACTGAGACTGATGATATTGAGGGAAAGCCAGAGTTTGAAGCAGGTTAAATATCTCTGAGCACAGCAGGGGCTTTTCATCAAATTCAGCTGTGGGAAACCCTTGAACTGGACCACATTGCTACTGAACGTGTCATCAATCAATCAACAAGTATTTCTTGAGACAGCAGTGTGGGAATTCAGTGAGATCACCTAAGTGACAAGTTAGGAAGGCATTGTGGTACAGAGCAAAGACATGGGCTTTAGAGGTATTCAGAAGTAGATTTGAAGGCTGGTCCTATTACTTATGAGCTGTATAAGCCCAACCAGATCACCTAATCTCACTAAGCCTCAGTCTATCTATCTATGGAATGGGGGAAAATATCTACCTCATCAGGCTTTGGAAAAACACTTACTTCCTATTCATTTTCTCTCCTTTGTCCAACATTTAAACAATTATAAAGTAATATATCATTGATAGTTGTAGATATCATTGATATAGTGATATGTTGATACTATATATTGATAGTATATATCATTGATAGTTGTCAGTTAATTATTCCTATGTTCTTGATGTTGCACAAGACAATGGCAATGAAAAGGAAGGGGAAGACATGATCCCCTTTCTCCTTATAAAGACAAGACCATCCAACAAACAAGGCAGAATGTGGGGGAAAGGGAGGTGATTGAGAGTTTCTGGGCTAAGCAAGATATTCCTGGAAGAAACAGAGATGGGTCTTGTTGGGTGGATGGGGGCATGCAATAATGCCAGAGACAGGGGTCCCAGGTGACAGGGCCAGTAAAAGAAATGATAAACAATGCTCTCTGGGTGAGGCAGAAAGAGGAGTCTTTAAAGGTGGGTTTATGCTTTTAGACTCATTACACTACCTGGTACAGAATGCATTAAGCTTTTTCAGTAGAAGAGTGATAAGGCCGGGGGCTAGAACTGTGTCTTCTTTTGTGTATCAAATTTCCATAAAATTTGTAGCTTGATGTTTAAGGATGCTTAGTAGTTATGTATGAAGTAATTAATAACCAGGTGTTTCTACAGAGCCAGTCTGGCGATGGTATGTGTGATGTTGACACCCTTCTGAATATAGAGCCTCATACCAGATACCAAATGACTAAACTCAGCCAATGGAAGCAATGAATGAGGTCAAGCTGGAGGTGGGTTTCCACGTGGATTCAGGCTCACTGCAGATGACTCTGATTATTTCATTTAGATTCCTGACTTAAGAATACAAGAAGTGTACATGCTTTTTGGAAAATTACTAACACTGTAGAAAGTCCCCATTCCCATTCTCCTCTCCTAGGCTTCTGCCACTTTTAAACATTTGTTTTATTTCCTTACAGACCATTTTGTAGGCCCCAAAATACATAGTAACATCCACTAACATATATACATATTTTCCTTTTGATAAACTTTATTGAGGTATAATTTCCATAAAATAGAATGCACCAATTTTAAATTTAGCGTCTCGTGAATTTTAACAAATATATACCCCTATGTCCTATCGAGTTTTAAAATATAGGAATGAGGTCAACACTGTATGTACTATTCTGCAACTGGTTTAGGCATTCGATGTCATGGACATTTTTTTTTTCATGACACTGACCTCCTTTTAAATTATTGCATAGTTCCTTGGTATGGATACCAGTAATGTATTGAACTATTTCCTTATAGACGGTTGTTTAGAATCCCTATACATTTCAGGGCACCTGGGTGGCTCAGTTGGTTAAGCGACTGCCTTTGGCTCAGGTCATGATCCTGGAGTCCCGGGATTGAGTCCCACCATCGGGCTCCCTGCTCAGCGGGGAGTCTGCTTCTCCCTCTCCCACTCCCCCGTCTTGTGCACGTTCTCTCTCTCTCATTCTTTCACTCAAATAAATAAATAAAATCTTAAAAAAAAAAAAGAGAGTCCTTATACATTTCACAATTCAAATTGAGTAATGGAGATCCTTTTCTACTTTGACATTTTAACAGATATTTCAATAGATTAGAGTCCTAGAAGTGGAATTTTTTGGTCAAAATTTTTAAAATTAAAAAAAGAGATTATAGCCATTTAAGCTCCCACTCATAAGAAAATGCCCTTTTCCTAAAGTATTTTCTATTTGAAATTATTAGACTTTACAAGATTTCCCAATCTGATAAGGTGAAAAGCGGTATCATGTTGTCGCTTTAGTTTGTATTTCCCAAACTGCTGGAGAGGATGAACACTTTATGTTTATGTTTATTTTCTATTTACATTTCTTCTGTGAATAAACTGTTCTTATATTTTGTCAATTTCTATCTGTTTTCCTTTCTTTTTGTTTTTAAGATTTTATTTTTATGTAATCTCTACACCCAATGTGGGTCTCAAACCTACAACCCTGAGATCAAGAGTTGCAAGCTCTACTGACTGAGCCAGCCAGGTGCCCCTATCTGTTTTTCTTATTGATTTGTAGGAACTCTTTTTATATTAGGTCATTTTTTCCCCTACTAACCATCCAAGTCAATGCTGCTCAAACTTTAATGTGCTTTCATATCACTTGGGTATCTTGTTTAAACAGAGAATCTGATTCATTGGGTGAGGGAATGGGCCTGAGAATATGCATTTCTAACAATCTCCCAGGGGCTTCCAATGCTACCGGTCCACAAACCATACTCTGGGCAACAAAGTCTTAGGGTTTATGGGTTTTATCTGGCAGAATTCCATCATATTCCAGGGACAATGTGTGGTAGATGTTTCTTTTGTTAAATAAAAGCATTAGGAATGATCTGGAAAAATAATCTGTGTGGAAAAAAGAAGCCAACTGTAATTGTTGAAATGACAGCGAGTGGGTGCTGGTCTGAGTTTTGAGTTTTGTCCCACCTCTACTTACTTTTAGATCACTAGGCTTTCTGTTTCCACCTTGAGAATTTTTAAAAATAAGACAGTAATTTCTGCTCTATTTTACAAAGTTTTGTTGAAGATCAAAGGAGAATTACTGGTATGCTTTGTGACCTGTAACAAGCTGGAACACAGTGGGTATTGTCCCTGTCCATGCAAAGCCCCCAGGAGCCTGAACTGCAGGCCAGGAGCCCATGAGCATCCAGTCTGGCCAGCGTCTCCAGTGAAGGCAAAGTGCTTGGAAAATTTTTGTATCAATCCCCAGATTCTTACTTAGACAAACTCTCTGCCTCAGAGTTTGGATTATCCTAAGTATATCTGAATCACTTTGGACTTCAATTTCATAGTAGGGAACCGCCTCAGGATTCCCTGGGTATTTATCCGTGGCAAGTATCAGGTGTTGAACTCTGCATGGTTCTGGAGCTAGGTCATTATAGTCCAGTTATCTGGGTAACACACAGACACCGACACACCCTGAACCAGAATGTGATTCCTAAATTACCATGGTGATAACAAAGTCAGTACTCTAAAGTATGGCTTATTAGAGTATGGATGATTCCAGTTGGCTGGCTGTGGCGGACAGTGGCTAGCTTTTTGTTAAATATGTTTCCTCTTCTGGAACACACAGCTAGACAATACGCCTCAGCTTTCTCTGCAGTTAGGTGATTGATGGGTTGTGGGTGGGAGTCATGTGTGTCATTCTGGGCTGAGGTTTTTAAGAAGTTGATTGCAGTCTTCCAATCTCTGATCCCCTGTCTGCTGGCAGAACACAGAGGACTCCACGGTCCTAGCAGAGAACTGAGAATATGATGGAAAGATCATGGGTCCCGAATCTCATGTGAAATCAGCCTGCCACCAATCTGTACCACCTATTTTGCACTTCATGGGAACAAGTTATTTCTGCTTATTGAGTTTGACACATTATATAGTTTTGGGCTTGTTCATTAGAGTAGTTAGAGTTACCTTTACTAGTGCATTCTAATATGCATAGATCATTGAGATACTTTTTAATTGATATCTGGCATAAACATTACAGTTCCCTGAGTAATCTATTGAATGATGACACAGGACAGATGAGTAAAAAAGAAAAGGTGGATATGATAACCTGATGGACGTGGTTGGAGAGTCTTTGAGAGGTGGAGCATTTAACATATGGGGAAACTTATGATTGTCCTTTATTTCAAAACCTCAACTTTTTAGGAATAATTGTCGCGAAGCTCAGAAATCAGACAGTGAGAAACAGTTAAATGCCCCATGTGACTACTGCGCACCCCATCTCCCTTTAATTCCTTTCTTACTGCTCAGGCCTGGAACAAGCTGGCTATTCTTTGGAGAGTGAAAAGCGAGCAAAAGTCCTGTAATGTTTCTGTTTGATGTTTTTGGCAGTGACGATGAAAATTCTAGACTGAAATGATATTGTATGAAGTCTGGACCAATTGCCTTGTTAAAGTCGAATGGATTTCCTCTCTTTTAGCTGTCTGGATCAATTCTTGGAGGAGTTAGTCAGAGAATTTGCTTTCTCAGTTGAAGCAACATATTGTACTGATAACACGTGAAACTACAGTCTGATTGGACTCCCCAGGCCTTTCCAACCCACTGCTCATGTGAGCATTAGGAGGGCTTTTGCAAAATAAATAGAGCTCGCTGAGGTCTGTTAAGAAGGGTTCCAGATTCCGTTGACCAAAAGTGGAATGTTTAATACTCCACAGTTAAAAAAAAAAAAAAAAAAAGAAAAAGAAAAAAAAAAAGAACCATGGAATTCTGAGTCCCACCTGTTAAATTATTTGTCCTTCTAATAGAAGCAGGAATGAAAGGCGTATGTTCAACATCATTTTGGACCCATTTTCTGTGGCGGGAAACCAAGGTAAACACATTTCTCCTGATGTAATTGTTGATATTAGTTCAGCTCATATGATGCAGGCGTAGCTGTGTGGACCATTTTACTTGGACCTGTCCTCGGCTGGAGTTGGACATGCTAGTGGGAAAGCCTGGAGCCTCCAGAGCCAGCAGTCTGGGGGCCCCAGATCTTTTAGGGAGCACCCGGGCCCCGACGTTGCTGCTGTAAAGGTACCCTTTGGTTCCTGGCCGTGGGGCTCATTCTTTCGCTTGTGTGCCTGGCAGACATTCACCTCATCTCCTCTCTTGGGTTGTCCTCATTACTTACTTGGTTTGTCTCAGAGAATTAGCATTCCCCTTTCCTAATTTTACTTAGATACATATAGGTGCTTCTACTATAAATCCTGGAGTTTTTTCCTTTCAATTCTCTCTTTTCATCTGTGGTTCTCGCTCTCTTTCTTCTCTCCGCCCCTCACCCTTGGCCGTCCCCAGCTATGTTAACCCAGAGCGTTTTCTTTCCCACATTTCCGCACGCTCTTGTATTTATGTGCAAACACAAATGTGCATATCTATTTTCACTTTTTTGTGTCATTTTTAACAAGAGTTCCTGGGGGAGCATTGGTTCTCAGGCTAGCCTCCCCAAACACAGTTAGCCCATGATATGGTTGCTTCGTCATTCGTTTTTCCCACTAATATCTGTTTTGGGTAGCTTTGTGTCAAGTCCTGTGCTAGGGATTGTGGGTACCAAGATGAATTGGATACAGACTCCGATCTCAGGGAGTTACAAGAGTGCGTGCTTAGTGTAATGAGGGAGAGGGCTCCCAGGAGCGCAGACAAGGGGTATCTAGACCAGGCTGCAGGGAGCAGACCTGGCTAATACCATGGGGCTCATCGCTTCTTAGAAGAACATGTTCCTAGTCCCATTTTGGGATGATTCTAAACCCACATGCTACTATAGGTTCGGGGTGGGAAGGGGCTTTGGCATGGAGGCAGGAGGAGCGGGGCTCTGCTGCAGGGGTGGGGCAATGGTGGGGGACCCTGCCCCAGGGGCCCTGGACAACTGCGATTGTGGCAGAGGTCAGATGGGCAACACTGCTGAGTGTGAATTGTCCACGAGTCCGTCTTCATGCACGAGGCCCCAGCAACGAGGATGTCTGTCTTGCATTGCTTATATAGTTATTTCCCACGTGTGACCTGGCCTTCTGACCAGGCTGTAAATGCGTGGAGGGTAGGACCGTGTCTCACGTTCTTTGTGCACACAACACAAGGCTGGTCATAGTGGCATTCGTTTAAATGCAGTGCTGGTGACCGAAAGAATAAAAATAAAATTGTGACCGAACATTTACACATGAAGCTACATGTCCAATGAACTTTTAAAATATGTTTTAACATCCTGGCTTCTAGTAACAGAAATGCCTCCATTTGCTCAGTATTTATAGTTCACAAAACATTGTCCTGTACTTCATTGGATCTTCACAGTGAACTTTGGGGTAGGCATCTTTGTTGGTGTCATAGTTTTGCATTAGTGCAGACAAACCTGAAACTTGGGTTTTTTTAATTCCCCAAGAGAGCAGAGCTGTCCCTGGGAAGACCCAGGACTCAAGCTGTGACTTTGCTAACTTACACGGGAGCGACCCAGAGAATGAGGCAACTGTCATGGCCCTGATTTGGTACAGGGCTCCTTAGACGTATAGCAAGTCAGCCTGCGGTCTCAGGGGAGCTAGCCTTCACTGCGGTTTGAGTGGACATTCACAAATGGGGGTGATGAAGGGCACCCACTAGGGCTTCAGAAGGGTCTGGAAGGAACTGCCGTGTCACCAGACACGAGTTTAGGATCACGGTGCCAGAAATCCCACTGTTAGTAAAGCCATCTATTGGATTAAACATTGCCTCCCTCAGTCTTCTGTTTAAACCAGAGATGTCTGTAGGAGAAGAAGACCTAAGATTGAAACCACCAATCAATATCACTGCAATGTCAGTTGAGTTATCCATTGCTCAGGTTATCAATTATTTGGGTTACCAGTTACTTGGGAAAGAGTCCTAAGGTGAAGGAAATTTGTTTTGTTTGTTTGTTTTAGGAGAACTTTGGAGCTTCTCTGTGAAACCAGTGGGCTACACTGGGAGGGGGTAGTACAGGGGTGCTGGGGAGAACACAGAGGTCCTCAGGTTGCCCCAAGATCCTTGTGCTCCTGGCCCGGAGACTCTGAGTTTCATCTGATCTGGGACAACTGCTCCTCAGGGCATCCCTTAGAAATCACCTCCACATTTCTGAGGCTGTCCTGGAAGGAAGCAAAGCACAATGAAGGCTTCCTTCCTGTTGACCTTTCTGGGAAGGCAGAGTGGCGTATCAGGCAGGCAGGAGAGAGCATCCAGCCAAGGCTTGTTCTGGGAGAAAAAGAAGCTGGTCTGTGTGATGTGTGGTTACTTTGGGGGAAGCGATCACGGGGCTCTTGATTTGAGAAATAGGGCAGCCTCCTGTGCTAAAGTGATGGACTCTGGCCCCAGCAAGGTCAGCCCAGAGCCAGCATGGGGGGTATATCTATTGGGTCAGGGGTCAGCAGTGATCCTCAGCCTGTGATAGACCCTACAGATACTCACAGGCTGCTTTTTTATTACTTGCATGAGAAACAGTCATCAGTGCTGAAGTTCAAAGTCATGGTTTCCGTGTGTTCCTTAACATGATACAGGTGGGCCTTCATTGGAAACACCTTCTGCTCCAACAGCTCAGTTCTCTTGAAAACAAACATCAGTGCCCTTTGCCCAAGTCGGAAGACGTGGCTGTGAAATCCCCATGAGCTTCCCGTGCGCGCCACCTCTTCAATCAGGTCCTTCTGTCGGGGTGAGGACCCGCACACCCATCCCAGAGCTGGCCACGTTATCCAGCGTGGCAGAGTCCCGCAGACGGCGTGCTTGCACATGGCTCCTGCATAGCCACGCTGAGGTGGGGTGAGGGGTCGGGGTCCCTCAGCTCAGGCCAAAGTGCAGCTACAGCTGGGAGGTCTCCTGTCTTTGCTCAGAAAACACTCTTCACAACCTAGGCTTTGAATTATTCCCTCCTTCCCTTTCATAGTACGACTGCTTTTCAGATGTGAGAGCCTTGCAGACAATGGAAGAAACAAATCTGGAGCCTGACTCCTGGCATATGAAAGCAAGGTCATGTGACTTTGTGCAGATCACTAAGCTGTTCTGCATTTTGGCATCAGTGAAATGCAGGTCGCACTAGTGCTTACCTTCTAGGGCTCTTTTGAGGATTAAACAAATCGGTGCATGTAAATAAATAAAACCACTATAAATCTAGATCATGAATAAAGCCAAATTTACCTCCATCAACTCAGAGTGTCCAATATATATCAGAATTTATACTCAATTTTCAACTCCTGACTCTTTCACAAATGTCCAACGTGGATTTCTGCGGTCTCCAGGATTTCCAGCTGTTGGCCTGTCCTTCACTCAGAGGGCACCTTGCCAATCACATCTCCTCTGCTTTTGTTTGTGCCCTTAATGCCAACAGCTGGCTTAAAAGCTTCACCATAGCTTGTCCCTAAATCTTTACTGAGGTTTTTCATGCTTTTCCCCATGACCTCAAGTTTTAGAAAAGACAAACAAAACAAAACACTAGTTTTGTTTGCAATATAATGATTGCAATATAATGTTGCAGAAGAGTTACACAAGAATTTCTAAAGCATAAAAACCATGTGCAATTGAAAAGGTGGTAAGATAGCTAAAGATATGAAGTAGCCAGTATTGATAGAAATTACTTTAAATTTAGGAAAAAGTCCAAATTACTGAGGGAGTGAATAGAACTGCTAGAAATTTATGACAAAACTGGCACGTTAATCTTGATTGTACACAGTCACAGGTTTAAAGAATGTGAAGTGGTGATTGCAAACATTCATTTTTGACAAATTTGTTTCAGATGATTCATTTTGAGAGGGAAGCTAAGCAAGAAGAACAAGAGAAAAAGAGGAAAACTTGGAAAATACTTGGAAAATGAAAGGAAAAAAGTAGGACAGATCTCATCACCCCAAACCAAGAATTCCATAAAATATATAATACTGAATTAAAAAGCTAGAATTTTGAGAAATTGCCCACGATTCACCAAAATTTCCAAGAAGAGAAAAATGAGTGATCAGATTTTATTTTCCTAATGAAATACTTCTTTTCGATTAAATTACAGTTACTCAATGGAGTAACAAAGACATTAGACCTTCTGAGCATCAGTCCTTGGGAAAATAGTGGTGAATTCCTTCTGCTCACATGTGATATGAGGCCAGCCTTACTCGGTGGACTCCTACCAGCTTCTACTTTACTTGCTTTGAATTTGGGTGAGTCTCTTCCTCTTTGTGAGCTTTAATGCCTCCAATGAAGGGTTTGGACCACATGTTATGTGAGAACCCTTGTAATTCTTATCCTTTCTGACTTCAAACAATACTATGCACTGTTAATCCCCCAAACACTCACCCAAGACCTAACTTTGTTGGTCATGTTCTTTTTGCTCCTTTTCTACTAGCGAAGGATCATTTTAACCATGAAACCACTAATGCCAAAGCCACCAAAAGTGACAGTCAGGATTCTGGGCAGGACTTCTGATGGTGAGAAAAAGAGGTGGCCCTATAATTAAGGTACTAGAAATAACAGAAATTCTATCTCTGCAAGAATCCTATAAACTCTAACTCCCATTACACACCATAAAGTTTGAGTTGCTCCACTCTCTTCCACACCCAGCCTCCAGATTGCCATTTTCTGATGATTTACCTTCCAAGGTTGTCCTTAATATGTATTGTAATTGATTTTGACCTACTAATAACAATTTACCATTGTGTGTGTGCCTGTGTGTGTATGCGTGTCCTACTATCTCTACATCTCTTTTTTTAGGTAGTGTTGAATTGCATTTTTTCAACTATATCAGCATTTCCATCTTGATGGTTTGATTTAGAAAGCACAATATGCTTGCTATCCATGGACTGACCCACTTTTCCCCCTCTCTCAAAATATGCTAGGCATATTGGGTACATGGATAACGATCACCTTTAATTTTTCTTTCTCTTCTCTTAATGGCAGTATCTTAGTGACATTTGCCTGTCATTTTATGTCATGCTTGTGCCTGAGGAAAGGAGAAAGGGGAACTGAGGACTGGCCGTAGAAATGACCAGTGGGGTGCCCATTTTTGCAAAGAAGGCATTGCACTTGCTTTCCTTGCATTGCATATCGAGTTGCTGTTTCCCATTTATTTTTATAACAATTTTGTAAAGTGAGTAGAGATTATCATCCCTATTGAACAGATGAGAAAACAGAGGCCAAGAGGGTAACATTAACACATCAGGGTCTCTTCTGAAGATCTGTGTATGTAGGCATGAGCCCACACAGAATAATTTGTCCTGAAGCACCTCTTTCTCAAGGAAGTCCTTCCTAATGTGATATATCCTGAGGGGTAGCCTCTAGGCTAAAGTAACTTGATAGTAGATGGCAGTCTTCCAAGGAGTTGCTGGTTTCCCTAGGTCTCAGATTCCTTGCTTTGTGAATATTAAGGCAAATTGAGTGGGATATTGCAACACTGGGTTATCACTCACATGGTAACTTGCATGGAAAAATGTACAGATTAATTAAGAACCAATCCTTTGGAATTCTGTGCCTTGGAGTGAATTACAGGTGGTGGTTTCTGTGAAGTTAAAGGGACGGAGACTGTTTTTTTGTGGTTGCTAACTAGAAACTGTAGAGGAGTGTAAGTGGGCGTTCAGTGTATTTGTAAAAATGCAGGTTGTTTTTAATTAATGCCACATGACGCATCCAACCACAGCATTTTCCCCCAGTTTGATGATGTCTGTAGGCATTGTAGCCTAGAATTCTCCAAATTGCTCCCATGTTGTGCTAGATTCAGCAATGATTGAGTATCATTTGCTGGGGGCACTTGGGATGATAGGAACCTCATCAGTCAGCTGAGGAGGTGTGGACAGCAGATTGGGGTAAAAAGGTAAAATCTGATCCCAGACTGCTTCCGGAGCCAGTTATGTTCCACCTGGCAATAACCAGGGAGTCAGAACTGACCCTTTGCAACTCAGCTAACTAGTCCTCATGGCTTGGGCAAAGGGAGATGCTTCTAAGTTCATAGGGCCAGGCAGTGCTGGAGCCTAGGCACAAGAGCACCGATCATCATTTTCCTTTTCATAGATGAGGAGCCCACAGATAGCACGGGGTCACTCCAGTTTTCCAAGGCTTTGTGACTCAAGATTCTGAAGCTGTTGCTCTTGCCTCTAGGAAGACATCCCAGTCTTGCAGTGATAGTTTGACATGAATTTAAAGTAGAAAATAGTAGTTGGTTTTGATGTCATGCAGAGGAGGCTCACTTGGCATTGATCACTGAGAAGTAGGCGGTCAAAGGAGGAGGAAGAGTTGAGTAATCAATATACACAGTAGAACCTCACTGGCTGGAATCAGTGGATAGGATTGATCTGATTATAAAATATTTAATGAGAAATGTATTTTGATAAAGTTAAGATGCATTAAGGGTTAGATATGTATAAGAAAAGCATATATATATATATATATATATATATATATGCAGGTAAAATATATGCCATGCTAGCTGCTTCACAGTATTAATTTACTTTTCAAGTAGCTAGTGCAATGATAAAATCTAGCCTGACTTCTAGCTAAATTACCAAAAATTCCAATTAGGGGAATTTGGATCAGGTACAAAATGGTTCATGAAGAACGAAGGGTTTCATTTGAGTGGGTCCAGACCTAGGACTCTGGAATCAAGATAGGCATATGAGATTCAATTTATAAATATTTAATGATACCTACTGTAGGCTAAGCACAGTGAAAGGCTATGAGGGGGATAGAATGAAGTGAACAGAGACTGTGCCTTCCTGGAGAATGTATGTAAGACATCTGTGGTTAGTGTGCATAGTAACAATGGGAGATGAGGATGATCTGGCCAGCCTTGGATGCTAGACTGGGGGGGATAGTGAGGAACCATAGAACCTTTTTGAGCAGGGGGAATATCATGACCAGAGCTATGTTTTAAGAGCAGCCACATGTGATAATTGAGGAGTAATTCAAAAACTGCTGCATACTTTGAGTGAGGAGCGTGGTCCAAGAATGGTAAACTATGGCAGTTAATGGGATGTGAAGAATCAAGGTCTCCAAAGGGTTCTCTGAGACTTCCAGCCTGGGAGATGTAGCATGACATTAATAAGGTCAGTCTGGTGTGGGAGGACTAGTTAGAAGCGGAATTTTAGACAATGGTTTTGGACATTTGATTGTGAGTCCTGCTGGATTATGCAGTTGGAGATGTTGAATTGGTATATGGTCTTGAATTTGATGAAGCAGGATTTCAATTACAAAATGAAAAGTCAACTGAATCGAGGTAAGATCAGAGTGTGGGGACTGGAAAGAGGAAGAGAGTAGATAGAAGTGAAGAAATTGGGTCTGGATCTTGGATAAGGAATCCTGTGGTTAGGAAGTGGCCCATGTGGTCTGTGTCCTCTTTGCCTCCAGTTCCAGGGAGGATAAGCCCCTACTGAAGTGACTGAGGATAAAGATGGGACAACTGAGTTTTCTTGTAAAGAATTACATCATTACACCATGCAGCCAAGGACTAGATTTCTGCCATGCTGGCAGACTATCTTTAAATTACAATAGAAAGATCCTGTTGGTCATTCTCAGTCTTTCTTTCCTTTTCTTTGACTTTGTCATAAATGCACTTTCGGCTCTTGATTTACTGTTAGAAATTTCCTGTGCAGTTTGGGGCTGAGAGTTACGAGGTCAGGTTTTGGGATTTGAAACCCAAACAAATGTTTCACTGCCTTCCTACAGTACACTTAAATTAATTTAGGGGTCAGAGGATATCCTGTGAAAATATCAAGAACAACCTAGTCTTTTACTTCTATGTGGATCCAAAATGGAAACACATTTGAACAGCATGAAGCTCATTCCAGAGGAGCCAAGTTGTGCTATTGAGAACATCAATGTACCCATCTCAAAATTGACTTCTGAGATAAATATTTGAAAAGATAAGCATGTTTAATTTTGTAGAAGTTACTGAATATGAGATACAGTACAGCAAAACCGAAACTCAGATCTAATATTAAAACATCAACAAAATAAGAAAATTTTACTGGCGGCCAGTCCAATTCAACTAATGTTTACCAAGTGCCTATTAAAGGAAAGCATAAAGCATGACCGGGATGTGGATGAGTATTCTGAAAAGATTCAGACATGATTTCTATTTTCAAGGAGAGTGGACACCAATGGGTGAGCTTATATATAAAAATAATAACAGTAGCAATGATAACAATAAACTGACTTTAATGCAAAGTAAAATAAATCTGTGATGAGCTGAGATAAAGAAGCACTGAGTATGAGGAGGTGGTCCACTTAATTCTGACTAGAGGATTAGGAAAGTTTTCTCAGAAAAGGTTGTGTTTGAACTGTATCTTTGAGGATAATTGTGAGCATGATGGTGGATGGTTGTGATGGTGATGATGATGATGGTGATGAAGAAGAAGAAGGAGGGGAGGGAGGAGAAGGAGAAGAAGAAGAGAAAAGGAGAAGAAAGGAAGAAAAGAAGAAGAGGAAGAGGAAGAAAAAGGGGGGGAGAACAGTTGCCAATCATTGAATACCCATGATTTACTGGCTCTGTATTATTTGTCTAACAGATTCAATGCTAGTGTCTTTTTTTTTTTTTTTAAGATTTTATTTATTTATTTGACAGAGAGAAAGATACAGTGAGAGAGGGAACACAAGCAGGGGGAATGGGAGAGGGAGAAGCAGGCCTCCTGCGGAGCAGGGAGCCCGATGTGGGGCTTGATCTCAGGACCCTGGGATCATGACCTGAGCTGAAGGCAGACGCCCAACGACTGAGCCACCCAGGCACCCCTCAGTGTTAGGGTCTTGATAGGTAAAGCAGACAAGGAGGATTTCAGATGACAAAGGAGCATGAGAAGAAACATTTTGTGTGTTGGTGTATGTAGAATAGTCATTGGTGTGTTCAAGGGCCAGGGTAATGGAGTGTTGTAGTACCAAATAAGGTTGAAGAGGAATCGGGACCAGAATATCGAAGAGCTCCAAATACTCCATGAACTATGTGAGTCATACCTAGAGCTTTCTGGATACTTTTGTGGGAACTGCCCCCATTAGGCTTATCAAGACAGGCTTTTGGTGTATGAATCGGTCCTCCAATTCCCTGGAAAATGCTCTCTGGAGTTGCATGGTCTGTAGCAAAACTTGCACCTGGGGATTATGAAGGAGAGACCTTGAACCCAGTCATTTGATGGCTCCAGAGAAGATGGATTTGGTGAGGACCTAGCAGACATCATTAACAAAGGAGGGGCCAATAAATGTATTATGGACATTGGAAGAGGTGGGTGATGCTTTCTCAGAAGATGTGGTATTCTTTTCCACTTCAATCCACATGCTTCTTAAAGTATCCAGGCTTTCTCTATTTTTAAATAGCAATTCCACATATGCCTGAAATAACTTACAAGCACCTCAATGTTTTGTTAACAAAGAATACCTTTTATTATTTAAAAAAATGACTATGCAGTCTATAACAGTGAAAAAGCTGAAGGTGTCTTTATGGGGAAAAAATTCAGAGAATTCTGATAGCTCTGAAAGAGGCAGAGGAACAGAAAAATAATGACCTCAGGAAAGCATATTATATTTTTTAAACAAGTTGAAATATCTTAGAGATATCAGTTGTGGTCTTTTTTTCTTTAAAGTATGTGGTCATTTGGGGAATGAGGAGGGAACGCATGTGTGTGGCGGGAGGGTGTAATCAGCTTGATAAAGCTCACTACTTTCGTCCAGTTGGGCTGAGTCCAGTTGAGATTAGGAAGGAACAGAAAGGTTTTCTGTAGAACAATTAGTGGGTTGTAAGGAATATTCAGTTCTGGTTTTTAGTTTTGGTAAATTTTCAACAAAATAATGAAATAACAATGACAAAATAAGCACAGCAAAACCTTAGAAGACCCATATCTGTGTTTTTACTAGCTTTTAGAGCCAGCAACATCAGATACTTGGGACTCACTTGTCTGGACTGTGATTCGAAGAATACTTGCTCTCAAATGTTGATTTCTGACTTCTTCCTGGTGCCCCTGGGCATTCTGGGAGTAGACACACATTCAGCTGCAGGGACCAGACCAGTTTCCTGAGTTTTCAGGCGTCCATGAGGTTTGGTTTTTAGTAAAAAAGTTATCTTAAAAATTCCAGAGATTTCTAGGCAAGCTGTTAACATGAGAACTGATGCTGAACTATTCTCTCTCAAATTCACCTCAAAACAATCAACAGAATATGCCAAAAAGGGAAAAGAAATCTTTATTGACCTGAGTGAACAGTGAAGGGTGTCATCCACATGTCTAGAGACCCTTGGGGAGTTTTGTTAGAGGCAATGTCCATGGAACCAAATGCAACCAGTATACAGTGGCATGCCCAAACAATTGTGAAAATGTTGAAGTGCATTTATATGGATTGGTAGATGGCCACTTCCCGGAGCCTCTTGCTGTCCTTGTCATCAGGTGGTTCCCTCCTCTGACAGTCCTTCCCCACAATCCAGCAAATAACAGGATAATGCTTGGCACAACAGGGACATCTCCAGAATTTGACTTCAGTGGCCATCGTGATTGCCCAAGCTGTATGTGCTTGTTAGATGGTTTCAATGTCAGCACTGTTGATTTGTCAGCTGAGATGGTGTGTGAGGGGGAGGTATTGCTGTCATTGAGTGTTAATCTTTTCAAAACAGTAGCCCCTTCTTTGAGGGGACTGCTTCTTCCCTACATCGAACATGCAGTTCCGATGGAGGATGACAAACAGCTCCCCGTTACACTGGCTGTAGTGCTTGGTTCACGGAGGAATAGGTAACTCAAGCCAGGTCACTCAGATAAGTTGTTTTTAATGGGAGCTGCCTCTTAGGTTACAGAGTAGAGAATCGTGCAACTCTCCACAACCATGCCCCTGCCACGTGGGGGAGCTTGTCTAAGAGAAAAAATTTCCACGAGGGCAAGTGGAGGTAGAGATTCTACAGAAGTTCTAAGGATGTTGAGTCCCCAGTCTAGTTGTTGATGAAGCTCCCAATCTAGCCCATCCTCTCTGCTCTTTACTATCCCCTTGATAGACTGTGATTTTGATTATTGTTACTTCCAACCAAAGAGTCTTGACAGGAAATGAGTGAGAGCTGATCCTTGCTGAGCCCAGTAAATATTCCAGGTGGGCGACGGCACTGGCAGTGAAGCCCTCCTTGAAGAAGGGAGTGTTGGTTCCCCATTAACAAGAGAAAGAGGCACTGAACTTGCTTAGTTCCCAGTGGAAGTGGTCACACCTACCAGAGACCTGGCCAGGGGATCCTGTCTTCCCCTCTGTGCTGAGATGTAGCTCCCAGTTGTTACTCAGGAGTGACTGTTTTCTGACTCCATCTGTCTAGGATATTAGTTCTATGAATTGGTAATCCGTCATTGAGTTGGGTTTTCCCCTCCATTTCGGTTTCTTTAATCTGTTTAGAGTTTCTCCGGTTAAAGTTTCTACCAGGAAGGTACAGACCAGGTTCTCACAAATCCCTCCCTGAATATGAGCCAATGGTAGGTGACATTATGAGACTTATTATGTACTAGGAATTGTAATATGCTTACATTGCCTCACTTCATGCATGCAACAATTTTATGAGGTTGGTACTGGCTTTCTGACTATTTCATAGATGGAGAAAGTGAGGTGAGCAGTCACGGTGCTCACATACGGGGAGACATAATCTGAACCCAAGCACTCTGACTCTTGACTGCATACCTACACTGTGAATAAGGGACTAGATCATGGTCCTGAGAGAACCCTAAGATTCTAGAGCTTAGTTACCACTGAAACTCCCATTCTAGCCTCATCCACTCTTCTGCATTCCCCATGACACACCTCATCCTCATTTGACCCTGATTTTTTTGGCCGCTTTCCACTTTCAACCAAGAACTCCTGACTAAAGAGTAGGTAGGAGGAGACCCTGGAAGGCCTTAGTGAATAGTTGAGGTGGGGAAGTGAGCACTCGCCACAAGGGGGAAAGGGGAGATTTCCTTTTGTGAGGGGACCAGACAGGACAACACTGCAGACATTTGAGAGCTTTCGGCGTGTCAGGAGGTGGCTGCCACAGAACCTGACAAAGCACTTTGCTCTAAAATCACTTCACCATAAGAAAACAAGAACATTTGAGAAGTATCTGACGAGTATTCTTAAACTCAGTAGGGAGCAGGGGACATGCAGAATACCATTAAAAGGGAGAAAATCAAGGTGAGCAGTTAACCTCATCTGGATGAAGTACTTTATTAAAAAACTTAAAATTATTTTTGCAACAGGGAATTGGCTGATGTGATACTATAGAAAACAGTGAAGAGACAAGAGCTTGAAAAAGTCCTCTAGAGTGCTAAGGAAAAATTAAGAAGGAAATGAGAGACTGCTGAAGAAATTTTGGAACTAGACCTTGGAGACCAAACTATGCACAGTAAGAGTTCCTGAAAGAGAAAACAGTAAAGCTGTAACAAGGATGAAAATAAATAAATAATAGCAGAACCTCCCTGGTTGACAGAGATAGCAAGAAAACGGGGGCGGGGGGGGGGCGGGGGGGAGGGGAGGTATAAAATAAGATGACAGAAACAAGAACAAATAGAACAGATTTATATAACAAGGAAAAAAAAACCCAATCAGATTGGTTTAAGTTAAATTGAATGTTAGTAAGAGATCAGTCAAGGAAAATAACAGAAAAGGATTAAAAATAAAATTATGAGCAATAACGTGTGAGGGAAACCAAAAGAAATCAGCTAGCTGACATTGGTATCAGATAAAGTAGAAATTAAGACAAATAGCATTTAGGGGGCCCCAAAAGGTCACACTCCATTGGTCCAAGAGTCAATTCATAATGAACACTTTTGTTACAAATACATAGCATCCACATAGGTACTGCTAAAACTTAGAAATCTGAGGGAAAATCAACAGTCCCATTGTGCTAGATGTCAACATAGCACGTCAGTGTGTAATAGTTTAAGTAGGCAATAGAAAACCTGAAAGAGATAAACACCATAAGAACCAAGGGGTCTGGGGGAAATAACAAGGTTGAATTTCTACATTATCGATCTACTTTATGTCCTTACAGATAAGGTTCCTTACAGATAAGTGTTCTTAGGACACTTATAATGTTGAATTATTCCTTTTCTCTGCCACAAAGAACATCTCAAGAAAAAATGCCTCCCGGGCCCCAAACAGAAAGTATTCTGGCCAAAAAGCTTTAATAAAAAAATAATGAATACAGCGTCCATCGTTGGATGAAGCCCTCTGTGAACGCCTCGCCTCTCTGTTCAGGCCATCACAGCATTGCCTTTGAGGGCAGGCATTTTGCACTCTGTGCTGTTAGAATTTTCACAAGGGGAACAACATGAAGCGATACACCCCAGCAGGGAGTGAATAGAAATTTACTGCAGGCAACTTCGTGTTAGTTTTTAGAAAGAGAGAAATATAGGAAAAGATTTAAAAAAGAAGTTCGGAGTTAGGAAGGTTCTTAAGACATCATTCTGTCCCACCATCTCATCTTACAGAGGAGGGAGTGAAGACCAGAGAGGGGAAGGGCTTTGTCCCCAGTTGGTATAGCAAACAAAATCTGGCTGGTGCCCGAGTCTCCTGGTGGGTTCTGTTCTGGTGCTTTTGTCCTGCTCTGCAGGTTTATCCCGAAGCAAGAAGTGGGGCCTCCGGCACACGCTGAGATCGCGGGCTCAGCGGCAGATCCGAGTGACTGTGGCACGCTCATTTGCCTCTCAGAGCAGAGGCTGCTCCCGGGGGACTCCCTGGTGGCTGGGCTCTCCTGTCTTGTGAGGAGAGCTGAGCAATGTGGTTGCTATTCCTCAAACCCCAGGCTCTCCACCTCTGCCAAGTAACCTGTGAAATAACCTCTGACATCATTAAATGCTGGAATCATGAAATGTACACGTGTGCTGGGGGATGTTTTCTGGAATGCCCTTATGACCTCTTTTTTGTCAAGGCTCATTTTGTTTTTATTTTTTCCCAGGATCTGACTGTCTCCCCCTTTCTTTCCTTTATTCCAGGCACCTGGGATGGCTCGCACCCTCCGCCTCCTCTCTTTGGGTGGCATTTCTAAGTCACACCCGGCGGGCAGCTGCTTTTCCATATTACCGGGCCACGTTTTGTGTTTTTGTGTTTTCTCAGTTGTCCGCCTGGGCTGTGGTTACAAACCAGGTCTTCCTCACAGAGAGTAGAAAGCAGAGATGTAAACGTTGGGCTGACTTTTTCAAGACTGCTGAACTCAGTGCTCCAGAGGGGACCTTGTTTCCAGCCATGAACTTATGAACTGGGGATTTTATGAAATTCAATCCTCATTGTTATTATAGCATAATCCTTGTTCAGTTATCCACCCAATTTTCCTGTAACAGTTTTATTTCTCCCTTCCTTTCCCTGTCAGGGGCTCTGGGCATTGAGGCTTGGGATACCCATCTCCTGACCCCCTTTTCTTGCTAAGATGCCAGGGGCCAAAGCTTGGTGGAAAGTGGCTCAGCCTTTGAACTCCATCATGGCTAGGTGTGAGAACTGCAGAGTCCCTCCGAGGTGGAGGTAAGCAGATGTCTCTTTCTCTTGAAATAATGTCCTCTCAACTAATCACATCTTAGTTTGGGCACTTTCGGATGAGTACTTTGTTTTGAAATGAAAAGCAAAGGATTTTAGAACAAGAAGGGATTTTAGCCATCACTCATGCCAGACTTCCTGTTTCAATTTTCTGTTGCTACATAACAAATCACCCCAAAATGTAATGGCTAATCAACCCCCATCATTTATTTGCTCATGATTCTTCAGGGTGGGTGGGGCTTGGTGGAGTTGTCTCTTTCTGTACCAGGTAGTTTGGGCTGGGAAACTTGCTTGTCCTCCAGGCTGCCATTTTTTCTCCATGTGGTCTCTCACCATTCACCTGTCAGCCTGAGCATCCTCACATGGAGGCTGGCCTCTGAGAGACACAAGGTGGAAGCTGCCTGGCCTCCTAAGGGATGGGCCAAAGCAAGTCACAGGGCAGCCTGGCGTTTAGAGGAGAGGAAGCAGATTGCCCTTCTTGGTGGGAGGACTGGTGTGAGCTTGCAGGACTGCGAAGGGAGGGGGTTGTTAGGCACCATCTTTGCGGACAGTCCACCACATTCCATGTGCTTTGGAGAGCTGCAGTTGGCTCCCTGCAACGCTGCGTCACCGAATGCGTTGGTGACATGGCTGGGAGCTCCTGAGTCCCGGGAGAAAAGCACTCACTTTTCCTACCTTTGAGGAAAGAATTGAAGTTCCCTCTTAGACTAATCTGAAAATATTAAAAAGTGAGGGAGGAGCCATGATGGTAAGAAACTGGGGAGGTATGGGAACAGGATATGTATTCTGAACTCTGCCAACCACAACGCAGATCTGTCAAATCAGCCAAAATCATGTTTCTATTTGGACTTTGCATAAAATCCCCAGGGCTACTTTGTATGTTTGTTGAATGATATTACGTCATCCCATGAGGTCTATTTTTGATCTGGAAATGTGTGGAATGAGCACAGGCAATGTGAAGCACTAGGCTTTTCTGTCCTATACTGAAAGGCGATGGCATGATCCTGGTGCTTTAACTAGAAAGAGTGGTAGTGATAGGAGAGGGACGTCCACACATGCCTTCTCAGATCAGGCAGAATCCCTCGAGGAGGTGCTAAAGTCCTCTGGCCATTTCTCTTTCCTCTTTGTTCATTACAATGAAGTTCAATAGAAAGTCAATGGGGTTGGTTTGAGAATGGTATTTTGTGGTGTGTGTTGCATTTTACATACTTTTGCAAGCTGCTTGCTTCTGGTCCTGGAAAGAAAGGGCCTGGCTTGGCATAAGGAGGTGAGGTGGGGACCCTGACCCTGCTTACGGCTATGGGCATGGGTTCTCCCTGCTTACCCAGCCTGGGTATGAGCCTCCAGCTTGGGCCTGCTTTTCAGTCTTCTTGTGCAGGAGCGATGCACTTTTGCAAGGGTAAGAAGTAGTTCTCCCAGATTGGATCAAACAGAGTTCAGACCCCATTACACCTATTATACACAGAATTGATTCCAAGACCTTGAAGTCAATAGCTGGATGAGCTCTTTGGTCTAAATATTACTCGGTACGGTACCTTGAGGAATTATTTAACCTAGGGGCTTCCTAAAGTAAGTATAAGGATTTATTCAGTGTATGTTAAATATTTAACAAAGACCTTTTTGCTTTCTATTCATCACTTTCTTGTCTCAATCTTTGGGTAAATGCACATCTGGTGTGAAACAATATTGGCAAAACTCTTGACGTGGTATGCCCATAGTAAAAAAAGTTGTATAATGGCTCCCCAGTTGGAAAATTGGGGAGGTGGTCATGGTAAAGAAGACAGATGAAGTAATAATGACACCTGTTGACCTCACCGTGCTGGTTTTACCATTTGTACTAGTTTTGTGTCATTGCTGTGACAGATTACCATGACCATAGTGGCTTAGAACAACACAGATGTATTCTCCTATGGCTCTAGAGGTCTAGATGGTCTAAGATGGGTCAGCAGGGCTGTGTTCCTTCGGCAGCCCTAGAGAAGAATCCGTTTCTGGGACTTTTCCAGCGGGTAGGTCCGCCCGCGTCCCTTGGTCTGTGGCCCCACACCACTCCAACGGCAGCTACTGTCATCACATCTGACTCTGTTTCCCTGCCTGCCTCCCTCTTGTAAGGACCCTGTGTTTATGTTACACCCAGCTAGATAATCCAAGAAAATCTTCCCATTTTTTTCAAATTTTTATTTAAATTCTAGTTAGTGAACATATAGTGCAATATTGGTCTCCGGAGTAGAATTCAGTGGTTCATCACTTACGTACAACATCTGGTGCTCATCACAAGTGCCCTCCTTAATCCCCATTCCCCATCTAGCCCATCCCGCACCCACATCCCTCCATCTTGATATCCCTGATCAAGTCTGCCAAGTCAACTCCCTTTTGCTGCCTAAGGGACATTATTCTGTCCACCACAGGACTCATACTTGAAACCTTCATATAGTAGTAGTTGCAAATATCTCATATGCTCCATTCTGCTACAACATGTTTCTTTCAATAGGCTCAGTGGCATCAGTATAATGGTGATTTGTAACAAAATGTTTTAATGTTCGAACAAAGGAAAGCAAGCTTGTTCTCAAGTAAAGAGAATGCCTTTGTGATACATAAAGACCTTAAAAAAGAAGCTGAAAATCCTGCACAATGCTCTACTTTAGAGCAAGAAGTGACTGATATGATGACCAGTACACTTTCTTCTGTTTTAAACTTTTTGGGGAAGGTCTCCATGCATATGAGGAAGCTGCAAATACATTTCCCCTAGTGTTAAAAAAAATCAACGGATGAGGAGGGTTTACACCTTGGATCATATATTGCACTTTGGTGAAACTGATCTCTCAGATATAAATACCCTCCAGGACCTATGTCTCAAAGGCAGAAATTGAAGGAATTCAACTAAAAATTAAAGGAATTAAAGATGCAAAGGGCGGAGTGGCTTTGATGCTGGGAGCAAATGCCAGTGATTTCACTGTTCTATTATTTGTGTTACTCATTGTTACTATGTTTGCTAGTGTTCTGGTTAAAATTTCAAATGTTTTGAGTGGTCTGCCCTTAACCATTTCCCCCCAAGCCCTGCTGCTTTTAATGTGTAGTTTTACAAAATGTGAGGTTTATCAGGAACAAAAATATGATATTATTACAGAAATGACTTCATTTGAATTTCAAAATCACAGTTAATTCCTCCCAAAGTAATAGACAGATACCATCTGAGCAACAATTGCTAATTTTGTTTTTCCTGAAAACCCCCATCAAAGGAGAACACTTGCCCCAAGCAGAATGGGAGAGAGCATTTGGGAAATGTGGGGAGATTTGCAAAAGTTTAGGTGTAGATAACATTTGAGCTAATTGTAAAGTATTGTGAACAGGCATTACTCGGGTAAGAAAAGGTGGGAAGAAGATCCAGAAAGAGGGCCAAACGTTAAACATTAAACATTAAACAAATACATGCTGCATTCATGGGAGGCATTAGAGATCTTGAGGATGACAGCAGTTCTGTTTCCTTGGGGAAATTATGCACCAGGATTCTCACTAGGTCAGTGTTTCCCCATCGCCACCTGGCTGTCTGGCACTCACCTGCTAGGTGATCAGAACTGATTTAGAAAAAGCCACCTTCAACACAAGTGAGGTAAATCATTGGCCTGTCTGTGTGAGACAAGCCCTGGCAAAGAATTTAGGCTCTTTCCATTTGTGCGAGAGTAGTTTCCTTTTAAGTTCAGAATGCTTTATGAATAAATTGATTGAGAGAGAGAGACAGAGACAGAGAGAGAGGGAGAGAGAGAGGGCAGGAGAGAGGGAAGAGAGAAAGAGAAAGAGGAGAGAGAGAGAGGAACTTGGGTTCTACTCAAGATCCTTGGGATTTATTTGGGGCGAGGTTAGCATGAAGGACATTTTTTTTTTTTTTTTTTTTTTTTGGCGGTGGGGGATCAGCAGACCAGGGTAGGGGGACGTGATGCGGGGCACACAGAACCCTGCCCCTCCAGGTGAGAGCGGGCATTGCCACAGCTCCTCCTGTCTGCCTTAGTTTTGAAACGAGGAGGTAAGAGGGCAAGAGGAGGTGAACTTTTGCTATGCAGAGAGACAAGTCAGACAATGTGAGTTTTAATTGAAATCATATCCTGAGCATTTTACTTTTCAGAAGTTGTTAGAATGATCGAGGTTGCATTTTCTTGTGACTACTATTATTACTGTCACGCTGACTGCTCTGGGCAGAGGCTGGAGGTTACATGTGGGCTGGGAACGCAGGGCTGCGTGGGAGGGGTGGGCAGATGGAGCCCCAGGCCCGGAATGCTGCTCTGGAGCCAGCTTCTGGCCGCCTTGCCTCTGGCTCTACGCCCGCTCTCTCTGGACTCCCAGAATCGAGAATCGTCCTCTCAGGCATAGGGCGATGCTGTTGTTCTCCTTCTTCTCCGCTCAGACCTCTTGGATCATCAGTGTGTTTCTCCGTGATGGGGAGCTAGACTGAGCGGTGCATGGCGTGCCCAACTCACTCTGCTTTGAGACCTTCTCTGCCAGAGATAGTGACATCTCAAAGCTCTGCAGGGGTTGTGTTCCAAGAACAGGGGGGTTATACCTTAACTAGACTCCCTAGTCTTACACGCATTTGAATCTCCTGAAGATCTTGCTAAAATGCAGGTGCTTTCCCAGTGGGTTGAGGAATGGGGCTTCGGATTCTGTGTTTTTAACAAGCTCCCAGGTGATGCCAGTGCTGCTGGCCCCTGGGCCACACTTTGGCTAGCAGGGGCTTGGGATACAGCTGGAAACCAAGTTAGCTGTGGCCTCTAAGCTGTACGTGTGTGTGTGTGTGTGTGTGTGTGTGTATTTTTTTTTTGGAAAGAAAATCCAAGGAGAGTAAGTGCTAAGGAACTCTCTCTCCTTGCTGAGTGCCTGGACCTGGGGTGCCATGTGGAACATAAGCTGATGGGGGTGAGAAACATGATGCCACTCTCTGCCCTGAGGCAGCTTGTGTCCAGTTGGAAGGACAGGATGCACACATGTGCAGAGATCAATCCCATGCCCTGTTTTACTGCTGCTGAAGAGCCAGCCAAGGGGTCTGGGCTCTGAGTTCTGTGTGCTCTGCTGGGGAAAGTGGCAGGCTGTCTGAGGGGCTTTGGAAATCTTGGTTCAAGGGGAGGTCTGTTCCAAGGCGAGGGTGGGTAACTCAAGGGAGGCCGTGTGTAAAGGATACACCCCTTTTTTGCCTCCTTCCCCAGGACACTGGCTACTCTCTTATGTCCTGGCCACTTGTGTTTCTGGTGGTGGTTTTTTTTTTTTTTTTTTTTTTTTTTTTTTAATGCAGATGAAGCAACCAGGAGGAGGGAAGGATGCCCAGGACGGTGCATCATGGGAAGTGACCCTTGACCTGGGAACTCATCCAGCGGCCATCTCCTGAGGGCACACTGTATTTCAGGCCCGGTCCCCAGAGGTCCTGAGGACACAGACACGGGGAGATACTGTCCTTATCCTTTAAGAGTTCAGGCTGGTGACAATTAGATAACATGACTGCTCTGCTTGTAGAGAAATTTGTTTCTTGTGAGAAACATGGAACTAAGGGCTTTCTGTGAATGGTTTATTTAATGCTTTTCATAGGCAGCCATAGAACTTCCTCAAAACTGGCTCAAAAGCGAAAATGAACAACTACTTCTCAATCAAGGCCAGTGTTGAGTTGTTTCTGACCGACTCTCAAAAAGAGCTCCCCTCCAAAGTCTTCTTGCATTTCCTTCGGGGGTGGCTGTGTTGGGAAAAAGGAGTCGGTGTGTTCCAAGTGTTCCTGGTTTTAGGCTTGAGCTCAGGATCTTTGGGAACACCGGGGCTCTTTGGTCTCCAAACATCTACATTATTTGGAAGCGTATGTGGTAGAATGCGTATGTGGGATGGGATTATTTTCCCATTTCAGGCATCCGCGGGCATGCTGGAGATGATCCGTAAGAAGCCGCCTCTGACTCCTCTGCAGCACAAGGGATCGTCCTGAGTCATCATGCTCATTGAATTCTATTTGGCGGGGGAAGGTTTTGCTGTAACTGTCCCTGGAAGAAAAATCCTGTTTTGTCATACATTTCTTATAAATATTTTAGTACTAAAATGACTTTGAATATAATTACTAAGAAGTTCAAGATGTTTAATGGGCTCTGTGGCAGTCCAGTTAAAATGCCTGTCACTTTGTCTCTCTAATGTGCACTGAACATTCCTGCCTGGAGTAAGAGCTGTGAATGTTATGTTTTTGGCTTGGATCTTGGCAGGTGTGTAACCTGACTCCTGATAGCAGGACAGCAGATTACATTCGGCTATAAAACCATTTCTAAGGCTCTTGGCACCCACACTGTTATTGCGCGTCTGCAGGTGTTTAGTAATTGGATTAATGCAGAGCCGAAGGAATGTCTGCTCCCCGGCTCTGAGAAACGTTGAGGAAAGACAAATTCATTTCGGAGAGTGACCTGGAATGCACGATGACAGGCCTGCGCTCACACATGAAGCCAGATCTAAGCCTGCACGTTTCAAATGAACTGCTGTGAGCAATCACCTTCCATAGGAAAGTTTATCCAAAGCTAAATATAATAACAATGGCCCTGTGAGTCAGGCGGGAAGGAGCTTCAGCTTGGGTTTTGATCCTCTTCCAAAAGCAACTTAGACAACTTGAGCTTAAGCCTTCCTATCATGCAGCTCATGAACCCCACAATCCTAGGTGTTTAATAATAATAATAATTTTTAAAAGACCTTGGTAAACAGAAGAGGATGATAAACCTCCCAGTGGAAGTGCCGAGACCACAATGATATCCTGGATCATCATGCTCTTGCCAATTAATTCCCACCTTGATTGTAAAGACAGTCTCACGGTGTCACCGACCTCCTCCGATCCACTCATAACACAATGAGCAGGGGTCACATCTCACTGCAGCTATGGCCAATGCATAGAAGAAGTTGCTGCTTTTGGGGTAATTTTGTCATTCTGGCTAATTGAGACTTATTTTACCCTCTGAGAGCTAGAAACCAAATTCTCCGAGGCTCCCATCTGAGTAGATAAAACCTAATGATTTGGCTTTATAAACCTAACCTCTTTCTCAGCTTTATAACTCAGAAGGGAGGCGGACCATTTGGAGAGAGTCCAAATAGAAGGAAGATAATGGTCAAAAGGCAAGTTTTGTGAAGAAAGGCAAAAGATTTGGGATTGCTTAGTTTAAATCCTAGAGGGGTAACTTGTAGTTCACAAATATTATTACAGTAGGTGGTGAGAATAGGACAGGGAGGAGGCGGACGAGAAGCCGGTCATGGCATGCAGGGCATGAGTTTGAAGGGCTGGTGAGCTGAAGAGAATGAGAAATCTGTGTGTGGAGGAAGGAGCATGGCCCATATGGCTCCTCATCCATTCATTCGTTCAGCAAAGTTTGCTGCGCACAGCTGTGTGCCCATCCCTGGTGCGTGGGCACTACAACACGATGGCAATATCTTTTCGGCTTTCTGAGAGCTATAGTTTAGGAAGCATGGTATGTACTCGTCCCACTGGATTTGGTAGTGCATGTGGCTGTGAGCACTCACGGGAGCATTTCAGTGGTTTGGGGTAGGAGCAGGGCAGGTGTGAATGGGCAGGTGTTGTGCCCCAGGCTAGGCTGAGAGGGTTCTAGCTGACTGTCCAGCTGACTTTCTGGCTCTCATTTAGAAAGAAATTTATTGGGGAGGGAAGAGGCAGATACAATTCACATATGGTTGTCTGGGTTGTAGGTGAGTGGAAAGCAAAGGCCTGGAAAGCCCCTGTGGTCATCTCAGCATGAAGGTTGTGGAGAGGACAGGGGAAGAGGCCTGTGTACAGGAGACAAACAGAAACAAATAGCAACAACAAAAAAACTTTCAAATGAAAGGCAGCGGTCTTGAGGGGATTGAGGGGATGGGGCAGCAGGGCCTGTTCAGGAGGCCAAGTGCTGGGAGCTTCCTCACTCAGATGTCCGTGTGGCCAGCAGGGCAGGTGGGGCTGCACTAGAGAAGGTCAGGGGAGGACGGAGGGGCAGAGGGCTTGGGCGGCGGGAGGCGGTTCTACCTACTGGGCCAAGGGGGAGGGACATCTGCATGAATCCCTGCAGAAGGGCTGAGCAGGTCCTTAGTAGATCCCAGGATAACACTGAGCACAGTATTTGACATTTTTCCTGGGGCAGAAAGGAGCTTGGATAATCAAGATAAAGACAAACCACAAAGACTAATGAGACCAAAAAAGCTTAATTTCCTTCCTTCAAAGGTTGAAAATGAAATTATGAAGCTACCGCCTGGGGAACTAACTGAATGACTCTTTGAAAAGTCATGTGTCACATAAACCTGTCAGGTAACACTGGAAAAGGTTCTTACAGACTAGAAGCCCAACCCCGTTGGTTTACGCTGAGGGAACTGAGAGGCAAGGGCTCCAAGCCCCAACCACACAACTGACCAGAGATGCAGGGATCCCTGGGCTCTAGAAGGCCGGTGGGAGGGGCATACATATGGAGAGGAGCAGGAAGGAGGAGGAGCTTCTCTGTGTGTATTTACTATACCAAAATGACTCAGTCAACCAGAAAGCCAGAACTAAGTGCCAGCTTTGTGAAAGATGAAGTGCTTGCTTAAGAGCTTTCACTCTTTCGAGAAGAATCTCTGGCAGAGAGAATAATGAGTTCCTGGGGAGTTCAGCTGACGGAGAGATCACTGTGGTGGGCATGGTCTAGGAAGGTTTTGAAGAGGAGCTGGGACAACACAAACCTGTGTGTGTGTGTGTGTGTGTGTGTGTGTGTAGGGGGTGGGAGGAGGAGAGGAGAGAACAGTCCACCAGGCACTCAGAGGCTAGTTATTTGGAAAACCATGGTAGGACTTCTATCTGTGATGCATGAAGATGTGTGATTGATTTTGATGCTATGTGCGGATGTTTTCTCTGTAAACATGTAGGGCCAGGCCAGAGGAAGCAGAGTGGAGTAACATGATTCCTTCAGCTGAGGTGGTAGAAAACATAAGTTTTCACCATCTGGTATGATTAACTTTCTGTTGGTCTCTTTAGGGAACTGGGGTGTCTTATCAGGCAGATGTTTCTATTTCAGCCAATTGTAATGGTGTTGCCCAGGTAACATCTGGAGAGTCTTCCAGCTCTGAGGCCAGACTTGTTTGGTAAAGGGAGTCAGGGTGCCCACAGATGGTTGGCAGAGTTCCCTGGCCCATGAAGGGGAAGGGCCCTCATCAGACTCCCTCGGCTCCTTGTCAACTTCTTCCTTCAGCACCGCCTTGCCCCTGGAAGCCCCCGAAAGCAACGTCACTCTGCACTCGAAATCTCTCCTTGTTTACAAGATATTTGGGCACAGATGGAATTATTGCATTACGAGCCAATTTCTTCACCTCTTTTAAAAAATTTTATCACATAAAGCAGCATGCTGAAAGATCTCCATGCTACTGAAGATTGCAAAACCAAAGTGGAGATTCATCTGCTCTTGGAATTCTGTCCAAAGACCTTTCCGTCTACATTCCATCCCCTTTCACAGCCCACGGCGTGCCCACCCCTGACACCCAGAGAGCCAGGCAGCTTCATCACGTTTCTCAAGCCAAGGTTGGTCCTGACAAATAATTCTCTGGCAGGCCCTTCCCACGAGAACTTTCCCCAGGTAAAACCCTGGTGAAACCTCAAAGACGCCAATAGTCTCTGACAAGAGGAAAACTGAACTCGGAATTGTCAAAACTAACAAAACCCAAGAAAGCCAGTTACATACCCAAACTAGACCAATAAATGCTTCCTGATTAGTAGAGGGCCTTATGGGATATGTTTTAATAAGGAGATTGAATTGGATCACAATTAACATTACTTATGTATACGATCAATATAAATAATTTTTTCATTAAATCAGACAGAAATTCTACTTTATCATCCTGTTTGTTTTGCTGATATTAATCAAAACCCTTTTTATTCAAAGATGTGGCATAGGTAAATTTTAATCCAGACATTCAATTATCCAAATCACTGCCATTTTCCTGTTCTCAGAAAAATGCTCCAGGAACACAGGCTGCTTGTTCCCCTCCTACCTTGGCTGGCAGAGAACTACAGGGTAAAACATAGAAAACTGGCAAGACTCCATTTTCAATCCATGTTGAAAACTGGGATCAATCTTGCTTCTCTTTCTCCCTAAAATAGAAAGAAGAAATACAAGAAGCCCTTCTTTATATAAAATTGGATCTTAGCATTCTCCAAAGGGTGGCAACCCCTGGATCGCAGATGAAAAGGACCCAGTTTTCCCGGTGAATAATCTGGGACAGGGACGTGGAGGTGAATGGCTTCCTGGAACTGTAAGAAATCTCCCCAGCCACCTCCCAGGGGAGAGAGGGAATCCTCTGGGGTCAAGGATCTGAGTCAGCAAGAAGCAGGGAGACAAGAGAGTCGGAGGGAGGCTGGGAGTGGGAGCTGACACCACACAGCCCCTCTGACCTCCTACCTGATCTGGGGCTCAGCAAGACTCCCTGGCGTTCTTTCTATCTTCTCCAAATGCCAAGAACAGGTTGAAAGAGGAAGCACTAGGTAAGAAGGTTGTGAAGAACTCCAAACTTGGAAGTATTTATTGATTGATTCGTTCGTTTATCATTCAGGAAGTATTAAGTATCCACTGTGCATTAAGTCAAGGCCAAGGTTGGAGGTACAGAGAGAAATGATTCCCAACTGCTGTCTCCAAGAAGCTTCCAGACTAAGGGCCCAAGAAGAAGCTGCATCTCACCAAGAGTCTTGGAAATGTGGCTGCCTTTGTGTTCGGGGTTCCTTACTCATTGTTAATTTACTGTGCCAATGTATAGGGAACATTTTCCAATGTATAGGGAACACCAGTATCTTACAAGATGATGGAAAGCAATATAACCGGCATAACCAGGAGAATTTAGGTAGAGGCTGGGCCTCAGGGCAGGGCCTAGGGTGTGGCAAGCGAGATGCCCAGGGCACAACATTTGTGGAGGAGTCACGGGGTCATGCTGTGCTGGGTCTGCCTAATGCTGATGGGTAGAGAGATGTCATACAAGTCATTAAACTCTCTGAACTTCGGTTGCCTGTCTGTAAAACAGGGACATGCCTACCTCATAGAGTTGCTGAAGCAAGTGATAATATAATATTTACAAAATGACATAAACATGTTAGTTTTATCAAAAGTAAGAATTGTTTTTGACCTTTTTCATGAAGCACAATGATGTCATTAATAACCACAACCAAAACATGCTTTGTGGTAGATGCAACACATTGTATTGGGAATGGACTATAGAAATCAAATGATCTGATCCTATGCTTTAAAGAAGCAAGAGTTAAATATAGTTAAACATAATATAGTAGTTAAATATAGCAAGATCTTGAGCAATGGACTCAGACTTGGATTTTTTTTTTTTTTAAGATTTATTTATTTATTTGAGAGAGAAAGAAAGAGAAACAGAAACAGAAAGACAGAATCTGAAGCAGACCTCCTGCTGAGTACGGACCTTGATCTCATGACCCTGAGATCATGACCTGAGCGGAAACCAAGAGTCGGATGCTTAACTGACTGAGCCACCCAGGCGTCTCGAGACTTGGATTTTAATCCAGCTCTGTCACCTACAAATACTTAAGCTAGCCTCTAAAGTCTCCCATTTCCTCACTTGTGGAAAGGGAATAATAATAATGGCCCGTAGGGTTGCTACTGAGGACTCCGTGAGACTATGTGTGTAACACTCAGACTGCAGGGCCTTGGAGGGCTCTCCGTAGACGCGAGCCTCTGCTATGTGCAGGCTGCAGCGAAGCCAGTCCGTGCTGGACCAGAATGGCTCCTGACATACCTCATTTTTTCCAGTTCCCTTGGCTGAGCTCATTTTACACCACTCTATGTCACAAGGACGTTCTTCCTATGGGCTTGGTTTTAGGAATAATTATACTAAGTGTTGTGTCTTTCTTTCCTAAGTTTCTCCAGAATTCTAGCTGTGGTATGAATGCCCAAAATGAAAGCTTTGAACTTTTTCCTTAAAAATAGGAAAAAGGAACTACATTAACGGAATCATGTTTTTATCTTATTAATTTAGTGAGTTCAGTATTTACCTTAAATATTATTTTAAGTTGGCAATTTCAATATTTATTTAAATTTTTTTTAGGGCAGAGGGAGAGGAAGAGGGAGAATCTTAAGCAGGCTCCACACCAAGCGTGGAGCCCAACGTAGGGCTTGATTTCATGACCCTGAGATCATGACCTGAGCTGAAATCAAGAGTCCGACACTTAACTGACTGGGCCACCCAGGTGCCCCTATTTCAATATTGATTTTAAAACTCAATTGTGAAGCTGAAAGTGAAAAAGAAAGACACACTGTGCTGCCTTTCTCCTGCTTCTAGCTGGAAGCTGGAGGCATGAGCTGGGCTGGTGCACAGAGAGACACATGGGGCTCTGACAGTCGGGCTTGGAAAAGAAATATTGTCCTCGCCCCAGAAGGAGGAGCAAGTTTGGACTAAGAGAAGGCTACGATCCAGGCTCCAGAAGGGGTCAGACAGTACATCCATGGGTTTAGGGAAAGACCTAGTGGCTCGGAGAGGATGTGAACCCCTTCTCTCAGCAGTACTTACTGAACACTCAGTGGCACCATCAAAACTGCAGGTAGCCTAGACATGACCTAGACCCCGACCCTAACGAGCTTCTGTCTGGTGTGAAGGCAACAGTATTACACACAGGATAGAGGAACTCACTCCCACAACTCCGGCATACAGAGATTCACAGGTAAAAATGGTTACAGCTCATCAATTTGCTTTTTTCTGGTCATATCTCATTCTCTCATCTTTAATCTATCAGTTCCTGTTGGCCATCGCCTTAATCCAACTTCTGGCCTAGAATAGCCCTTAAGAAAAAGTTGTGAATGGATGAATGGATGAATAGATGGGCGCTTGAGGCATGTCTTAGCCCTGATATCCTAGGAAAGGGATTTTTTTTTTTTCCCAAATCATTTATTTTACAGTTGTCTGGTCAGATTCAGTTAATAAATGAATCTTCATATTTCATGACTGATTTTTCTCACATTTGCATATAAAACAGGGCCTAATTTACACAAATCTTTTTTTAAAATTTTTAAATTTAAATTCAACTTAGTTAACAAATAGTGTATTATTATTAGTTTCAGAGGTAGAATTGAGTGATGCATCAGTTGCATACAACACCCAGTGCTCATTCCATCAAGTGCCCTCCTTCATGCCCATCACCCAGTTACCCCATCCTCCAACCCACCTCCCCTCCAGCAACCCTCACTTTGTTTCCTATAGTTACGAGTCTCTCATGGTTTGTCTCCCTCTCTGATTTCATCCTATTTTATTTTTAGGAGAGGAATTTTTAATGAGGATGAGCCACAGGATTCTTCTTCACCTGGGAGGATTTTGGGCACTGTAAATCTCCAGTTATTCTTGAAATGTAGTTAATCAGATCATTGGAGGGATGTTCTCTCAGTTTCATAGAATGCATTTCTATGCTCAAAAGAGATCAAAGCTGAAGACTGGGATGTATGCTGTCAAGATCCATGTGATAATTTTTTCCTTGAATTTAAGTTTAGAAATAAATGTGTCTCTGAAGATGGATTTAAATGTTTTGGATTTGTAGTTAATAACTATTATTAAACAAATGTGCTTCCCTTTTGTTTTTAGCAACCAGTGTGCTTAAAATGGAGAGCCCAGTTGTGCTAAACCTACCTCAGTGCCTGATAATGCCAGGATAGGGCCCATAAAAAGTCACTTCTAGCCAATGATAGCCCACAGACTGTATTCCTCGATAGTTCACACTTTCCCATGATTTCCTGTAAGACCTTTGGCAGGTCAAACATCACAAATCCTTCCATGCTAAAAGTTCTGTGGGAAGTGCCATTGACTTTTCCTGTTTCCCTGTGTTGCTTTGGAGAGCTATATAATACTGGTGAAGGAGGTCATTAGAAGAACCTGGAGTGTAAGGACTGATAATGGAAATTCACAAATAGGGCTGGTTTCCACCTCTCTCTGGCTTGTCTTCTCACATTGCAAAGCTGCACGGGAGAGTGTGGCTAGTTGATTTCTAAGGTACTTTCTTTTTTTTTTTTTTTTTTTTAAAGATTTTATTTATTTGACAGAGAGAGCACAAGCAGAGGGAGAGAGAGAGAGAAGCAGGCTCCCCGCTGAGCAAGGAGCCCGATGCGGGACTCGATCCCAGGACCCTGGGATCACGACCCAGGCCGAAGGCAGCCGCTTAACCGACTGAGCCACCCAGGCGTCCCTCTAAGGTACTTTCTATAACTCCCTTTGACTCCTGATCACTGTTTCACTTCTTGACACTCAGCAAATTCTGATACAGTAAAATTTCTCTTATCTTGATATTATACAACCCCAAGTCTTCAGCTTTGATCACAATCACAAGATAAGGCAATCATCATAAACTGCAAATCTGGGCAGGGTTTGGGATGGTTGTGCTTAGTAGGTAGTTACAGCACCAACAATAAGTCTAAGAGGAAATTAAAAGAGATGAAGTCATTTCCCCAAGGTCACAAAATAACAAGAGAAGCAGAGATCCAAACCCAGGCCTTCCCAAATCCATGCTCTGAAACACTTTGCAAGACTATGAAATGGGGAAGAACATTCGAGAAGGTCAATTATGAGATAAGGGGCTGCCCTGGGTAATGACATCACACATTAATTAAACACCACTTCTTCATGACAGCAACTGGACTCCAAGATTACCCTGAGGTGCTGCCATCGGAACCCAGGACACAGAGCCACTTGCAGTCTCCAGGAAGCCAAGGGTGTTAACTGAGCAATCCTAAGTGGATCTGCCAATTTAAAATTAGAATATGTAACAAAAATCTTGAAAATAAGAAGTGCAAACACTTTGTTTCCATGGTTGTGTTTTAAAATTTTAAGGATATAATCAGAGATGTATGCAAAGTTGTACATACAAGATGTTCATTTCAGTGTTATTTATAATATAAAAATGATAGAACTAAACTGATGGTCAACAAGAAGTCTGAGTAAATTATGGCATGTATGCACAGTGGGTCTTAGCCCCTGTTTTGGAAGAATATAGACTGACAGGGGAAAGGTTTCTTGCAATGTTACTAAAGGAAAGGATAGGTTACAAAACAGTATTTTTATTTCTGAAAAGTATATTGACAGTCTAGAAGAAAGATTTGGGTAAACAAAACACAATGCCCAGAGTGGTGGGATTATGGTTGACTTTTGTTTTCCTCGTCATGCTTCTCCATGTTCTCCAATTTTTCTGTAATGAGCATACACTACTTTTGTAATCAGAAAAAAATGTCAAATAAATGTCATTTATTAAAGATACAAAGCCAAATCCTGCCCTCCAGCACTCAGCTGAGGACATGAATTATGCTGCTTGATGCCCTCAGTCTCGTATAGGAGCTCTGGCCACACAGCTATTGAAGAGGCCCACGCCCTCTGTCCTCCTGAGGACTCAGGACTGGCCCAGAGAGAGCCAGGCTGGAAGACAATTTGAGTGTCACCTTCCCTACAAGGCCATGCACCTGATTTCATGCACCAGACCCATTCCTCCCGAAGAAATTCCTTCTCCTACCCAGTGTGCTGCCTCACGGAGTGGGCTCTCTTGTTCCCCCCTGCCTGAAGGGTTCTCACGCTGCAGGATGTGGTGATGGTCAGCACTGGCTTTTCCAGGGGGTTCCCGAGGACCTCCTGCAGAGGAGGCTCGTGGCAGGCCAGGACATGCTTGGGCTTGCCGAATTTGCACAGGGTAACACCCAGGCTCTGCTTTGCTGCATTTTCATGAATAAATAACAGGTAATCCTTTTGGAAGGAGGTAGGATTTAAATCACACGTTAATGGCCATATACCCAGAGTAAGCTATTGGCCATACCCACTCCTCTACGTCCTCCCTTGCTCAAGATATTAAAGGTAATTGGTTAGACAGGCTCAGGGTTGTAACCAGCAGGCTATGTATGGGCTGAATGCTTTTGAAGGGCAGCTGAGTTTCAGCCTTTAGAAATGCTGTCATTTGCTAGGAAATGGCAGGTGCTACGCCTCCAGTTGAGCTCTCTCTTGCCTGCTGGTGTCACGGAGAAGATGCCCGGCCCCAGGAGCACGGGCTCAAGCGGTGGCCGGGTTTGCAGCCCAAATAGGAGCTGAGGAGAAGGGTGGGCACTCGGAACAGGAAGAAGCTGGAGAGCAGCTATTTTCACAGTGCTGTGACCGGGGAAGGAAAAGTCTGGGATGGACCAAAGACCAACTGCTTTTACTCTTCTGAACTTGTGACCTGAACTTAGCCAAGTGCCTCTGTGAGAGCTCAGAGGGCAACGTTCAAAGTTCCACTGTGCATGTGTTCCCTTGGTTTCCTTGCCTTTCTTTTCCCCTCTTTGAAATGAAAAATAAAGCCACCTGTCAAACCTGGTGATGTGTTCAGACCGGTAACCCACACAGATTCAGGAAGACTTCAAAGTAGAAACTCCTCGGATCAGATTTCATTTCGCTGCAGATGGTAAATTTATGCCCTGAGCTCCCACCTTTGCTCTCACTTCTGTTCTTTAAGCTGCTGAAGAGAATATACAGTGATGTTAGGTGCAGACTAATGAGTTAAATGCCACTTATTCTCTCAAACTTTACAGACTATCTGGATTTCAACAGAGAGGAGGTGAGACTTAGCTTTTTTTTTTTAAATAGACTCTGGGGGTCCTTGAAAGCATTTGCCGTTAGAAGATAAAACACCCTTTGAGACTCCACCTTCCCTACTAGGGTGTCTGTCAACCTTCATAGTACTTGGACTTACAACGGTGGGGACAAAAATAGTGTAAACTCATAGGGTGGTTGTGAGCTAATTTAGTTTTTTTTTTTTTTTTTAAGATTTTATTGATTTATTAGAGAGAGAGAGAGAGAACATGAGCACAAGATGGGGGAGTGGCAGAGGGAGAAGCAGACTCCCCGCTGAGTGAGGAGCCTGACATGGGACTCGATCCCCAGGACTCTGAGATCGTGAGCTGAAGGCAGACACTTAACTGACTGAGCTACCCAGGCAACCCTGATTGAGTTATTTTAGGCAAAGCAGTAAAAATACTGCCTGAGACAAATATGTGTGAACTATTGTTTCCCCGAGGAACCAGATATGGAGGAGGCTGGTAAAAGGAAGGTGAGTTCATATGCTGACTATTCATTCAAAGCTATCTTTGCCCATTATCTAGCATAAACTCCTCTGAGAGCCGTGATCTGGCCCCAGCTTAGAAAAGGGAGACAGTCATATGTACAGTGGTTTTCTTCCTTGGCTATTTTGTTCTGGAAAGGACAGAAGATCCACCCAATCTTTGCTCTGTCTGTTATCTCCGAAATTCTATAATGCATGTATTCCGGGCCATGCAGTCTCATCCGGTGATTGCACTGACTATAAAGCTGGTGTATTTTTCACTTATCCCATAAGGCTCCCTTTACTCTACCCACATGGCTTCTTTGTTGTTGTACACATCTGTCAACCTCTGGTTTTCATTCATTATCTCAGCTAAGAAGCATTTGTAAAGAAAGGAGGAGCCATGGCTTGGAAGAGATGTTGAGTTCATTCTGAAGCTTCTCCCCCATACTTGGGACAGTGCCCTCCAGGTAAGTAGATCAGACAAGCTCTCAGGGGAGAGCTTGTTGGGAAGAGTGACTACATGTATACTGCTGAGGTGACACTCAGATTGTCTTCCAGCCCCGCTCCCTCTGGCAAGGGAGGGTCCGCCGTCTCATGTGGAAAGAGCGCTCATTTGTTTCCAGATCAGTGACAGCTGACCCAGTAGGAGAGCATATTCCCCCATGGTCCAAGGATGCTGCTTTGTGGACTGTAAGGTTCAGGCAGAAGTCAGGTACTCTCAGGGCACAGGGCTCTTGGGTAGGGTACTCATGATGCCTTGCCTCTTGTTCATGATCTGGTCCTGTCTGGTCCCTCCTCTGGAGGACAAAGGATTCAGATGGAGTCTGATTTGATACTGAGTAGGTCACCATGGTCACTTGGCTATGGGTTAAGAAGTGTCCCCAGAATGAGCATTCCCAGGGTGCCCTCTTCGACTAACTAAAGAGGTATAAGGGAATGCTTTCATCTGCACCCCAAGTGGACTTTAGGACTCCCATTCTTCTCACCTTTTCCTCTTTCCATGTGGCATTTTCTGCATGGATGAGAACCTTGTAAGTAAACACCTTCTTTTGACAATCACCATCACCACTGGACTTTCAGCCAAGAATAAGAGCATTCAACAGACATTCCCAGGCTACAACTCTGTCCACAATCTTGGGGAAACAGAGAGAAAATAGCTCCTGTTCTCAGGGAGCTCAGAGTTCTGTGTGGTGGGTAGATGCGTAGAGAGAGAATTGCCAGGAGCCCAGAGACTGTTGCAGTGGAGGGATGCATGAGGCATGGCTGGAGGGCTGTGTTCTTGACTGGCTGCTTTGTGAGGAGTGGGGAGTTCCTTTCTCGTGGGAAAGGACATTCCCTTAGGGAGCCTAATCTTCATCAGATGTAGAACATCTCCCCCTTTGGGGACTGATACCGATGTTAGCCATAGCCTGCCTTCACACTTTCAGAGAGTTTCAGAGAGGCCTGGTGTCTCCACACAGAAACTGAGCCTGGTTCTCAGTTTATTAGAGCCATTTCTTCTGGCCTCCTCACCTCATGCTCAAGCTTGTCAGCTGCACCTGGTTCACTTAGAGATCAGATGCTCCTGAGTTCCTTTCTCCTAGACTCCCTACCTTCTTATGCTCAGGTTCATCTTGGGGGGAGTCTTCATAGCCTACCCATCCATTCTCAAACCTTTCTTGAATTTCAGGAGTCACTACCCATCCCCTTCATGTGACAATTGCTGCTTATGTCCCAGGTCTGTCTTTGGTCTCAGGGTCTCAAATTGCTGGTACTTTAGAATGCAGCTGAAATTTTCAACACTTTGGCACATGGATTCCACCCCCCCCCCCCGTATTTGGTTGCCCCATACAAAGCCTAGAATATTGGATTATACACGGTAGTGACTCAAAAGGTTTCTGTTTCATAATAATTTTATGCCTTTTATTTTCCCATCTGTCAATAAATACTACTTGACTGTATTGCTCCTCCAAAATGAAGACAAACTTCTCACATGCTTACACAGGTGATCATTAGACTAGCTCCTCTTTGTTGAGTACTGACTATGTACCAGGCTATAGATGACTCGCACACATCCTTTTATTTTAGCACATATGATAACTTGCAAAGTAAGTGTTATTATACTTCTATTAGAGGTGAGGAAAGTCTAGGGGCGGTTGTAAGAGTCTGGATGGAACTGGATGCTGACCATTCATTCAGTCGTGGTCTACACCCATCGTGTAAACACCCCTGCCAGGGGAGCGGTGGGCTGGAGATCGGTGGATGGCATGTGAGAGGAGAGTTATTTTAGGATCGATGTGTTCCCTTCAACTTCAGAATCATCTTTCCCCCCACCGCCCTTTGGCCGTGTTAAGCTTTAGACAGAACTGACTTCAAATAAATTGATGATAAAAGGAGGGTCGCTTGGACTTTTGTACTCATCATGTGACTCAGGTACTCAATATGGATTTAGCACAGCTGTGTTTTTAATAATCTAAGCCAGATTAAAGGGATCCATGTTTGAAAGGTGTGTTTTATTTAACAATGTGTTACTTGTAGCACTTCAGATACACGTGGGTTTCTGAGGTTCTATTGAGGAAGCTGCCCAAATGTTCAGTGCGCTAGGGTTTTCACAAGATTTGTCTCCTCCAAATCTTATAAAAAATAAGCTTTAGTAGCTCCCATGTCCCTCAAATAAATGAACACTAATCAACTCACACAGTTCAGTTCATTTAATTTTTAAAATAGCTCCATGCTATTTTACTTTTAAAATCTTAAAGAGATTTCCTGAATAGATCATTACCACCAAGTTGGTACTGACTTGTGGAGGCCATAAAACAAATAAAGTCATTAAAAATAATTTGAACAAAAGGAGTAACTTGATATTATGCCATCTACATTTGGTTAAAATGACGTTTTAAAGTTCTCTTTCATCTTACTAAACAGATCTCTAAAAGAAAAAAAATGTGATTAATAATTATCCTCCATAAATCTTATGATAACTATTATAGTCTTTGGAGAATTATGAATCCACATCTGGAAAAAGTATTTTATATGCTACTGCCTGTAAAACAGCATGCCATGCATTTTACAAGTGCACGTTAGTAAGTAAAAATACGGTATGTTTTTTGTGTTCATCATTTTCCCCTCCAAAAGAAGTGTAAGCCTAGTTTATTTCATTATAAAGAGTGCTAATAAAGTTTATATGATGCTTGTTTTCCTCCCTTACTTTGGTGCTGATGCAGTTTCCCTCGGTTATTTGAAATGAGCTTTCTATCAGAACTCAGGGAAGCCTTCATTATAAGCCAGGTCGTTGGTCCCCTCAGAATCAATGCATGGGCAGAAGCCAGCTGGTCAAGGGGGTGGCAGAAACATCACAGGAGTGAGCTAACGCTGTAGAAGCCACAGACTTCACTCTTTTTTTTTTTTATTTTTTTGGCTCTTGAATTTGATTTCTTTTATACTATTTGAAATGTACAGGTCTCATGAGCTAGTGATTCAAAATGCAAGATCGGCTCATTTTTGGAATTAGAAATTTGATTAAACTTAAACATTTGTTAAATAAAATGAGTAAAGTACTTTGAGAGCCAACAATGTCCCTTGGAAATAGAAAATGTTTTTTCATTTCCAAGCAGCTGTTTGCAATAAGAAGTGGCTGGTGAGTGAAAGGGAAGGACGCCATTAAGTGAAGGTAACCCCTCCAGAGTTTTATGGAGCTCTGCAGTCATGTGAGCGCCATCAGTGATAAATATCACAATAGAGGTTGCAATGTGCCTGGTTTTATTTTCATGTGGATCCTTGAATACACTTTAACTCAAGTCACAGAATACATTTAATGACTGACCATGGAAAACCACGATCCTAGTGTGCACAAAAGCAACCTTAGTGAAAAAAGATGTAGAAATCTTATTTCTAGAAGAATAACCTACAATAACCCATAATAATAACACCTGTAAACCAAATTTTCTTTTGTTTGGATTTCGGAAAAGCAGATACCAGGTTTTCTGTCTCCAGAGAGTTTTAATGCATTTATCTTTTGGGCCTCATTTCCAAGCCTTGAGTGACCAGATTAAGAGCTTGAGATGCTGTTGGAATGGTGAGGGCCATAAAGTTCAGCATCCAGCCCCCTTACCTCACAGATGAGGAATCTGAATGGCTGAGTGGGAAAGGAACTTGCTCCAGGACCATGACAAGCACAGATAGGACTAGGACCCATGTTCACTAGAGTGGGGTCTTCCAGCTCCTAGCGACTCTGGTAGACTAACAAGCATTGAAAATCTTTCTAACTTAAAATGGGGGCAGCTTGGCCTATGAGGAGTGGGGTTTCTGTTCCTTTCATCGGATCATCAAAACACATCTCCTGGAGCCTCATCTATTGATGGTGCCACGCAGAGTGTCAGAAAAACACCACTTAATGACCAATAGATAGACAAAGGTAATCTTAGTGCACTTAGGGCATGTGGAGAAATAGTTCTATTGTTTGAGGTTTCTAGACTTATTTCCACCAATAATTAGATGTGTGAGTTTGCATAATTCTCACGACAGTGTGCATCTAAACCTCTCTACTTTAAAATTTAAAGATCAGAAAAGATGATTGCAAAGTGACCTTTTACGTATAAGTTAAGGAATTATTCCAAGATTGGCTTCGGAGTTCTGATGAGTGACACGATTTTCTAATATCTGTTCTAATTTCTATCTAATGCTTATAAATGTGCCTGTATCACTTAGGCCTCTTCCAGTGGAACAGACCTGCCCAAAACTTAGAGGCTTAAAGCAATAGCCATGGATTTAACCGGTGATCCTGTGGGCTGGTGATTTGGGCTGGGCTCACTCCTATGGGTGGAGGATGATTCAGCTTCTGGGGTTAACTGGCCATCGGTTGTTGGGGTGAGGGAGGCATCTGGGCACATGGTTTCTCTTCTCCTGTAGGCTAGCCTGGGCTTGTTCATATGGTGGTTGCAGGTTCTAAGAGACAAAGTAGAAGTAATCAAGGTCTCTTGAGGCCTAAACTGGAAACTGGCACACCAGTTATTCCCATAGCATTGTATGGCCAAGTCATAAGACCCAGCAGATTCATGGGAGAGGGGAAATAACCTCTATCCTCCATTGGTAGGAATTACCAAGTCCCGGTGTAAAGTCAAAGTGATGTGGATACAGAGATGGATAGAAGATTTTAGCTATTTTTGCAGCCTATCATCGTTCTTAACTCTTATTATTTAGAACACCATGTGCTCCTTGAATCTGCAGTGCTAAGACTTTTAGATTTCATGAACTGGTAAATAAAGCAAAATAATAAAATAAATAAAATAAAAAACAGTATAAGGAATCCACATAAGTATTTAAAAATTGGCAAAATTTGGTTTTAAGGAGTAAGAACACTTAAAACCAAATGCCAATCACCCTCTATCCCCATTATACATATAATATCAAAGACTTCATGAATCTCTAATTCTAGTGGCGTAACACTGAGGCTCGATGCCCTGGCTTTAGTCTTACCTGGACAGCTGGTAGGAGGAATTGGCCCTCAGAGAATTTGCTTCCTACCTCAGTACTGCAGTCAGCAGCTGGGAATCCTTGATTAAACCATTTACTTGGCTGAACTTGAGTTTTCTCATCTGTAAAATGAGACAGTCACAACACTTTTTTCATTGTGTTTTTGTGAATATTAAATGAAATAACATATGTAAAATGTTTGACCCTCTGCCAGGCTCATAGTAACTGCTCAACATAAGACAGTTGATTATTGGATGGTTGATTTGGTTTTTAAAAAATGTTATTGATTTTTACATACACACCCTTCCCATCTCTAGGTTGAGTAGGAAATGTTACAGATTTCTTTTTTGTTTTAACTCTGATTGGATTGTATTAGGAAAAGCACAATAATAAAATAGATATGAAATTCTAGCCACATTTCATGAAAATGCAACAAATAGCTATAACGGCATACCTTTCTCACAGATATTCAACTAATATCAGCACCTCCATAATTTAATCCTCACTCTGTGGATAGCACTTCCCAATCATGTGTGTTTTCTCTCAGGGGAAATAGTTTCCCAGGGTTTGTCTGATACCCTAGGAAGTTTTGCGGGAAGTGATTTACTAGTCTTTCTTTTGCTACCAGCTTTTGTGACCACTAACTACCCCAATAACTATATGTAAAGAACCACTTATAACTTCTCGAAGAAAAGACTCCCATTTACCCCTTTCAGTATACTGATCTTATGCTTACAATTCTCTCAGGAAAAAGATATGAAGAAACATAACAGAATAATGTGATGACCTCGGTTTGTGTGAAGCCACTGTTGAAGGGAAGGAGTAGGAAACAGTTTTGTGTAATCCCTCCTACCAGCTGTTTCTGAAGCTGCACCATTTTTATTCATAATTTTCATTGAACGGTCCCTTAGCAGCTATTATTAAGACGAGATTACATGCAGAACTGCTTCTTGGTTGCACATTGGAGTTATAAAAATTTCAATACGCTAGAACTAACCAGGCTTTAAGACTAAGACAAAACGATTTTCAACAAGTCTATTTACATCATAGCCTGTCACCAACGTTTTTTCCCACTGCTCTTCCTATCCAGTTGGCTTTCCCAGTCTGTATCTGAGTGGTTTCCATTTTAGGTAGAGAGAAAACAATGAATGTCACTGCTTGTCCCTGCAACACTTGGTCATCACTGGGCTTTATTTACACTGGTGACTTAACATGGTGCCTTTCTCCACACTGGTTGGATTGGTTTCCTCACCTCTGCAGTATCCTGCCTCCCTACCCCCTTTCTTAATCCTGTGTTGTGCCAAATGGGTCCACAACTCGACGTTTTCTGAAGCAACTGAAGAGTTAATTCTTTCTGTAGCTATCTTATTGTTTTCTTAGCATCCCTAAAGATGTAATTCTTGCCAAAAAAATAATCTCAAACTTTGCTCAAGCCAAAGAAACTGCCTCAGCAGCTTTCTTAATTCTGTCAGTGTTCATGAATCCTTCTCACTCCTCCATACATACCTTTATACCTTCGTGTTGAAAAACGCCTTGGGAGCATCTGTGCACACGTGTGTCCCTGCATTCTTATTTTCTTTTGAGGTCTAGTGTCCAAGGTAGTTATTCAAAGTGATTGCTAATGCGATTTCTGTACCCCCATTCATTTGGAAAGATGACATAAAAGTAGACCATTGATAGACCTGAGAAAAACAAAGGGAAGGAGGATGTTATGAATAATAGCAATAAAATTAACTTCCCTACATTAAACTGTTAATTCCCTGAACTTCATTTTAAAAGCCTTAGATTGGGAACTTGAAAATTTACCACACAGTGTCTCTCTCTCTCTCTCTATTGGATTGAGAGAAACCTGTGGATTATAGCAATCATATATGTCTGACCCTTCATTTGGATTTTAAGCTTTCTTTGGCAAGCATAATTTGGTACCATTTTATTTTTTCACTTTACTCAGAAAGATAAATACCTTTGTGATGAGGTGGCATGCAAATCCCTTGCCATACAGCAAACCAACCTTAAATACTATTCTCTTTGAAATGGAACCGACCTCCATAGAATAGAAGGGAGGCAATAAGAAAACAAAAATGTCTCCCTGAAACAGAACCCAGAATCTAAAACCAGTCATTCTCTTGAGGGTTGAAAATGTTTCCCTTCAAATGAAATTAGACTTGTGTTTCTACCATTGTGGTTTTAGCAATGGAAATTTGATAAGGATGGCTATTTCTCTGTTTCCAGATGGTCCAGAAGATCTGGATGCTTCCCCAGCAAACTGCCCACATTGCTGAGCAGCAATTGTCTAATAAAGTTAGGTACATTTCTTCTGGTGACACTAATGATGGCTTGTTCACACTGAACCTACACATCCCCTGAGGTTCAATAGCACAACTCTAGATAGGTACAGAATATGTTTTAAAGTCAATGTGTTTACATGTATGAGATAAGTGACAACTTTTGAAATACATATCCAGAGTTGTGAGTACAATTTGCTAGGAAGAAACAATGAAGAGCTCTGTGGGTAGAACAACAGGCTGGCAAAGGTACAGGTTATGTTGAGTGCCAGTTGAGAGTTCTCAAGGCTGCACTGAGTGTTCATGTAGAAAAACAGAGAAAGAGGAGGTCGGATGGATGCAGTAGACAGCTTCGGCATGGCTCCCAGTGATTCCTGCCTCCCGGTATTTGTGTGCCCTGTCCTTGAAGCTAGGCTGGACCTGGTGACTTGCTTTTAACAAATAGAATATGGCAAAAGTGGTGGGATGTCATGTTCATGATTAGGTTATAAAGACTGTGACTTGCTTCTTGTTAGCCTTCTCTCTCTGGCTCCTTTTGTAATCTTGCTCTGATGAAACCAGCTGCCATGTCATGTCCTGTCTTATGGAAGGGACCATATGGCTAGGAAGTGAGGGCAACCTCTGGCCAACAGCCAACAAATAACTTGAGTCCCTCATTGCAGTAATGACAAGAAACTGAATTCTACCAACAACCATGCAAAGGAGCTGGGAAGCAGATTCCTCCTCAGGCAGACCTTTGGATGAGACTACAGTCTTGGCAGAGACCTTGATAGCAGCCTGTGAGAGACTCTGAAGCAGGGGACCCTGTACACACTGGGCCCAGATTTCTGGCCCACAGGAGCTATGTGAGAGTAATTGTAGTTTAAGCCTCTGAATTTTGGCATAATTTACTACGTAGCAATGGATGTTATATCAGTCAGGGTTCTCCAGAGAAACCCTATAGGGGATACACACACACACACACACACACACACGCATACACACACACACACGTTTGTATATATTTTCATGGAGAAAGAGTGAACGAAAGAGGGGGGAAGAGGTGGAGGGGGAGAGAGAGAGATATCATCAAGAATTGGCCTGTGAGGTTATGGAAACTGATAGTCCATCTTTAGTGTGGACCAGCCGGAGGAGACCCAAGAGAACCATTGATGTGGAAGAAGTCCAAAGGCAGTTTGCTGGAAAATTCCCTCTTGTTTGGGGAAGCTGATCTGTTTGTTCTGTTCATGCGTTCCTATGATTGGATGAGGCCCACCAATATGACAGAGAATAATCTGCTAACTAGAAGTTTACTGACTTAAGTGATAATTTCATTCAAAAACACCCTCTAAGTTGACATAAAATTAACTATTACAGATGTGAAGTCACACCTTAAAGATGCCTTTCAGAGAAGCTGGAACTCAGTAATATCCTGAGCAAGGGAGAGCCCATTTCAGCTCTTCAGCAGGCTGTAGTATGCAAGAAACAGCATTTTGGGAAGATAAATCTGACAGTGTTGGGTGACACTTATAAAGTTAGTTATATCTCATGCCATGCTAGATGATTTTGAGGACTTGGGAGCAGGTACATGTACATTTTAACCAACTGTTAGAGAGCAAATACCCACGTGGTGCCACAAAGATTATAAAAGAGCACAATACTAGCATCCCTGAAATCTGCATGTGGCCCCACCTGATCAGAACTCCCTATCTTCCATGAGTTTTTATAATATATTCCATAATCAAAGACATTTGGAAAATGTAACTAAACTTATAATTGCGAATATCAGTGGAACACAGAATGTATACTGATTGTTTTAGGTGTATTAAGATTTCCCTTCTCAACTAGATATATTCTCCTAAGAGCAAGGGTCTTGTCTCATGTTCCTCGTGGGGACTTGGAGCTTTCAAGCACAGGCATGGCCGCCTTGTGGGTGCCATGTTGGTATTCACTTTTGGTTATTTGACAACTGGGTTATGAGAGCAGTCTCTCAAATCTCAGATTGAATTGTCAGGAGGTAAGATGTTTTAGTGAGAACACACAGGTACTGCTGAGCCCAAACATCCCCCAAAACCTTTAGTCTTTAGGAAAAATTTATCTGTCTGTAAAGAAAGAGCTGAGTGTAGCCAGCCTAAGCTATGTTTTGTGTAGACAGAGTTGAAATGATTGGGATTCTGAGCCTTTTAGAACTGTTTAAAGATAACCGCTGGTTTTCAATGCTCAAAAGTCAGGGTCTAGGTTTGTGGCTATGTTATGAAGATTAACAGGCATCTTTATCGGAGTTTAATTAGTTGTGTGTGTATGTGTGTGTGTGTAGGTGGGAAGGGAGAGAGAGAGAGAAAGAGAGAGATTCAAAGATCAGAGCCAGTTCTGAAGGTCCCACAAGCGCAGTGGAAGCCCACTGTCCTGCCTGCAGTATTTTACCAGGTGACGAAACTTCTAGGCTCTGTGGAAAATATATTCTGAATTTCTTCTATAAATTTTAAGTGTTCGTTTCATTGTGGCCTGCTGGCACTAGGATTTGGTCTGTCAAGGGTATAATAAAAATGGACATAATGCTTTGAAATGCCAAGAAAAACAAATGCTAAACAGGAGCCCATGCAGGCTCAAATATGCAAACAAGCCAAGGGCTCTTACCCAGCAGCAGGATGGGGAGTTTGGGGTGTGCAGGAAAGGGGGAGCACCGTGGTGTGGAGTGAACCATAGGATTGCAGCATGCATGGGGAGAACACTCGCACACCGGGCACTTGACGCATGTGTCCAGTTGCAGGTTTAGTTGAGATTAATGTGCTTTGATGACCAGTCCTATCCTAAAGTTTCCAAGAGGAATCAGATTCTGATGCCAAGTTGCCTCAAAACAGATGGGCAAGACTTTTCCATGGGGAAAGAGCACCAAGGTGAAATGCCACATGTCAGGAGAAGGTATTTCAAACTTAATTTGCAACAGGCAGAAATGATATAGAAGAATAAACTGGCCTTCAGAAAATTCTGGGGTGAACACTGAGAAGGACCCCAAAACTCGGTTTTTAGAAAAATTGTCCTCTCCCACTGTCCTCTTAGGTTTCCAAAGTTCACCTGTTGTGAAATGCTTGCATTTGTTGCTGGAAAAGGACACCAAATGATATTTTCATCCTCTGCAAAAAAATCTCTGTTTTCATGAATTCAGTGTGAGACCAAATATGTCATCACTTTTGCTCAGTGTTACAAAAGGGGGAATTTTTCAGCTGTCTTTATTGGAACAGAGCATGTTTTCACACTACTTTATGTCAGTGTCTCCCATTTTAAGCTCTTGTTTTTATTGGACACTTTGGATTTTTTCAGCCCAAATTGCACATATCCAAAACCCACTAGATTGTAGGCCAGATGATTGGGCCAGAGAATAGCCACTTATTCCCAGATTCATGTCAAAACTGATTGAAGTAGAGATCCAAATATTACACCTGCATGGTCTCGTCTTAACTCCCTGGAAACTCTGCTCTTTCCCAAGATGGTATGTGTTGGTTATAACTATAGGCTCTATTTTGACTAAGTCCAAATTTGTGTTATTTAGAACTTAAAAAAACTTTGTATCTCACAGAACCCCTAATATGTGTGGATTACCACCACTGAGACTGCACACATGTCCTGTAGGCTGCAAGTGGGAGAAGGAAAGAATAGGGGTCATACCTTCTGGGGGGGTTGCAAAATAGATGGAAAGCATTAAAGGTATCTTCCTATAGATGTTTGGAAAGAAACAATGTCAGAAATGTTGCTAGGACAAATGAGTAACTGGCAAAATACAAAATAGAAACAAATTCCATATTTAGTCCAAGCACTAAAATAATTGCAGATATATTAATGAATTAGATGTCATACATAAATCATATAAGTCTTCTCTACTACGGGATTCATAACTCATAAGTATTCATAATTAATAACTATTATTTTGAATTCCTAGATATTATTATACACTTGTTAAAGGTAAGTGTGGTACAATGAAAAGAACACTGGTCTTAACTTCAGAAAATATGGATTTTAATCTAATTTTATTATTAGCTGTGTGACCTTGGGCAAGTGACTTCTCTGTGTTTCAGTTTCCTTTGTAGTACAATGGAGATAACAATAGTCATCTTACAGTCATTTAACAACTGCTAAATGGTACAAAATATGAGGAGCATTTAGTGCTATGCCAGGCACAGAGAAGGTACTTAATAAATAATTATTATAAGAAGGAACAAAAACTTGGCATTTGTATAGGCGGTCCAAATGTGCTATGTACACACAAATGGGAAAATAATAGATCTGAAAGAGGTGTATTAGAGCTGGGAGTGTAGGTGCAATGATGACTAAGGGTAAACAGGGTGCTGGGCTTCTCAGGATGACTATAGCTTTTGACAGTAGAGATTATTCACTGCCCTATGTGTCTTCTTGTCCTTATGAGCTGTTTGTCCATCCCAATCCCCATTGTGATAACAGATTAATCACCTACCACTTTGGACAGGAGTCTTCCAATGCCAACACATAACTGAGTTCAAGCAAAATGACTTTTTAACTGGGTCAGAGTCAGTTGTTTTGAAAGCATTCCTGAGGGAATACCTGGACCTAGGCTAAGGGAAGGTGGAAGGTGGTACGGAAGTGATGGTCAGCCACAGTAACTTCTATTTGCCTCCATTAGCAACCTTCCTAACCTGCTGTGGACAGTGCAGTGTCAGGAGCGCCTTTGTCCTGTAGGACTGAGGTTCAGGAGGTCGGAGGAGAGTCACAACCACTCTACATTGCATTATGAGCACAGGCTGGTATTTAAGAGTGGAGGCTCTGCCTAATGAGATACTTTTCCATTGTCAGCAAGCGCTTCTCTTAGATCTGCCCTACACACGTTTTCCATTTGGGGGGTTCAATACTTTCTCATTTTGCTTTGGTTCTCTAGGGTTTATTCAACAGATATTTACTGAGCACCTGCCATGTGCAAGATCCACTGTTGTAACTGAGGGAAATCCACCGATGGCTCATTTCTGCAACCAATTCTCACTCCTTCCACTGACCATTTTACCATTTTCTTTAAAGGTGAATTACACTTACCAATCTTTATGAAGTGACTAGCTTGTGGACCGCTCTGCTATGAGCATGGTAGAAGATAAAGGAGAGGCACAGAATGGACCTCATGGTTTCATTCCAGATTTTTGGACCCTTCCTGAGCCAGCTTGGTGGAAAAGTTTTCCACGAGGCAGTGTGCTGGCAGAATGACTACCAAGGAGAGACGGGGAGAAGAACAAGAGAGTAGGCAGAGGCACGACCAGGCAAAGGATGCTGGCCATTATTTCAGACATGTAAGCAGGAGTAAGAGTCAGGGTCAGGAGCTTGAAGCAGGAAGGAGATGAGCTGGAAATCCCTTTTATGTAACATTTGATGTATGCTCCAGGAGGACGTTAGGTGGCTGAATGGCAGAACATAATATATTCTACCTATAAAATGTTAACTAACCTTATTTTAAGATAGTAATAGATACATTGTCCAGAAGTTATTTTTTTATACTCATAATTACTAGATGATTTATACAGACTAAAATGCTTATAGAAATTTCATTTCATTTATTTTTATTTCAATTTTTTTATTTCAATTCTAGTTAGTTAACCTATATGGTAAAATTGGTTTCAGGAGTAGAATTCAGTGATTCATCACCTACATACAACACCCACTGCTCATCACAACAAGTGCCCTCCTTAATCCCCATCTCCCATTTAGCCCATCCTCTGCCCACCTCCCTCCATCAACTCTCAGTTTGTTCTCTGCAGTTAAGAGTTTAGTATGGTTTAATTTTCAGAAAAGGGGTAGATTCCTCATTTTTCCAGACTTGAGGGAAAACTTTCTGGGGGAAGATTCAATTAGGGCTTGGTCTTGAGAAAGAGTGAATCTTGGGGAATCAGAGCAAGGCAGAGGAAGCTGACTGAGAGGCAGCCCACCATCCCTCAGCACACCAGGCCCCTCTTTATTCACCTCTGCTTAAAGCTCCTTTGATCAGCACCCCAGAGACTACCACTAAACACCTTCTGGGGCCCAGGGATGTGCTCTTCCCATCACTCCTGCCCTTCTAGTTCCTTTACAACAAGTAACACCTAAATCCTTCCCTACACCCCAGATCCTTCTCCTGCAGCCCCAACATACATCTGCTGCTTTCAATGGACTTTGTTCTTCCAGATAGCCTACCAAATTGTAAACATCATCTAGTAAGCCTCTTCAACCTACAATTCCTAATTTTTCGTTCAGAAAGTACAGGCATGATTTTGTCATTGGGTACCGAAAGTTTGCCTCGGTCTGCCCTGGCACTGTACCACAGGTCCACAGGTGCATGGATGCCCAAATCACATGCTTACATTCGATCTCTACAAGAGCATCCAGATGCTAATAGACAGGGCAAGTGTTATGAGTGACATTTTAGAAAAGGGAGGAGTGAGTTGTAGGAAGCCTTGCATGAGTCACACAGCCCTTTGCCTGCTTAGGGCAAAACTAGGACAAAACACAGATCTCCTGATTCATGGTTTGGTACTTCTTCTCTGCCATGTGGTCCTGCCACCATTATCCCTCTTATAGGCAAGCCTGACTGAAGGGGCGGATCCTGCTATTGTGCTCATATTTCAGATGAATTAAAGATTGGAGAATTGACATAACTTGCTCAAAGTTAAGAAAGTGGCAGAGGTGGGGCTTGAGCTCAGGACAGAATGAGTGCAAAACCTATTCTGATTACCATCACGTAATTCAGCCATGGTTAAAGGAAGGGATTTGTTCCTTGTGACTTTAAGGCAGAATATACACTCACTGATGGGAAACAGAATCTTGTGCTTTGTCTCAATGGAAGGAGGAACTTGGTCACAGAGGAGTGTTGAATAAAGAAATGAACAACCTTGCGAAGCAGTGAGTGCCCTATTAATGGAGTGTCTATGTCGTTGGAAATGCTGCAGAATAGAGCCCTGCATTATGAAGAAAGTTGGAATAAGTCTTTCTAAGGAGTCTTCTAGTCTTGGCATTCTTAACTTCTGTGAACTCAGTGCCTACCATGGAATTTGCCGTAAGTGAAAAAGCCATGTTTAGACTTCCCTTCAAGTATCCTTGAGCTGAGAGATAGAAAAGTGGTCTTCACTTTCAGGGCATTTCCTTAAAGGTTGAATGAGTTGTGGCAAGTCTTACAAATGCCATTTTTGTCACTGATGATACCCAGTGAGTCCCCTACTCCTGCTCTCTGTCCTCCCTTTCTTCTTCCCTTGGAGTCCCATCTAAGACTCAATCAAAACTGACACTTTCCTTCTGAGTTTTGTAAAAAACTCTTTTCAAAAGGAATAGAAAAGCAGCAAATTTGACTCTGTGTTGTGTCCTTAAGATTGGGCTACCTGAGCGATTGCTCATTTTTGTGTTTGCTTTAGGGTCTGATCCAAGGTGATTCTTAATCTCTGTATTGCAGGAACGTAGTTTCTAATATGTCAGCTCCATCCTGCTGAGTGTTCCATCAACACTCTTAACCCAGTTATCTGCAAGGACTTTGACCCCAGACGGGGAGTCCCAGATGGAAGCCAGGACATTGCTTCAGGACGAGCTATGAAAAATGCATGTAAGATAGAAAAATGTGAATTATGTGTGAAACAAACAAAAGCACCAGGCAACATGGAATTTGTGTCAACAAAAAGCTTGCTGCAAGCTGTTGCTTGCTTCTAAGGGGGAAGTAGACTCTGGCGCCCAGGGAACGGTAGCAGAGAAGGACTTTTGCACAAGACTTGAAGAAACAAAAGTGGTGAATTGTTTTGGCTGTAATTGCTTTCAAGTTCTTAAGCTCTCCTCTCTCTTGCAACCACCTCCCCCAGCATTTGTTATGCAGCTGGGGAAGTTACTGATTATTGAGTCCGCCTGAGCCATGAGAATGGGAATAACTGACATTTATAACATTTTGACATACTCAAGAGAAGAGAAAAACAGTCCAAAGGGTGGGACCTCCAGTTGACTTTCTTCTTGACTATAAACCAACTCCATGACTGGATTACTTGGGTGAATAAGGGGATGGCAAGTTTCTCAGGGAGATTCATGCACTGGAATGTCTAGCTCACGTTCCAATTAAAATATTAAATCTGGTGATATTAAACTACATAGACTTTTGCTGCCACCGACTGAAAATGTTATAAGTACTAGTTTCCAAGCTAGCAACAGAAATCCAAAATTATCATTCCCTCACTGAGAGATATTTCTAGACAAGAGACAACCAATATGCACATTTTTTAAAAAAGCAAATTATCTTCAGTTATTTGAAATGATTACCCCGTTCCTCTCTGGATCCCTGCTGGAGACCCAGGCATCCAAGTGCCATAGACTGCTATGTCAAATATAATAAGTAACATTCCAATTACGTTCTCGGGGGGCCTGCACACAGCTCGAAGTTGGCTCACAGCCACCCTTACTACCACCAGAACTGCCTTCCGAAGGTGTTCTGGGAGAAAAGAGCCCTGTGCAGTCCAACTGGCAAGACTTTTGCATAAATACATCTCCCTTTACAAGGCTGATGAGATTTTGCGGCCTACAGGCCATAGCCTCAACCCAAATCCATGATCACCGCACACATTCATTCATGTGGGAGGTACCACTTCTCGCTCTCACTTCTCCAAATGGCTCCTGGGGCTCATTGCAGCCTTTTAAAGAGAGACTGAGGGCAGCACTCTGCCAGGTCCGGCAAAATGAGGCACCCTAAAATAGAATTTGACGTCCTGGATAGAGAATATTCAGTTTAATTCCAGTCCGTTTAATTCAATATGTATTTACTGAGTGCCAGTTTACTGTGGACCTTCTTGGGCTCATTTCTACCTTTTCTCATCCCCCTAAGTCTTGGTTTCTTCATTTATTAAATTGTTATAGATGGTAATATAGTTCCCTCTGGATTCCTGCAAGCTTAAATGAAAATGTGTGTGTAGTGTGTGCCCAGCCCACCCCCTGGTCCAAAGTGGGCATGTAGTGAATAGCAATGTCTCTTATCCTCCTCCCCTCTCTGCAAATGCTCAGAAACAGAAATCCATCAAGCCCCAGGAATCACTCCAGGCAGGGGCAGGAGATCTGTAGAGAGTGTCTCTGATGAAAATCTCCTTCTCAGGACTGTATTCCTACATTGAAGCTGTTGGGTTATACTGTTAACCTCATAGGGCTCTACGGGAATTGGATGAGACACTATCTGCAAAATGCTCAACCCCTATTTAGTGACTCACATATTTCCTGCAAAGTTGTTACTATTATCTATCTTTATATCAATTTTGTCACTACTGTTTATTTTCTTGGCTTGAAACCTCTTGGATTCTGGAGGTCCAGTGGACCCTCTTTCCCTCTGTTGTGGCTTCCTGGCTCCCTAGAGTTTGGGTATTCCTTCATTCATTCCACAAACATTTACTGAACACCTGCCAATTGCCAGATGCTTTGCTAAGCCCATGGGTCACAAGGACAGATGGCGTCACCAAAACTTGTCATACAAGCAGGATCCCTGACCCCTAACAGCTTATAGTTGGTTGAGGAAGCCAGAGAAGCAAACACATCGTTTCAATACGATGTAATAAATGCAGGGGCAGAGGTCACCATGGGATGATGTGGGAGCACAGAGTAGGCACATGCACTCTGCTGTGGGGCTGGTGGAAGGGGTAACCAGAGACAATTTCTGGCAGGGACAGCTCTGGTAACTGCAGATTGAAGGACAAATGTTTCTCCATTCTCAAGACCTTAAAAGTACGACTTACACTTGTGTCCTTGAAACATCATGAGCCATAACTAGTGACCCAAAAGTCTAATTTCTGCCACCAGAATATGCTTGAAAGACAGCACAGCAGGCTGGGAATTCTGGGGGAATTTCATTTCAAAGGAAGAAACAGAACCACCTTCCTCCCCTTGGCCCCAGAGCAGCATTTTCTGAGCTCTTATGCCTACACCCCAGGTTCTCCTCAGGTTTTTCCACAGTAGGCCTCCCCTGTAGGATACCCCACACAGCTGTGTCCCCAGGGTGGCCTTGAAGAAAGCCTAGCCGGTACAGGGACCAGGGAGCACACCCATAAATATAGAGACAATGCTCACAGGAAGACTAGGAAGGGAAAGACTAGGAAACCAAGACTTAGGGGGATGAGAAAAGGTAGAAATGAGCCCAAGACTGCCTACCTCCCTAATGTCCCTGTGCTGCCACTTTCACCCATGGAGGGACAGTAGGGCAAGGCTCATGCCATGGTGATGAGGACAAGAAAGTTTGTGACGCACTGGAGAGCAAGTGATAATCAAAGATCTAGAAAGTCCGTGTAGAAAATAATGCTCTGCAATACCAGGGTCGGCTTCTTCGTTAATGCCTTTGACCACAGAGCAGGAAATCTTCCTCATCATTCCAGAAGCATTTTTAAGAACCCTGACTGAGGAGCCTTATGCTTCCATCTCGGTCTGGGGCTGAGCTGGGATCTGGGCATGCCCTGTGTTGGATTTCTCCTGGCCATTTCTTCCCACTGTGTTTTTCTTCAGTCCTTAACATCCCTGTTCATTTCCTGTCCCATCTCACTCTCCCCCAGGAAGCCTTGAAAGTGGTCCCAAATTTCATAAAAAGTCAAACTGCTAGCTCAGCTTCCAGGATTTCTGAAGAAGCAAATATTAGTTTCTTTTATGAGGCACATGTTCATTTTTTTGAAAGACTTCATTTTTTTAGAGCAGTTTTAAGGGTACGGCAAAATTGAGGGAAAGGTACAGAGATTTCCCACAGCCGCCTGGGCATAGTCTGCACACATGCCCCCCCCCCCCCGTGGTCGACATCCCACAGCACAGTGGTCCATTTGTTACAACCGATGAACCTACACTGACACATAAGCACCCGAAGTCCTTAGTCCACATTACAGTTCACTCTTAGTGTCATACAATCTGTGGATTTGGACAAATGTCTAATGACTGCATCCACCTCGCTAGTATCATACAGCGTGTTTTCACTGCCCTGAAAATCCTCTGGGTTCTGCCTAGTCATTCCTCCCCCACAACCCCTGGCAACCGCTGATCTTTTTACTGTCTCCATAGCTTTGCCTTTTCCAGAATGTCATATGGTTGGAATCATACAGTGTGGAGCCCCTTCAGATTGGCTCCCTTCACTGAGCAATATGCATTTAAGTTTCTTCTTAATGCTTTCTCATGTTTTCTCATGGCACATTCAGTTTTTAAACTTTCATGCATATGATGTTAGATCCCAGGAAGCTGGTCTCTGTCCACTTCGAGACATCAGGGACTCCTGAGGTTACGAGAACACCCGGATCTGACCAGTGGGTCAGTACATGGGGGTGGGTGGGTGGGCAGTGGTTGGCTCAATCTCCGTTTCACAGCTGAGGGATCTCCTCTCCTCACTCTACTCTGTGCTGAAACCGGGTGCGAGAAGAGAATAAATGAAACTAATTCCTCCTGGAGGAGATTACTGAGCAATTGAAATGGGCTATTCAGAAGGGTCCTCCTTCCAGTTTCCATTATTAATCGTCATAAACAAAGGAGCAATAATGGAACTAGCAAAAGCACAGCAAATATAGGGCCAGTTTATTTGTGTACTGCGTTGAAAAATTGAAATAGACCTTTAACGTCCAGCTTCTCATTTGATTCCACAAGAATGATGGTATATATGGCAAGAATGAGCCCAACGTTTCCATTTTTCAGGTAAGGAGCCCAAGTCTTTCTGTGGCTGTGGGGCAGAGTGAGGGCAAGACAGTTGGTGAGCCTAGCAGAGCCAGTATTCCAATTCAGGTCTCTGACACCATGCCCATTAAGGTTTCTAGTGTGTCATCGACCCAACTCACCTTTATTGAGCAACTATTGTGCTATGCACCCTGGGCTGGGACGTGAGAGAGGGTCCCCCAGGGGGATGGTAGAAGCACACACAAGTCCCTCAGACACAGAGTGCCATGCCTGCTAGTCCAGCTGTGGGGCTCAGAGGCAGCAGGGACCCCCTTAGACTGGGGCTCAGGGGAGGCTTCAAAGGAGAGGTATCCCTTGACCTAGGCCCTGAGGATGGTCAGGCGTTAGGCAGAGATTTGGGGAGTGGTTACTACCTGGCAGGATTGGAGGCAGGCTCAGTACCACAGGGGAATCTATCACGTGATGCTGCACAATGTGCAGGTGGATGCAAACAGGCTGGAGAGAGAGCTGGGTCGCCAGGATCTTACGTGAGTCCCACCAGCACCCCTCCCTAACCTTCTGCTCAGGCCCTGGCCTGCTCTGTCTCCAGCTTGGGGGGGCCCTGTGCCCCAGACATGGCACACTTTCCACATCAGAGAAGGTGGCCACAAGCATGATGGGGAACTGCTCCTTGCAGGCTCCCAGCAGGAGCCTCTCTCTCTTCAGCCCCTCAGGAGGGGTTCACGCACCAGCTCCTGGGCCTCGGCGAGGCTGTGGTGGGGAGACCCAGCTCCTCAGCAGTCGCACAGGCCTCTCAGCCAGCCGCTCCACATGTGAAAGGATACAGAACAGAGATTGTCGGAAGGCCTGGCTTGGGGGGAGGGGGGAAGGGGGACTTGAAATTCAAAGCCAAGGCCCTCATATGCTCTGCACCGTGGCATCTCATCAGTCCTTCCTCTTCTCAGCAGCATGCGGGCTCTTGCCTGGCTGCAGCCTGGGAGGCATCTGTTAGTCATGAGTAAAGACGGGGGGGGGGCGAGGTGGGGCTGGAGGGGGGCAGGAGGAAGGTCTACTGAAACAAAGTGTGTTTGCTCACACACAGAAAACCACAGGCCTCCTGGAAGCAGGCACCTCACGAGGACGCCCTCCGTCTTGAATTGGTAATCAGGAGCATGTGATTGAAGGATTTAAGACTTGACTTCTCCTCAGTGGGCCTCAGGGTCCTCATTTCTGCCATAGGAGAGGCTCAGGTAAGCAGAAATATCAGGGCCTTTCAGGGGCTGATACCCTGTGTCCAGCAGGGAGAGGCTCGCCAGGCTAACTCTGAGAGCGCGCTAGTTCTCACACAGGGCAGGGAATGCTGTAGAAGCCTCCAGTGTCCCTGGCCCATGAGGAAGGAGGCTGGGTCCTCTCTGGTCTCCTGAAGGGTGAAGCAGGCATTTCAGAAAGGCTTCCTCCTGCCCATCGGGTAACATCCAGCTCTTAACCTTTGAAACTAAGGCCTCCAGGACCTGATAATCAGCTTTCCCATGATTCCCATCAAACTGTAGTACATTCTTTCAAGGTCACGACCTCCAAGGAAACAAGGAGGTAAGAAAAGTGCCAGGGAGGCCTCAAAGCCAGAACTCAGAGTGACTAGAGTATTTCTGGAAGGCTGGACGGATGCAGGTGATCTTGTATAGAGAAAGAAAAACAGTTCTAATTTTTCTTTTTAGTAAGTAATCCTCTTAGGTAGTTATTGGGAGCGGGCAAGGAGCTGAAGGCTCCTTGAAAGTCCCTTAAGAACAGGAAATGGGAAAATAAAGTGTTTTCTCCCATTCCTTCTTCCTTCTGTGGGCCTGAGAGGTAAGGGTCCTCTTGTGGCAGGGCTTATGGCCAGTGCTGAGGCCCTGCACCGGTTCCCACCAATGAGGAGAATCAATAAACCACCTTGCCTTGGACTCCCCGTGCTCTCAGGCTCCTGTGACTAAGTTCTGAGAGATTCTAGCCAGTGTTTCTATTTTTAAGACCCTCCATTAGCTTGGAGCGATAGGTAGGTGGGAGATAGGAGGAAAAGGAAGAGGAGCAGAAGGTTTTGTGGTCTGGAAGTCTTCTATACCTATCTCAGAATAAGGGGCTATATCCACCAGAGGTAGATTATACTCAGGGAGGGGCTCAAATAGGACACAGGGTAGGTGTCCCTGATGTAGAGGGAGGCCCCATGAGGGCTGCAAGGGGCTGTGTCCACAACCCATTTGTGTCTGGGGCCAACCTCAACTATGCATTCTAGGTACAGCTAAGGGGTCATCTTCGGTGAGCAAGTCAGGTGTTTTGTACCCCTGTTATAAACTCTGTGACCTGGGCCATCACTGACCCACTGTGTGACCCTGGGAATTAGTCTGTGAGTCCCCAAGTTTTTTGCATATCTGTAAATTGGGAATTCCACTGCCCAGACCCCTCAGCAGCCTTGGGGATTAATGAAAGCCTTGTTCACAAATGTCTTGGAATCCATAAAGGTTTAGATCGATAATTAACAAGAAAGAGAAGGCATAAACATTTCAAATATATATCAACTCCCAGATCTGTAACAGCCAATAAGTCTAAAAACTGAGTGGCCACAATTTCCCTCAGTGACAAGCAGCCCATGCACTTTCAAAAGTAATTCTACAATAAGCATAAATTACCACTTGGGGAAACCTTCCCTGTATGCCATGGCTATAGATTTATTAAGTGAAAATGAAACTTTTAAATAAATATCTGGAACAAAAATGTATTTCCCAATCTAATCGGACCACAGAGGCAAGAGTTTTTAAAGTGCTCTGTAGCCTGTAGAGTATAAAGCTGAGCACATTTTCTTAGAAGTCACTTGGCTGAGTCAGTCACTGCCATGCAATCTCCCTCCCTCCCTGTCGAAACACCTGGATCCTCCCGACCTCAGCCAAGAGCAGCAAGGGCACAGGAGACCCCAGGGATCTTTCACAATCCCTCAGGGAAACGGACAGATTCTGAGGCATCTTGATTCCCTGAGAAGGTCATGAGTTGGAACTCCATTTGATTCTGAACCAGCAGACTTCATTTATTCACCCTCCCAACACCATGTTCTTGCCACGGTGTCCTCCCCTGAAGGGCAGAATAGTCCAGTTTGATTAGTTTTGTCAGCCAATGGGACCCAAAATATAAGATGCAAGGGACACATCAAAAGGCTAGCCAGCCCCGCCGATGCCTGATGGCACTTCCTGTGGTATCAGCACAGTACTCGTCTCTCCAGCTGTTCTTCCAGTCCTTCCCTGTTACGGAGCTTCTCGGCTCTGGGTCTCAGCCCTTGAATACGTTCAATCAATCCTAGCCATTGCTACGTCTTTTGACAAAGAAGGATGTGAGGACTCAGGCCTAAGCTAATCACCGTCTGGCATTCCCTGGTAGCAAGAATTTGTTCCTAAGTGGGCAGGAAACATACTTTCAAGCAATAAGAGGACATTTTCCAAGGGCTTTTGGTAAAATTTTCCTTGATCAGAAAAAAACAAAACAAAACAAAACAAAAAACCCCAGAAAACCCACCACCACCACCAACAAAAAACACACCAAAAAAACCCCAGGAAGAGATGTTCTCCTCTGTTGGCAAACGTGAGGAAGTATTGCTATTGGTAGGCATCTTGCGATAGCAAAGAGAACCAGCCTTAGGGTAAAGCTGAACCTGTGGAAGGGAGAACAGGGATGAAAAAAGAAACAGGTTTTTTTTTTTTTTTAATTTTTTATTGTTATGTTAATCCCCATACATTACATCATTAGTTTTATTTATTTTTTTATTTTTTTATTTTTTAAAGATTTTATTTATTTATTTGACAGAGACAGACACAGCGAGAGAGGGAACACAAGCAGTGGGAGTGAGAGAGGGAGAAGCAGGCTTCCTGCGGAGCATGGAGCCCGATGTGGGGCTCGATCCCAGGACTCCGGGATCATGACCTGAGCCGAAGGCAGACGCTTAACGACTGAGCCACCCAGGCGCCCCTACATCATTAGTTTTAGATATAGTGTTCCATGATTCATTGTTTGTGCATAACACCCAGTGCTCCATGCAGAACGTGCCCTCCTCAATACCCATCACCAGGCTAACCCATCCTCCCACCTCCCTCCCCTCTAGAACCCTCAGTTTGTTTTTCAGAGTCCATCGTCTCTCATGGTTCATCTACCCCTCCGATTTCCCCCCCTTCATTCTTCCCCTCCTGCTACATTCTTCTTCTTTTTTTCTTTCTTAACATATATTGCATTATTTGTTTCAGAGGTACAGATCTGAGATTCAACAGTCTTGCACAATTCACAGTGCTTACCAGAGCACATACCCTCCCCAGTGTCCATCACCCAGTCACCCCATCCCTCCCACCCCACCCCCCACTCCAGCAACCCTCAGTTTGTTTCCTGAGATTAAGAATTCCTCATATCAGTGAGATCATATGATACATGTCTTTCTCTGTTTGACTTGATCAATGGAACAGAATAGAGAGCCCAGAAATGGACCCTCAACTATATGGCCAACTAATCTTTGACAAAGCAGGAAAGAATGTCCAATGGAAAAAAGACAGTCTCTTCAACAAATGGTGTTGGGAAAATTGGACAGCCACATGCAGAAGAATGAAACTGGACCATTTCCTTACACCACACACAAAAATAGACTCCAAATGGTTGAAAGACCTCAATGTGAGACAGGAGTCCATCCAAATCCTAAAGGAGAACAAGGGCAGCAACCTCTTCGACCTCAGCCGCAGCAACTTCTTCCTAGAAACATTGCCAAAGGCAAGGGAAGCAAGGGCAAAAATGAACTATTGGGACTTCATCAAGATAAAAAGCTTTTGCAAAGCAAAGGAAACAGTCAACAAAACCAAAAGACAACCGACAGAATGGGAGAAGATATTTGCAAATGACATATCAGATAAAGGGCTAGTATCCAAAATCTATAAAGAACTCATCAAACTCAACACCAAAAGAACAAAGAATCCAATCAAGAAATGGGCAGAAGACATGAACAGACATTTTTCCAAAGAAATAGGTTTTTGATGACCTCAGAGACGGACTAGGCTAATTTCTTTTTCCCTGAGGAAGTCCACGTTCTAACACGAGTGTCAAGTGCTGTCAGAGTTGGGGTATCTCAGACTGTTGATGCTTCCAGCCTGTTCCTGGGGAGGGATGTCAGGGTTGCATTATATTACTGTACATAATGGCTGCAGTTAACATACTTATACAGTATTTTGTGAAGCATTTTTCATTAATGTTCTTGAGGGATATTGATTTGTAATTTTATTTTTTTGTAATGTCTTGTGGGTTTTGGTCTTAGGATTATGCTGGCAGCGTAAAGTGATTTGGAAAGTATTTGTCTCCATGTATTTTTCATTAAAAGTTTGTATAAAATTAGTGTTATTTCTTCCTTAAATGTTTGATAGAATTCACCAGTAAAATTATTTGGTATTTTTTGATTAGAAAAACCCAATTTCTTTATAAAGTGCTATTCAGATTTTATTTCATCTTGTGCCATTATGGTAAGTTATATTTTTTTCAAAAAAATGCATCCATGTCACCCAAAATGTTTAATTTGTTGGTATACAGTTTGTCATAATATTATTTTATTATCCATTTCATATCTGTAGGGCCCACAGATATAACATCTTTCACTCACAATATTGTTAATTTGTGCTCTTCTTCATTCTTTTCTGAATATGATCAGTCTAAGTATTTCTCAATTTTGTTGAATTTTTTCCTTCAAATAACTGAACTTGGGGTTTCTTAGTTTGCTATTTTTTCTGTTCTAAATTTAATTGATTTGTTGCTTTTATCCATATTTATATCCTCCTTTTACCTGGATTTACTTTGCTTTTGTTTCTAACTTCTTAAAGTAGGACCTTAAGTCATTGCTTTTAGATCTTTCTTTAGATCTATCTGTAGACATTAAAGCTGTATGTTTTCCTCTAAACACTGATTTAGCTGAATGCCAATTTTAACATGTTGCATTTTTATTATCATTGAGTTTAAAATATTTTGTTATTGCATTGTCTTTTTTTTTTTTTAAGATTTTATTTATTTATTTGACAGAGAGAGAGAAAGCACAAGCAAGGGGAGTGGCAGGCAGAGGGAGAGGGAGAAGCAGACTCCCTGAGGAGCCCGGAGCCCGATGTGGGCCTCGATCCCAGGACCCCGGGATCATGACCTGAGCTGAAGGCAGACGCTTAACCAACTGAGCCACCCAGGAGCCCCTATCCTATCTTTTTTGACTAACATTATTTAAATATGTGCTGTTTACTTTCCAAGTAGTTGGACTCTTTAGAGATGTTTTATTAATGAATCCTAATTTAATTTCATTATGGTCAGAGAACATACTTGATATGGTTTCAGTCCTTTTGAATATGTAGAGCCTTGTTTTGTGGCCCAGTATATGATCTTATATACATTTGAAAAGGACATGTATTCTCCTGTTGTTGGTGGTAATGTTCTACAAATAATAATTACATCAATGATATGAGCAATACATTACTTTTATCTAGTTATTATTTTAATAATATATATTATATTTATATGCTTATACAATATATTATAGAGTATAATATAAATTATGCAATATACATAAATATAATATATAATATATAAATATATTTGTATATTTAATATTTATATAATATTTATCTAGCTATTAAACTGTGATTATGAAATTATCTATTTCTCTCTCTTTTCAAATATACCTCTCCATTTATTTAGATCTTTGGTTTCTTTCTTTCTTTCTTTTTTTAAGATTTTGTTTATTTATTTGAGGTAGAGCGAGAGCGAGTGAGAGAGCAAGCGAGAGAGAGGGGCAGAGGGAGAGGGAGAAGCAGGCTCTCCACTGAGTAGGGAGCCTGATGTGGGGCTCGATCCCAGTGGGATCACGACCTGAGCCGAAGGCAGACACTTAACCGACTGAGCCACCCAGGTGCCCCTCCTTTGGTTTCTTTTAAACTATAATGTGTGGTTTCAGCATACATATGCTGTACGTATTTTTTTAGACTTACATCTAAGTATATAATATCTTTAGTGATTGCAAATGACATTTTAAATTTAAGTTTCCATGTGTTCGTTACTTATACATAGAAGTACAACTGAATTTGAATGCTGGTATCATATCCTGTGACCTTGACAAACTCACTAATTAGTTGTGGAGTTTTTTCTATAAATTCCTTGGATTTTCTTCTATTTCTCTTTTTAATTATGCAAGTTTTTGCTTTATGTGTTTTGAAGCTCTTCTATTAGCCACATAGATGTTTGTAGTCATCATGAATACCTGAAGAATTGACTCTATTATCATTATCAGGTGTTTCCCTTTTTGTCCAGTAATACTCTATTTTGAAATCTATTTTATTTGATAATAGTACAGACATCTTTGTCTTCTTATGCATACTGTATTCAAAGTATATATTTTTCCATTCCTCCACTTTCAAACTATCTCTCTTTATGTTTGTTTTTATTATTTATTTATTTTATTATTATTATTTTTTTTAGAGAGAGAGAGAGAGAAGGTAAGGAGGGGCAGAGGGACAGGGAGAGAGAGTCTCAAACGGACTCCACGTCTAGAAAGGAGACTGACACGGGGCTCTATCTCACCACCCTGAGATCATGAGCTGAAATCAAGAGTCAGATGCTTAACCAACTGACCCACCCAAGCATTCCTCAAGCTATCTCTCTTTATATCTGATGTGTGTCTTACATCTTGCTTTCAAGAGTAAAATTTTCTTTTGTTTTAATCCATTATGACAGTTTTCTGCCTTCTGCTTAGAGTGTTTTATTCATTAACATTTAATGCTATTATCAACGTTTGGTGTAAGCCTACCATTGTATTATTTACCTTCTACTTATTTCAATTTTTTTTTTTAATTCTGTTACTCCTTCCTGCCTTTTTTTTTTTGGATTATTTGAATAAAGGTTTTTTAAAATTTCATTTTAATGTATCCATTGGCTTTTTGGCCTTACCTTTTGCATATTTATTAGTGGTTTATTAAGGGCTCTAGGGTTTAAAATATACAGCATTAACTTTTCACAGTCTAATTAGACTGTTTTTGATATATTTTATATGTATTACATTTGCACTAAATGCCACATGACAATGTTATAATTTTGTTTTAACCAGTTCTGCATTTCTTAAATAATTAAAAGAAAAAACATTGTCTTTTTATGTAAGCCAAGATATTTACCATTTCCAATGGTAGTCGTTTCTTCTTGAATATCTGAGTTTCCATCTACTTTCATTTCCCTTCTGTCTAACATACTTCCTCTCTGTTCTCTTGGGTTTATTTTATGTTATTTTATTTTCCTGAAACTGACTTTATTTACCTCTTATTCTTGAAGGATATCTTTCCTGAGTATAGAATTAGGGTTCGCAGTTTCCCACCCCCCTCCAGAACCTTAAAATGCTGTTCCTTTGTCTTCTGATACCTATATATTTAAATGAAGTCACTTAGTTCCTCCATATCAAATGTGAATTTTTGTCTTTATATTCTTTTGTAATTGTCTCATTAGTTTTCATCAATTTCACTATGATTTACTTAGGCATGGTTTTCTTAATACTGCGCTTGAGTTTTGCTGCATTTCATAATTCTATAAATTTATGTACTTCACCAAATTTGTAAAAAATGAGTTCACTGTTTCCTCAATTATTTTCTTCTGCCCCATATTCTCTTTCCTCAGCTTCTGAGACTCCAATTACCCATATTTTAGGCCTTTTGACATTGTTCCACATGTCCTAGAAACTGTCCTTCCCTAACTTTAATTTTTTTGTTCTTTAAATTGGATAATGCTATTAATCTATCTTCAATTTCATTGATTCTTTCCTTTTTCATCTCCATTCCACTTTTATCAGGGTTCTCTATGGAAATAGAACCAATAGTATGTGTGTGTATGTATGTACAATGTTTGTTTGTTTGTTTTAAGGAATTGGTTCTCAACCTTGTGGAGGCTGGCAAGTCCAAGATTTACTAAGTGGCTGAGTGGGCCGGCAGGCTAGACACCCAGGGAAGAGCCAATGTGGCAGTTCAAGTTTGAAGACCATCAAGCAAGACTATCAAGCAAGCCATTAAGCAATGCCATCCTTCTCGCCTGGGAAAGGTCAGTGTTTGTTTTAATAAGACCTTCAGCTAATTGGATGAGGCCTGTTCACATTATGGAGGGTAATCACATTATGGAGGGTAATCAGCTTTATACAAGCTCACTGATTTATATGTTACTTTCATCCTAAAAACACCTTCGCAGAAACATCTAGAATAATGTTTTGACCAAGTATCTGGGCACTGTAGTCCACCCAAGTTAGCACATAATATTAACCATCACACTACTCTTATGCCTGGCTAGTGAAATTTTTATTTTAGATATTATAATTGTTAAACATAGAAATGTCTATTTTGTTCTTTGTGTAGTTTCTATTTCTCTGATGATAGTTTCTATCTTTTCATTCATTGTAAGCATTTTAAAATATCTCATGAGGCATTATCATAGTAGTGGGTTTAGAATCCCTGTGGGGTCATTACACTACTGTTGTCATCTCAGAGATCGTTTCCACTGATAGTTTTTTCTCTTGAGGTTGAACCACATTTTCTTGATTCCTCACGTCACATAATTTTGGATCACATCCCGAGTATTGTGAATGTTATATTGTGGAGATTATGGATTTTTAAATATTCTTCCAAAGAGTCTTGATTTTTTTTTTTTTTTTTTTTTTTGGGAGAGAATGAACTTGGTTTGAAGGAAACTGCAAACTCTTATCTTTTGGGAGACATGTTTAAATCTCAGTTCCTTCCCCTTTTAGCTCAGACACACACATGTACATGAATTAGGGATTGGCCAGAGACTTGGGCAGAACGTAAATGCAAAATTTGTAACTACTTCTCTTTTGTGCTCTTCTTTTTGGAAATCCCCCTTCACTTTTCAACTCTCTTGTTGCTCAGACTTTTTCCTCTAGTTCCTCTAGTTTCAGGCAAGAAAGACTTGAGACATTCACTAGGGTTTACCCTCTGGCTAAAAGCTGGGATAACAGGGAATGCACACAGTGTCATTCCTTTTTGCAAGTGCTAATCTGTCTCTAGAATATTGCTACTTTTGTTCTGCTCCAGTAATTGTAGGTGGTTGTTTTAGTTGCTGTTGTGTGTGTTGCCCAGAATTTATAGTTTTATTTGCATGAGGGACCAGTCTAGTAGAAGCTACCAAATTATACTGGCAACAAACATCCTATCTTATTTTTGAAGGATATTTTTCTTGTATATATGTGACTAAAAGAATTTTTTAAAAAATTTCAGCATTTTCAAGATATTGTCACTTTGTCATCTGACTTCCATGGTTTCTGTCCTGTTATTATTCTTATTACTGTTCCGCTATTTGTATTGTGTCTTTTTTCTCCTGTGGTATTTTTAATATTTCTCCTTGATCTTTAATTTTATAAATTTGAATATGACATTCCTAGGTGATTTTTTTGGTTATTTTTTATTTTACTTGGAATTAGCTGAACTCCTTCTATCTGTGGATTAATTTCTTTTACCCATTTGAAGAATTCACAGCCAACATAACCTCAAACCTTTACTTTCCTTATTTCTTCTTTATTTTTTCCTGGGACTCCAGTTCCAAGGATGTCAGACTATTTGATTTTTGTCCTCTAGATTTTGGATGTTCTGCTCATTTTTTTTTTATTATTTCTTTTTGTTTTCCTTCTTCTCTTCCTCTTCTTCCTTCTACATACAGTATCAGTTTGCCTGTCTTCGAATTCACTGATCCTTTCTTTACTTTATGTAGTCTGTTGTTAAATCCTTTAAATGGATTCCTCCTTTTTCATGTAGTAATTTTCATGGAATCATACAAGATATAGTCTCCTTTCACTTAGCATAACAGATTTGAAGTAAACACACGTTATTGCACATGTCAGTTTGTCCATTCATTTTTATTGCAGAATAGTATTCAATCATATGGGTATGCCACAAGTTTGTTTATTCATATGGGATGAAGAACATTTGAGATGTTGCCAGTTCTTGGCAGTTTTGAATAAAGTCTCTGTAAACATTCACACAGAGTTTTTATGTAAACATAAGTTGTAATTTCTCTTGAGTAAATATCTGGGAAGGGGATGGCTGAGTCATATGGTATGTATGATAGTCAACTTTTAAGAAACTAAAATTATTTCCAAAGTGGTTACATGACTTTACATTCCCACTAGCAGTGAATTAGAGTTCTAGTACTGTAAAATCTTGCCAGTACTTGGTATTGTCAGGAAAAAAAATGTATATAACAATTCTTGCTGTTGTGTAGGTTTTTTGGAGCTTTTATTTGCTCTAATGACATATGAATGCTGAGCAAATTTTCATGTGCTTATTTTTCACCATTTCTTTGGTAAATGAAAATAACTATCCTAGGGTCATAAAATGAATTGAGAAATGTTTTCTCATTTTTGATTTTTTTTTAAATTTTATTATGTTATGTTAGTCACCATACAATACATCATTAGTTTTTGATGTGGTGATCCACGATCCATTGTTTTCATATAACACCCAGTGCTCCACGCAGTATGTGCCCTCCTTAATACCCATCACCGGGCTAACCAATCCCCCCTCCCCCCTCCCCTCTAGAACCCTGTTTGTTTCTCAGAGTCCATAGTCTCTCATGGTTCATCTCTCCCTCCGATTCCCCCCCCTCCATTTTTCCCTTCCTTTTCCTAATGTCCTCCATGCTATTCCTTATGTTCCACAAATAAGTGAAACCATATGATAATTGACTTTCTCTGCTTGACTTATTTCACTTAACATATCTCCTCCAGTCCCATCCATGTTGATGTAAAAGTTGGGTATTTATCCTTTCTATGGCTGAGTAATATTCCATTGTACATATGGGCCACATCTTCTTTATCCATTCATCTGTTGAAGGGCATCTCGGCTCTTTCCACAGTTTGGCTATTGCGGACGTTGCTGCTATGAACATTGGGGTGCATATGGCCCTTCTTTTCACTACATCTGTGTCTTTGGGGTAAATACCCAGGAGTGCAATTGCTGGGTCATAGGGTAGCTCTATTTTTAAATTTTTGAGGCACCTCCACACTGTTTTCCAAAGTGGCTGTACCAACTTGCATTCCCACCAACAGTGTAAGAGGGTTCCCCTTTCTCCACAACCTCTCCAACATGTGTTGTTTCTTTCCCTGTCCATTTTTGCCATTCTAACTGGTGTAAGGTGGTATCTCAATGTGGTTTTGATTTGAATTTCCCTGATGGCTAATGATGATGAACATTTATTCATGTGTCTGTTAGCCATTTGTATGTCTTCTTCGGAGAAGTGTCTTTTCATCTCTTCTGCCCACTTTTTGACTTGATTATTTGTTTTTTGGGTGTTGAGTTTGAGAAGTTCTTTATAGATCTTGGATACCAGCCCTTTCTCTGTAGTGTCATTTGCAAATATCTTCTCCCATTCTGTGGGTTGCCTCTTTGTTTTGTTGACTGTTTCCTTTGCTGTGCAGAAGCTTTTTATCTTGATGAAGTCCCAAAAGTTCATTTTTGCTTTTGTTTCACTAGCTTTTGGAGATATGTCTTGAAAGAAGTTGCTGTGGGCGATGTCAAAGAGGTTCCTGCCTATGTTCTCCTCTAGGATTTTGATGGATTTCTGTCTCACATTGAGGTCTTTCATCCACTTTGAGTTTATCTTTGTGTATGGTGTTAGAGACTGGTCGAGTTTCATTCTGCATGTGGCTGTCCAATTTTCCCAGCACCATTTATTGAAGAGACCGTCTTTTTTCCATTGCATGTTTTTTCCTGCTTTGTCAAAGATTATTTGACCATAGAGTTGAGGGTCCATATCTGGGTTCCCTATTCTGTTCCATTGGTCTGTATGTCTGTTTCTGTGCCAGTACCATGCTGTCTTGGTGATCACAGCTTTGTAATATAGCTTGAAATCAGGCAACGTGATGCCCCCAGCTTTGTTTTTCTTTTTCAACATTTCCTTGGCGATTTGGGGTCTTTTCTGATTCCATACAAATTTTAGAATTGTTTGTTCCAGCACTTTGAAAAATGTCATTGGAATTTTGATCGGGATGGCATTGAAGGTATAGATTGCTCTGGGTAGCATAGACATTTTAACAATGTTTATTCTTCTGATCCATGAGCATGGAATATTTTTCCATCTTTTTGTGTCTTCTTCAATTTCTTTCATGAGTGTTCTGTAGCTCCTAGAGTATAGATCCTTTACCTCTTTGGTTAGGTTTATTCCGAGGTATCTTATGGTTTTTGTGCTATTGTAAATGGAATCGTTTCTCTAATTTCTCTTTCTACAGTTGCATTGTTAGTGTATAAGAAAGCAACTTATTTCTGTGCATTGATTTTGTATCCTGCCACATTACTGAATTGCTGGATGAGTTCTAGTAATTTGGGGGTGGAGTCTTTTGGGTTTTCCACATAAAGTATCATGTTGTCTGCGAAAAGAGAGAGTTTGGCTTCTTCTTTGCCAATTTGAATACCTTTTATTTCTTTTGTTGTCTGATTGCTGTTGCTAGGACTTCTAGTACTATGTTGAACAATAGTGGCGAGAGTGGGCATCCTTGACGTGTTCCTGATCTTAAGGGAAAGGCTCTCAGCTTTTCCCCATTGAGGATGATATTCGCTGTGGTTTTTCATAGATGGATTTTATGAACTTGAGGACTGTACCCTCTATTCCTATACTCTGAAGAGTTTTAATCAGGAAAGGATGTTGTATTTTGTCAAATGTATTTGTCAAATCAATTGAGAGGACCATATGGTTCTTCTCTCTCCTCTTATTAATGTGTTCTATCACATTGATTGATTTGCGAATGTTGAACCACCCTTGCATCCCGGGGATAAATCCCACTTGGTCGTGGTGGATGATCCTTTTAATGTATTGTTGGATCCTATTAGCTAGGATTTTGTTGAGGATTTTGGAATCCATATTCCTCAGGGATATCGGTCTGAAATTCTCCTTTTTGATGGGATCTTTGCCTGGTTTGGGGATTAATGTAATGCTGGCCTCATAGAATGAGTTTGGAAGTTTTCCTTCTGTTCCTATTTTTTGAAACAGCTTCAGGAGAATAGGTATTATTTCTTCTTTCACTGTTTGGTAGAATTCCCCAGGGAATCCATCAGGCCCTGGACTCTTGTTTTTTGGGAGGTTTTTGATCACTGCTTCGATCTCGTTACTGGTTATTGGCCTATTCAGGTTGTCAATTTCTTCCTGTTTCAGTCTTGGCAGCTTATAGGTTTACAGGAAGGCCTCCATTTCATCCAGATTGCTCTATATGTTTATTGGCAGTTTATGGGCATATAGTTGTTGATAATAATTTCTAATAATTGTTTCTATTTCCTTAGTGTTAGTCCTGATCTCTCCCCTTTCATTCATAATTTTATTAATTTGGGTCCTTTCTCTTTTCTTTTGGATAAGTCTGGCCAGTGGTTTATCGATCTTATTAATTCTTTCAAAGAACCAACTTCTAGTTTCGTTGATCTGATCTACTGTGTTTCTGGTTTCTATTTCATTGATTTCTGTTCTAATTTTAATTATTTCTCTTCTAATGCGGCTTAGGCATCGTTTGTTGCTTTTTCTCTAGTTCTTTAAGGTGTAGAGTTAGTTGGTGAATTCGGGATTTTTCTATTTTTTTGAGTGAGGCTTGGATGGCTATGTATTTCCCCCTTAGGACCGCCTTTGCAGTATCCCATAGGTTTTGGACCAATGTGTTTTTGTTCTCATTGATTTCCATGAATTGTTTAAGTTCTTCTTTGATTTCCTGGTTGACCCAAACATTCTTGAGCAGAGTGGTCTTTAGCTTCCAAGTGTTTGAATTTCTGCCAATTTTTTTCTTGTGATTGAGTTCCAGTTTTAAAGCATTGTGGTCTGAGAATATGCAGGGAGTAATCTCAATCTTTTGGTATCGGTTGAGACCTGATTTGTGACCCAGTATATGGTCTATTCTGGAGAAAGTTCCATGCGTGCTTGAGAAGAATGAGTATTCTGTTGTTTTAGGGTGGAATGTTCTGTAAATATCTATGAGGTCCATCTGGTCCAATGTATCATTCAAAGCTCTTGTTTCCTTGTTGATTTTCTGCTTAGATGATCTGTCCATTGCTGAGAGTGGAGTATTGAGGTCTCCTACAATTAACGTATTGTTATCAATATGACTCTTTATTTTGGTTAACAGTTGGCTTATGTAGATGGCTGCTCCCATGTTGGGGGCATAGATATTTACAATTGTTAGATCTTCTTGTTGGATAGACCCTTTAAGAATGATATAGTGTCCTTCTGTGTCTCTAATTACAGACTTTAGTTTAAAATCTAATTTGTCTGATATAAGAATTGCTACCCCAGCTTTCTTTTGAGTTCTGCTGGCATGGAAGATGGATCTCCATCCCTTCACTTTCAGTCTGGATGTATCTTTAGGTTCAAAATGAGTCTCTTGTAGGCAGCATATGGATGGGTCCTGTCTTTTTATCCAATCTGCAACCCTGTGCCGTTTTATGGGAGCATTTAGGCCATTCGTGTTGAGAGTGATTATTGAAAGATATGAATTAATTGTCATCATGTTGTCTGTGAAGACGTTGTTTTTATAGATTGTCCCTGTAAATTTCTGTTGCATGTCACTCTTGGGGTCTTTCTCCTTTTATAGAACCCCCCTTAATATTTCTTGCAGGGCCGGCTTAGTGGTTACATATTCTTTCAGTTTCTGCCGGTCGTGGAAGCTCTGCATCTCTCCATCCATTCTAAATGAAAGCCTTGCCGGATAAAGTATTCTTGGCTGTATGTTCTTCTCATTTAGTACCCTGAATATGTCTTGCCAGGCCTTTCTGGCTTGCCAGGTCTCTGTGGATAGGTCTGATGTTATTCTGATGTTCCTCCCTCTGTACGTAAGGAATCTCTTCCCCCTGACTGCCCTTAAGATGGTTTCCTTGGTTCTAAGATTTGCAAGTTTTACTATTACATGCCGGGGTGTTGGCCTGTTTTCCTTGATCTTGGGAGGGGTCCTGTCTGCCTCTAGGATGCGAATGTTTGTTTCATTCCCCAGATTAGGGAAGTTCTCAGCTATGATTTGCTCAAATACATCTTCTAGTCCTCTCTCTCTCTCCACTCCCTCCGGGATTCCAATTATTCTGACATTGGAACGCTTCATGGTGTCACTTATTTTTCTGATTCTATTTTCATGGATTCTGAGTTGTTTTTCCCTGGCCTCCTCTTTTCCCTTTTTATCTATTATATTGTATTCCAGGTCGCTTATTCGTTCTTCTGCCTCATTTACCCTAGCTGTTAGATTATCTAGATTGGATTGGATCTCACTGATAGCATTTTTAAGTTCTGCCAATTCAGCTTTCATTCTGCCCTTAAAGACTCTATGTTGCCCATTAATTGATTTCTCCATTCTAGCCATTGTCTTCACAATTGCTAGTCTGAATTCCATCTCTGACATCTTGGTTATATCTGCATCCATTTGTAAATCTGCAGCATAAGTCATAATCTCTGAGTCTTTTCTGTTTTGGGGGCTCCTCCTCCTAGTCATTCTGTTGATGGGTGTTTGAGGGAATGTATAGAGTCGAAATTATTGACCAGAACCCAAGCAAAATGCACCTGTTTTCTTGGGACCTTAGGGTTGCTGGCCTCTTGTTTTCCCAGCCTGTCTTCTGCGGGAGGGGCCTGCCGCCCTGTTACTCAGGCAACCCTGTTTGGGCGGAGTTGCCCTGCGCCCCTGTGGCGGGGGATGGGCTCAGTGGGAATCAGTCTTTGGGGCTTTTGTTCTCTGGCACCTTTCCCTGGCGGCTTTCCGCGTCTCTTCCGCGAGTCAGAGCAGAAGAGACCGTTTCCAACCCTCTGCCTCAGAGCAGAGAGACCTCAGTCTGTTCTTCAGTGAGCTCTCCAGGCCACACTGTCTCCGTTTCTGTCCGTGCTGCTATAAACTGCAGCGTCCTGGGTTGTGCGCCCCTCGGCAGCTCTCCCAGTCCTGCCTCCAGGTCGGGGCACGTCTGTGCCCTTTGTGCTTCTAAAACCACCAGCCGCTCCCAGTTCCCCCGCCTGGGCGACTCCTCCGCTCCAGGTTTCTGTTGCGGGGGCTGCAGTTCGCAGGTGAGACCCGCCACTCCGGGTTTCCACCCCCGGGGCTGCCCTAAAGTTCTTTCCCGATGCTACCGGTCTGCGAGTCTGTGCCCCGCCCGCAGCGCGCGAGGCTGTCACTCACCGGCGGTGTAGGATCCCCACGGCCAGGCACCCTCCCGCTGCCGTTTATCCTCCGATATCTGCCCGCGGAATCACGGCTCCCCGTTTGGTACCCCGAAACCAACCACCTGCGATATTCTGTTTGTAGAGATCCAGATCTTCTTACATCTCAGGCTGGTTTCGTGGGTGCTCAGAGTGGTCTGGTGGATATCCAGCTCAATTCTGGGGGCCAGTTGAAATAGGGTCCCCTACTCCTCTGCCATCTTTCCTTCCTCTACATCATTTTTGATTTTTTAAAAAAGATTATTTATTTATTTATGTATGTATGTATTTATTTTGAGAGCGAGAGAGAGAGAGAGACAGACACAGAGAGCATGAGTGGGGGGACCAGTTGGGGGAGAGGGAGAAGCGTACTCCACACTGAGCAGGGAGCCTGACCTGGAGCTCCATCCCAGGACCTTGAGATCATGACCTGAGCTGAGTCACTGAACTGACTGAGCCACACAGGCGCCCCTCATTTTCAATTTTCTTGAACAATTTGTGTAAAACTGACATTTTGCCCTTAAATGTTTGATAGAATATACCGTTGAAACTAACTGGGTCTGGGATATTTGCATGTGTATGTGTTGGTGTGTGTGTGGGGGTGGTTGTGGGGTAGGTTTCTTAACTACAGCTTAATTTATTTAATAAATACAGGAATATTTAGGTTAGCTATTTTTTCTTTGCTGAGTTTAATAGTAGATATTTTCCAAGGAATTTTCCTACTTTATATAATGTATAGAATTTATATATATAAAATTAATATATTATTATTCTTTTAATCTAAAAGCTCTCTAGCCATGTCTCTCTTTCATTACTGAAATTGGCAATCTGTTTTTTTTCCTTGTTAAATCTGGCTAGAGATTTTTGAATTTTATTGATTATTTCAATAAACCAGATTTTTATTTCATTGATAGTTTTCATTGCTTTGCTTTTCTGGTATCAAAATTTCATCAGTTTTTGCCTTGTGTGTGTGTATAATTTAATAGTTGTCTTTTGTAATAGTTGTCATACTTGAGTTTGAGTGTATTTTTTTCTTTTTAATTGCTTGTTGAAGTAGTGCTTCAAAAATTCTTATAGTGAAGGCCTATAACTGTTAAACTACTTTATATTTTGTGTAGGTGTGCATGACTTTATTTTGTTCCCATTCCAAAATATACTTCTGTATATAAAATTCCAGATTTGGCTATCTCCTTGCAGCATTTTGAATATTTTAACCTACCATTTTCTGTCTCCTGTCACTCTGTTATTAAGTCTGCTTTAGGTCCTACTGTTGAAACATTGTGGTAGCCTATCTTTTTTCTCCAGTTTCCTTTGTCATTTTTCTCTTCATTCTTAATCTTTATGATATCTGCATGTGACTGTATTTTTATTAGTCATTGAAGTGAAATGTTAGTCTGCAAACTCATGTGTTCCACCAATTCTGTGAAATTTTGTCTTCCTACTTTCTTACTCTTCTATTCTCTTTATTTAAAATACACATTTGACAATTTTTTAAACTCTATAGCTTTTATGTCTCTTAGTTGATAAATTCCTTTGCACTATTTTCCAATTCCTCTTTTGCTGTGTCAAGTCTGGATAGTATTATGTCTTTCTCATCGAAGTGACTCTATTTTTCACTTCCTGTTCTTGTTCAATTTCTGCCCATTTCTGTTTCATGTTTTCCTGGAAATTGTTCCTTTATCTCTTTGATATTCCTACACAAATTTATTTTGTAATTTTTCTTTAGCTGTTCTATAAAATTAATTTCATATAAAGAGAACAGCTTTTCAATCAGTATTTGGCTGTCTTTCTTACCATAAGATATATTTGTGCCTTTAACATTTGCATCTTAGATGGATTTGAAAGGTTACTCCCCCCTCTGTATGTACCCTTCATATCCTATAAAGTTCGAAGGTACCATGCCGCCTTGTACCTGTACTGAGACCACAGATGAGCTCCGTATCTAAGGCACTTCTGCATTTCTTCCTTGTGGCACTTTCGTGGACATGACAAACCCTGTCTCTGAGCCAGTAGGTAGCCTGGTTCCACTTCTGGTATTTGTGCTCTCCCGTACCCCTTCTCCTGTGAACCTGAGCTCGGGGCAGAATCAACCACAGCCTCATGTCATGGTTGGGAGCTGCCCCTATGGCACTTTACTCCAGGTGCGGACTATAGCTTTAATCTCCCAGTTTGTGTGGAGCACTTTTAGTCCATTTTGCCCCATGGATTACTGGCCACCACTGCTTTGGTTTGGATCACGACCCAGAAGGCTTGTGGCTTCAGCTCTGCTCACTGCTTTGCGTTTAAGTTCTATTTCAGTCCATGGTGACGTTTGTTAGGTTTTTGAGCCCAACTCTCTCTTTTCAGATTTCTCTTTTTATGCTTAATTTATCATTGCTTTGTGTTTAAAGCTGACAGAGGGTATTAGACATATATTTAATGTCATCTCTATCAGAAGTCTTCTTGTCTTTTTCTAAGAAGAGGTCTGAGACTCAGGAGGGGGATCTGTTTGGTCTAAGGCCTTAGAAGGGGCTTGTCCCAGAGCCTGAGTGGGTCCTCAGATCTCCCAACTCCAGGCCCTGGGGCCTTTTCACTGTCCCCAGGTGCTCAGAAACTGCGCCGAAGGGCAGGTCTCAGCGCTGAGCTGCTTCCTGCTTTCTTGCAGGAATGGACTAGGAGGCAGCTGCTGGAGAGAATCACCTAATGTTCCCTGAGAAGGTAGAGAAGATGTTTAACAGATTTCATCACCCCCAAATTCTTGTCTGACTAAAAACCTTTTCTTTCAGCAAGCTGTCACTGTCTGAGGGAAGCACACCAGTGTGTGGTGCCACACGCAGCCGATGACCTTTGCATTCACCGCAACAACTGAAGCTCTAGAAACGGCAAGTTTTTCCCTTTGGAGGCAATGTGGCTTCCTTATAAAGAAGAGATATAAAGGGAAATTTTGATTTTCAATTTGAAATAGGCAAACATTTAATTGTGTGCTGCACAAATATAATTGTCAGTTGAAAAATGTCACTCAGCTGAAGAAAGAAAGTGTTCCAGGTGGTATGTGTATGTGTAGGGGAAAAAAAAAACCTGGTTGCTGGGAACCGTCACCTGATCGGACACCCATTCCTCATAGTATTGCAGAGCTTTGTAATTAAAGGCTGTCTGATGAAACTATTTTACGACTTAGAAGTCTGTAAAGATAAAGCTATCAAGCAAATTCCCAACTGAAATCAAGATTTTTCAATTAGAATTAGAAGGTAGATATTTTTCCTCCTTTTCATTACTTTAAAAATTAGAGAGAAATACTTTTGGTCTCTCTAGGCCTAGCAAATGTGCTGGAGGTTGAAAATGACTTTAGATTATCTTCACACTCTGGCTGGGCTGCTGCAATGCACGGAGACCTCTTATTCCTGCAGCTGCTTGCTCGTTGCACGTCTGTGGGGCTCCTTTCTCCCTCATTTCTATAATTCAAAGTTCCAGATGGAACCCGACACCCTCAGAGAGCTACTTTTACTTGCAAAACGTGTATTGGGAGATGATTCAAGTTCCGTACATTGCACCGTTTGGGATCTCTCACCACCCAGCGGTGGTATGAGTGGGTATTCCGCCGAGCGAATGCCGGAAGGAAGGTGGTTGCAGATAAAGGGCAGCCACAAACCTCAAAAGATTGTCATCACTGAGAACAGCTCCAGGAAGGGGGTATTTCCCTTGCTATGTCCTAAGATTAATGTGTGTAGCAATTGACCGATGTGAGTAGGCCAAGTGGGGGGTGTTTAAAGGATCAAGTCAGTGTTTGTCTAATGCTTTGAAGATAAAGGTGAAGACGGTAGGGCAAATTCCTATTCTTGCAAATGATCTAATAATTACTGTAATAATTATCCTCATCCAACCATAGACCAACAATATATTTGAGAACATTGAATTTCATTAAAGTATCGTGCATCTCAGCGGCAGTTGGGCTCATTGTCATAGTGCAGATCAAATAACCGTGGGTAGCAAGGCCCCTCTGCTCACTCACCGGGGCTCACGTTGAGCTCCCTCTCTCACACCTTGCAATCAAGTAACATACAATAGCAAATACACTTCAGGAGGCTGGAGGGAGGCCGGGGAGGCGAGAGGGTGGCCGCTCCGAGGTTCTCTGCCTCTGCTGTGTCAAATGGTGAGTGAGCATCTCCAGTGAACCAGCTAATAGCTTTGTGTTGGACTGACAGGCTGTTTTGACATTATTAGCCACAGCCAAACAAAGGATGAAAACCAACTGGTAGCCACGTTTCACAGTTCCTGGTTGTAGGCACAAAGCAATCAAACACACCTGCCAGAAAGCCTGAAACGTGGGCTTTCATCCCAGCATTGTTCAAGGTCCCCACCAACCCTCCCCTCCTTTAGGAAGTTTGTCCAGCTAAAGTAACCATGGAGTGAGTCCCAGCCCTGTCCGAATCACAGAGTGAGACTCATGTTTTGCCCCAGCCCTCATAAACAGGTGCTTAACCTGTTTAACCCCAGATGGCAATGGGCCACCCAGTCAGGAAGGTGTAAGAGAATGACAGGGGGATTCTTAGGCATAGAACATGCTAGAACTTAGAGACCAGGCCTGCAGGTGGGAAGAGAGGGTCAAATATCAGGAGGTTTGATGCTCTGCGTTCAACCTAGTTTCCACATCCCAGACCTTGAAAGCCTTGATGCTTAAAGGTTAAGTAGAGTTTTGGGGCAAACCAAGTGGTACTACCTTACATGATGTGGAGTAAATTTTGAAAACTTGATGATGTAGCAATGGGTCTGAAAGAGTTTTGAGTCAATTCAGAGATAGTAAGTCTATCATGTATTAGAAAAGAAGCTGTTACGTTCAGGTATCTACCCTTAATCAAGTTCTCCACCAATGGATCTCTTAATATCCTTATTAGAGAAAGAATCCAGGGCTGGAAGGATGGTGGTCCTGGTGGCATGTGTCTTTTCTCTGAGGTGGCAGGAAAATTGAGGTTTGGCATGCATCAGCTGTGTCTGAGACACAGGATCCTGCCCTTCCTCTCTGCCTCCAGGCTTTCTGGGATATTCTTACTGGAACACAACTATGAGTCTTGCTTCAAACACCTCTCCATCTACTGTAGGTCATCATTAAATAGTCAAACCAATGATCAGTGAGCTTTCAAAATTAAGTGACTAACAGGGTCTTAAAGATATAAGGAAAGAGCAAAACAGTGATAATTTTCCCAAAGCACTGGAATTTTAGTCAGACCTGGAATAAAATCTCATCTGTGTCACCTAGAGCAAGTCACATAGGACTTCCTTAGGAGTTAAAAAAAATACAACAATACCATTTCTCTTGGCTTATAGAGTTAACATAAAGGTAGAAACAGATAATCTTTGGATTTACAAATTTTGCTTTTGGTGTATTGCTTGAAAATGTCTATGAAGATGGTTTTCTACTTTGTTAGCAGTTTAAAGTTTGTTTTGTTTTTTTTTTTAAATTTATATTTGGGTTTCTTTTTTGGTGCTGTTTAAACAAGGTCATTATTTTTGCCCATTAATGGATAGCCTATTATACTAATGCCTTTCATAAAAGACACTGTCTTTCCTTAGTGATTTATAATGTGATTTTTGCTATAACACAAGTCACCATTAATGTGCAAGTTTGCTTCTGGGCTCTCTCTTTTGTTCACTTGTTACTTTCCTTTTATGCAAATACATCAATTTTAATATTTCTCTAGCTCTAATTTCTGGTAGGAGAAATTCTTTCCCCTCCTTCTCTTGACTTGCCTCCTTCTCCTCCTTTCTCCTCCAAAGATGTTTGATTCTTCTTAGATTTTCCTATTCCCTTCTGTATTTTAGAAGTGATTTGAAAGATTCCATCTCAAAAATCTTGTTGGAATTTTCTTTGCCAGACTGATTTCCAGGATCTTTAATAATCATATTTTGATTGGTTCCTGTCAGCTGATGGAAAAAATAATGATTTATATTTGCTGATCTTGTGTTCAACACAGTTGCTTGTATAAATCAGTGTCTCAGCAAAAATGGGTGGAACCCTCAGATAGGTTAATTTGAGAAGAGTTTAGCGAAGGGACTATTTACAGAGGTGTGGGCAGGGTATGTAAAATCACCATGGATAATACAGCAGCCTGGGGCTAGTAACAGTAAGGCTCAATCATCAGCCCTCTACCTGAAGGGTCAGAGGAAGGAGTAACGCCTGGAACAGGACACAGGAAGGTCCCCATAGGAGGTCTACCTGACAAGTTAAGACATTTGTGGAGGGGATCAACTGGCCAGAAGCAGCCACACAGAGTTGGGGAAACAATATCCTGGCTTTACTTTGCTCTGATAGATCTCCTGCTTTGCCTCTGCTCTCCTTCTCACCACTGGCCAGATCCGTCTGAAGCTCACAGAAGTTAGTGCCATAGGGCAGAGACAGAGTAGGGAAGGCTAGGGATGGGTGTGAAAGTACAAGTGGAAGATAACCCACATGTTGCTGACTTCAGTTAGTTTTAATAGTTTGTCTGTCAGTCCTCTTGTATTTTCCAGATAGACATCTATGACATCATCAGATATTTTTCTCTATTGATCCTTAAACACATTTGTTTTTCTTGTCTTATTTCACTGTCTAGGTCCACCAGTATAAGGTGAGCTAAAGATTGTGATGGTGGTTTGTCTTGTTCCTGATTTGAATGGGACTACTTCTAAAATTTTACCAGTAAGTAGGCTAAGTGCTTTAGTGTGGATTTTGCTTTACATAGTTTTTTTTTAATCAAGTTAAGCTGGCTACTTTCTGATCCTAGGTAAGTACTTCCTGTTGTTGTATAAAAAAATCATGAGCAGATTGTTATATTTTAACAGATACATTTTCATACCCCTATTAAAAATATTTCTCACTATGTTAATGTGGTAAATTCCATTATTATGTTTTTGTGTGTATGTGTGTGTGAAAAAACACTCTTGCATGTCTGGAATAAATTCTACCTGGTTATGATGCATTTAAAAAATATATACTGCTGTTGTTGATATGTTAATATTTTGTTTAGGAGAGTCACATCTATATTCATAAGTGAGATTGCCTGTAACTTTCTTAATTATCCTGTTTTCAAATTAAGTTTATACTAGCCAAATGAAATAAGATACACGTTTTCTTTTTTTTATTCTTGTAAATTTTGAGTGAAATAAGAATTAGCTGTTTTTTGAAGGTTTGGTAAAACTTTTTGGTACGGTATCTTGGCTTGAAGGGTTGTATGTTTTTGACTGTCTGTGCCATTTGTTTAATAGTTACACATGAATTTGGGATTTGATGTATTTTGAGTCAACTAACATTTTGCTATATTTTAAAATGATTAATTCAAAATTATTCTGAATATACTTTTATAATGTCATTTAAATTTTATGTATAGTTATGGCATAATTTACATTCCTCATATTATTTGTATATATCTGCTTTCTTTCTTTTATTCTTTTTTTTCCATGATTAACCTTGCCAGAATTTCTTTCATTCATTCCCTCTGTCCTTCTTTATACCTTTCCTGTTTTCTGCTATTTCAGTTATCTTTTAGTTATTAATCATCTCTATAATTTTCTTTGTTTTATTTTATAAATTTTCCTCTTACCTCCCTTTTGACTTTTCAACACCATCTCTGGATTTACTCCTTTCTTTTAAGCTTAAAACCTATATAATTAGTTTTGATATTTATTTTTTTCTAATACATAAATGTATAAGACTTCACATTTTCCTCTGAGAACTTTTTAGATGCCAGATGCCCAATAGAAATAATTATATAACCATGACTACAACGACAGCTATCATGGCAGGTATTTGTAGAGATATATTGCCTTCATTGTAATTCAGTTCTAAATATTTAAATTTCTATTACAATATTTTTCAGCAATATTGTGTTTTCAGTTTGCCCCAGGGTGTTTCCTTTTCTCTTTTTCCTCCATCCTTGCTTTTATTGGCTAGATTGTTTTCTTTTTTTCTATTTCTTCCTCTAGAGGGTTGAAATTTATACATTTTATCACTATTCTTTTGGTGGTCACTCTAAAATTTTTTTACCATTCATACTTCAGTTAACAGAATCCAAGGTTAATCAATATCCTTATCTTCCTTCTGAACCTCTCTTGTTGTTGGCATTTCATAATTTAATCTACTTTGCATTTAAACTCTCCCAAATATATTATTTTTATTGTTGGTATTTTTAACAGTTAATGCTAATTTAAATTTATCAAAATGTTTTTTGTCCTTTCTTTCTCCTCCACTGATTTTTATACCAGCTATTTTCAATATGTTGTATCTTCAATAAATTGATGTATCATATCAAGTTTACAAGGTTCATTTCTGGAAGAGTGTGCACCCTTCACAGTTATCCTTGATATTCTTTTGAAAACCACTTCTATTCCACAGAAAGCAGCGTGGCAAGTTAGCTTACAAGACAATGTGGATTTGTCCTACATCTGCTAGATCAATGTCAAGCCTCAAGAATTGCAACTAACTAGGAAAAGTCTGTCAGAATTATATTCCATTCAGGAAAGAAATGTCATTTTGTGACCATTCAAGCCGCTATTCCTCCTCCTTTTTCTCAAGGTGTGGTATCAAATGTCTGCTAGCAGAAGCCTCCGGGTTTAACGGAATGAAGAAGAATGATGTGTAAGCAATATGCGCTTTGAGTGAATATGGCGTTTCTGAATCATCTGAAACCCTTTTCCCTTTTGACTCTGGCTGCCGACATGATGGTCCTTCAGTTTTCAGGATCAGATCTGATGTGTGGATAAGCTGGTGATATACTTGAGGATTTTAGTATTCTTCACATATAAACCGAATACATCAGCCTCTCTGTGTGTGGGGGGTGTGTGTGTGTGTGTTAGAAATCTGTATTTTCCTCACATATTAGGCCATTCTTTAGCTAAGTTGTGCTTCAGATATGTTGTGTCCCTAATCTGAGGAAAAGAGAAATATTTTGAGGTTTGATTTTTACAGCAATGTGTTTTCTGACACTCCAATATCTGAATAATTTGGAAGTTGTTGTGACCTTATAATTCAGTACATCTCCAAATCTAAATCTATATGTTAATGGATAGGACTGTGTGTTTAATGCTTGCAATATAGGCAGAAGCTAACACAAAAAGCACTTTGTTTATTGTAGGCAAAATATCTGGCTTAAACTTTCAACTTTTTATTCAAATTACCACTTGTTTCTAATTGGCAAAGTTATGTAATAAATACTCTGTCTGCTCTTTAAAAAATGAACCATTAATAGTCCATTTAATATAGATTACATGATAAACGTTCAGCTCTTTTAATAACCCTGACTCATCTTTGCTCCTGCTTTCTTCTTCCCTTTGTGTCTGGTGTTGGAGTAATATGCATCCTCCTTTTTTTTTTTAAGATTTTATTTATTTATTTGAGAGAGAGAGAGAGCATGAGCAGGGGGGAAGTGTAGAGGGAGAAGCAGACTCCCCGCTGAGCAGTGAGCCTGACGTGGGACTCAATCCCAGAAACATGGGATCATGACCTTAGCCAAAGGCAGATGCTTAACTGACTGAGCCACCCAGATGCCCCTGCATCCTCCTTTAGATCACGAACTCCCTGGAAACAAGGATTGATTTTATTCATTTTTGTATTTCTCCTGGAATGTTACACAGGGTTTTACAGGCAATAGGGGATGCCATTAATGCTGGCTCAATGAATGGATGAGTGGATGCTATTGTCCTTTGTAGCCCTGGTACTTTGGCTCAGGATCTAGGGATGATGGAGGGTGCGTTTACAGGATGATTCCTGTTAAGTGATAGCCAGCATCCCACGTGGCTCGCCACAGATGCCTGAGGAAACCTGCCTTCTCCCTCTCTCTGTCCTTGCTAGAATGAGCGAAAGAAAAGAAGGGCTGGTGGCAAATTTGCATGTTGAGTGAATTTGCAAACACATTATATATACAAACTCTCACGAGTTCTGTGTCTGGGCATCGCATGCCTCCCTCCCCACCTAATTATATTGCATAAATCTGCGAGTGAAAAAAATTGAATGAATCTTCACAATTTCTCAGATTCTGAGTGTTTATTCACCACTGTATTTTATATCAGCCACACTCTTTTCCTTGGCCATGTGTCTACATTTCTGTGCGCTTACTGTCTGGACACACTCCTTCTTAATACTTAAACAAAGGCTTAGATAGGCATATGCAGACACAGTATTAATGGGAGAAAAGTAGGAGCCATTTACAACTGGCACTTGTCCAGGAGACAGACACAGTCATGCCAGTGACAAGAGGAAACACAGTCTTCTCTGCTTTAGACTCTGAGTGCGTAATGAGCAGGGAATTGAGGAACGGGGCACTGCCCGGGCAGAGAACCAGATAAGGTGGCGGGACCATTCCCAATCTTGCCTCTGCCATACACCTCGTAAACTGATAACTCGGGGTAGAATTTCCCAGCCAGCAACTGGAGAAGAAGTGGGTTTTACAGCAAACTGAGACAGGCTGACAGCTCCCAGTAAACAGAACATAGGTCTTCTCTGTAACCTGGATAGGAAGTCGCCGTCTGCTTCCCCATATCTTGTCTTTTGCACAGATCTTGTGCTAGTGTGTCAGAAGTTGACCCACAGAAAATAATAATGATAAAATCAATAAGTAGGTCACATTTATTGAACGCATGTCACGTGCCAGCAACTGTGCCCCATGCTTTATAAAGATTTTAGTTCCTTATTTGTCAGAGAGATAGAGAGAGAACAAGCAGGGGGAACGGCAGGCAAAGGCTCCCTGCCGAGCAGGGAGCCCAATGTGGAACTCGATCCCAGGACTCTGGGATCATGACCTGAGCCGAAGGCAGATGCTTAACCGACTGAGTTACCCAGGCGTCCCTGCCCAGTGTTTTATAAATATGAATCTCATTTCATCTTCTGTAAAGTCCATTGAACTTATTTTGATTTCACAGATAATGAAGTCAAAGCTCAGAGAAGTTAAGTAATTTTCCTAGTATCTCCCAGCTAGTAAGGGGCAGGGCTGGGGCTATGAGTCAAGCTTAGTTGTATCTGGTGACAGTGCAGCTCTTCGCTCTTTGCCGTGCTCTCCCACTCCCGGTGTAACCCCGACCATGCCTCCAGAACCCCACGATGCCTTCTACGGACAGCCGGCATACCTTATACAGCCAAGTAATGTGCTTCCTTGCTTAGGTGTCTCACCCCACCGGGCTATGAACTCCCTGGAGACAGGACTCGGCTCATCTCTGTATCCCCACTGCCTAGCGTAGTATCTGATGCAAAGAAGGAGCATAGGAGATGTGTGATGAACGAACCAATATGTAAAAGAAACAAACATTTGGTAAGGAGCTGTTCTGTCAAAACCCCTGGTTGCTGTTTATTGGTAATCTCTGCCCCAGTAGGGAAAATCATGTCACATCATAGGATTTACATTTATTTTTATTATTTTTATTTTTTAAAGGTTTTTTTATTTATTTGAGAGAGAGAAAGAGAGAGAGAGAGAGTAGGAGCATGAGCGGGGGGAGGGGCAGAGAGAGAGGGAGAAGCAGGCTCCCTGTGGAGCAGGAAGCCAATGTGGAGCTCCATCCCAGGACCCTGGGATCATCATCTGAGCTGAAGGCAGACGCTTAACTGACTGAGCCACTCAGGCGCCCATTTATTTTTGGATGTAGATGGCAAATAGTTTTCTTGGTAAAACAGTTGAGAACTAGAAGCATCAGCAGAAGGAAACTAAAGGTTCTCTTTGGGAATAGGTGATTCAACGGAAGACTGCAAGTTCATCGTTAGGATCTTGAAGAACAGGTAGTCAATCTGTTAAGGTCAAGCTCAGAAAGGCTCACCTCTCTCGTGTTTCAGAGCCTAGAGTAAGCTGTTTCGATGCAAACTGACAGCCATCTCTCGGGGTGTAAGTCGGCTGCCAGCCGGCTGGGTTAGGGCTGCTTCCAAACCTAGGTTTCATTCTTTCTGAGACAGTACCAGACAGCAATATGGTCTCTGGGTGCTCCTTTAGAAATACAGTGGTCACTTTGCAGAGCACGTTGGAGGAAAGCTACACCCCATGGAATCAATAGATGTGTTCTGAGTTTGTAAATGCTGAACTCAGAGCAAGGAACAGACAGCTTCAGGCTGGCTCTGTGGAGCCCCAGAGTGCACGGCACACAAGAGGATTTACACACACCTGAGCCCCCAACCACACTAGTTAATAGTTCTTACCAGCTCCTTAGAGAGAGATCACGAGGTAGTGAGGTCAGTCTGTAATGTGTGCCTCACCTGCTGTCATCCGTAAGGACCCAGGGTAAACCATCAGGTTCTCAGAGGAGCATGGAACCAATTAGAGCTTTTCCCTGCTATCCAAAAGTGGACCGTTCCTATGAAAACTTTCATAGGCTGAAATGGTGTAAAGCAAAGAAGCAATTCCTATTCATTTATATGAAGAAAAAAATTGAGTGTTTCCAGACCCCCAAAATAACCACTCAGGTTTTTCTGATATCTTAGGACACATATAGCTAAGGAATGCACAAAATAAACCCGGATAAAGACAGATGCTTGCAGATGCAGTGTGAAGCTGCAGCGTGTGGCCCCCTGGGAGGGAGCTCGGCGGGGCCGCCCCCCTGCTCTGCTCCGCGTCTACACCCACTTGCTGTAGAGCAAACGCGGGATGGGATTTTCACTTTTCACCTTTTTTCAATAAAGCAGATCCTCTTCAGATTTCTTTCAGTTAGCAAAACCAGGTACTAATGTAGGTCTTTGTGTAAAAGTGAAGTGGCCTTATCACAAACTTTTTGAAAAGCAGAGGATACCTGTATTCTCCACTAAGCTTTGAATTCAAGGGTTGAAAGCTTTTCCAGATATGAACGGAATCGAGTCCATCCGTTTATTGGAGGAGCCAAACCAAGGAGACAGCCCTTTTTGCAAGACACTGAGTGCCTGACAGGCTGTCGAAGACATGGGAATATGCAGAACCTGTGTTTTGTTTTTCTTCAGATTGCTAAGAGGTCAGGTGTTTTAGGAGGGTAGCAGGCTTGTGTGGAAACCAGGGACAGGGTTGCAGAGAGAGGTATGCAAAGGTCTAACCACCCCCAGGCAAGCCGTTCATTCCTGTGCACGCCATCCTGGGCTGTCCTGGGTGTGCCTTTGCGTGATGAATCTCAGATTGCTAGAAGATGTTCCCCTGCTTCTGTACTTAGAATAATAGGTGCCCATGACACTGAACAATAGAAAGTATGGATTTCAGTAGTTTTTAAGGGACCCAGAAGCACACCTGGGGTGGACTAGGTGACCTGGGGCGTCAGTTATATACCTACGCTATGTGCTGCCTGGTGTCCACCATTTCCCAGGGAAGCCCGGTAATCTGATCTCTTTTTATAAAGTTAATTTCCTAAAAGGCATGTGATTTTACAGGGGGAGCCTCCTTTTCTGCGGTGGAATGCTATCAAAGGGCAAATTTCTATGGTGGCATTATGACTAATAGGCACAGCGTGAGCCGAGGGTAGGTGAGATGTTTTCTGATCAAGTCACTAAGCAAGTGTAGGATTTGGATGCAGCAGGGATGGAAATAAGGAAGCTGCTCCTGGCTCTTCTTTCCTGAAGAGTACAGATTGGGTAGTCATTCGTCTCCTCCTGCCCCCCTCCACACACATATGTCCACACACACTGCCTGCACACTCGTACCCGAGTCAGGGGCAGACTTCCTCTCCCTGTGTTCAGCCCAGAGGTTTCCCACAGCTGGAGTGGGGCGCACCACCTGCGGGGCTCTGCTCTGTGTCTGCCGCACTCACGCACAGGCAGGCCTGGTAACCATCTGCATAGGTAGGTAAGGCCCAGGCCGGGCCTGTGAGCACCAGCACAGCTCCTGGGGCCCAGAGGAAACCTGGACACAAAGCAGGCGTCCTGCCATACCTGAGAGGGCCTGCTTCATGTCCCTGGTTCTTTCACACAAGGAAACTGATGTGCACATTCCCTTTCTTTCTTAATATTCATGTCTCTTTGTTTTCATAGCTGAGTCATTCTGGGAGGGATGAGCTGAGGATGACTCAAAATTAAGTGCCTCTGTCACTGATTCCTTCCCTCCCTCCCTCCCTCTCTCTCTCTTTCTCTCCTTTCCCCCGTCCTTCCTTCCTTCCTTCCTTCCTTCCTTCCTTCCTTCCTTCCTTCCTTCTTTCCCTCCCTCCTCCCTCCCTTCCTCCCTCCCTCCCTCCCTCTCTCTCTCTCTCCCCCTCTCTCTTTCTGAAACTTCTCTGTGCCAGGCTGTGTGGAAACAAACCTGCACAGAACTTTAGTCCTGCACTCAAGGACCTCAGAGTCTATGGGGGAGACAAATGTTGACTCATAATTGCAGCCCAGTGTGATGAGAACTCTTAGATGGATGCATGGAAAGAGCTTTTCAGGCACAAAGGAGAAAGCTACAAACGTCCTCTGCCAGAGTTTGGAGAGATTTTACAGAGGACATCGTATCTGAGTTGGGCATTGAAGAATGGACAGGAGTTTGCCGAATGGAGAAGTGGAAAAAGGTATAAAGTCACAAGTAAGAAATCACGGTGTTTCTTAGAAATGGCAGATTGGGAAATAAAAAGCAAGAATAAATAATTCCACAGTAGAATAAAAACCAATAATGGAAAGATCTCAGGAAAAGTCCTCAAATTTTTGGAAATTAAATAACAAATCCATAAATAATTTGTAAATCAAAGAAGCAATCAAAAGGAGAAAAGGAAGAATTTGGAACTGAATCAAAATGTATATACAACATTAACACTTGCAGAGAGAGGTGCTCTGTAAGCAGTATCGGGGGAGAACTTAGAGCATTCAGTATCTATATCAAAAGAGAAGAGTGGTCTGAAATGATTAAGCTTAGTTTCTACCCTGAGAAACTAGAAAAAGAAGAAAATGAACACAAGTAAGTAGAACAAAGGAAATAGTAAAGATCAGAGCAGAAGTCGGTATAATTAATAACAGAAAAGCAATAGAGAAGATTAATGAGATCAAAAACTGCCTCTCTGAGAGGAATGATAAAATCAATAACCTCCAGTCAGATTGGTGAGGGAGAAAAAACGGAAAAGACACCATGTATAAATATAAGACATGAGAAAGGTGGCATTCACAGCACACTCTACAGATACTAAAAAGTTAACTAGGGAAGAATGTGAATAGGTTTATGATGACAAAGACACAAACCATCAGAGCTCAAGACAGAGTAGATAAATGGCTCTGTATCTATTTTAAAAATTGAATTTATAGTTAAAAACCCTCCCTCAGAGAAAACTCCAGGACAAGTTTGTTTCACTGGTGAATTCTGCCAAACATGTAAGAGAGAAATATTATCAATTCTACATATGCTCTTCTAGAAAATTGAAAAGAATACTACCAAACTCATTCTATGAGGCCAGCATTCCCTTAATATCACAGTTAGAGATATTGGTAAGAAAATACCAATAGTACCTTTCATGAACATATTGTAAAGGAAGCAAGGGCAAAAATGAACTATTGGGACTTCATCAAGATAAAAAGCTTTTGCAAAGCAAAGGAAACAGTCAACAAAACCAAAAGACAACTGACAGAATGGGAGAAGATATTTGCAAATGACATATCAGATAAAGGGCTAGTATCCAAAATCTATAAAGAACTCATCAAACTCAACACCAAAAGAACAAAGAATCCAATCAAGAAATGGGCAGAAGACATGAACAGACATTTTTCCAAAGAAGACATCCAAATGGCCAACAGACACATGAAAACGTGTTCAATATCACTCGGCATCAGGGAAATCCAAATCAAAACCTCAATGAGATACCACCTCACACCAGTCAGAATGGCTAAAATTAACAAGTCAGGAAATGACAGATGTTGGCGGGGATGCGGAGAAAGGGGAACCCTCCTACACTGTTGGTGGGAATGCAAGCTGGTGCAGCCACTCTGGAAAACAGTATGGAGGTTCCTCAAAAAGTTGAAAATAGAGCTACCATACGATCCAGCAATTGCACTACTGGGTATTTACCCCAAAGATACAAATGTAGGGACCCGAAAGGGTACGTGCACCCCGATGTTTATAGCAGCAATGTCCACAGTAGCCAAACTGGAAAGAGCCAAGATGTCCATCAACAGATGAATGGATAAAGAAGATGTGGTATATATATACAATGGAATATTATGCAGCCATCAAAAGGAATGAGATCTTGCCATTTGCAACGACATGGATGGAACTGGAGGGTATTATGCTGAGCGAAATAAGTCAAACAGAGAAAGACATGTATCATATGACCTCACTGATATGAGGAATTCTTAATCTCAGGAAACAAACTGAGGGTTGCTGGAGTGGGGGGTGGGGTGGGAGGGATGGGGTGACTGGTGATGGACACTGGGGAGGGTATGTGCTCTGGTAAGCGCTGTGAATTGTGCAAGACTGTTGAATCTCAGATCTGTACCTCTGAAACAAATAATGCAATATATGTTAAGAAAGAAAAAAAGAAGAAGAAGAATGTAGCAGGAGGGGAAGAATGAAGGGGGGGAAATCGGAGGGGGAGAAGAACCATGAGAGACAATGGACTCTGAAAAACAAACTGAGGGTTCTAGAGGGGAGGGGGGTGGGAGGATGGGTTAGCCTGGTGATGGGTATTGAGGAGGGCACGTTCTGCATGGAGCACTGGATGTTGTGCACAAACAATGAATCATGGAACGCTATATCTAAAACTAATGATGTAATGTATGGGGATTAACATAACAATAAAAAAATTAAAAAATGAAAAAAAAACATATTGTAAAAATTCTAAACAAAAAGTTAGTGGATTGAATACATCATGACTAAATTAATTTATCCAAGAAATGTAGGGTTGGCTTAATGTGGAAATATTAACAAACTAAGGAAGAAAAAAGATGATGATCTCAATAAAAACATTAAAAGCATTAAAAAAACCCAACACCCGTTCCTGTAAAAAACTCTGTCAGTAAACTAGGAATAGAAGGGACCTTCTTCAGTTTGATAAAGGACATTAATAAAATAATACACAGCTACCATCATGCTTACTGGTCAAAGACTGAATACTTTCTCTTTAAAATCAGGAAGAAGACAAAGATGACCACTCTAACCACTTCAATTAAACTCTGTACTAGAGATTCTAGCAAGTTCAATAAGGCATTTGATGTAGAATATTTGATATCCTTTACAAAAAGCTAGTAGAACTAACCGAATATACTAAGGTTGCAGGAAAAAGATCAATATCCAAAGACCAATTGTATTTCTATATATAAGCAGTAAACAATCAGAAATTTAAATAAAAAACAATGCCATTCATAAGAACATAGAAATATGAAATGTAGGGGGATACATCTGACAAAAGATGTGTAAGACCTATATACTTAAAATGGCGAGGAATGTCAGGTGATGTGTCATATCAACTATCTGTAAATTGATCTACTGATTTAATGCCATCTCAATAGAAGCCTCAGAAGCTGTTTTTGTAGAAGTTCACAAGCCGATCCTAAAATTAATATATAGTGCAAAGGATTTCAAGTAGCCAAAACAGACTTTAAAAAAGAACAAGTTTGACAGAGAAAGAATTTGTGTAGAAAAATTATGATGATATTTGTTGATACCAGACCACGGTGAGTCTTGAATTATATTTTAATCATTTAAAAATAAGAAATCCACACAAAACCTTGCACACACATGTTTATAGCAGCTTTATTCATAATTATCGAAACTTGGAAACAATCAAATGTCCTTCAGTCCATGAAGGTATAAATTAATCTGAGGTATATTCAGACAACTAAATCCTATTTAACATTAAAAAGAAATGAGCTATCAAGCCATGAAAACACATGGAAAAAAGCTCAAATGAATATTATTAAGAGGAAGAAGCCACTCTGAAAAGACTGCATACCATACGATTCCAACTCTATGACATTCTGGAAAAAATGAAACTCAACGGGCGATGAAAAGATCAGTGGTTGCCAAAGGTTTTGGGTAGAATGAATGAATAGGTGGAGCACAGGGGATTTTTAGGGCCCCGAAACTTCTCTCTGTGACACTGTAAAGGCGGACACATTATGCATTTATCAAAACCCGTGGAAATGTACCACAAAGAGTGAGCCCTAATGTAAACTGTGAACTTTAGTTAATAATAATGTATCAGTATTGGTTCATACTTGTAACAAGTGCACCACATCAATGCAAGCTATCAATGGAGGAAACTGGGAGGCCTGTGGAGAGGGTCTATGGGAACTCTTTGTACTTTCTACTCAGTTTTCCTGTAAATTGAAATTTCTCAGAAAAAAATAAGGTCTATGTAAAACAAATTTAAGGGGCCATTTTTTCAGCAGTGTCGTTATTCTAATCAGAGCTGAGTGGAATTCAGGTTTTGCCTGAAGAGCAGGAAGGAAGACCAAAAGCAAGCATGTCAGCTAGGAGGTTATTGCGATAGTCCAGGAGGAAGGCAGTCAGGGCCTGGGTAGGGTGGTGGTAGCCGGAATGGAGAGTTAGAAAAATGTAAAAGGCTCTGAAGGAAGATTCGGGAGAGCCCGCGGACGGTTTAGCTGTGGCAGTGAGGAGAGAAGTCAGCATACACGGTGTTGGAAAGAACAGTTGCTTAGGTTTGAGGACCTTTAAGCCGGTCTTGGCTCTGGATCTTGATGACTGCAGGAATGCCCAGGAGGCATTATTATGATTCCGGGGCTCGAGGCTCAAGATCAAACCATCTAGAAGTGTGCTGTCCAAAACCTTAGCCATTAAGCCCATGTGGCTATGATGCCCTAGAAGTGTGGCTTGTCTGAATTGAGATGTGCTGCATGTGTAGAACTTAGTGCAAAAAAGACTTAGAACCAAACATAAAATGTTTCAATAATTCGTATACGGATTACATTATTTGAATTTCACCTGTTTATTTTACATTTTTGCTGTGGCTACTAGAAATGTTAAAACTACACGTGTGGCTCACAGGATTTATCTGCACTCTAGGATGTGAGGAGCGAAGCAAGGTGGAGGAGTCAGGCAAGATTCCCGGGGTGACCTCGACACAGTCCAGGTCTCCTCAGAAGTCACTTTCCCTGCCACTTGAGAGGGTGACCTGGGAGGATCCAGCCAAGCAATACCCAGCCTAGACTTCACCAGCATATGTAACTGAAAAGGCCAGTTCTCCTCTAGGAGCAGAGATCATTTCTAATCGTTCTCCCCTTACTCTGCCTTCATGCAGTGATGAGCAATCCAAATCTGGGTCTGACCCAGGCAGCTGCATCTCCCGCCACACCCTGCCCTGTGACTTGGCAGCGAGAGAAAGCCACGACTGGGGATCGCCATGTCTTCTTGAGGCAGCGCTGACACCCGTGTAGACAGGTGCCCTCACCACAGGGAGAGTGAGCCTGAGCTCCTGCTTGTTCCCACGGCTCCCCAGACTCTCAGGTCCTTTTCCGTGCACCCCCACTGTGCAGTACCCAGAGCACACATCCCTGGCAACTCTTACCTGCTCCAGGGACACCACGCTGTGTATATATCCTGGCCATCCCTTTTCCATTTGGCTTCGCTACGGTGTCGTGTTCACCCCTGGCCTTCAGGTAAGGACCCGTACTGTCCATGTCCCCATCCACAACCAGGGAGCCTCAGAAACATAGCCATCTGCCCGTTTCCATGAGTCCCTGCTCAGCCCACAAACAGTCCCACCCCTTTTCCTCCACCATCATCCGTGACATCCTGAGTCTGGCACTTAATCTTTTATATAATGACCCAAGCCAGCTTTCCCGATGCATAGCTCATGTTCTCAGCAAGCAGGGTTTCTTCTTCTCTCTAAAAACACCCTTTCCCATATGGAACAGGGAAGGCGCTGTGGCACAGTCGTGGAGATGCTGGGGCTGCCGAGGCCCAAGTGGGCTGATGCCAACAGCTATGTCTTTGGAGTCTCCTGTTAGGTCTCAAATGTTCATGTAAATTTTATATTCTGTTACACACACATACACTTAAATCATCATTTTGTAAAATTGTTACCCCTGGAAGATGTTTCATTGTTTTACCCTGGATTCTTATACCTCCTGGCACCACCTCCCCCCCCCCCCCCCCCCCCAAGGACTCCTAGGAGTAGATAGTCCTCAGTTTCAGACAAAATAGGCAACAGGAACCTGCTTCACCAGCCTGGTTTCTGCAGTGAGGAAATACATCACCCCAGTTTCTCTGGCCCCTAGGAGCTGTGTGGCCTCTCAGAAGGTTCCACGTATTTGAATTCCTTAAAACGACTGCAGCTGTGTTCAAGTTTCACTGCTTCCAGGCGCGATCTCTGAGGGCGCCGCCATGACACGGGCTCTCACCTCAGCGAGCTGCTGCCTCGGTGTCTGTCCGTGTGTCCTGCTTGGTCCTGAGCTGCTGTGCTGTGTTCTGTCCATCTCCCGGGCTGCGCACGCCCTGAGGTTTCAAAAGGCAGAACCCAGGTCTGTCTTGTTCCTACTTTATTCCTACAAGTTAGCACAGTGCCTGGATAGAGTTGGTGCTCCCTGAGGATCTGTTGAGTCCATGAATGTTTAAGTGAAAAAAGAGTTGATGTGTCTTATATTAAGAAACTATCAATAACTAAGGACAGGATCTGCCTCCCATGCCCTTGTGTTTCCCTCTGGCCCTTGTGACTAATGCTCATTTGTGTTTATAGAAGGATGGTGGATGTGATGGATGGAGAGTTTGGAAATTTGGTAGAATTACCAACCAGCTTAACGTATTTTCTTTACAAATTACTGGAGTGAGCCATCCTATATTTGATGTTTCACATGAGGATATGTTTTAAAGTAGCTCTGTGCCTTGTTACCACATACCTGTTGGGGGCCATTGAGAGCTGGGAAGTAGAGGAGACTTTGGAGGGCTCTGTGAGAAAGGGTCTGGGTGGCAAGGGGACAACTGGATAGCCACTGCCAACAAGGAGGGACGAGTGCTCCCTCATCAGCATCATCAGTGACTGATGGTGCCTGTCCAGCCTCCATGACTTTGATGCCTTTGATGAGGAGCATGTCAGATGGTACACTTACCACGAGGCTTTGTAAGAAGGTGACTAGAGAGATGATATAACCCTGGAGCAGAAATGGGATTTCCAGACATGAAATTGCCTTTGACATTCAGTGTACACAGTGGGGAACTGAGAGATATTAGAAAGCAGAACAGAGAAGAGTGAGCAATACACACCCTCCTGAGAGAAAGGAGGTATTTAGTGGGAGTGGGAAGGAAGGGTTTTACAAACTAGGTCTAATCAGTGACCTAATGTTTGGGCTTTCTGTCATTTAAAGCACTTTATAGACTTTTGGTTCAACAATTTCTGTCCCATATTCAGCGATTTCCAGAAGCAGTGGGGAAGGTGACTGGGAAAGTCCGGAAAGGGCACATGTGTATCTTAGTCTGTTTGAGCTATAACAAAATTCCATAACCTGTGTGGCTTATACACAACAGAAATTGCTCACAGTTCTGGAGGCTGGGAAGTCCAAGATCATGGCACCCACAGACTGGTGAGGGCCTACTTCCTAGACAACTCTCTTTTCGCTCACATAGCAGAAAGGGCAAGGGAGCTCTCTCAGGCCTCTTTTATAAGAGTACAAAGCCTTGCATGGGGGCGCTGCCCTTCACATCACCGCCCAAAGGCCCCATCTCCTAATATCATCACTTTGGGAATTCAGATTTCAGCATATGAATTTGGGGGAGGAGGGCACAAACACTCAGACCATAGCAGAATGGATATATGGCAACCTGACATTATTCCTGAATAAATCCATAACTGATTGTAGGAATTATCCTACTCCAAAATGTATTTGTCCTTTTGGCTATAGGAGAATAGAATGGATGAGTGAATTCATAAAGCCAATCCCAGAGGACACCGATCCACGGTCTATAGCAAGTCAGGAGCATACTAGGGCCAGACCCAGGCCTCTGGGTTCCTCCCATGGCCTCCCGAGGGTAGGGCCCTGCATGCTTAGCTCCATCAGCCTGCCTTTCCGGCACTGGTTTCATTTGGCATGACTGATCCTCCCTAGGTATTGTCATTTACTATCACAAAATATCAGTTGACACCATTAAAAAACCAAGTACCCTATAACCTTGGTATTTGAAGTGTGGCCTGAGGACCAGTGGCCTCGTGTCACCTGAGAAGCTCAGGCTGCACCCTGAATTCACAAATCAGGACTTGAATTTTACAAGATTCCCCCGTAATTTACATGCACGTTACAACTTGGCCGCCCTCTAACACCCTTCCCTGGGCTGCCTCTTTATAACGGCCATTCTAGTCTCTGAAATTCAGCTTCTTCCATCTCAAGTTACATCCTTACATCTGGTCATCAAACGTTTTTTTTTTTTTTCCTTCCCCATCTTAGAGCTGGCTTTTCCTGGCCCGCTGCTGGCAAATGCTGCTTTACTACCTGGAGTGCATTCAAAGAGAGAAGGAAAGGAAATAGTTTAACTTTTTTGTCCACTTAATTTCACATAGGACACACGTGCCTTGTTTTTATTTTCCTAAGGATATCAGTTCCTAAATTTCCTGAAGTTCTAAATCGTTAAACAGTTGTTGCCAGTCTTCTTAAAGTTGGGCATATGAGAGCAAGATTATAGTTTTGATCCTTGATGTTAAGAAAGTAACTTCCCAAATGCTACGAATGCTATTTGTG